>NC_058378.1:35549166-36237500 GCF_018350175.1 Felis catus | reverse complement strand
GCTAAGTGACCTGCATTTCTTAAATGTATAGGTATTATTGGTCAAATTCTAAGTATTATATTGAATCATATAAAACTGACATTTTTACAGGTCAAAACTGATTCAATATTTGCTATTTCACATTGTTCAGAATTAAGGGCAGGAAGTGGGGGGCAAATCATCCACCTTGAATGGAGAGGATTTTTAAACTAGACAATATATTATGCCTTAATTTCAAGCCAAAGTTAAAATGCTATAGTGAGATGAGGGAGAGTACTGGACTGGTGGGGAGGGATCTAGAAAACTCAGTTCCAGGTGTGTCTTTGACCAACCAGCTATATGGCTTCAAGTAACTTGCCCTCTCCTTTCTACCTCAGTTTCCACCTATGTGGCATGAAGGTGCTGAACCCTAAGTTCTAAAAAGTTTCTTCCAGTTCCATAATGTTATCATGCTAGTGCCCTGTGGCTGACACAAGATGTTCTTCTGAGAAAGGATATGTGGAAAAGGGGAGTAACAGAGAGCCTAAGGGAATAAGAAGCCTGCAGTAGGAAGAAGGGGACTACCATAGATGATGAAAGCAGCCCAGGAAAAGAGAAATTAGAATTTAAAAACAAACTTATTAATGTTATAAACTTGGAAAGCACCAGACTTGGAAGCCCAAATACCTAATGTTTCTACCTGCGTACTTATTGAGTACCCAAAGCTCAATAAGAAACTGGATGGGCAGTCTGAACCACATTTTTCTCATCATATTCTTCTAAGAGGTTCAGAGACCTTTAACACACCCACAAATCAAATGCCAGCAGCCAAATGAATCTGGCATTCTCCTTCTCAGGATTTATGGCTGATGTACCAATTCCTTGTCTGGTCCTAAATCTGCTATTTATGAAGGAAGTACCCAAAGGCCCCAAGTACAGCTACATGCTCCACATATACCTGCACAGGGGCACAATGACATTTGGTGACAGGACACAGTTCAGAAAAAAGTTCTCTAGCATGACAGTGCTTTGGATTAGAACATCAAACAGCTCACATGGGCCTGGCAGTAAATTGCCAACCTTAAATATAAGAATGATCTAAGGAGAGCTGGACTCAGCCCACCAGGGTACCAGTTCTCACTGCACCAAAAAGCACAGTGGACCAACTGGAAGAGAAGAAAGCAGTCTGGTAATCACCTGCCATGGAGTCTCCTTCTCCAGTGGGCTTTATTTCTTCTCCACATTCTGCAAAGGTTATTCTCTGATATCTCCCATGGAAACTCTACCCAGTGTCATAACACTTGAGAAGTTATCTATTCTAGCAGGTAGAGAAAGAGACATTAATTTGTCCTAACAGACGAAGTACTTAGCTGAGAGTCAGAAACCTTAGGTCTAGTTCAAAATCACAAAACTGGGCCAAACAAGCCATATTTTACCAATAGGGATGACACAGTTTTGAGGGGTGGTTGCCTATAATAATAAAGAGATTTCACATTAAGAATTTCTGGATTCTCTTAAACAGTAAGATCTCCAGTAATGACAAAGTAGCTTATATTGGACTAACCCTCCATAAATAACAGTGATGAATTTTGGAGAAAATATTTTTATTTCATTTTTTTTTAACATTTATTTATTTTTGAGAGACAGAGAGAGACAGAGACAGAGAATGAGCAACATAGGAACAGAGAGAGGGAGACACAGAGTCTGAAGCAGGCTCCAGGCTCTGAGCTGTCAGCACAGAGCCTGACACGGGGCTCGAACCCACGAACCACGAGATCATGACCTGAGCCAAAGTCATTTTCCAGGTGCCCCTGGAGAAAATATTTTTAAAGAACTAGTATGTTAACACATTGGGAAGCAACCCAAAACAGGCAGAAACTGGATGGAAGTCACTTATTCACAGAAGTGTACAAGGTAGCGTGGCCAAACCATAAGCAGAAAGTCATACTCTTATAGGCTACCAAGTCAGAGGACGGATTTTACTACAGACAGAGTTGTTGAAAAATGAGGGGTGAGATCCCAAGAAGGAGGGAACAAACAAAGAATGAGGTTCCCAAATCTGAAAATAACACATAACCAGATCCTTGGGTGACCTTGAAGCACACAATTTCTGGGAAAATCACAAAAATCTGTGTGAAAAATAACAACTAGAAGTCTGAAAGAACTGAGAAGAGGTCTCAGTTGCTGCTTGCCACAGGGGAGACACAATTTGTAATTTGAGTCCAGCTAAGTCACCTGCTAGAACAAAAACTCAACATGCTATACATATTTTAAAAAAATAATTAGGGGCGCCTGGGTGGCGCCGTCGGTTAAGTGTCCGACTTCAGCCAGGTCACGATCTCGCGGTCCGTGAGTTCGAGCCCCACGTCGGGCTCTGGGCTGATGGCTCAGAGCCTGGAGCCTGTTTCCGATTCTGTGTCTCCCTCTCTCTCTGCCCCTCCCCCGTTCATGCTCTGTCTCTCTCTGTCCCAAAAATAAATAAAAAACGTTGAAAAAAAAATTTAAAAAAAAATTAAAAATAACTATAGTCTACTGATACATATAACGTATTGTGCTCACTTCAGCAGCACAGATACATGTAATGTATTACCCACAATGTCCAGGATACATTAGATTACTAGACATGCTAAGTAATTGGAAAACGTGATCCACATTCAAGACTTTTTAAAAAGTCAACAGACACTAAGCCTAAGATGACTGAGACTGGGGAATACATAAGTACTTTAAAGGAGGTGTAAAAGAGGCACATGGGTGGCTCAATTGGTTAAGCATCCAACTCTTGATTTCAGCTCAGGTCATGATTTTATGGTTTATGCAATTGAATCCTGTGTTGGTCTCTGCACTCACAGCATGGAACCTGCTGGGATTTTCTCTCTCCCTCTCTCTCTGTCCCTCCCTCACTCATGCTTTCTCTCTCAAAAATAAACATTTTTTAAAAATTTAAAAAGTAGCTACACTAGACATGACCAAAGTCTTAAGAAAAAAGATGGTTATAATAAACGAAAAGATGACTGAAAGAATACCTCATCAGAGAAATGTATTTTAAAAAAATTTTAAAAATGGAAATCTGGAAACTAAAGTACAACATTTAAAACAAAAAATATGCTAGATGATCTTAACATAGGAATGGAGATGGGAAATGAAAAGATAGGTCAAACAAGATTAACTACCCAGAAAGAGGAAAAAATATTTTACAAAGCAATAAACAGATGCAGTGACCTATGAGACAATTTAAAATGGTCTAAGATACATGTAACTAGAGTCTCAGTAAGAGAAAAAAAAAAGAGGCAGAAAAAAAAAAAAGAAACATCAATGGCTGTCAAACTTCTGAAAATCATTAAGAGAAAATCTTGAAAGCCGAGAGAGAAAAATGATACATTACTATACATACATTCAGGGAAACAATGGTTAAAAGTGACAACTGACTTCCCAGGACCAACAATGGAGGCTCGAGACAATGGAAGGACTGAACTGCTAAAACAGCAAAAGTCAAACCAGAATTCTATACTCATGAAAATATTATTCAAAAATGAAAGCAACACAACCAAAACTTAAGATAAACAGAAATAGAGAACTTTTGCCAGAGACTCAAATAAAAAATGTTTAAAGAAATTCTTCAGACTCTAAAAAATATCATCCCATGAAATTTCTGTCCCATAAAAAGGAATAAAGGAGTATCTGGGTGGCTCAGTTGGTTGAGCATCTGATTCTCAATTTCAGCTTAGGTCAGGATCCAGGGGTTGTGGGATTGAGCCCCATGTCAACCTCTGTAACTGAATATGGATGGTGGTTGGGATTCTCTCTATCCCTCTGCCCCTCTCCCCCACTCACATGTTCTATTTCAAACAAAAAATAATTTTAAAAAAGGAATAAAGAGCAGTGGAAATGGGTGCTATGTTATCAAATATAAAGACTATATTTTCATCTTTCAACTTCTTTCAATGATATATAGCTATCTAAAGCAAAATTTTAACATTAGTGTGGCATTATAATCTAATGCCACCTAATGTATATAATCTAACGCCATCTAATGTATGTGAAGCATCAGAGCATAAAACCATGACTAGCATGCACTAAGTTTTCAATAAATACTTGTACAATAGCTATTGTTGAATTCAGATTGCCACCCTTGAGCTAGATAACTATCCTAAGGCTCCTTTCAGCCTTACTGTTACATGATAATAAGTAGCTATGGCCAATCTCTTATCCACTGCTACTAACAAACTGCAAATAATCTCTGATAGTAATTCATCCAAAAACATCTTGGTTTCATTTGGATTGATATGTCACAATCTCCCAATATGCCACTGCAGTCCCAGCTACAGGAGCCAATGTATCACAGGAGATCAATTAAGAGTCTTGGATACATGACAGACAGGGAGTCCATGACATCTCCACTTCCATGGGATATCTTTCTCACTAATGACATGTAGGTCAAGTACAGAAGAACATGAGTTTTGCTAGTAGAAGTCATTCTATTGGACTATGTAACTATTGGATGTGTGACCTAGGGCAAGTCATTTAAGGCCTCTAAGATTCTGTTTCCTCATATGTGAAATGCAGAAAATAATAATTTCTACATTGGGTTATAGGGATGATTAAATGAAAGGAGGTTTATAAAGTTCCTGGCACCTAAATGACTGATAATAGGAGATTCCCAGTTGTGATTATTTAATAATTAAAATGTGCTTTAAACTATTATCCTCAAAGCAGTTAAATGAGAGTGGACTCCAGATGATTCTGTCTTATATTTCCTTTTATTACTGAATACATCAATGAGTGCAGCAGCTAAGCCTTTGGATTCAGGGTCCTTTCACTGTATCCTCTAGATAAGCAACAACCATCCCATTTAATCACACTTCCTTGAACCCCTTTTCCCATCCTGTTGGCAAACCAAGATACTGTTACCACAAACTGGCCCGTTTCTTCAAACGGTGAGTTCTCCTCCTCCAAATAAGCGGGCCAACTCAAAAGCTGATCTAAGCCCATGACAGGTAGCATCAGAGCAGTTCAGATCCCATACTACCCCAGACTCATGGATGATGGGAATTCAAACAAGAGGCTATGAAGAACACAGTGAGAACACATAGTGACAGAGGGAGCAGTGCCCTCTGTGACTGTCAAGTGCCAGTCATCAACTGTGTTGTAACTAACCTCCCCAGATGATCAGCTTCAAGAGCAAAGATTCAGGGTCTAAAGACCTAGGGTGCAACAATGAGCATCCCTTATCACTCAGCACATTAACCATTGAGAAGCCAACCAAGGCCTAATCCACCAATGCGTCACCACAAAACCAACGGGGCTTGCCTCACTTGTTATCAATTAAACATAAGCCAAGTGTGGTGTTTACAATCTCAACTCAAAAATGAGTTGCTTCTCTGGTTAATTACTGGTCAGGTGGCTTCCTATCTGCCCTTAACTTCCCATAAGTGGTTAACCAACAGCCCATCATTACCAGCTTCATGAGGATTAGAGGTTAAGCATAAGCTTGATTATAAGCCATAAATGTGAGTAATTTGAAATGTTATTGGTTATTACAAAAATATATGATAATAATTTCCTCTTTAATGAAAGCGAACATGTTTATAGTGGTCCCAAGCTCCTTGTTCAGCCTTTGGGAAAGAGATGAGAGCCTGATAAACAGCTCAGCCTCAGGATGGGCATCTGGGGTGAGGTGGCACAAATGAATACTCACTACTTAGCAAGGTCATAAAAAGGGAGACACATCACTGCATTTGTATGATAAATACTGAGTTTATGGGCCCCTTTGCTGCAAGGCCTGCATGTCACTGGGGAGGGTTAGGTGTCAAAGGAGTCAGAAGAGCCAGAGAAAAAGGATGCCAGAAAGCCCCCTTCTCATTCACAGCACTGCATGTTAAAATGAAGACTTGTCCGAGTAAATTCTACACAGTGATTAAATACACATACAGAATGCATAAGACATGAAATAATAATACAGAGTGCATAGGTACAACAATGTATTTTAAACCTCCCGACCACATAATGTGACAGAGAGAAAGGAGAAAGGAGAAAGGAGAAAGGAGAATGTGAAACAAGAAGCCTAGGAATAGTTGGCGAAATTCAGAATGATTAAAAACTGAGCATTACCACTGAATAGGAAAAGAGGAGTCTTAGTTCTCAAGAAATGGAAGGAGGACTGGTCTGCTGAGGGCAGGCTGTTATCCACATGGTGAGTATCGTAAGTCTCCTATTTTACAAGTGGTTTGTGGTCTATACCACTGCCCTGGTTGGGGAGTACGTGGGCAGGGTCCTAGCATTACCAGATTATAGGACACTCTACATTTCAGGAAAGGATCCTTGATCTCACATTCCAATCGACGATAAGCCAATCCAAGGCCAATGAAATCATAGCTCTCACCAAAAGGTTGTGACATAGAAAGGGACCAGAATGGCACCATGCCGATGAGATGTTGGCATCCTTCCTAAGCCCTGTGAACAGGTAAAAGATCTCCTGGGGGAGCAAACCATGGTGCCAACACCAATAGCTAAGAAGCCTCAGGAAAGCAAAGTGGTGATAAAAGCTTTACAGCTACCCCCCCTCCCTTACGCTGAGAGCTCTCTTTCTAAATTAAAAGTCGTTTTCCATTTTTAACAGCCCCAACAATAACACTTTATAGAGCACTCTCTTTTCACAGAGCACTTTACAGTCATTAGTTATTTAATCCTCAGAGGTGTCTCAGGAGGCCAACGGGGAATGGACTCACTTACTCCCCTCTTCTTGCCCAGAAGAGTCGGCGCTGGCCCAGAGAGTATATGGGCTGCTGGAGGTGGCGAAACTCCCAATATGGAGGTGCACAGCTCGATCCAAACCATAAGGCAATTAGCTTGCATTTGTTGAGCTTATTGATATTTGCAGAACAATTATTTTTTTAAACACTGTCAAACCATTTTTGCCAATAGAACCACTTTTTGCCTTTGCTCACCCTTAGCAGACACAGATACTAGTTGTTCTGAGTGGTAAAAGTTTTATTACAACTTTCAAGTTAACAATCCCTCCAAAATGTGTTTGTTGCCTGGAGAGGCAGGCAGACATCATATGTCCATTCAGATATAACAAACCCACACGGTGAAATATCTACACAAAAGTAAAGTCGTGTTTCATGGAAGCATGTCTGTGTAGATCAAACTCTAGACAATTTCAAAAGCTCCTCCAAACACATGCATACACAACTATAAAATTTCCTAGCTCTTCCCTGTAATTTTTTCATTAATAAATATTTGCAGAGTACCTACTATGTACAAGACACTGCTGAGTGCTCTAAGGGATGTTAACTATACATGGTTGCTTAAGGATCCCACAGACAATTAGTAGAGATGAGGTGAACACACAAATTACTGTAACAGAAGACAGAGAGTGGCAAGGACCAAAGTGGTGTGAGGATGGAATGCTGTACAGGCACCCTGGGTACAAATGCTCATTTTCAGTTGGTAGAACCAGAATGGCTTCACAGATGATATGGTCTTTGAGCTGGGCCTTGGGAAATGAACAGAAACTAGGCATGCTGTGGGTACAAGGCATTTCAGGTCTCCTGGAACAGTGTGAGCACAGACACAGAGATAAAACTGGGGAGGGGGGAGGTATAAAGGGGGAACCCTCAGTTCCAACACCTGTTGTATATGAGAATAAAAGCTTTGACAGACCACCCCAGTTAAAGGGAACCCCTCCCCACCCAAGCCACCTCTACTTCAAAAGCTTTTTCTATGTTCTTTACAGTTTACACCAGAAATTGGCCACATATGTTTATATTCCATCACCACTGTTACCCCCCACTACTAGGATGTAAACGCCACCTTATTCAACTGTGTATCCCAAACGATACTTGGCACTAAGTTAGACACTCAATAAACACTTGTAGAATTCACTGTATAATTAATTACTGTGTTGTGGAATCCTGGAAATGTATCCTATACCCAATTTTAGCTTTAGAAGGTATATGATTCTCTTTATTCACACCCTTGCTCTCTGTCTGCCCAGTTCTGGAGGGCAGGTGGGCAGGGAGGAGGAGGGAGGCTAACTTTCCCTTTCTTCTGCTCAAGACACATGTGTTGGTATAAATATGTCACAGTGTCCTATAGACCAAATGTTCTGAGGTCCCCCCTCTCTCAGCAGAGCACACTGGGCTGGATAGCATGGATAAAACTGATGGACCATAGGAGGCAGAAGCCCAAGGGCCAAATAGCTACCTAATCCACCCCAGCCCAGTGACAAGATCTGGTCTACAGAATAACTTCTGAAAGTAACTACTTCAAACTCACAGCCAAAGTAATGGAATAGGGGGCAGGTGCCAAGGGATGCTGCCAACAAGTCTTACCACCTGGGAAGAAACAAAGCCGAGTGTAACC
Source organism: Felis catus (assembly GCF_018350175.1). NCBI lineage: Eukaryota > Metazoa > Chordata > Mammalia > Carnivora > Felidae > Felis > Felis catus. The sequence continues at coordinate 36,229,178 of NC_058378.1, read as the reverse complement.
TTCCCACGTTTTATCAACACTCTCCCTTCCCCTGAGCCCAAATTCTTCCTGATTAGAACTAGACAGATTCCAAGGAAGGACGCCCTATATTCAAATAGGATGAGCACAGATCTTTAGAAGGCCTTTGCAGTGAAAATGAAGAATGGGGATATGGGGGGTGCCTGGGTGGCTCAGTCGGTTAAGCATCTGACTCTTGATTTCTGCTCAGGTCAACCTTGCAGTTTGTGATAATGAGTCCCACGTTGGACTCTGGGCTGACAGATCAGAGTCTGCTTGGGATTCTCTTTCTCCCTTTCTTTGCCCCTCCCCAACTTGTTCTCTCTCTCAAAATAAATAAATAAACATTTTTAAACAATGAATAATGGGAAGCCAGTCCCAAAATATATAGAGTCTGAGATGCCTTTTCTTCCTTGGAGATCAGCTCTCCAAAAATCTTTAGGACATCAACTAACCACAAACAGGAAGAAAAAAATAAACTAAGTCCATTAAATGTGGGGTGTGGGCCCCAAGACTTGGTGCTATTCAGTGAAACCAGGGTGAAAAACACCATCTTTCTAGTGGTCATATTCCAACACATTCACTCCAGCCCCTTTGTGTGTAAGGCAGTGGCCAGCCATACATTCGTATCTGGCATCCACATCTGAACAGGGCCTCTAATGCCTAAGAGGAATCACTTCCACAAAATATGTTTTTAGGACCAAAGGATAATTGAGACAGAATGCTAAGCTGGTGTATTTGGGGAGGATCCATCTAAAAAGCCTAATCATGGCTAATTCACCATTTGTGCCCACCCTGGGATTTCATGCAGAGCGTTGGTTTCACTAAGGTAATTGGTGCTATTGAAACAAGCCAGTGCTTTGCAGTTCCCTGCTTCCCTCCTCGCCTCTGGGCACGGAGAGGATCAATATTTGTTAGGATTGCTTCTTGTTCCAACAATGTAAGATTTACAATACTAGCTGGGATTCTCACTTTGTCTTCACACAACTCATCAGTGGAACCCAATTACTAACCTCAGACAAACAACATTAACATGAGCCTCTATGCTGCTTTATTGCCCTTCATCCAAGTCTCATTTCAGGGTCTTCAGGCAGTGCCACTATAACAGATACTACACTTTAAAGTGTGCTCCAAGGAATAAATTCTCAGTCTTTCATTACTCGTACCTTGATTTACTTCATATCATCTTGCCGCTATAGACAAAGATAACACACTGTAAATTACAGCCATCCTGTCTCATAGTTTCAGAGGTAGGGGGAAGGCAGGGAGTGAGGCTTTCTTTGGCTTTACAATTAGCAGTGGACCAGACGCTATCGCTCCCACATTGCCCACGATTAGCTGGTATTTAGTAGAACCATTTGCAAAGCATGGTTTGGACACAGATCCCTTCCCCCACCCTCAATCCTCCCTTCTGCCAGAGAGCCCATTAAATTAGAAAAACTTCAAAGCTAAATGAAAACATGGTTTCAACCATTCTTTATCACACTCTCTCACAGGCTATCAGCTCACGTACATCAGTTCAGGAGGTAACTCAGGAAATCTATTTAGCGCAAAAACCCTTCCAGTAATCAAGCTTTTGTTACTAGATGGCTCAAAGTCTCCCAAACTGGGTGTAATTCTCAGCAGTTCCCTCTTTCCTCCAAAGTGAACCCTGGTCTAAATAAGAGCCATCTAGCTTTGCCTTGAATTTCAACTGGATAAGGAGAGACCTAAGGAAACAGTCATTGGAAAAAGTCCTTCAAGTTAGCTGTAGCAGTACCCCCTTATTTGTCCTACAATTTCCTCCATCCTCCGTCCTATTCCAGTAGCTGATAACTAAGAACATTAGTTTTATGCGACTTGTCAAGCTCAAATGAAAAGAGAGCTAACTTTAATGACACTGCAATTAATCGCCCCAATAGACAGACAGCTAAAAGACAAGATATTGACTTCATTAAGGATAATGTATTATGTCATTAAGTTGGTAGGGTCACCTTGTGTATCATACATGCCTGCTAATATATTGGCATTTTCCTCAAATAAGATAAATTCAGATATGAGTGATAAAGCTGATTAGAAAATGTTTAATCTAAAGAGGCTACTTTCCTTATATGCCTGCTCTGCAGCCCCAGGTAGAAGCGAAGTCATAAGAAATCATTACAGACCTAAGATTACCTCAAATACCAGATCCAACTCATTTATAATCCGGTCCTTCCCTCCTTCATTTCTGCAGTTAAAAGGCTGCCTTAACTGATGGGAGTTGGAGAGCTTTTGGCAACTTTATGCTATACATGCTTGAGTCAGTGAGATGTTGTTGTTAAACACAGCACCTCTTTTATTTTGAACCTTCACATGCGCAGACAATTCCAATGAACACAGCCACATGCTCTTTGTGACATGGGGGCTGGGGTTAACCCTGTCCAGACAGGCTTCCAAAGCCACTTGGGTAAGAAGAGGAGCTAGAATACACTATAGTTCCGAAACGGATCATTCTGTTTAATGAGATAACTTCTCTTCAAGGCTTATCTAAAGGGAGTTGGTTGACTTAAATAAAATCATTTTTCATTTAGAGTGGAGTATTCACAAATTATGATACATTTGTAGAAGCTTTTCCTGGCACTTCATTTCACATAAATAAAATAAGCTTTTTAAAAAATTATTTATATCTCTTGAACTAATTCAGCAAAAATGTAATCATAGTTCAAATGTTGTCTGAAGCTGAGGAATCCCCATGCGGAATACTTTGTCATTCTCTAAATTGGTAACTGGTTTCATAATACACTTACTTGGGGGGGGGGGGGTATGAGGGCTTCTTCCCCCAACTCAAGTGTCAAGTTTTTATTCAGTCAACAGAATGATGATCCTATAATGTTGCATTTGAGCTAGGTAAAATAATTATCCGGGCTCCTGGGTGGCTGTCAGTTGAGGATTTGGCTCTTGATTTCAGCTCAGGTCATGATCCCAGGGTCATGGGATCGAGCCCCTCAATGGGATCAATGCTGAGCACAGAGCCTGCTTGGGATTCTCTCTCTCTCTGTCCCCTGCTCACACTCTATCTAAAATGTATATATAAATGCATACACACATACACATACACACACCCACTTGTAATTGGGCTCTTGGTCCACAAACAAACAATATATTTGGATGAGAACAAGCCAAAATAAAGATGAGACTGCAGGGTTAACTGCTGCATAAAATAGGGCAATGTGTGACTGGATGAGTAAAGACATATATGTGTGGATATACATGTTAGATATGTTTGTCTGTACTTTACATACACAAATAGACTTCACACCACAGACAAAATCTAGATATAATATCGAATCCTCAGATTATACCACAAAAGGACCTCAGCAACTCCCTCCAATGCCTAAGAATGCCCCCATTTTACAGAAGGGCACAATGAACTCTTGTCCACATTCACACAGGGAGTTAGCGGTTAACAATAACCCAGTTCTGACAATTGTCAGGCCACAGGTCTTCCCACCACACTTTTCCACACCACTTCCCTCCCTACACATGTATATACTTTTTTTTTGCTTTTATTTATTTATTTTTTATTATACGAAATTTATTGTCAAATTAGTTTCCATACAACACCCAGTGCTCATCCCAAAAGAAGCCCTCTTCAATGCCCATCACCTACCCCCCCCCACTCCCCATCAACCCTCAGTTTGTTCTCAGTTTTCAAGAGTCTCTTAAGTATATACATTTTTAAGTGCACTTTTTCACGTCCACACACAGAATCTTCTGGATTGTGTCTCTCTTACTGGAGTAAAGAAATACAGGATTCAACTCACTGGGCACCTTATAAACAAAAAGAATAAAACACCAGGAGAAATCTCACCAGTGTCGATCAGGTAGGTAACCTGCAACTCATCACCTTCTCACTGATCATCAGTCTTTTAAACAAAATAAAATTAGAGGCAACACACCACAGTCCAGAACAAATCATCTGACTTCACGTCCCTCGTCAAGCATCTCAAGCGTACCCAGCCCACCTTTTTCCTTCCTGCTGCTGCTACTGACATTAAAATCACGTGCTTGATTTTCCAAACCTCCTAGAGGAGGGCAGGGCTGACAGCCTCAGGAAGCCTCTCAGCTGCTTTTGGACAGACGCCTTCCCAGTGGTGTAAGGAGGACTTCCTGCCACGCCCTCTCCAAACTCACCACTAATTACCAACACCTGCAGCCCTTCATGCCAAGCCTTCCCTTTTAACCTGAACCCTCATCTTTTCTATTACTTCCATTAAGGTTGTCAAAACGAGAAGTTTGGGAACCTTTCTCTGTGACCTTGGCATTTCTTCGCAGGCTTAACGTATTGGCATTTTTTTCTCTGACTGCGTCTCTTCTCATTTGTCATGATTATTGCTGAATTTTTCAACTGTCATTCCCAAACGTAAATCAATGGTTGTCTCCTTCCCCTTTGTCATATCTGCACAGCAAACAGCCTTTCCCTTCTAAATGAAGCTTCCTCCCTTTCCATCCATTAAAAGGGGCCTGTCTGCAGGAGAAGTCAATCCTTTGTTAGGTCATTGCATTTATCACGCTTCCAATCAGTGCCTGACACACTTATTCAGCCAGGTCTTCAACCACACAATCATTGTTCATCTGGGGGTTGTGCTGTAATTTATTTATGCACGGTGTTCTCACTATCCATCTTGGGCAGTTTCAGATTTTTCACCCCTGCCCTTCTCTTCCTTGGGACCCTCAATGCTTGGGGGGAATTTGGAGAGTAGGAGGGGAGGCATCACAGTGATGGGGGCAAGGAAGGGGGTGGAAGGGAAAAGAACAAGGAGCTTTGTTTCTGTGGGAGGGGCTGTAAGCAAGTTCACTTCTTTGTGAGAAACGGAGAGCAAATTCACAAAAACCTCAGATCAGGGCCTGCCACCCTAATTACAGAGCACCATTTAAGCCAGGAGAATTTCTAGCCATGAAAAGTGCCCGGGAGGGACAATTCTTGTGATGTACTAAATGAAAGTAAAGTCCTATAAAGTTTAATAAAACATTTTTATAAGCATATTGGATCCAATTGTCAAACAGAACTCTTTTAGAAGAAACTTGTTCTGAAACAGGAATGAAGCAGCTCGCTTTCTAAGAACTCAAACCTCCTCCAGGTAGCTGCTTAGCTTGAAAGAAGCCAGTATATTTTGCCAGGTGAACCTGGGTCCGATACCAACAGGGTGAGCGGGCACTGATGGGGGCCTCCAGAGCACTTGCCAAAGCAGCACCTGGCCCCTACACACTGGGAAGGCCTCTCTTCCTCACCTGCCCCAGACTAAGCCTTTAGGCCTTCCCCGCCTCTTCAAGCTTCACAAGGTCATCCGAGTCTCTGGCACTGGTACACATTCTATCTTCTATAGGAAGGAAGATTCTTAAACAGAAGAAATTCAGGCCTTCTCTTTCCCTGTAAATTACATTTTCAACTCAGGGATCAGAGAAGGGATGCCTCCCAAGCTGGCCAGGGCCCTACCAGCTGTGCAGACTTCTCCTGGCCTCCCCCTCTCTCCCATCCAGATTCCCAAAGCAAATAAGACATGGAATGACAATAATCCCAGCACATTTTTAATGTACGCCTCTGCCTTTTACGAAGCAAAACAAGAAAACCAACAAGTTCATACAAACAAAATAGCTGAGGGGGGAAAATAATCTGAGGTGTTTAGTGAGCATAATTACATGAGTATATGTCATAATTAATTACTGATAAAGCCACTCATCCTCATTTCATTCTCCTCAGATCAGCAGAGGATGCTTTCCCCTTCCCTAGGACCCACAAACACACAGTTTAGAGATGCAGAAATAAGGCCCACTATTATTGAATAGCTTGTGTGAAGCCACTGAGTTAACCCAGAGGACTGGGTTAACTTGATCCTCCAATCACTAACTCTACTGGGAACCCTGAGAAGTTTCCTGACATAGCTGAGGTTAATGTTGTTCTTACAGATGCTCTTTACACTTGTGCAGTGTATTACCTGCACAGCTGAACATAGCAACCCTTTATAAGCGTGAGGAGATAGGAAGGGGATAAGGAGGTCTACAACAGCTCTTATACAGGCAGAAGCTTCTTTAGACAAATCCTACACAGCAGGGTACAACTAGAGCAATCTAAAAATACATCCTCTGCCAGAACATAAAGGTATCAAAAATCACTGTATCAGTGCATTCTCCTCATCTTAGCTAATACCCTCCCAGTCATCTCACCGATCATCTACAACTTGTGAAGTTGTTTCTGTGTGAGGATAGCGAGTCTTAGATACACCATTCTAGCAGATGCATGACCTGAGAAGAATTACTGCTTTATTTACATGATGGCCTTAAAGCATCTTACAGGGACCTATACTGGACTCTGGACCTTCTGTGACCTCAATTATTACTGTATTAGGAAACCACCTTGGGCTGGATCCACTGCTCTTAACAAGGACTCTTATTTCATTTTCCTCAACACACGACAATGCAGCCATCACAGTACCCGGAATCTATTTTATCCTGGAAGTCCTCATCCAAGTCTGGGTGTAGACATTCAAAGAAAGTGTTAAGCTATTTTCCCATTAGTGATGCAGCAGACCAAATTTCTGTTGAATGTGGAATGACAGGTTAAGGGATTAGGGTCTGATGAATCTCATTGGCCAATCTCTTTCAGCATCCTCCTAAGACATCCCAGTAGCCCAACTATCCTTCTAGCCTGATCATTTGCTTGAAGGTGATGAGGGAGGATGGTGACAGTTCAGATAAGGTTCCTGTCCACAACTTCCTTAAATTCAGACCTACTGTCAGAAATGATAGCATCTGGAAAGCCATGTGTTGAAAGTACCTATGATTATTTTAAAAAGGGCTAGCACTAGGGTATCTGTGAGCATCCTGAGTCATTTTGAAAAGGAATCCATGCCTCGATATTTCTGCGAAATTAAAACTAATTCTTTAGTGAAGGCACTGGTCAACTGACTTTATAGTTTACAAAACACCTCCACATACACTATTTATTGTGGCTGATGCCAAATAGCTTCACATTATCCTTAACAGTCTTCAACATTATAATCCTTTCAAGGCTCCTAAATGTAATCTCTAGTCACTTGCTTAATGCATGAAGTTCACAAAGTATTGTATACAGAATGGCCAAGATAAAATGATGACTATCCTCAGAATAAACAGTCTGATTTTATTATAAGTGTTTTTTGTTTGTTTCTGTTTACTCAGGCTGGTTGCTTGGAATAGTTGAGTTCCTACTGAACTGTTCCAGAGTCAACCCGTCTACTACAACCAACTGGAAGGGGAAAGCCCAAGACATGTAATTTGTAATTTGTAATTGTGTGGCCTGATCTGTCAGGGTGTGTAGATTAGAAAGCTTTAATCAAAATCACATGGCAAAAGAGCACGCCTATGGATTAGTGTTTCAGGCTCATATGCAAGTATAGTCATAGGAAAAGAACAAAAGACATTATATGCATACTAAATTATCAAACTTAGCAATGAAAACTCAGAGGAACCTGTTACTGGTACAAATGACAAGAGCTGGTTCATTGAGAGAGTTCAGAATTTCTCCCTTCCCACAACAGCAACCGCAAGTTCGTGAGCCTGTGTTTTTTTGTTGTTGTTGTTGAACTGTGCAGTCTGAGTGTCACTAACATCTCAGGGATTTTTGTAACCAAACACATTTTCAATGTGTTGAGGTGCAGCACAGTGGTTTCTCGTTGATCCTGCTGTGTGGATACAGACTCCTAAGTCAATAAGCACTGGACACCCTGAATGTGATTCCACAGCTGGAAAAGACAGCTCCATGAACAGGACTTCCCCAAGAAAAGAATCAGATGACCCAATAATGCTGACAAGGGAGGGTGTGAGGAGGCCCTGGGAGTTTTAATTTCTTCTGTTAAAGAGTCTCACTGAGGCATAAGCATTCTCTCAGGTGAATTTCCTCGAGAAGAAGCTCAGAGGAAGGTAGTAACACAGGTTCTGGTTTCACATGTTTACCTTCCACTGCAATCCTTGCCTTAGAAAAACTACGTTAGTTTCCAAAAGTATTTTGGCAATTCTGTCTCTAGCTGGGAAATCAGGGTAACTATCATTATCATCATTTCAGATGGTACCCCAGCTGATCTCCCAGAAATCTGGGTCTCCATGAGGCTATCTGTGGTCAGAAATTCTAAACTGAAGGCCCTTAACAGAAATGCCCCTCGATCAGGGATAACAATTTAGACACAGAGACGGTTATTAGTAAGTTTGGGCAAGGTCAAATTCGATAGTGACCAACATGTGTTTTTTCATCCCCCAAGAACACCTGTGAGAGGATTGACCTTTGACACTGGAAGTGGGCTCTGCTCTCCTTATTCACAATGCCCATGACTTGCCCAGAAAATCTTATCTTCTTGGTTACATGCAGCTGATTCCACCCTGGAAATGCACTCAGGTTCTCCAACTTGTTTTTAACTTCAAGTAAAAGATAGTTTTGGCTGTCAAGCAAACCAAGGCCTGACTGGAACTAGATGAAATAGAATTGCATCATCTTACCGTTGTTTGTTCCCTAGAAAACGCCTTAGGAACTTAGTTGGCAAAATCCTACTACTTGGTCTAATGGTGCCAAAATCTTGGAACCTAATTATTTCTCTTTGGGAGATGGTCTAACTCTGGAAATGGCAAACACTTGGGTGTTAGGAGAATCCAAGTAGATCACATACAAAGAAGACTATAAATGAGATTTTTATTAGGTTTAGGAGTTGGATTAAATAATCTCTACCTTGAATTTAGGATTCTATTTTTCTATTTTTCCAAGATTACATCCCTTCTAAGAAATCACAATTTACATTCACATTGCAAACTCTGGCAACAGCAACTAAATGAACATTGCATTCTGAAGGAATACATGGCAGTTAAAAAGGCTATGGATTGAGATGAAAGCAGTCTGTGCAACTTTGACAAATGGCTTACTAAGAATATACCTGGAAAGGGTCTTCACCAATTATCAGTATACTACAACCTGAATTACCTTCAGTCTAACAGTCCTGATTACTGAAACCGACAACTATAACATCGTCATCACTACCATCCTATGTCCACTTACTGTAGAAGAACAGGGCCATTTATAATCCAAGAGCAGGGCCATTAGGTCATAGAGTACATGCATCTGATTTGGTCAATACTTTGAGATTTTTCCAAACATCCGTATCAGTCTATACTCCCACCAGCAGTGTACAAACATTCCAGTTTCCCCTCACCTCCAAATAAGGCACCAAGAAATCCAGAAAAAGTGTTACTTCTAGGAAAGACCTAAGCTTTACACTGGGGGAAAAAAAAAAAGAAAGAAGAAAAAAAAAGCTTGCTCTTAATCCATTCTCATTTTACTTAGTAAAATTTAAATTTCTACACAATGACTGATGGTTCTAGTGAGAGATGCTTATAAAAGATCTTAGTCTTAAGCAAAACAGGTGAAAAAACCATATTAGATATTTTGAGGCTTCCTGAACCATCAGAAGCAGAGCATAAATCTACTCAGGGCTCTCACGATATTTTCTTCAGAATGAAAGCTTCTCTGCAAATGAAACCAAGGAAGTAGAATGACAAAGTCTGCAATGGGCTTCAAGGTATAAATAAAAAGTAACAAGATTTGCTAAGGTCTCAAGGTGTATTCAGTTATTTTGCAGTAATACCCAAAGATGGTTTTGCATAGTACTTGTTGTTGATTGGCCTTTTTTTTTAAAACAGAAGTTTGGGAAGGGAGGCTTCAAAAAAATAAGGCCCGAACAATTCCCTGACAATGACAGGTTCATATCTTTTGGCAAAAAAAGCGGTTGGGATAAACCCTGCTCACCCTATGCCACTGTAAACCTTGACTGCAAGAACCCTGAAAGTAATAAAATAGGCACTCAAACAAAACTAAGAACCCCGAGACACTAACCCACAGTTGTCTCTGGCACTTTGGAGACACTCCTCCTCACCCAGAAATCGGATGGCGTGTAGGTGAGGGGCGCTCTGATGTTAAGCTTCATTTCCCCTGCCCCTTGCTTCAAGATCTCAGCAGTAAAGAATGAACCATCCTTATTTCTTTGAGCTGAGGAAGGCTACTACACTGGTAACCCCCTATATGATAGGACAGCCATCAGGTCAGTGCAGGAAAAAGGGCCCATGTGTCTGCTGAAAGCAGATCCCAGCCATATGTTAAGCAAACACCTTCCATAATCCCTCTACTCTGCAAGCTGTGTAACCTCGCGGAAATTACTCAGGTTCTCCAAGACTCAGTGTCCCCACTTCAGACAAAGAGAGAAAGGCTAATTCACCATGGCAGTTAGCAAGGATAAATGAGACAAGAGGCAGCCATGGACAGGACCTCGTGCATAAGCCTCATGGGTATGGCTGCATTTACATCTTCTCTCCAAAAACATGTGAGGTGCAGGTCTGACATGGGCTCTATCAACTCATGCACAAACTTATACTCCTTCATTCACACAAATACATCCTACATCAAAATGCTCACCTATGCATTCATACCCACCCCTACTCGCATACACACACATACATGCCTGCATGCCTGCACCTATCCACACTGACAGAAGGCTTTGTCATCATTTCTCTTTCCTGGTGACACTCACCTTGTGCTGTTTCCCCCTGAGCATGCATATCTTTCTAATCACAGATAGGTGTATAGCTGAAACAGGGCCCAGACTTCTCCCAAAGCCAACTCCTTCTTGGTCATCACAGAACTTTTGAAAGTGAGAATCGCAAGGCTTCTTAGAAATAATCCAGTCTGGTGGTTCTGACATCTCTTCTTTAGCAGCACAATCGTCTCACAAAGAAACTCTCACCCAATGACCCCATATGGAAGGCATGGGCAGGGGACACTGTACCTGTCAGAATAGGGTGGGTTTCCAGAGCTCTGTGGACCGCATTCCTCCCTGGGTGACTCTGAGATCCTGCCAAAGAGCCATCAGGCTCCAGGAAACACCCTTCATTTAGTACATGGAGGAAGCGAAGCCCAAGGTGATAAAGCCTATTACCTGGTGCCACATGAGTGGTTTGTGGCAGGGAAGCACTAAACCTAGATCTACTGGCTCAAAAGCCACCACTCTTTCCCCCGACTTGCCAAAATATAGCCATCTAAATATCAGCACTTATATTAAGCATTAAATCCATTTTACTAAACAGTAACTACCCTCGCTGTCTATGATGCACCAAGCTTTAGATGTCAACTAATTTGACTTACTCTCCTTTTCATTGCCCTTATATCTTGCTTAATAAGACATTTTATTCAGATACTGCTGAGGTAATAAAGGAAGAAGCGTGGTTGCCAAATGTACTGCCATTTTTATTTTTAGCTTCACTGGAGTAAGGGGTTATTTTCTTGTGAAAAGGATGAAATGCAGCTGCCGGCCTTTTAAATTCTATCATGCAATCCTGCTTTTGCCCGAGCAATAGATTTCCAGATAACTGCAGCAATCTTCTTGAAATGTGTAAAAAAAAAAAAAAAAAATTGCCACGGCCACCCTCCCCAGACCCTGCCCAGCCTCAGTGTAAAGCATCAGCACGAAGGGCGGTTTGCACCCACCCCATGAATCTGCTGTCGCTGCCCCCAACAAGAACTGGGAGGCTGCGCTTCAGGCTCTGTAGCCAATGGTGCACAGCTCTGGCACTCCCTATCATAGTTTAAAAAGTGCTAATGGTGATGACAATGATGATATTAAACTAACATTTATTGAGTGGTTATCATGTACGGGTACTGTGCCAGGCAGGTGCTTTATATGCATTATCTCATTTAATTTTCACAATAACTCTAGGAGGGAAATACTATTATTCTCACCATTCCACAGATGAGGACACTGAGGCAACAGAGGTTAGGCAACTCACCCAAGGTCATCAATTGGTATGTGTTACAGCCAGGATTTGAACCCAGGCCTGCTGAGCTCTGGACCCTGCACTTAGAGCCAGTACACTGGTTCTGCCTTATAAATAGCCGTCTTTGGACTCAGAAGACCTGAATCCAAATCTACTCCACTCTTCACTAGCTGTGTGTCCTCAGGCAAGGAACTTAACTTTTCTGAGCTCCCTTTTCTTCATTTGCAAAATGGAAACAGCAGCACCAGCTGGCATTGTCACTGTGGGGACTGTGCCTTATTCCCCTTACCTGAAATCAGGAGGTCCTTCCCTTAATACTTGAATTCTGAGCTTAGGTACCACGCTAATGAAAGTAACTGGGTTCCAGTGCATCAGTAGGCGTGCCATAAAATCTACCTAGAATAAGCTTAGAAAAAGTAGGATAAAGAAGGGAAGAGAAGAAGGAGCGGGAACAATTTTGATTGAGTGCCTCTTCAGCTATGAGCATGTCCAACAAACACAAAGGGAACAGCAGCAGAGGAAGAAGACAGGCATGTGTGTAGGCTAAAGACTCATGTAGTTTTACAGTGGATTCTATGACGTGCAGATTTCACAGTTGGGATCTGCATCCCAGGAATCAGAACAAGGACCAATGGATTAAAGTTCCAGGGGAACACATTTGGCTCATCTTAAGAACAAACTTTCTGCTTATCTCTAGATGGTTTTCACTGCCCCTAATTATTTTGAGTTCCTGTTCACTAGAGACCCTTAAGAGGGGACCCTGAAAAGGCTAGTTAAGCTCCATCCACTCTAACCCTGAAATTCTTTGACTCAAAGGTCCAAATCCCAATTATAACCCTTGAAGATCCAAGTTGAGACTAGCCGTGTTGCTGTCCAGCTTTTAGATCTGCTGCAGCCACAGCACAGCATCGAGTTCTGGAGGAGGCTTCTTAAAGTCACACCAGGACACGCCGGATCTCAGAAGATGCAGAAAGACAATGACAGGCATGTGTCTTCCTATGCAGAACTCTGGAAGGGCCATGTCTTAGTATCAGGAGAGAAAAAGGCCAGAGATTCCCAGGAGAAAAATGACAAAATCTCCTGCTGGGGCAGGGAAACAGTCCACTGAATAGAAAGCCTCTCTGCTTGTTTAGAGCAGAGTTACGGGCCCAGGAAAGCAGACTAATGGCAACATGACCAGGCAGTGAGGTGCAGTGGCACAGCACCGTAACCCACAAGACACCCTGGCAAAACCGGAGACATGGGTGTGATCACAGATGCTCCTTTATGCCCACTCACACACAGGGGAAGACCCAGCTAATCAATCTACTTAATGAGCAAAGTCCTACCACACTGGATGAATTCAAGATAAAAAGGACAGGCTACTGATTCACACCTCCAGCCAGGCACGAGGAAGACCAAGAGAGAGGTGCTCATCTTCTAGAAAGCAGTTTACTGCAACCCAGAACTGAACGTGATGGGTACATAATTTCAGAGGAGTGTTTTCATTCTGGCTTGGAAGCTGGCTTACTTTTGCGACCACAACAGCTCTGTCTCCCACCCTTTGGTCTTTTCTTATCTCCTGCCTGCCTTGTCACGCTGGTACCAACACAGAGAAGAGACCTCTGGGGCCTTACTATTTCCTAGACAGCTCAGCTTGCTTCACTTGTTGCTGTTGCCGGCTTCCAAGAAAATCCTTCCCATAGTGCATCAGACACACAAGAACAACAGAAATAAAACAGGCATCAACCTGGCATCTAAGTGCCTTCCCACATACTCACCCACCCATAGCACACTGATTAAAAGCATACTCTCTGGTGCCACACGCCTGAGTTTGAATCATAATTCCACCCCTTCCTAGCTGTGTGACCTTGTCTAAGTTACTTAACCTCTCTGGTTCCTCATCTGCAAAATAGCAATATTAACAGAACCTTCCTCAAAGGTTGTAATAGGAGTTAAATGGGTTAATAGACATACACATGTAGATCACTGCCTGGCACAAAAGGAGTGCTTGCGTAAGTGTTTGCTGTTTGCTGTCACTTCCTACCGCTACCATCTTCTCCCTCCACAAATGGCAGACTCATTTCTTTGGAAAGAAGTCCCCCCGACCCCAAGCTGCTGAAGCAAACTGAGAACTGTACTGGGGCTAGACACAGTTCAAGAATCTGGATGGTTCTCAGAACATATTTTTGTAAGGTCAGGTACACAAAATATTTTTAATAAGGTAAACTACCATATTCCAACCCCTCCTAGACTCTAACACTCTCAAGCAACTGGGGCAATTAAATCGTAAAGACGTGATGTGTGTACGGAGTAAGTACTCCGAGGCCTGATATAAAAATGTTCATTACCAGCCAGGCCCCTGCAAGATGACCAAATTAACCTCACCACCAGGAGTATATTAAGGAAGAATAATAAATTATTCAAAACCTAATGCTGATAGAGCAAAAAAATATTTATGGAAAAATCATCAGATTATTGCATTTTAATCATGATCCTGTTGTACGGCTAAAGTGTTAAGCCCTCAAAGCACTTTGGCAGGAGATAAGCTAGTCCCAGAGTGACTGGCTATCAGTGTCGGCCCCAGGAAAATGGACAGCATAACCCGAAAGGAAGAAAAGGTCAGCAGATGAGGCTGTAGATGTGTAACGCCAGAAATATGCCGAGGCATCCCTAGGTGTATTTGTGAAGAAAGCCACCCACTCGGCCAGTGCGGCAGGCGGCCGTTTGGACGTGCGTGTGCCTTCGCTTTAAATCACCCTTTTCTTCAAAAGCAAAATGGAACCCCCAGCCCCTCAAATTTAATTCAGTGGCCCTTGAGGAAGGGTAAAAAAAAAAAATCTTAATAGAAAAGAAAATATTCAGAAACTGCAGGAGACGCCTCCACATCCCCTTCCCACTGCCTGCCTGTGCTCCCCGCACCGGCCCCCGCACCCCCCACCCCTGTTTAATGTCTCTAACTTTATGCCATGTTCCCTTCCTCTTTCAGCACGGCTGAGCAAAGCTGACAGGCGGATTCCTTTGCTTTTCAGGGTATTAAAGCCACTTTCCCGCTCTGACAGCCTGTTCTACTCTGCCACCTTATAGCTCTGACTTCACACTCCTCTGGGCAGCCAGTCCTTCCTGACAGACCACTGTCACTTCCCATCATCCTCTCTGTATATCCTGTTCTCTCCCCCTCAGCACGCATCCCGACTTTCCAACCAATGCAATTATTTTTTTTGACAAGCCATCCATCAGTTTTAACTTTAAAAGCACTTTCTGCTGATATCCATTGTTAAATCCTTTGCTTTTTTATGGGGCTTGCATGAGAGAATATGATATCAGACATTCAAACTACCAAACCATGTAAATTTACTTTGTTCTCAGCTATGTTTCCAATTTCACGTCCAATTTTTCGGTACATTATGCGTAGTTGTTGTGCTTAATATGATGTTGTCAAATCCCATTAAAGTTCACTGCATTGCACGGCTTTAAAAACAGGTTACAATTTGCATTCTATAAAGAAAGGAAGGAGTGCAGTCTGAAGTCAAGCTGAATCTTATTAAAATTATCTGTTCAATTGTTACATTTGTAGATGGAGTAATTTTGAGGCATTAGCTGAGACACATATGAAAATGTCAGCGTGCCAACTAACGACAATGAGAGCAAAAGGAATATCTGTGAAACTCAATAAAGCTCCTTTGCTGGTGACATAAATTTGATGATAATCCGAGGAAATGAATAAGGGACCATCCCGTTTGAATAGGAATTACCTTTTCTATTAAATCACTTTGGTGTGTTTCCACTTGGCCTACATCTTGGTCCCAGGCCACAGTGAGTCTCTGGAGACTTATTCCAATACAAGGCAGAGGTGGGGGGGGGGGGTGGTAGGGAGAAGTGCAAAGAAGGAGAATTCGTAAAATAGAAGGTCAATCCTTTGAAGGGCACAGTACTTTAGAGGAGTCTCAAAGACATCCTAAAAAAAGAGTCTTTAAAAATATTTTCCTCCCGTATGGAACAAGCACAAAGAATAAAGCTCTCCCATGCACCAGTAGCGCATGGGTAACTGCATTGATCTACAAGGCAATCTGTGAGCACGGAAAACCCATGGGGAAATGCAAACAGAGGCTGCACAGGAGGGAATGCTCGGGTGCTGCTGGGATGGATGGGGGATTTACAGGAAGGGCTGGAGACTGAGATTTATGAGACTGGAACCAGTATGTCAAGTGGTTTCTAGGGGTTTTCCTCTCCCATGGAGTTCCCATCCCAGCTGTATTTATGACAGCACTGATTTCTGCATGTCTTGTCATTAAATCTAGTCTCTGATTTTAAAGGTATCCATCACTGGCACTGAGCAGAATTATGCCATTAGGGGCATTATTAACTGAACCATTGACTTCATTGACTATAACAAGTTGAATTTTTGTTTCACACACAAAAAGTATTCCCAGTGCAGACATCTACACCCCCTTCAAAGTTATTTTATTAAGGAGACCATAATTTTAATTTTTCCAATACAGTCAGTATTTAGGTAAGCCACGATGATAAAGAATAAAATTCAGTGACTATGGAAGATGTAATGAGGTGCTAAGGAAGTTGGTACGGAGGCAGGGAGAAAAGGACAGAGTGTGTTTTAGGTTCAGCTCAGACAATGACTTACTGTGTGACATTAGGTAAGTCACTGAACCTCTCTGGGCACTCATTTTCCTATCTGTAAGATGAAGACAAGTATGCCTCACAGGTAATATAAGGATTGAAAGAATTAATCCATATACAGTACCCTGTATATTCTGGCACACTGTGAGAGTTTGGTAAACACTGGTTATCATCATCATCACCACCACCACCACCACCACGAATAATAGATGCAGAACACAGAAAACAAAATGGTAAGAAGAGGGAAGAAAAGGTCTACCAAGAGGTCATCTAGGCTGATGAAAATGAATGTTTGGGTTAGAGGTAGTGAGAGCAAATAAGTCTTAATTCTTATGATAAATCTAGTCATTTGGTGGCTACTTTCGGGGCATTGTTGGCAAAGATTCTGAAGCCTCATCCAAGTTCTGGGAGAAGAGTCAATGACTTGTGCCCACGGTGAGAAGAAAGATGGCAGAAAATATATAAGTCTAAAAGACAGTCATGATGTCGGGACCCAGAACCAAAGGGTAAACATAAAGCAAGGATGGGAATGTGGGCAGGGAATCCACGGTTAACCATACAAATAAAACGGTGGCAGAAAGCAACTTTCAAATGGGCCAATAAGAACCAAGCAAACAGACTATAGGGCTTCCAACAAGGACAGTTCCACATCTTTCTCCTGGCTTCAGATATCTGATCAGCACATTTATGCCTACTATCCACCAAGCAAGGTCATCTCAACCACTGCGACATATCAAGGATGGCAATCAAGCCATATCCCACGTTGTCAGGTCTGGGAAAAATGAAAAAGACCATTAAGGTGGTGACCATTCAAAGCTTCAGGGCAGCAGTAGCTTCTTTGTGAAGAGTAAGAGATCTGCCTGAAAGGGAGGAATTAGCCCTAAAAAGTAGTTTGCTTGATGGAACGTGGAAGGAATGAAGGCAGGAGCCATGATTTTCCCCCCACTGTTGGAAATGCACAGGAGATGCACAGAAGACAGATACCAACTCTGAATAAAGACCTGTTCGACTTTCACATTTGGTACTTCGTACTCACCACAGAAGAGCCAGAGAAGAGATAAAAAGTAAAAGGGAGGTCAATGGGGAGAAATGAGGGGCAGAATAATTGGAGGATGAAGGAGTTTACTTCTAAGGCACATTAGTAAGTCTGGATGACAGAAACTGGGGGTGGGGCAATGGAATATGAACCTTATCAAATACTAAATTCTTAGTCAGGAAGGACCAGAAGGAGGAAGGGGATATATGATCAGAGTTGCAGGAAAACTTCCTCTTGAAATTTTAGATCTTGAAAATAAAATGTGCTTTGCTTTGGTTTAAAACTAACTTGTGAGGAGCCTCATTCCTACTGTAGGAAGCTCCTGTGGGATCTAAAAGACAGAAGTATCTATACCTGGGTGTGGGCATGCTGCCCCCCACTCCAGCCACAGCTCTTTTCTGCCTCGATTACAGGTCTTTAATGACTACTGTGAAAGTTCTCCAAATGGACTGAGACAGGAGAAGAGATTCAGCCCCCCCACACTATGTCCAGGTGAAAATACTTCATGGTGAAAGTTTCCTTGTTTGAAGGGTAATTAGCCCTACACATCATTTACCCCAGCCCTGAAAGGCTGGAACAGAGTGTACATATAGAACCAGGCTGGCATTTGACACATCCTGATCTGTATTTGTCTTCAAACTTCCACCACCAGAGTGGACATCCTTTGAGAGTAAAGACCATATATTGCACTACTTTACAACCCAGTGCTGAAAACACACCTCCCAATATGAAGTAGGACCTCAATAAATACATGTTTCAGGAAACTAACATCAGGCAGTAATGACTGAACCTAAAATAGTGCAAAAGAACCAGGTCTCCAGCTACTTGGCATTTGTTTATTTACTGTTTGTTGTTGTTGTTTATTGCCAAACCTCCTATCCTATTAAAGATTTACATGTCAGTGGCAGCAAAATTATTCCAGCTTAAATATCTAAGGAGTGACTCCATTTGTTTCTCCCTACATTATTAATTTGATTGGTTTTAAAGTGATTGGATGTGAGAGGCATTAGACAGACCACACACAAAACACGGTTCCCCTCTCTCTAGGAAATTACTCTGGTGAAACGTGATGGCCCACCCGCCCACCCTCATGTTAGCTCTGCAGGCGGAGACCTTGCCTGCAACCGCACAAAGCTGCATATGCAGTGAGGAGGAAGCACTTCCAGGGGGTCCAGCAAGCCATGACCCCTTGCCATGACTGGTACTGTAAGACCCAGTCTGAGCTGTGCTTCATTTTTCTATTCTTTCTTTTGGCATTTTGAGAAGATGACAGAAAATCTTAGTGCCAAAAAGGGAGGAGGATCTAGGATATGGTACTATGCTACAGAAAAGAAAATATAGCTCCAGGACTCAGCTCTGCCATAACCAGCTGCGGGATTAACCTTGGGAATTTTCCTCTCCATCTGTTGGCCTCCTTGCCTATAAAAAAATGCATGGAGAAATATGGATAGGCTAGATTATAGCATTGACCGGTTGTCAGTCACACTCTTATATTCTTGTATTCACCAAGCCCAGGGAATGTGGGAATGTGGGAAAGCCCGAGCAGGAGGGAGCAAGTGCCCCAAATATGACCCATGATGAGAATCAAGTTGAGTGTTCAAATACAAGCAGAAGAAACCAACAAACCAGACCAAGGTCAACTCAAGAGATTTGGTCAAGGTGATGTTGACTTTCATAAAGAGAGTAGCAGGGGGAGTGGGAAGAAGGGAGAGATAGTTATTAATAATTCAGAAGCAATGCATTTTTGAAAATCAAGTTTTTAACATCTCATCTACATGGGCATGGCAGGGAAGCATCATGAGGACCCACAGCAAATTGGAACATTTCTTCAGACCCATAGGACTGCCTCTGGATCTTCTCTAGGCCACAAATACCCGGGACAGAGGAAACATATCCAAACAGATACCTCCACAAAAGCTGCAGTCCTATAATGGTAGCAACAATTTTTCTAGAACATGCTAAGGGTTTCAGAAAGCTTCTTTTCCTGAGTGTCCCCTTGAGTTTTCATGACATGAGCTCTGTAGAGTGCCTGAGATTTCATGAGTCTAAAAACCTACTATCACTCCCTTATACACAACAATTTCTGCATCTCAGAACAGTAAGTAAGTGGGCAAAACTGTGCATTATCAGAGATAAAATCACCCATGCTACTAAAGATTTTCCAATTAGTGCCAACAACAAGGATATGCAGACCAGCAAGGTGAACAAAGCCTGAGCAAACACTGTCCTTCTGCCTCTTAGCCAATCAAAGTTAAACTTTCATTTTTGCTTGAGAACTGTCCATGATGGGCCCCCTACAAGGCTGTGCAGTGAAGGGTTAGGGAGCAGGAATCCAAGCCTTACTGCCCAGGTTGGTAGTCTGGCTCTGTCCCTTATGACCTCAGTCAAGTTACTACACCTCCTTCGGGACCTCAGTTCCTCCTCTCCAAACTGCATAATAATGGTGAACCATGCCTGACACTCACAAAGCTCTTACTTTCTCTTTTCATTCTGCAGGATACATGCTCTGCATCAAATATGTCACAGTCTTCACTGTCTTCTCCCATCTCCCAACTATTTGAGGGAGGGACTGTCTTACCAGTGACCATTCCCTTCATGCACAGGTGTCTGATCAATATCTGTAAACTGGGTAAATGAAAGCAAGGATAGGGCAGGTACCCTGGAAGGCCCCCACGCTCATACTCACCTATCCTACAACAGCTACCCCCAAAATCAAAGCCTCTGTCCTCTACCTGATGTGATACTACCCATTGTTCATGGCCCAGCTCAAGACATCTGCTCCACAAGGTTGTAGGAGACTTCATAGTGTGATAAATTAAGGCAAGAGTTCTGCAACCAGGCTGCCTGGGTTCAGATCCCAGCTCTTCCACTTACTAGACCCTAGTGAGCCTTAATACTTATCCAACAGCACCCAGAAGCCATGCATAGTTCTGAGCGTTGTATTTCCTTAACTCGTTATATCCTTACAGGAACCCAGAAGGTACATACAATTATTCCCATTTTATGGGCAAAGAAACTGAGGCTTACAAAGGTTTATTTGCCCAAGGTCGCTATGCTCAAAGTCAAGTGTTCCCTCCTTTCTATTGTGATTGCTCCCAATGAATCCCTTCTAATTTGATTTTTTCTTTCATTTTCCTTCCTTGTTGTAAGGTATGAGGACTAAATGTACTATTCTGAGGCCAGTGTCTCACCTCTGGTCTAGTTGCCTCCAAGGCTGTGCATTTTCTTAGTACTTGGCGCAGGACTGACTAGAGAGACCACATTACACAGTGATCTATTAATTGATATTTGTTCTCCTCCCTAGATTCCAGGCACGCCCCTGGTCTGACCACATTAACATCCCCAAATACAGGAAGCCAGTTCTCCATTTAGAGGGGGCATTTGAAGTGGGTCCTTCTCAGAGCTGAGCCCTAGGCCTGCAGCTGGCTAGCCAGCTGTGGGGTCAGTAGATAGCACAGACCATGGACAGCATAGAGGTGTGTTCTCTAGAGCAAAGCACTCCCAAGATGGGCTTCCGCCAAGACTCAGAGAACATGGCCAGGGCTACACTGTAGCTAGCGCTCCCAACACTGTCTACCGCCATGCTGTTTGAGGTACTGCTGGATGGGAGAACTCACAGGACAAGTTTCACAGACACAGAACACTGGAGCTGTCTCTGTCACATGGAGACAAGGGACAGGCTACAATACACCCCCAGGTGGTGCCGACATCCTCTGCCCCAGTCCTTACATACTGTGTCACTTACCCAGAAGTGCGGTTCCCTATTTACGCCTGCAGAGCAGACACCCTATCTTGCTCCCACTCCTCGGCAGATGAGACCGTAGGCCCTGCCACCACTTTTCTACTGCGAACTGTTGCTAGGTTTATGTAAATACCATGGAAACCAGAGCCATAACACACACAGACTCTCAAAGAAGCAACTTAACATAAGGTCAACAAGCCCCCTGACAAAAAGTGTATATAGTGCTCCATCTTCAAAATACAGTCCACTCTGTTTTCCTTCCTAACCCCTAGGCTACAAAGGCTAATGAGATTCACAGACAACATATTAAATGATGGAATTCTCCACACAGCTCGATTTCTTTCTATAAATAATTTTAAAACTATTACCCAATAACGTATTGTAATAAAAAAGCTGACAGGGTCTTGCTCAACAAGTAATCAGCGACGTGTTTTCACACCTGGAGACGGAGAACTTTCTTATTATGTGCCCCTGGTGATTTTTAGGTGTTTCCATAAAACTGTTGCCATTATTTATAAGCCACGGGTTACTTCCCTTCACCGTAAGCTAAAATTAATGAAAACTTATTTTAAAGATTCAGAAAAGCAGGGAAGATTAGGGGATGTGTGCCAGACTGCCCTGGAGGGGTGGGGGCAGTTTTTGTAAGTCACTTGTGGCCTTCCTGAGGGCAGCTCTGGTTCCATTCCAAGGGCAGGAGGCAGTACCCGTGAAGGTGAGGGGACATCCCGGGGATGAGGCACTGGGAAGCATCAGTCCCATCCAGGTGGAGGCTGTCTCACCTCTGCTGCTTGTCTGAGGTGACAAGAGCCACATGTGTCGGGCAGTCTCTGTTGCCAAGCATTGAGCTTCCTGCCCACACCCACACCTGCCTAACCACCTTGGTGCTTGGTATTTACAGGGTCAGCATCCTGCAAAGGCACCTTATGGGCCGTGGTAGTCAGTGCACATGCACATGCACAGGCCTGGAGCTCCCCATGCCCATTCCTGGCACCCTCATAGAGATGAGGACAAAGCAGGAATATACCAACTACGAGGTCGCTCTAACTCCTTTGCAGATTTCTGTGCTCAGGGACATGATTAACACTAATGGATCCAGTAAGGCCTACTCCGGTGCCTACGAAAGCCCTATCTGTACTTCCAGACCCACTTCAAATATTGTGTCCTCCAGGAGGCCTTTTCTCTTACCCACCATTAACAGAAAGGGCTGCTCCCTCATTAAGTCCATATCAAGTGTGGTCCCTTCCATGACATCCACTCGCTGGTTAGCTATTCTAGCTCCTTGTATTCTTATCTCAACTAGAGGGATAGACAACCTCTTGAGGAGACCAGATCTACTCATCTCTATCGTATCAACCACTCAGTCCCTCCGAAATCAGGGGAGAGCAGCGTAGTTCAGTCTAGGACACCAAACTTAGACATTAAAACATGGAGTTCAGTCCAGGTTGTCTTGCAAGTTGAGATCATGGGCAAATCACTTGGCCTCTCTGAACCTCAGTTCTATCAAACTGTGAAATAAAAAAGGTTATATAAAAGAATCAGTAAGGTTCCTGGTCAGCTTTAAACTCCTCTGACTTCATAAAACAAATCTATGGTATTTGTAGCCAGAAGTGACATACTAACAACCCAGCCAGACGATAATTTGTTTTTTAAATGGACCAGCATGTGTGCGTTGGGGGGATTTTTTCTCTTTTGCCATTAAATTGCACCACAGAGATTGTGACCTCTGCGGTGGGCCACAGTCCCAAGAGGCCGTGTTGCCCTGTGTTTCCAAACTAACGCCTGTCTACCTATATATCTGAATGACATTTAAACTAATTAATTATCAGACTTCTCATCCACGGAGAAAGTTATCTGCAATTAAGGTACCAAATATACAAGTACAAACCAAACCATTTTACAAAGAAAGATCCTTTGAAAAGAAGGACACACCAGTGGTTAGCTAACAAGGAGATCTGTACTCCAGGTGACATCTTGACTAAGACATGCTGATCCCAATTTTGAATTCACAAAAGAGAAACAATCAATCTTCTTTCTCACCACAAAGTGGGGCTCTGATATTTGGAGAGACCATTCACTCAGCAAATTATGCTTCCAAATTTTGGAAAAAAAAACCGAAACAGGTAGGTGTTAAAAGATCTCCTTGCTCGCCAAAATCATAATTTTATGCGCTTATATGGCAGTACGAGTGCACCCTTATGGTGCAAATAATATGACCAGAAAAAGCTGCAGCTACATTTCCTCAGCACGTGGGATTCATGAAGTCACAAGCTCACTGTTAAACTTGGACTAAAACCCAGCCCAACAGGAGAGGGGAAACACGCATGATTATCAGCCAGCCATTTCAAGAGCTAAGGAGCAACCCAATAACAGTGCCGCAAACAACTGCCAGCTGCAAATTTCTCTCCCTTTGTCATCCTTTTACAAGTATGTGTTGCATGTGTTTTGACTATTTTTGAAAAGGAGGAGAAAAAAAAATCCCCAAACCTTGGGCAGTCCTTCCACTGTGGTAGCTTTTCGCAGGCCTCTTTCAGATGCCATCACTTCATTTAGTAAACCTCTTCTTCTTCGTCAACATTTCTGAAGACAGGAGGGCACTTCTCCAGCAGCACTAGCAAGCCAGTGGAAATGCACGGGTGAAGCAGTAGAGCTGAAGGAGAAGTGTGCGCTGAGTCAGGAGGCGGGGCAAGCTTTGTGAAGGATGAGTTCATGAAGGGAAAACCAGCCAATACAAGCCTGCTTACCTGACCCTGACACACAAAAAGCCACACACAGGCTCCTTGAGCCCTGGGACTCTTTTCCACCTTCTCACTCTCCTCAGAGACTTCCTGAAGTGAACCCCTGGTCTACCTGGAACGGCTGTCCTGCATGTACCCCCCACCGTAGTCCCTCGATCTCTAGAAGATGAATTCTGAGGTCTGCCTCCTCCAATGCTGGAAGGCTACATACATCTGTACGAGCACAGTTGAGACAACTTAGCCTCAGAGAAGCACATAGAATCCCAGCACTCCCCTCAAGCCAAGCAAGACTAACTTCTCCATCAGGAACAGGGCACACACTTCTGAGAGCCCAGGAGACTTCAAGGGACCACAAAAATGTTTAAATTTCTTTCAGAAGTGGAAGGGAAAACAACTCTAGGCTGAAGAAAATATTAATAGATTTGTCTGTACACCAATAATCTTTAATATTCTAAGGGGTCTACAAAGTCCAATGTACCTAGGGCCATGAAAGTCACAAGGGATCCCTGATTCCACATCATTCCTGCCCCTGGTCCCTTTGGACAGGCTGTCTGCAAATTCTTGCCACAACATTCCCTTAAGTCAGTGAATGAATAGCCTCAACTCAACTTTCACCTCTTCCCTGATACTTCCCAGATTGCTAACACTTTCCTCTCTTCAGTTTGAAATCCTCTAGCAATAAGGGACCATGCAATAGCCTCACACTTACCAAGCTTCTATTTCTCATGTATGTTATTCCTCCTCCTTCATCCTAAAGACAAATTACTACCCCTCACTGCTAGGATAATTGGAAGGCTCACCACTGCCCACAAAATATGCTGCATGTCTCAGCCTCACATTCAAACCCTTGGTAATTAGACCCCCAGTAGCCTCTCCTTATATTATCCAACCTATGTACCCTGAACTCCAATGGACCCTGAGCCATAGCCACACCAGATACTCACCATTTTCCAACATGCGTCACATTCTCACATTCTTCCTACCTACAGGCCTTTGTGGAAGCTGTTCTGTCAAAGTGGGCTGGCCTCCCTTTTGCAGTTTCCTAAGAAAAGCCCAACCCATTCCTCAAAAGCCTAGTTAGGATGTAACCTCTTCCAAGAAACCTTCTGAGATCCTTCTACTTGGACTAAATCCTTCCCTCTCCTACTTGACCTCAGCATTTTGCATGTCTTCTACAGCCTTTACCAGAATCTGACTTCTATCAAAGGCAGTGTAGACTATGAAAGATTTCTTAGTCTGAGTTCCCCTAGAAGCACATGCTGAGATAAGGATTTCAGTGAAAGTCTTTTGGATGAAGTGACCCCAGGGGGAGGATAGGGAAGTGAGGGAAGGGAAGGAAAGCGAGTAACGGTGCATGGTACCCTACCAGATGAGTTACCACGGTGGACAACTGGAGCTCAACTGCAGCTGGGCAACTCTGGGAGACATTAAAGAATGTGCCTCAGAGCTATCCCAACTCAGGAAGATGGGGCATTTATCCACCAACACCTGTCAGCCACTGGTGCAGGGGAGGCTGTAACCAAGGGTCATTAATTCTCTGGCATTTCCAGTCTTCCTTGCCACAAGCAAAAAAAAAAAAAAAAAAAAGCTGCAGAAGCCAGAGAAAGCTTGCAAGGCAAAGAGCTGCAGGGGCTTGTGACTGGACAGTGGGCACAGAAACTGGAACAATGAGGGGACATGGGAGGTTACCCACAGCTTCTACTCCAAGGGGTATGGATTTCTGCTGTCTCAAGCACCGGGCATACTGCAGGCATTCCGGAAGCACTCACAGAAAGGAAATTGGGTTTTTTTAAGCTCTTTGAAGGCAGGGGCCACATTTTCTATGTGCCACAGAACCTAACCTCAAAATAAAGACTCAAATCATGCATACTCGCTGAAGAACAGTGATTTAACACACCACCCCTCCTCCCAAATGAGACCATGCCAAATAAATTGAATTCCCATCTTATTAGCTGTTCTCTATTTCACAAATGCTATCTAATTCATGCAAGCATTATAAACCAACCCTGCCCTGTGAGATTTAGCAATGAGGACAATAATGAAGACATAAGGAGTTAAAGAGTCTCTTGAGAAAATGCACCTATATCCAGAGGAACAACCCAGGAACACTAGAGGATTCTGGGAAACTCCCAGAATTTCCAGCTTTCATGCAGCTTCTGGATACTCACCCTCCCAGGGGGTCCTGCCTGAAGTAGGAACTGAAATGGAAAATATACTAGATGGGGGTTCAGTGACCCCCATCCCATCCCCCATGCTTCCTTGTGATCATATCATGTCACACTGGGTATACTGAGAAATGGCCTCAGGACCCCGCCTACACCAGACATAGCCAAAGACTCAAACAAAGAGAAATAATGTAAGCTCACGCAATAGCATCAGGCAAAGGAGGGACAAGCCAGCTTGTCTTGCCAATTTCAGAGCAGAACAGATGTTTCTGCATCTCCAAGTTATCCGCCCTCCTAGGACACCAGACATAGGTCACCCATCAGTCATTCATCTTTATGATGAGTTGCAGCGGCCAGCACACAGTCAAGATTAATGCACATCCTTTCCAAGAAATGTTGTTTAATGGCAAGATATGCTGAGGGTGATTGTGCAGGCCAGATCATTCTAGTCAATACAACCAACCAAGTTTCAATAGTATACTAAGAAAAGAAAATCCCACACAATGTCTTGCTCCCAAACAAGAGACAGAGTAACCCAGAGGCAGTTTATGAGTTGTGCTTTGCCCTCGAAGGACTATCCTCTGGCTGATTTTCATGAGATCCGGCCAACTTGGGACCTGTCTTGAGACCAAGGGTTTATCGACTTGACCCAACTATGATACCCCTCAAGCAATATGGAACCAGCACACAGGAGACCTGGCTTCTACTCATGGCTCTGCTCCCTGCTGACAACATCTTGAGCAAATCACTTCTTTCTGGGCCTCAGCTTCTTTTTATAGAAAATGAGGATAAGCTCCAAGTCTCTCCCTTACAGCTTTAATATTATATGAAGTTCTAAGAATCCTCATGCTGGAGTGTCCAATGTTAACTTTCATCCCTGGAGTGACAACGGTAAACTGGACAACAGCATAAAATCCCTCCAAAAAAGTGAATACCGTCACTAAAATATTTTCGTCTGGATAAAGCCAACTATCCTACTAGTATTTTCCCCAAGACAACTTTAGAACTAAAATGTTCCAAAGTAAATTGCTTTCTGCTTTAATTAGAAAATGAAATCAGCAAAAGAGAAAAATAGAATTTGAACACAGCTCTTCTACATGAACTTGATTTTATTCCACTCATCTGTTAAGAGCCACATAGGAATTACTTTGACCACCAGAGGGCTTTCCACACTGACAAAATGCATTAATAAGACATAGGTGGTGAAATTAAAAAATGAAAAGTTCCAAGTTACATTATTTAGGTCCATAAAGGCCTGGGGTCTGAAACGAAAGAAAAAAAAACCTGGAATTTCTCCTGAAGACAATGTACTTTCTCACAAACATGACAAGGAAAAATTTCAATCCCTCCTAAATTCCAGAAAACCTTCAGAAGTATTTGGTGCACAGAACCAAAAGAAATCACAACTATCAGAGGTTATATAGTCTTATTACTAAGATATCATTCCCCAAATGTTCAATTAGGTTCTTGTATCCTTGTGCTTATTAGTAAAAATTTAGAAGTGCTCACAAATATAATGTGTTTTTAACACATGGGTTGGGGACAGCCAACAATGCTAAACATTCACTATGGGACAGCCTTGTGACAGTCCTTTCTGTATATTAACTTGGTCAATTTTCATAACAATCCTGTAAGACAGACACAATTATTATCCCTGCTTTACCTGTAAAGGAACTGGGACAATAAGAGGTCAAGTAACGTGCACAAGGTCAGGCAGCTAGTAATTGTCAAAAAAAGAAAAGTTCAGGCATATACTATCTGCCTTCCACCAACCAAACTTACACTGACTACAGATAAGCATTCTATAAAAACAGCCACCATGTACCATAACCTATAGAATGAGAGGGGGAAAAAAAAGTCAGGGAAGGAACAGTCTACTTTTGGGTTTGAATCTCTCTCTGGGTTCTCAGGTGGCATAATGCAGCCCCCAGGATTCCATGGGGGAAATTCTCAGATAAGGCCAAGTGGGTTCATGGCCCCCATTTCTACCATAGCCTTTTCAGATTTTTTATGAATTGGAGGTTCTCGTGTATTCACTTGGAATATTGAATATGGAATATTAGGAGGGGTTTCTACTAAAAGATTCTACTACTATTAAAATTTAAATCTGTTACTTCACTAGACATTTCAGAAAAAAAAATCCAGAAAACAAAATGAATTTCTTTGGGTTCTCTTCTCTCAGAACTTATTATACTGGAGTGAAGTCTTTCTATTTGTGTAGCTCCCTTTCTACATGGTTGAGATCCCTGAAGTCAGGAATAGCATCTTTTTTTTTTTCATTAGGTCCCCAACTCTTAGCCCAAGATTTGGCCCAGAATAATATTTCTAACAAATATTTGCAGAATGAATAAATAAAGTGGTAGTCTTGGGCTAGCTACTGTGATAAACCATGAAATTTTAGTGACATAAGAGAATAGATGTTTATTTCTTACTTATGAAATGACCAACCAGGTGCCCATTAGATGGCCTTCCACGTGGCAATTCAGGAACCCAGATTCCTTCTACTTTGTGATTCTACCAACCTTTATACCTCAGAGTCCTTCACCTCCATCTGGCAGATGGGGAAAGAAAGTATCATGAAGCCTGTGGTGGGAATGGCCGCTGGATCCCCCTGGGAGGGAGCAAGAGGGGGCGCTGGAAGGTGCAGTGCCAGCAATAGCTCCTCGCTGAAGACAGAGAGAATAACTGTGGTGGACGGCTAGCCAGCCACATGCTCCATGTTTTTCCTGACATCAGGAAAAACATCAGCCTGAAAGCAAGACCCAGTGCATGAGAGATGGCTCTTGAAAAAAAGAAAAAATAAGAGTCCCTAACCACCTCCTGCCTAAAAATAAACAAGTACATGAAAACAGTTATAGAGATACAAATGATAATTTCTCATAAGGAATTTTCATTGCATTTTACTGTGACAAAGCAGGTTTGCTACCTACTGGTATCAACAAATGGGCAGAAACTAAAACCCTGGTCAGCCTAAGAGGCAACATTCATTCCCACCATTTACAAAGTGTCTGGTTCCCTTACAGGAGAGTGGTGGCAGGGAGAATACAAAATGGGAAATGAATGTGTATTGGGAGAGGGCTCACTGTGACACTGTGACACGCAGAGAAGCCCAGAGGCCCAAGTCCACCAGTATCCACATAGGTAATCTTAGATAAATCAGTCAAGCTCCCTGTGCCTCAGTTTCCCTCACTTGTCAAAACGTAAAGACAATCCCTACCTATCTTTCCACAATATCCCAAGCAGAGTGTGAGATCACATAATAACAGCTATGAGAAAAATCCACCAATTATTTAAAATCCTCCAAAGTATTTTGAGACAGGACATGGTTGTTTTCCCAACCCGATGGTGATTCTTCCAGTTCTCTGCCACTACAGCTGAGATGCTTCTGGAAATCTCCTAATCAGTCAGTCCAGTATTTCCACTTTCACCTCCTCAAGTGTCATGTTCCACTCCATTCCTTAGAGTCAACAGGCTACTGCAAGCAAACCCCTTAACTTCTCTGGACCTCAACAGCCACACCTGTGCACAGAGTATGACAACACCGTGGAGGCCTAAGGAGGGGCCTGGGTTATGGCTCCCTTGAGAGTCCTCCTCCCGAGATCCAAACTCTGATTCCCAAGTAGATGCAGCGATGTCAGAGAGAGACCTCGGGCCACTGTGGTGATCCACTCTCTCCCTCATGTGTCTTAAGCAGTTTGACCATGTGGGAGGGGCAGATATTAGCGACAGCTCCACTCCAATGTTACTGCAAAGTAACAGCAGAGTACCATGCAATCAGTCTTTAATGTCAGCCCTAACCTTCCTAAATGGGTTTGTAATGAGAAACCCTTGTTTGTCACAGAGAAGGTATGATTGATGCGGCCTAGGAGTGAAATGAAGCCACAGTGACCATCTCAATAACATGAACAGCTGCCAAATATTCATTTAGCAGAATGAGTTTAGAAAACTTTGAGCAGATTGCTTTCACAAGGCTGCCTTCAACAAAAGGAAACATAATTAACGAGCTAATATCAGCATGTGTCTGGCTAAGCTAATGAATATCAAATTACACAGAAACCTGTATAAATCATCATTACCCTGAATTTTAATTGAACTTGCAATTAAACATGACAAATTTTATATACACTAAACCTTTAATTTATACTTTCAAATAAGGAATAATTTATCATTTTTAGTATTTCATAGTTAATTTCCCAATATGTGCACTTCTAATTAACAAGGACAGACAGGCTTTTAAAAAAAAACACACACACTCTCTCTCTCCTATGGCTCCGTTCATAACAATAATTTTCCCTTTTGTATACATTAGAAACTATGTTCAGGAGTTTGAATGCCAAAAGGCCTACTGACATATTCAAGGAAAGATCTTATAGCCAGAGAACAAGAGCAATGATTTCCCCTTGTGCTTCTCATCCCATGCCTGGGAAAAATAGAGATTGAAAGGGCAAGACACGTTAAGGCAACCTCACCAGCGTCTCAGTTACTGGCTCAACTCTGCACCCCAAACTCCAGTCATTTTGGGAACACAGACCCTCCTACACTGGATGAGCAAACCATCTCGTGCTCCACAGGCACCACCTTAGAAATAAAGCACCTTGCTCCAGCATCAACGCCAAGCCTATTTGTTTACCTGGCCAGCAGTAATGAGCTCACTCTGTGGATGGATTTGTATTTTATTATTATAATTACGCCACCATTATAAACATACCTCGAGCAGCCTCAGCATAAAAGGCAGGGAATGCTATTAAAACATACATATAAACACACGGGGAAACAAGACAGGATTGTAAAAGGGCTGCAACAGAAACTAATTGGGTTTGCTTTTTTCCGTAATCCCAGCCTATTAACATGGTAAGCAGTGTGGTCTAGGGAGCTGCATGCTGGGAACCAGGAGATGACAGTTCTGTACCTGGTTAGGCCTCTAATTGGCTGTGTGACCACAAGCAAGGCGCTTTACCTCTCTGTGCCTCAGTGTTCTCAGGGGCAAAACAAAGATAATGAAGATAATTGTGAATGCTTTAAACATGTGAAAATAATTTGAAAAAGAAAACATTATAAAATGTAATAGCATCATTTTGTAGCTGTGGAGAAGACAAACTAAAGAAGCAGGCAACAGCCGAGGCTTATGCACGCATATTTTTTTTAATGTAATGATCACATTAAATACTGGCAATTTAATTCCTATTTCTCACTTGATATGTGAAGGAGGCTAGACAGATATTATCATCACCATTTGAAAGATGAGAAAACAGAGTCACAGAGAGGCTCACTCTTCAAGGGAGAGGCGGAGCTGGGGTGAGAGTAGGGACTCAGAGCATCTCTAGTGAGGCTATTCTGACCTCACCATGCTGCCTTCCTGTACCCTCCCTTAGGACGATTTGCACCCCTATCCTGATAGGACTGAAGGCTCAGTAGAATGCATTAGTCTGGAGAGGAAATAGGCACCACTTTCCAAGAGAAAACTTGGAGGAGGCATGAAGTCAACAGCGTGGATATGGTCTGTGCATGGCCAAGAAAGCAAGGACATTCGTCAGCCATGACAGAACATGAGAGATCAATAGAAATATGAAGAGGGAGAAGAGTTGGTTGTAAGGGCCACTCTAACCACCCACCCCTTCCATTGTAAACCCAAAGGCTCTAGAGATTATACTGAATCAAAAAAAAAGCTAGGGTGGGAGTCAGTTAAGGGAAATGAGAAGAGTCTTTTTGAAAAATTAATTACTACTCCATTTCCATTGCAAATTCTCATTTTTGTTTCTAGAGGTCCCCTGACCAAAGCAAAAGGAGAAGAAAAGAGGAGGGACAGAGTAGGAAGTTTAATGCATTTTCTGGAACACAGTGCTTGCCCCTACCTATGAAGCAAGGGGACAAATATTTTCACACATTATCAGATAGCTGAGTAAAACAGCCTCTACCAGAATTTACAACTGAAGGCTACCAGAATTTACAACTTGTGAAATTGTGCCTGTCCGTATTTTCTCATTACACTGGACGCAGGTTGCAGATAGAGTGTGCACTTTCGGTTTCCTCTTTTCCCTCTCTCTCCCCTCCTTCCACTGTCTCGCTACTTCCTAGTTAAACCTTGTCTCAAGTTATCAACACTCTCTGGAGAGATAAGGCTCCTCTCACTTACAAGCTGTCACTAATAATCGAACTTTCAAGACTCCATCTCTAAGAGAGACTCCCTGAGCCACGCAGGTCACGAGAATTAACTGCCACCAGTCCTTGCAGAAAACTCGGCTCATCAATCTATAGCTTTCTCGTCATAATTAGAATAACGGCTTTGAAAATTTGGGCTGATGTTGACTTGGTCTCAGGCCGCAAAGAGCGCTGATTAAAATCTTGGTGTGAAAGTTAATGATAAGTGCTGGTGGCGTTGCCGTGGAGACAGGGACAAACAATTCCCTGGCTGTGACATTTTCAATGTCCTGGAGAAGAAAAACTGTCCTCTTTAGTGTGGCAGCGTATGAAGCTTATTTATGGCTACAGGGCTTGGTGGATTGATGACTGTCGTAACATACTGTCAAATCCTTTACTGACACATTCATTTTTTTGGAGCCCCTGGTGCAGCAGAAATAAAATAAAATAATAAAAACAAAACCAGAGGGAAAATTCTCCAGCAAACCATAGACAGCCACCAGCGGACCTTCCTTTCGCTAGAGGACCTCAGATTTAATAGACAAAAAGACTTTGTACTTCTTGGCTCCATGGCCAAGGAGAAGAAATAGACATAATCAGAAATCGCTGAGTAAGAATGTGCAATATCGCAGCCACCACATCAGCTCAGGAAGGTTTGTTATCAAAGTAAGCTATTTGTAAATATCAAAGACTGGTAACTGTGAATAACTATCCCCTCCCTTCTTATCTTAGAGAGCAATGGCTTAGAAATCTAAGGAAGGTTTTGGATAATTCTCCCAGCCAAAGAGACAAACTGGTACAGCTCCTGTCATCATTACAGCACATGCCAGCCACGACTGTCACTTCAATGTTCAATATAGTGACATTAGTCTCTGAAATCTCTGGGGAGCTTCATGGTCTACAGAACGTGTTCACATTTGCCATTTCCTTGGTTCTTCGTTGCATCGCAAAGCAATCATCTGTATCCCCATTTCACTGATGAGGAAGCGGAGGCTTGTGAGCACCATTCCTGAAGAGACAAAACTAGTTAGGTGGCTAAGCAGGGACCCCCGACCTAAATTTTCAGTAGTCTACAATGTGTAACCTGTCACTATTTCAGACCAGCAACCCAGTCCCACAAGATCTGAACTGGTTTAACGCGAGGTCTATGAAAAGCTCCTGGTTCACTTCCCAAAGTGGCTGTATTTCGGCAGCAGATAAAGGGACTCTCGGTGACCGAATCTAGTCCATAAAGACTGCTCTGGGCTGTGGCATTTTTCTAGTTCCTTTCATTCAAGGATCCTAGTCATCATCATTATTGTTGTTGTTATTAATAATGATAATGAAATAAACTATGCAAATGTGGGGAATGGCTTTAGCCCTAAAACGCAGGCAGTAATGTGGTAATTTATCCAATAATGGAATCGCAAAGTGATTTTATTTGCTTTTATGGCTCCTTTCTTTCAGAGGAGCTGGGCATCAATAATGGCGGTAGTAATGAAATCAACTATGCAAATGTGGAAATCGTTTTTACCCTAATGTACCAATTTAGCCGGCGAAGGAAATTCAACATGGTCTGCTGTGCTTTGTGACACTGAGAGCCAGGCCTCGGATGCTGACCTGAGCTCAGTTCCCCAGATGTCATCGTCAGTTTTCTGAGAGCGTGGCCTTGTCAATGTCAGTTTGGTAATGACCAACACCTCCACTCCAGGGTGAAAGATTTAGGAAGCACCCTTACCGATTTAAAGACAGACAGGAACTTTAACAGGGGAGCAAGATGTATTCATTTTGACAGAATTCATTTTCTATGCACAAGCCCCACAAAAAGGCCCTGTGGCAGGCAGGGGCAGCCTGGGTCACCAGCAAGAGCAGACCCTCTTTGGACCCAGCCATTTCAGCACAGCTGTAGAAGGTTCTCTTTAGGACAGATGCCCCCTTTTATCTGCCTCTGATCAGGATTTAGCGGGGGCACATCTCTAGCTAGATGGTAGGGTCTCTGAATAAGCCCACTGGAACACCAAAGGTGACCATGAGTACAGCATTCCCAGTAGCCACTCACCTCTTCTACATTCACCCCTCACTTCTCTACAGGATCTGTATTGCTTGCTGCCATGATAAGGAGGTTAAGGGCCACCGTGAGAACAGGATACAAGTAAAACTTGGAAGGCCAAGAACTTGGACCAGATCTTCATTTAGCATTTATTATGAGTTAAAATTAGAAAAGTCTGTGAGACCCCTGAAGCTGGAGACCTGATTTTCCTTTGTGTCTCCAGAGTGTGGCAAAGTGTTCAATAGATGTGGAAAAAATACAGGAATGAAGGAATAAAAAGCAAACAAAAGTGAACAAAATACACTTCAGTGAGAGGGAACTCCAGATGTACACATTCAGGTACTCAAAAGTAAAGAATATGCATGTGCAACACTGCCCTTAGACCCAAGTAACTAGAGCCTCTGACCTACGCTAAACTCTTTCAAGGGTCCCACTCTGATCCTCCTCCATGTGCCCCCCACCCTGTGACGTAAGGAGCCCATGCACCAAGGGCATTTCCAGCCTGCAGCCTACTCCCCAATTACTATACCATGGTAGAGGTACCCAGGACCCCAAAATTCCCTTAATAGCCCTAAGCTTCTTTAAGGGACTGCAAGGACTTCTTTTCTGGGTCCTACCTCCCAACATCCATCAGGGATGCACCCCTAAGTTCAAGGTGTAGCCAAAGAGCAGTTGCCTATGAGTGGAACGTGGGTCGCAGTATACATGCAGAGGCCTCTGGTGGACAGAAGGGGTGGAAAGAGAGGAAGGGAGCATCAGGCAAGAGGCTTCATTTGTCCTGTCACCCTGAGCCCCACAAATGTTAGGTTACACCTGTGTATGGATATTCATGTCCATCCTCCAGTTTAATTCATTTGCTGCCCGTTTGGGCCAAAGCCCTGGGGCTGGTGAGGGACACCTCCAGTATGAGAAAACACAATTACCTTCTCACTCTGGAATGGGCTGAGGACTTGTGGAGGGAAGAAAAGGACCACATGAAAAACCTCGGATTCTAAACAGATTGTCAATATTTAAATAAATAAATAAAAAAGAAACCTCGGCTGTCAGTTCTAATTAATTCACGGCAATCAGTTCCTCTTGTTCTATTAGTTACCATTACAGCAACACACTCTTGAACAAAATACCAGAAGCTTTCATTAGAATCATTAACATAATTTGATAACTGATGGTATTTGATTTCTGACTTTTGCACTTTGACTTGAAGCTTGGTGCAAGATGTCATCTCATTGATTGGCTGTTTTTTGTTGTTTTTTTTTCTTCTCACACCCACCACCCCAACCATGAACACTTCACATGACATTTCTTTGTTAACTGTAATTAATGTTCACATTTGTCACAAGTTGTATTATTTGGAAAAGCAGTCGTGATGATAAAAGATGTGACAGAGACACACACATGTCTTCTTATCCAAAATGGCTTTATCCTAATTTAGGTTTGGGGGAAAAATAAATGAAATAAGTCAAGCATGTATTTGTTTTCACAGTCAGGAAGCATTGTTTAAAGTGATGCCTCTTGGAGAAACCAATGCAATTAGCTTTCTCAAAAGAAAAAAAAAAGTGTCATTAAGGCATGAGTGAAATCTAAGAAAGACAAAATTTGAATTGAAGGTGAGCAAGCCAGATTGTAAATTTGTCTCACTTCCACTGACCACAGGTGCTGAAGAAGAGAGGTTATAACCAGAACACTGGGGTTCGAGGTGACTCATACAGAGGTAGAAATAAGCTCTCTCTCTTGCTATTTCCCTCCTTCCCTTCCTTATTCCCTTTCTGCATCTTTCTCTGTCTTTGTCTCCTTCCTTATGTCTCTTTTTTTCATTATCGTGAATTGTCTACAGTTGACCAGTGGGAAAGATACCTAGGCTCTACATAAGGAATCAAATAAATATTCCCAGCCAAGGACTATCGTTTTGGCTTGAATGTCAGGCACCAGACATGGGGGAATCTCTGGACAAACATGCTTATCAAGCAGGTACTTTCTTGTTCGGCCGACAGGACGAATGAGGTCTTTTTGAAGTAGGCCTTTATGATCTCCATGGGCACAGGGTAGGCAGGCAACAGTGTTCTGTTTTTAAAAGAAAACATGGCAGGGAGGTGGGGCGCAGGAGGGAAACATATTCCAAGAAACCCATTAAGACTGAGTGTTGGAGGAGAGCTGCAAGGACGTCACTAGGCCCGATACGAATGTCCACTGTGGGTACAAGACGCACCATCTGTGTACACACACCACCGCAGAAGTCTGCATGCGAAGTATGTGCTGTGTTAGCATAGCTGAAAGTGGCCCAAATCAATCTCCCCTTGCTTTCCCCTCCCCCAATCCAGTCTCAGAGGAGTTTCCTCCATCACATACTAATGGTCTGCAATTTATTTTAAAGAGGCTATTTTGATCCTCAAGAAGTACTTAGGGGAGCGGGGAACCATAAACACCTCCTTTTTAAAAAATTTGTTTCCTTTTTCCCAGCCTGTAATTTAACTCTGACTGGCACCATTCAAATCAAGCGTTCCAAGCACAGACCCCCATCAAGTCAGTTCCAACTTGGAGCACATTTTTACGACCAAGTTAGAAATCCCTTAAAACAAGGTTTTCAGAGGGAAACGTTTGACAGACTTAACTCTTGTGGTGCAAATATGCCACAATGACATAGCAATTAGTTATTCAAAATACGGAAAGGGATTACAAGCTTTTTCAAGTCGCTTCATAAATATGTCCTCTTCTGGTATACAATCAGTAATTATACCATTCTTACTCAACTGTAAACTTCCTGGGTATGATTTATATCTCATTGAAATCAACACAAAAGTATTTGTTTTCTCAAAGGAAGGACCTCGGCTCTAATCTCCAAGGCTCACACACATCAAAGCCAGAGAACTACTGTTCTGCCTCACCAATGTAAATAAAATCATACACAAATGTTTATGCAAATTAATAGAAAGAGGTCTGTCAAGAGACACTTATCTTCTGGGCCTGATATGGATTTACACAGTGCTCCCCTAGAACATTCCTTCAAGGGGGCAGAGTCAACTACATACCACTGAAGAGGAAGAGGAAACTAAGGCAATTCTCCTGGACCTTGTCCTTGTCTTGCAGAACTAGTACCTTAGAGATATCACAGGACTGAGCTGAATTGGGCACCAAAGCCATGGGTGGATGTTTCATGCACCTCCTATCTACCCCACCCCCAAATCCAAGAGGCTGTAGTAGTTGGCCTCTATTAGAAAACAAATGAGAGGCACCTGGGTGGCTCTGTCAGTTAAGTGTCCAACTCTTGATTTCGGCTCAGGTCATGACCTCATGGTTTGTGGGTTCAAGCCCCACATCAGGTTCTATGCTGACAGGGTGGAGCCTGCTTGGGATTCTCTCTCTCCCTCTTTTTCTGCCCCTCCCCTGCTCTCTTTCTTTCTCTGTCTCAAAAAATAATAAATAAACTAAAAAAATTTTTTTAAAGGAAAGAAATGAAGATAAGACCTCTCTGGCTGAACAGAGCTAAACACAGCTCTTAGCTGTGAATCCAAAGCCCTGACTCTGGCCTTGCATGTAATAGCCACCCTTTAAGTGTCAGTGGACTAGTTGCACAGGTGAACACAAAAAATGGGCATACACTGCAGCTCAAGGATTAAGACAAGCTACAGGAAAACCTTCCTAACACTAGCACATCTGAGCGATTTTAGTCTTTACACAGAACGCTGGGCATACCTCTGTCCCAGAACTCAACATATTACACTGAAATGATTAGTTTCAATGCCTGCTTCCTTCACTGGATGACAAACTTCTTCATGGCTAGATCTACCGCAGCATATCTGGTAAGAAGTGTTTACCATTAGATCTTTACCAGAAGATTCTGAACCAAGTTTGATAGAAGCAACCCTACAGGAAAAGAAAGCACTACATTTGTTTGAGAGAGTTGGAGGGCTTGAATTATTGGCCTACAGCCAAAAATCTGGCCTCCCTCAAAATTCTTCTTTGTATTAAAGAACAAACTGAGGGTGGATGAGGGAGAGGGGAAAGTGGGGGATGGGCACTGAGGAGGGCACTTGTTGGGCTGAGCACTGGGTGTTGTGTATAAGCCAATTTGACAATAAATTATATTTTAAAAAACTCTCTCTAATGAATATTTTACTGCAAGTGAGAACTCGAAATACCCTGTATCTGAAGCAGACTAAAGCCCAAGTTACAGAAGGGTAAAGCACAGCCATTTTGTCCACCTCTGTGGACAATATTCAGCACAGTACTGGGTGTACAGAATGTGCTCCTAAGTAAATATTTTCTGTGAGGAAAGGTTTCTAGATGGATGACTTTAGCAATTCTGAAATGTCAGTGTTTCCGAAGACATTTTTACATCTGATCTCCAAATTGTCCCTAAACCTGGCCACAATCGTTGCACTTCAAGGTCAAGTCCCTGGACCAGCAGATCGCTATTTAAGATATAAATGTGAGTGGGCCAAGCCTAGAATAAATCGCACCCTAAAGTTACCTATGAATTATTCTATAACTTGGAATATATTTTCTCATAGAAACATGTTTATAGAGCATGGTCAGGCCTCAGGGTAACCCATAAAGCCTTTTATCTTGGATGTTTTTTTAACTTTCAAACTATTTAAAACTTGAACTTCTTCTTTTCTTGTTTTGGGGAAT
The DNA here is from genome assembly GCF_018350175.1 of Felis catus. Taxonomy (NCBI): domain Eukaryota; kingdom Metazoa; phylum Chordata; class Mammalia; order Carnivora; family Felidae; genus Felis; species Felis catus. The sequence goes on along the minus strand of NC_058378.1, from coordinate 36,190,288 downwards.
TCCTTACACATGAAGCATGGAGTAGGCAGTAGCCACACCCAAGTCCTAGTCCAAGTCTCCCCTTCCCTACTACCCTGGCAGCCGAAGCACTGGTAAGTCCCTCAGCTCAGTCCTCAAACTTAGAAGTGGGAACTAATAAGCAAAAACACAGGGTGATGACAATTCATTTGTGACGGAGCCATGCCATGCATGGAGGGAAAGGTCCTTGCCTCCAGAAAGATGTCTTGTGTCCTGTTTTTATAACTTCTGGGCCATTGCCAGGTCCTCCAGTACATAGTCCATACCAAAACCTGCTAAGAAATCCCCAACCTATCCCATTTTTTAAAATTAAGAGAGCAGGAGGTAATTGTTTCATTTTGTTTTCAACCAAGAGTCTTTGCTGATACACAACAGACCAAGATCAAATGGGCTACATTTGCCTTGAAAAGAAGTAGGAAGAAGTGATCTAGCAAACTAGTCCATAAACATCATAAATCTCACAAGCCACAAAGAGGTTCTGCTTTTCCTTGAGTATGAGTGCTTGTACATAGACCATTTTGATCAGAAGCAGATGGTCCAACCTGAGACAATCCATTATTCTGGCCCAAACAACCTATGTAACCACTGACACATTTCTTAGTCACTTAAGCCTCAGTTTCTCCAGCTATAGAGTGAAAGTACCCATCAGATGATTCCCCAAGTTCCTTAAAGCTCAGCATATTATAAATCTGAGATCTGGCCAAGATGAGGAAGAAATGATGTGGGGCCAGGAGATAATCTTCAGGCTCTTTCTCAACTCAGAAATTTCTAAGCACCCCTAGTCCTCTCCTAACCTTCCCCTAACATTCAACGAACAAGTATGAGCATTAGTCCCCCAACTTCTGCAAGGCTGTTGACCCTAAACCATGATCTTGATTAGAAAATGGAAGGCAGGAACCCTGTAATGTTAAAGGCATAATTAACTTTGTCATTAAATCAAACTCTCCGACTTAACCTTTGGTTCTAGGGAAGAATTGTTGATAGAAAATTCTGTGACTCATTGGAGAGCCATTACCTATTCTAAGAGGCATATTTAAACTTATTATTGCCCCAAACACACAGCTAGATGTTCTTATTATACTTGGTGGGGGAGAATGGCCACTGGTTCAGAACAAGGCTGGGTATCTGCTAATGGTGAATACATTTCAGCTTTTCTATGGTAAGACCTTAATTTCAGAGATTTATAACCAGTGTAAATCTGCCCTGAACAGAAGCCTGACACAAAATTACTTTGCCCAGTAGCAATTTTTTAAAGTTTTCGACTAAGTGCCTTTTATTCAACTTTACAACCAAAAAAAAAAAAAAAATGAAACAAAGCAAAGCACCATAAGAACTACCTTTAGGCTACAAACATTCAAACATGCACACACGTGCACACACACATGTGCAGGCATGCACACAAATGTATGCTTTCAGAGTTACCACTGTTGTCTCTAGGCTCCTGGTGGAATAGGGTCCATGCCTCAGTGCAGGTCCAAAAAAGTGAGAAGCAGGGTAGAAAAGTGTGCAGTGAGAAGACTGGTCTCAGAAATCTGCAGCCCTGACTGATTTCCATAACAGACGAGCTCAGACCTTTATGTGAAATCATCACCCACATATAATGTCCAAGCAACTGCAGTTACTATTCAGTCAAGAATCTACATTTGGGGGCACATTCTCAACACCTACATAGGACATAGCCAGGAGGATGCCATAGGCCCACCGGTCCCTATTCCATGCCAGGAATGACTTTAAGTGAATCAGAGACAACAGATGGTGAAGAAGGGGAAACCACAATGAAAAGAAAAATCAACTTTCAGATCACCAATAAACTGAGTGTGGAAGACACTTTTCTGGTGTGTTATACACACAAACTTACATAATCATCATCCTAAACCCATAAGGTGGCTACTACTGTTTTCCTGACTTTCAGATGGAAAAACCAAAACAGGTTAAATAAATTGCCCTGAATCATATAGCTAGTGATCGAGCCAGAATTGGAATCCTGGCAGCTCCCAAGTTCCTGTTGTACTCATGAATGCCAAAGTATTCTCTCCAAAAAGTGCTATAATTATTTCATCCCAATGCCCATGAATTATGGTAAGAATGATAATCTTAATAGTAATAATGGTTGGTAGTGATGTAATGCCATTGATTGTATTATGTCATGTGCTTTTACATACACTTTATATCCATTAGCTCAGTCTTCACAACATTCCCATTAGGGTGGTACTTTCATCATTCTCACTATACAGATGAGAACCTGAGAGTCAGAGGTTAGGTGAATTGCCCAAGGTCACAGTTGTTAAGGAGAGGACTGGAACTCACTCCACATCTGCCAACTCCAAAACTAATCCTCTACCCATTTCACAATACTCATGTCTCAAACAATCTCTGTGGTATTTGTTAGCAGAGTGTATGCAGGGCCATCATGCTAGCAATTTCCTATTCTAACTCCTCTCTCGTGTTCTGCACACAGACCCACTATTTCAGAAAGGCTTTCTGCTATCCTCCCATTCTAAATCCTACTCAATTCCTTTTGCAAGGTGTTCTTCCTCACTGGGGATTTCCTGAGCATGCTCAAGCTATTCCAATATTGTGCCACACTTGACATTTACTTTTCTATCATCTATCTCAGGCTTCCATTTCCCCTTAACACTGCCTATGTCCTAGGGGTTCTAGGAGCCTATAAGCAGAAAGTAATCAGGCAGTCTGGCTTGAATCCCAACTCTGATACTAGCCAACCATGTGACATGGTTGAGTTCCTTCTGTGTACCTCAGTTTCTGCATCTGTAAAATGGGCATACTATGAATACCTACTTCACAGAGTTCTGTGAAGATTTAAAAAGATGGTATATGTAAAGGACTTAAGACAGCACCTGGCACATAATTGGGGCTCTATCAGTATTTGTGTTTGTTGACGGTGGTGTTTTTGAAAACAGTTTAGACCCTAGCTAACCTCTGCTTCCAGATATCCTCTGCTTGAATCCACCCAGCACCTGACAGTCAGATTCAACTGAAAATACCACTTTCTTAATGTTGCTTATTGGCTCAAAAGCTGCCCATCACACAGTGAATAAAGTCCAAATACTCACTACTGAAAGTAAGATCATGTCAATGAGGGCAGTGACCACAGGATTTCCCTGTAGCTTTCAGGATAAAATTCAGTCTCCTCTGCAGGACTTTAAAGTCTTCTGAAAGCTGCCCCTTTCTCACTGAATTCTTACTCTTTCTCCAAACAAGGCCCCCCATCCACGCCAGGGAAGAACAGTCACTGTACCAGTGAGTCTTGCTGCCATCATCTTGGGACATCGCCTGCAGCCTTCTGTGCAAGGTTGTCCTTCCCATCTCCAACTTGACACTGAAATCCTACCAAAGCAGTGGTTCGTTATGAATCAAAATCACCAGGGAAATGTTAAAACACACAGGCACCCAGCAGGTCTTGGCTGAGGCACAGGTATCCTTGGTTTCTAACACTCCCCAAGTGACTCTGATTGTGCAGCCAAAAGGTTCACACATCCCCATGATACCTGTAAGCTGTCACTGCTGCATTCCAATTAATACTAACCATTATTCTGCCATTTGACACTTCACACAAGTGTGCTCTGCCTCTCCAACTAGACTGGAAACCCTCTGAGGGCGGGGAGTAAGTTTAACTAACATGTTTATAAATACCTGGGGCCAGGTTGTATCCCCCCTCTTAGGTAGTCATATATATTTTCAACGTGCATTTTAATCTTGTCTCTCTGGAGAACATAATATCATGGCAGATGGAGATGAATGACAGATATTTTTGCATCTGTCTCAGTACCCAACACCCACTGAGTACTTAATAGCTAGCTGGGGACACACCTGGTCAACAGTAGTTGCTCAGTAGCTACTGGAAGACTCTTTGCATAGTAGGTCATCTCTAAGAAGCCAATATGCACATGATATAGACAATGGCACCAGTAACATAATCCCTACCACACAAGCTCAATCCAGTGACCCTTTCCCTGAGAGCCAGTGATCGGGATACTGAAAAAAACTGGCCGCCTTGAGGTACAATGGCAGTGGTTCCTAATTTTTCACAGACGTCTCTGATGTCAATTAATAATCTGAAGGTTTATACTCCTCCGTTCCTCCCCACTAGGGTTTTAACATTTCCATTAACCAAAGCTCTGAAAAGGAGACTCTGAGGCAAAAGAGCAGTCTGGCCAGATGAGCTCTGTAGGTCCCCCTGAATCTCCCAACACAGGCAGTGCTTTAAAGGTTAAGAAGTTATCTTAGGCCGTTCAGAAGCAAACCAACCCAGGACCAGTGAGTAGGGCCATGGGATCAGTCTGATTCCTGGGCAGAAGCTTCTCCCCATGCTGGCCACAAGTGCCAGGGGCAGAACTTTAAGATGAATATGTGATCCATTATCAGCTGCTATTACCATCCTACCATAGCTGAAAGAAAGAGGCTATTACACATAATACATAAAATAACATTTAGTAAGGAAATCTGGATAATTACTTAGTAAAAAGGACATTGAGTCAGGTTCTAAGCCATTGCCCTGAATTGGGAATGACATTACTTATGTCTTAAGTTAAATTGAGTAAAACTTCCTAAGCACTCCCTTAAAGAACACCTGTAAGTAATGAGTTGGCCTATCTCATCCATCCTGCTTTGTATCTCAGTCCTGAAGAGCAGACCGAGATTACTGGCCCCCCACAACCCACAGCTCTCTAGGCTGGGCCAGCTCAAGGTGATGAGCTCCTCCAGGCCAATGTGGAACAAGGGTTCCCCTAGTGTGCACTGGAGTTGTCATAAACAGAGAGAAGCCAAAGAAGTCAATCAGTAATGTATTTTCTTTCCTTTGCTGCAATTGATGGACATTAAAATGCCTTCAAAATTAGAGCAGAAAGAATATGAGTGAGCGCACTATATGGAACCAGAGATGATTACAGCTGACTGCTTTCCAGTAATAACACCACCATCACCGAAACCCATCGATCTTCACCATCACTAGAATTCTTTCCGTGTATCTGGTGCAGATAAAGGGATCTCACCCACCCATGACTTTAAATATCACCTACACACCGAAAGACTCCCAATTCCTATTCCCAGGCCTGACCCCTTCCCACAGAAGCCTCCCAATTCAGTTACCTTCCTGACATCGCCTCTTGGAAGGCTAAGAGGAACCTCAAATTTAACAAAGTCCAGAACTTAACTCACTATGAGCCCAAACTTACTCATTCACACCAGTGAGTGGCACCTCCATTCTTCCTACTGTTCCTCTATGTCTCTCACTCAGCATTTCTTATCAACAGATCCTTTCAATTCTTCCTTCTAAACACCTGGAATGTGACCACACCCCACCACCCACCTGGCAACCACCCTCATCTATACCAACCCAAACTCTCGGCCGGCCAATAGTTGGAACCTCAGCTTCCCTGCTAGTTGCCCGGCACACCAGGGCCACAGTGATCAATGTGAGATTTTACTCGTGTCAATTTACGCACAGTGCTTTTCACTGGTTTCTCTTCTAAGACAGAATAAAACCCCAAATCCTGGCCAGAGCCTAAAAGTTCCTGCATGACCCAGTCTCTGAAACAGCCCCTAACTTCACACGTCATGGCTGTCCCCTCACTTACCCACCTGTCTATGCAGGGGCCAGGCCTGCTTCTGCCTCAAGCCTTTGCATGTGCCAGTACCTCCAGAGACATCCTCCTCTCAGACCACTCATCCCTCTCCCCATCCAGGTCTCTGCTGAAACACCACTCATCGGAGAGACTTTCCCTGACCTCCCTTTGTGAAGCACATCCACCTCCTTATTCTCTATTACCCTCACCATGCTGTATCTGGGCCCCTCCTCCTTACTGCTCCTTATACACACATGCCCATTCATTGCTTCTCTCCAACACACTGCACTGGACAAAGTAAGCTGTGTGAGGACACATTTGATTTTTGGTCATTTTTTTCCCCTGTTTTAGTCACTGCTGTTTCCCAACACCTAGAACATACTAGATGCTCAGAAACTATTTGTTGAAGGTATAAATGAAAATGCACAGCATTAGCATTTGCCAAATGGTAACTGCTCTTATGTTAAGAGGCTGTGCCTTCATTTGGGGTCAGCTCCTGACATGCAAGTCAGTATTCTTTCATTACGTTGACTCTACCACTTCAAGTTAAGCAAGAACACGTGCACGCTTTTGTAGCATTTTATAGTTTGTAAAGAGCTTTCACATGTAATTATCTTGACTTTAAGTGCTTCTCACTATGACTGTCCAAGTAGTTCAGGCAGGGAAAGCCAGTAAGAAAGCGTTAGCATCCAACCTAGGTTTTCTGCTCCTCAGCCCCATGCCCTTGTCTCTCTCACACGCACCCTCCCTGCTTGGTGAGATGCTGGCAGTACCCGGCAGGAAGTGAAGAACTGGCCTTGCCCTCCGAGTGTTCACAGCGTTCAGCCTGCACCAGGACATGAGCAGACATGTGTGGGGCTTGAAGGAGGACAGGTCAAAAGTGCAAATAAAATGCTCCCAGCAGTGGTATTTCTGGAGAAATAGGATATATCCTGGTCCTCATCCCAAGGGGAGCTATTGGTAGGAGCTGACCACTCAACTCCACATCCTCCTCCACTGGCATGCACACCAATCCTTCTGAAAGTTTTGGAACAGAAGCTGAGAGGATAGAAAGGGCAGAACAACAGCTGAACCCTAGCTGCTGCCCATGAGAATCGAGAGAGGGGTGTTTTTGTTTTTCAAAGTAACAAAGGCTGGCCCCACCCGAGACCAATTAAAACAGGAGTCAGCAAAGCATGAATACGATGAGCATCTTGTTTCAAGCTCCTAGGGTGATTATAATGGCAGCGATTGTTGCAAACCGGTGGTACAGTGCCTCACCATTGCAAAGCGCTTTTTCTTCCACTATCTCCTTTAATCATCCACAAGGACTCGGCTGTAGGAGGGACAGGCATACATATCCCAAAGTTAGAGGAAAAGAAACAGGCAGACAGATAGACTGACTCCAAGTCCAGTTAGCTAACTCCAGTTAGCTAATGAAAGACAAAACTGGGACCAAGCATGCTTCAAGAAACAAGCAGTCAAGTCTGCAACTGTGTAAGCCTCCTGACTTAGTGGGCTTCCAAATCACCCATGGATCTTGTTGAAATGCTGATTCGGCTTCAGCAGATGTAGGGTGGGGGCCGAAGAATCAGTGTTTCTAACAAGCTCCCAGGCGATGCTAATGATCTATGGACCACCCTTTTGGTAGTGAAGACCAAACAAACATACCTCAATAGTAACTAAACTGAATCCATCCTTGTTTCTCCATGTGGGGAAGGCTAGGAACCTTTCAACAGCCTCCCAGCAGTGTTCTCAGTTGGGCCAAGTCCTCTACTACACTATACAAGCTCTGTACCACAATCAGCTGGCACTCCCAGCCTCTACTATGTACACCAAGTCAATCTCATCACATTCTGTGAAGCATTATGCAGAGCCCATTCACTATCACCACCAATACACACACACACACACACACACACACACACACACACACTCCAAAACTACTAAGATCTAGGCTACTTCATGACTCAGAACCTTCCAAACAAACCCTTCTGTCTGCTCAGAAAACACTGGTGTTAGATTCCCACATCAGTAGCAAAGATGGCCCTTACCAACATTTGTCAGGTTGGAATCGATTACATCCTGACACCACTCCATTCTCCGAGATTACCCCTTTATTATTCGGGGGGGGGTACACTATTCCTGAGGTCATTTTTAAATGTTTTGTGTGCCTTTTAAATATCAGCTGCCACATATATAGAGAGACTTCAAATGACTGCCTAAGATATTCCATTTTAGCCTTAAATCTTTAAATATACTTATGAATTTTTGACTTTAACAGATTGCCTAATGTCTCTTCCTTCGTAATGGAAATAGATCCCAGGGAATCCTCATTAACTCTATCTTCTTGGGGCCCTCTTCTTGAGGTGGCCTTGTATCTCAAGATTCAGCACCCCAGGTGCTCCCCATGAGATGTCCTTAGTTTCTGGTCCTTGGGCCTAAGCACGGACCTGGGCCAGTCTGCATCAAAGGACAAGGGAACCATGTTTCTGCTTACCTGAAACACGTTTTTCTCCCACCAGCCTTTGAACCACCAACAGCCAGAACATCCTCCAAGTAGCTAAAGTCTAACTACCTGGCAGGTTCTGGTCCTGAAGCCTTGGTCTTCCCTGCCCAACACACTCCCCCTTGCTGAATGTCTACAGCTCTCAGTTTGAACCATGAATTTTAGCAACTAATTAAACACAACCATATCATAGAAAAGTCTTGTCTCCCCAGCAAGGGAGGGTTTGGCCCATATCCTACCCATTCACATGTCTGGTTTGATGCTGTGCATGAGCAAATGCTCCGTACTGAACTCCTGATTGACTGAGAGTGCTGACAGTGGATATGTTTGGTACCAACACGCCACCACTGCACGCCCAGCTCTGATCAAGCAAGTTGCCAGTCTAAGAATGCCCTGGCACAACCACCAAACCTCACCATTCTCTGCTGCTGCCAAGTCTCTTCCCTCTTTACCTATGCATGACATCACACCTAAATTTGATCCAGGAAAAAAATACAGTAATCCAAATTTTTCCATTACAAGATCACCAACACCACAAGCAAGGAGGGGCAACCTAAGACTGTAGCGACCTCCATTCAAGAAAGCCAAGAATTCCTCCCATGTACACGATCATAGCAAATCCTCCCAACTAAGGAAATAACTGAAGGGGAACACTCTTCCCTTTTTTTCCCCCGTAAAAGCTTGAGAAAGCAAGGATGAGTTCTAGTGTCCCTAACTGTGGTCTTAGTTTCAGGTTTAAATCTAAGGAAATTGGGCTCATTGTACTTACCCCCCATACCTGCTTCTGAGATTACATCACTCGCTAACATGTCATGTGCTTTACCACGCTGGTCATTACATCTCTTGAACCAAGGCTGATTTTGTCTCAGCTTGTCATAATAGGGATCACTGTTTCATACCATTTTACATATGCACCCCCCCTTTTGCACAAAGTTCACATTCAGATACTTCTATGTATAATTATTGATCTTTATGTACAGTCTAACTTTCTATGCCACAGTTAGGACAGATGAAAAGGAATTCCCAAACAAATGGGTAGTAGTGAGGCATTAAAAATTCTAAACCATACCGCTACAGAAAAACCCATTTCTATTCCAGTATTTATTTTTCTGCATCTTGCCTAAGTTCTCCTCAGTGTTTACTAAAATCTTGACAAGTGGACATGTCGTCCTCTATCCCTCTACTGAGATATTAAATAGCCACCCCAAAATGAGCAGGATATATTACAAATATATGTATATTGATGACCCAGCTGCTATTTGTACATTTCAAGTATGACATCTTTACTCCTCTGTCATCAAGCAGAAGTAATTAAGAATAATCAAGTGGGTGTTAATTGGATGTAATGAAACAATCTCCAGTCAGCCTGAGCCTACTATTTGCCTCCTACTAATAATTATGAACACTAAACACTCGTGCTAATCTCCTTCTTCTTACAGAAACCAAACAGAGATACAGTATTTACTTAGCTAATGGCTTGTTTTGTCTGTAATTTAGTCTGTTTTAAAGCTAGGAAACTCATAATTTGCCAAGCTGTCACCAGCTGCTGGGCCCAGACCAGGGATATAGGATTCTCAGTGACAACAGTTCAGGGTATGTTGTCTGAAATGAGAGGACAGATAGATATTAATTAAGACAACCTCCAGTTGCAACTGTACCTGGGCATGTCGATGCAAAAAAAAAAAAAAAAATCAATGTTCTAAGTCTGCATTAGTCAAAAGTACTTGTGGACCATGCACTCATTATTGCCCAGGGCTTCCTCAAAGAAAAGAGTTTCCACATGTAACCATCAGGAGGTCTCTATTTTGCTCTTTAGAACAATCTCCAGAGGCCTCTGCAGCTACAGAGCTAGGGACTGGCCTTTGATCATATTACTTCAGGAGAATCTTGGCTGTTGGATGACTATTATACAGGAGTGAACCGAAAGTGTCTGATCGAGAGTGACCATTAGAAACATATTACTGGCCATTAAGCAGATGGTTAGATGTTTTTAAAGAGCTCTTACATAGTAATAGAATCCAGAGTCATTGACTATATTTATTACTCTCCCAAGAAAGTGGAAAAAATAAAAAGACTGAATGTTTGTTCCAGAGGTGGTTAATTTCATTCTCCCAGGATCACCAGGAGATCACATGCAGACTAGAAACTGGCAGCTGGTGATAGGATTTTAAAACAGGCTTCTGAACAAGATGATTAAAGTTAAATTCCTTATCAGAACTCAGATGGGATTCCAAATGAAGCCCCTTGCCTGATGGTAGTGGATCAGAGTTATAAAACAAATATGTATCTAAACCATAGGCCAGCAAACTTTTTCTGTAAAGCTTAAATATTTTAGACCTTACAGACCACAAACCATACGTCACCATTACTCAGATCTAAAGTTATGGCATGGAAGTGGCCATGGAGGATAGTAAATGAATTGGCATGGCTGTTTGCCAATAAAACTTTATTTATAAATACATAAGCCTGCAGGATTTGGCCTACGGGTCATAGTTTGCCAATACCTGAGTTGTACCACACTGAAACCGGCTGTGTTACAGATGATATTTTGAGGGAAGTGAGTTCTCCCTACTCAGGCCTCCAACAATAACCCCTATTTTACTTCACAAGTGTAGAGTGGAAGAGAGCCAAAGCATAAGAGACTCTTAAAAACTGAGAACAAACTGAGGGTTGATGGGGGGTGGGAGGGAGGGGAGGGTGGGTGATGGGTATTGAGGAGGGCACCTTTTGGGATGAGCACTGGGTGTTGTATGGAAACCAATTTGACAATAAACTTCATATATTGAAAAAAAAATAAACAAGTATAGAGAGACCTCATTTTGTATAATACATTTTTGAAAGTGTGTTTAAATCAATATATTCTATGTTGCATCCTACTTTCCATTAATACACACTTTTATATGAAGTTTATCCCCATTTTGGGATGACACTACAATGAACAGGAGTCAACACCCTTCTACTCAGCAAGTATTGCTATAGGGCTCCATTCATAAATAAATACTTATGTTATTTTGCTATTATTTGTATATTTATATGTATATATAAATATAAATTTTATATTATATATAATGTTATATAATGTACATGAATAGTCATATATACATCACTTCTTCTGTTTCCTTTGTTCATAACTTCAAACATTGAGTTTTCTTAAAGGCAAACCATCTGTAATTATTGGTAAACAAAATCTGTCCATTCTAGATCCACTATTAAATAGGAGTACGTAACTTACTACAACTGAGGTATCCCTTGAATATTACAAAATCTGGAAGGATTTTATTTAACTTCAAGGCAAAGTGAAAAGACACAACGACCCAGGGATGAAGGACTCTAATGTTTTAGTCTCAGTTCTTTTGCTTAATAACTGTGAGACCTGGGACATATTATTTAACCCCTCTGAGCTTTGGTTGCTTCTAAAAAATGAAGGAGTTATATCAGAGGATGGCTAGAGTCACCTCAAGCTCTCATATTCTCTGACCAGTAGACAGAAAATAGCTTAATTAGCTTGCCTGATTACAGGATGATATTAATGAGGCCAAAGGAGCAAGTTAAATAGGCATGCAAGGCTAGCTAGTTTGAAATAGAGCCAAATACGGTCATACAGGTTATAACTCAACTTGGTTGACTAACAGTGCATGGCTAGTTCAGTCCTCAAATCAACAACACACATAATACATGATAACAGTAAGTCACAAACAGCTTTATATAACAGTATCATTAATATTTTTATATGACCACTAGACAATACAACCAGGTATTTCATCCTACTTCTTTCCAGTGATGTGGTGAAGGACCATGTCTCTCCAGCATGTCCTAGACCAGTCCATGGTCCCACTGTGCATGATCAGAATGCAGTGCACACCATGTGTGATTCACTATGTAAATGTGACAACAGCTGAACTGGTCTATACACTGCTTAACAAGACAAATCCAGGGATCACATGCCTAGATGTCATGCAATGTCAAATTACGGTAAAAGTTCCTAAATAATTACGTTCTCTTTCTGCACTTATCTTGTCCTGGACTAGTAGTCATTTGCAGACCATGTCAACAAGTAGATAAGGTCTTCCAGTTACCACTTTATGGTATTTAGATGAGAACAAGCTTAGAAGAGGCAGGAAAACAAAATTAAATGTAATACACCATTTTTTCTTCTTCTCTTTTTCCAGATCTCTATTCTCTCCCTATAACCCAGCTCTCCTTGGAAAGTCCAACTACCCATCTTCCAGGTCTTAGCTGTATTTGCTGAGCCATTCAACAAACATTTACTCAACAACTTCTGCGTGCCAGGCACTTGGGAACCAGAGGTGAAAAAGACAGATTTGGTTACTGCTCCAGTGGAGGTGATGGGTTTCTTTTGAAAAGGCACATCCTAGGCATATGTGTTTATACCACGTCTATGTTAAGTGTAGCAAAGTAGAAAAAGTACATCACCTACCAATACTCAGTCCCAATTTATTAAGCACCAAATATCCACTAGACAATCTGATGGCTTTTCAGGTGTAAAAAAGAATGAGAAAATGCCCCTGTTTTCAAAGAGCTTACAGTATAGAGGACTCTTCCATGGGATCTTTCAAGTTGGTGAAGAACCGAAACTTCAGTATCAATTCTATTTCCGTAAGTTCTGTGAGGCTCTTATCACATGACTGTCTACACCAAGAGCTTCCACCTGGGCCTACTTAGATACACAACAATCTTAGCAAACATATTGTACTTTAACTAAAAGGGTCCCCACAGACACCTTCTAACATTTTACTGATGAAAAAACTGAGACCTGGAAAGGTAAATGGACTTGTCCATAGTCATACAACTAACAGGTAAAATTAGGCTCTAACAGGATCATGTTCAAAGTGGCCTCACTGGGTCTAGCTCCAAAGTTAGCCAGTATATTTGCAAAGTTGGTCTGCCAGGTAAACAAACATCCCAGCTTCTGCAAAACCCTTCCATCAAATACATGGCAATAGGATGCTGCAGCAGCATCACTGCATAAGGAAGCTTGATGATGCCCTAAGAGGGCCTGGGTAGACCTGATGTCCTCTCCAGATCTTCTGACCTCATGATTTCCATGATGTTAAATGTTCCTTCTGGTCCCCAGCTCTATCATATAAACATTACTCCACTACTTTGGAAATCTAGATAGCCTACTAGAAAAAAGCAGACTGCACACAGTAAGAGGGTGAAAGTCGTGCCATTACAGGCAGACCTTGCATTATTCCTTTGAACAGCCAGGGTCAGGTTCATATAATAATGGAATCCAGAAGCTTCCAACACTCCTGGCTCTAGGTCTAGACACAAACTTATGCATGATCTCTCATCCAAGTCCTATCAGCTTTTGATCTTCTTCTTGGTTCTCCACCTGCCTTTCCTGGACCACAGCACTTGTCACCTGGTGCTGTGCTCCCACTGAGACCTTGGACACCATTCCTATTAGCCAGTCTCCAGCAGCCCTGAGAAAATGGCCCTTTGGATGATATCCAGACCACAAGACCCCATCTAAGCTTAAACCTCCCACACACAGTACAGGGGATTTGTTCAAATTATCCACACTTCACATGATAACACCCTCACCCCACCCACCCATGGTCCTTCCAGTCACCATCCTAATCGTGGAGGAGAGCTTTCATTGAACTCTACGAAATCTTCCATTAACACCAACCTACCCAAGTCTAAGAGCTCTTCAAATTCATTAACGAGCTTCAACATAAGACATACAAATGCTTATATATGTCCCGTAAATGGAGAACCAGATTGTCAAGGTAGCCAAGAAAAAAAAAAATAAAAATTCAAAACCAGCTGAGAAGGTCAGAATTCCTCTAATTAACGACAAATACCTCACAATGAATAGCTTGATGAAGACAGGGCTCAGCACCACAATGAGATTTTTCTTCTATTTGCAGAGCAATGAAATCATTAAGGTAATAGATCACCATTCCCGCTAACAGAATCTCTTAGTGTCATCTCCTTCAGTGTGCATGCAAGCAGAAGACACACATCTATTGTCTCTTACTTCTGGAAGTTGTAAATGTAGGGAAATTGTCATCATTAAATTGAATGTAACGGTCCTCTTCCCCTCTCCCCCTTTCATTCTTTCACTCTGTTCCTCGGCTCAGTCTGACACATACCTTGTAAATGTCAACACAAAAGTATGTCCTGAAGACCAATGGGCAGAAAGTTCTGATTACCAGCAAAAATCCATCATGTGATACCGAACAGTCACCCCTGCAGCGAGAGGAAATGATAATTGCTTTGCCGTGCAAGGTGGAGAAGCTGACCTCAAAGTGTCTCTGGTGGTATTAACATGTAATGAAGATGGGTGCAGACAAAGGCTACTGCTGAACACACCAGGGACGCCATCAGACATCTTCACCTCTGAGGCATTGTTGTTAAGGAACATAGGCAACTCTAATTATAGCCTACTCTTCATGTTCCAACAACTTAACCCAGGGCCTTCTCCATTCAACCCTAGTGGGGAACCAGGAACCTCTCACTAGGCCTAGAGGAACCCTAGAAAATTCTCAAACAGGGATTAGGGAGGGTTCACACCAGGAAACCAACCCCTCTGGGGAAAGAGGAAGGAACATGGCAAGCGAGCTCTGACCAGGGAGTGCCTGACTGGTTTGCTGCAGAGAAGAATGTGTAGCTTTGAGGCCATCAGCATGTAGCTTGAGAGGTCACAGACAGAGCTCCTCTGAGCAACCAGCGTGCTGAGCCAGCAAGGGGAAGGAGGCAGCTTCCCGACCTGAGGAATTCTGCAGGAGGCCTTGATTCCATGGGTTGTCAGGGGCTGTCATTGGGCCACAAGGACTGTTTGGCCTTGAGCATTAGTTATGTTATGTAAATTACCCTTAATGAAAGTGCGGCCTTGGTCCATAAAAACTTAACAATGCATTTATCTTCATCTGAGCGCTCCCCAGCAGCCACCACCTCCCTTTACAGACCATATTAACTGGGCTTTCACGGCATGTCCCTGTCCTCCACAGCCACCGTCAGGAGGGCCCCCAGAAGACGGAGAAGAGTTGGCTTACACTTAACAAGACAAATGTGCCACCGTGGAGGTGGCATCAGGTGGCCCGAGTGCACATACAGGACGGCAGAGCAGATGCAGCTCTGCCCATCCCTCCTCCCCAGGCCCTCTTTGTGAACAGTGTTCAGATGGCTGGAACAGATAAAACTTAGTTTTGCATTCTTGAGAGCTGGATGTCACCTCTGACTCATCAGCAAGCATTTATTAAGTGCCTCCTGTGTACACAGCCTACAGCAAAGATCTCTCTCTCTCCTTGCATGTAATAAGCAGGCAATGGTTTCTCACTCTGAGACACCCCATTTGAGATGCCCAAATCAAACTTCAAGGCACTTCACAGCTGCTGTTTTCAGTTCTATGCCAATCCCCACCTTGGAAGAAGAAATCTCAAAAAAAAAAAAAAAAAAAAAAGTCAGTCTGAAATCCTCAGGTACAAGTTTCAGTACAGGTTCCCAGAGTTGAAGAGGATGAGAATTGAAATTATATAGCAACTGGGAGAAGAAGAAGTTTGGTCTGTCTTACCCTGAATGCAATCTTCATAATTACAAAACATTTTAAAAGTAAAACACCTTACCACTGCATGTAAAACCTTCCACAGACTGATGCTGCTCACTTCCCAGGCTCAGCTCCGTCCCTGTCATTTTCTCCTGAATAGCCACAGAGGCCTCTTCCTAGGGCCTCATAATCACCAAACTCTGTCTAGTCAAGAACCTTTCACTTGCTGCTCCCTCTGCCTGCACTGTTCTTCCCTCTCTCCTTTCCTAATTAACCCTGCCTCCTTCAGCTCCCCAGGGAAAATCCCTTTATTGGGGAAGCCTTTCCAAAGGTCTGGGAGTCAAATTAGGTCTCACCATGGCACCACGTACTTTTCCTTCCCAACCCCTGCCCCAGGTGTGAGTGAACATGTGTTTCTCAGTGATCGCATGTGTGATTATTTGATGACCTTCACCTCCACCGGACCGTAAGCTCCATGAGGACAGCAGCCGTGTTTACTTTTCCTACCACCAAACCGCTAGCATCGAGCACACAACAGACAGCTAAAACAATGATACGTTATCCATACCCATCACTTCCTCTCCGCGACTATGGAAATGACACCAAGAAAAGAACTATGTTCACATTCATTGGACAGGAAGAAGTGAGAGACCCCAACAGTGACTGAACACTAGAAATAGCCACCAGGAAAAGCCAGGTAGACTTTAGGTGAGAACATCTTCACGAATAAGTCACCCCTTTCCAACAGGACAGTGGGCAATTGGGTGAGGTGACCTTTCTCAAACCCTGCCATTCCCGTGTTGTCTGTCCTGACAGCCTGACTGTGGAGCCATGGCAGCTGTATCTTATCACCTGGTCTGGAAGCAGTTCTACTCCACAAGTGCAAGTCCAACTTTTATCCACACTCTTTGTTGTGCTACCTGGCTGCCAGGAAGAAGACAGATTGTTGTTTGTTTTCCAGGAAGCAAAATACATAAAATAACTATAATGAGGCACCAGGCTGGCAAAGAATAATTTCCTGAAAGTCAAGAGCCAAAATGACTTGGTTGCCCTGCCCCAAAGCCTAGGAGAGGAAAGGGTACAATCCCCAATGAAGAGAGATGTACTTGCAAAATACCTCTCTCTCTCGACTAGATATCAAAGGAATTGCATTGAATTAGTTGGCCACAATTTCCTGGAAAAGGAGATTATCCCAATTTGTTCACCTCACAAAGGAATTGTGTGAATCCTATTTGACCCCTGTTTTTCCAATCTAGGGTATGAATTTAGCTAGCTTTGAAAATGTTTTAGGGCTTCCACAGAAATTTGTAAAATGTCAGCGTGAAAATTTTAATTGAGTTATTAGCAATATCTCTTCTTTGAATGACCTTTTAGTACTCCTTATAACATATCACCTCCTTTTACTACCTTCTGGCTGACAGTTTCTAATATATTCCTTCTTCCTAGATGATATCATCTGTCCTTGGGTGGAATTAACTAAAGCACTCTACATTCAGAGGCTGACATTAATCCATAGCCCCAGATTTGTAACAGCTGCTGGTATAAACACTATTTCCATACATAGGGTTTTAACAATGACTAGAAGAAATGCATAGTATTCGCTGGACACTGGTGACATGCAAACAAACGAATCAGGGTGACAAACACCAATGATTTCTTTTTAATTTTTAATCGGCTGAAACAGTATACATGCTGCACAAATCTACAGGAACACTGCTAGCTTCATGGAAATATTGTATTTCTCTTAAGAACCACATGTGTAGAAGCAGCTAATCAAAAGAGGACATTATAAGGATGAATGGCAAACAAGTTGTTGGTTGAAGTAACTTTCTGATACTCAATAAAGAAAATACAGAAAATACAGTCCCATATTCTTCGTAACCAAGACATTTTGCATCATTCCAAGAAATGGAAAAAGTAAATCAACATGGCATGTGGATACAAAAAGGTACATTCAGAGTTGAGAATCACCAAACAGGGAAAAGATAAATAAAGCCCGTCCCCCCCAAAATTCCTAAGTCCAGTGGTTTCTCTTAACAACCTCCAGGCACCCAAACCACATGCCCTTATGTGAAAATGACCAACAAAAGGGCAGGAGGCCCCGGATGTCCTCCAACTCCTCCGAATCTGCTCCTACAGACTTTATATTCCACTGGAAACAGGCACGTATATATCAGTGCAGCCACAAGCAGTGACATCTATAGGGACTTCACTGGCATTTTCCATCAGCTCAACCATGTTATTTAGAATCCGAGGCGGTAATGACCAGGTGAATGCCAGACTGCTGATGCAGGTCCCAGAGCTCGAGGTGGCTGATAATTAAAGTGTTGTTACCCTTACTGCGTGGTGGGAACACAGTGGTGGGAAGAGAAAATTTCCAAGGGTAAAAGAATCTGCAAGCGGACCTAGGGGAAGCAAGATTCTACAGAAGCCAAGTTGGAGTTCAGGAGTTCTGTCCCAGTGCCTCACACTTCACTCTGTGCTCACAGACCTTCATGAGAAAATGCCAACCCTGTCTTCACACCACCGGACACCTCGCATGACTCAAGTCACAAGATGGCCACTACCACCATAGTAGGATATTGTGAAGGGTAGCCATAATGTGACATCTCAGTGGGGAGGGGATTGAGCATTCACCTGATGATACGAAGGTTATCACTGTTAGTAGTCACCTGGGGAAACAGGTATGTGTCCGGGTGAGCAGCAAGATCCAATAGAGTCCTAGGTAAGCATGAGAAAAATACCTCCCTGGCTTGGATTCATAAGGTACCAAGCATCTAGGAGGGTGCTGCTTCCATGCTGTGAATTACGGAAAGCAAAAACTGCAAGTGAGGACCCAAGTGGACTGAAAGAAACTTGACAGTGTTCACAGCCCTGAGAGGAGGCTGGTCAAGGCACAATCAGAACTCTGGGCTCTGCAAGCCAGTACTCAACTCCTGGTACTCCCTTGATATCTCTGTGTTATCCCCAAGAATTGGTCCAGTCTGGCTCAGCTGTGCCAGCACACAGTGAGAAAACAACTTATCCCAGGGACCAGTGTGGCTGCATCCAACACGGAAAATCAGGGCAGTTGAATCATCAGCCCCTCCCCTTCAACAGATTTCTGCTAATTGTGGAAGGTTCTGAGTTTTCCTCTGACCAAGTAGTACTTTCTCCCTATTCTACTACCTCCAAGTATTTAAAACTTACCCATTCTATTACTCTCTAAGCCAGTTTGCCTGTTAGACTAATCTAAAACCAGTTAATGGGTCTAATTATTTATATTATCTAAGTAATATATTTCATTCACTCATTCATCCACTCAACTTACTGCCCATTTCCCATTAACCTAGCACTGCATTGAGTATGAGAGCTATAAATGCAAATAGGATGTGATCCATGCTCTCCAGGAGCTCACAAACTAACCAGGAAACAACCTCGTAACAGAAACTTAACTTAAACTTATGCCACCTCTGGTAAGGGAAACATCATGGTTCAGGGGGCTGTTTTGGAGGATGTCTAAATTACAGCAAGAAAGCAGATGCATCCTCTGCCCAGGCATGATGCCAGCCCCCTGCACAAGACTCCACGTTACAGGAAGAGATTCAGGAAGCAGTAACAAGAAAATCAATTTCCCTCAGTGAGGAAAGGGGACTGCAAGCCCAGCAGGTAATGAGTTCCACCAGTCCTGGCCTTGCACGATAGAAGGTGGACCTCATGGCAAAGAATATGAACAAGAGAGTCAGACAGACATAGGTTCTAGTCTGTCTAGAACCACCCCAGGAAAATTACTCATCCGAGGCAAGCCTTGGGTTTGCTCACAAGTAAGACATGTTAACAATGCATGCCCCTGTCCTTGTTGTAGAGTATATGGTTCTTAAGTGTGGCCAGCGGCACCAAAGTCACCAGGGAACTTATTAGAAATGCAAGTTTTTAGCCTCCACCCCAGACCTGAATGAGAAACACAACTGATTGTGATACTCTTGAAAGTTTGGAAAAGACAGATGTATACATTTAAAGGACAGATGCTTATGGAGTGCTTTGCAAAGTGCCAGACATACAGGAAGCTCACATGTATGGTAGTTGCATCATGATGTCCTGGGAAAGTGATGTAGAAAAGGACATGAGGAGGAGTTCATCCTTGCCAGAGGTCAGAGCCAAAAGGGAACATCAAGTGCCCCAGAACCCCCAGTGATTATCAAAATGCAGATCCCTAGGCCACACTTCAGGCCCATGACTATACACTTGTAAGGGGAAGATCTGGGATCTACAGCCTCTTACATAGGCATCTATAAGGTAAGTACTCTCACCACTTTGGCATGGGGTGCAGGCATGGCGGGTGGTGTTATTACTGCTTCTTATTTTGATTATTCACTTATTTATTGCTTATGGCTGCATCTACCTCAGGATAGTTCCTACAAGAAGCCCCCTCTCAAGACCTTCTTTCTGACACTGTGGTACACAGCTTACCCTTTCTCGTCTTCTCCTTTTCTCTCTTCCTCCATATCCCTCCCCCAACCCCCATCCAACTTCTGGCTTCATCACTGCCCCTATCTCCAGCCTTCTTTCCCTTCTGGTGTACTCTTCAAAATCACTCCCTGGGTGATGTTTCTAAAATATAATCTAAGTATCTCATTCACACTTAAAAATGAAAACAAACAGAAAGCAACCTTCATTGCCTGCCCCCACCCCTGCCAAGGAAGGCTTTACAGCACAGAATTCCAAGTTCTTAGCCTGCCCCTGCAAGACCTTCCCCGGGCTGAGTCCAGGCTCCACTGCGCCCACTTCTCTTCAGGCATCATGTATCACCACCAGGGTCCACTTGCTCCTCCCCATTAAGCCTTGCTCTTCCCCAGAAAGAAATGACCCTCTGCCTTTTCTCCAGAGGCTGAACCTCTTGTCCTTCCCCGAACTCCTCCATTACTAATTTGACTATGAAAGTGTCCACTGTTTTCTTTGCTAAACCAACAGCTCCAAAAAGGTAAAGATTCATTTATATATAGACTACACCTTGAAAAATTCCACCAAAATAATCATGGAAGAGTTTGGAGAGGCAGTAGTGGCCTCCTCACTGCCCTCCTCTTAACCAACAGGCTGGGGTAACCACCACTCTCCCAACCCTCTCTAAAACACATAAGGATGTTAAGTGAATCTGGACGCAACATGCACGTCACCATTGTCCAAGGTGACTGGGGTGGTAGATGGTTGATACTGGCATGGCAAAACTTCTAGGTACATGTGGAACTGATGTTGAATAAATGTTCAGAATTATACTCCCTGCCTACCTCCATATGCACACACAGGTATGGCACATGGCAGCCTTGGGCTCACGGAACTGAACTGGTAGAAAAAATCGAAGCCAAAATGTGAATGAAGTAGTTGTGTCTGCCCACTCACCACACTGAGTGGAGCAGAATGAACCTTCCATCATTTACCTTCTGTCATTACTACCTATATTTTACAAACCTCAGTTCACCAGGTGATTTTGATCATCTGACACTACTATTAAAAGTTTTGCCGGGCACCTGGGTGGCTCAGTCAGTTGAGTGTCTGACTTTGGTCCAAGTCATGATCTCACAATTCATGGGTTCGAGCCCCGCATCAGGCTCTCCAGCTTAGAGCCTGGAGCCTGCTTCAGATTCTCTATCTCCCTCTCTCTCTGACCCTCCCCCACTCGCACTCTGTCCCTCTCTCACAAAAATAAAAATAAACATTAAAAAACTTAAAAAGTTTTGTCAACATTGTACATCACAGTATTGAGGAAAAAAGCATTCAATTCTGGTAACAAAATACCTAGGTCTGTTTGACACTTAACTCCACCTTTTATTAGCAGTGTGACCTTAGACAAATTGCTCAAACTTCTGGGCCTCAGTTACCTCAGCTGTAGAGTCACTACTCCATGTTGGACCAAAATGACAGTTGCTTTGAGAATCATCTGACATAATAGAGAGGAGCATGCTTTATCAATATAATTCATTTTTCCCTGACAAGTCTGCCCCATTTAAAAATCTTATCCCACATAGTGATGCAGGTGTCTAGATACTGTTTCCTCTTTTCTGACAGTGTTTGTAATGGAACTACATCGAACTCCTTTTCAGTTTTTCTGTCTTTCAGAGTCTAGGCCTGTGAGATCACTTCCATTCTTCTGGAATAGTTTTTCGAATGTGTAACATGCGATTGTCTCCTGTAATGCTTCTTGGCTATCAATGAACTTCAACGCCTTCTTTCCTCCTTCCTTTACTCAGTTATTTCATTCTTACTGATCAGTTCAATTTATCCACATTTTTCTCTTCATGCAAACACCTTTTAGTCTTAAGGAGGCTTATTGGGTGTAAGAGGGTACAGCGAGCATGGGGATGAGAGAGAGGTCCAGTGAGGGCATATATGGGTCTCTACAATACTTCCATGAATGCTGCCAACTGGAAGGCAGAGAAACAACAAAGGGTTGCTTTGTTCTAAACACAAACATGCCGCTTGGTCATTCTGCCCCTTCCCTAGACCTACTGCCTCCCATCCACACACCAGATCTGGAGGACAGGAAAGTCGTGGTTAGTCATAATTTTGCCACAGTTTTCTCCTCGCTGCTATTCCCTGCTTTTGACATAAGCTGGAAGACTGCCAGGGCTCAGAGAGAAAAACTCACCAAAATGATCATAAAGCCATTTAGGAAGATATGAGCATGATCAACACACTAAATAATAATTACTCACATTTGTATTCCCTGCCAATCTTCATATACAGGGTATAAATGTAACCTGCTCCAAGTGAATCACCTGGTTCTAAATGCCAGAGAGTCACAGTCCTAGGAT
This sequence comes from Felis catus, assembly GCF_018350175.1. Lineage (NCBI taxonomy): Eukaryota > Metazoa > Chordata > Mammalia > Carnivora > Felidae > Felis > Felis catus. Next base: position 36,167,893 of record NC_058378.1, on the reverse strand, counting down.
TCTGACAAAGTAACCTACACATCTCATGCCACGGGCTTATAACAAAGACAATGCTGTGAATTGAAACCCCAGGAACAAAGCCAGTTGGAATTTTTAAACATTTACTCCAAACTTTTCATTATGGGTTATATTCTTCTCAAATATTTCATCATGACTTTTTCCTCTCTCTCTGGTTTAAATCTCAATCACTAAAAGGAATGATTCGACGGCAATAATGTAGAAACAAAAGGGGAGATTAAATACAAATTAAGCTTTCATTTGTACTGTTTTTCCAGACTGAATTAAAGTGATTGAGCTAACTTTGGTGTAAAGTAAATTTTACAGCTGTTGGAAATGATAGAATGTAAATTGGATTATACTATTTAAATATTTTACAAATAATTGAAATGGCATTCTTATAAGTTATGTTCAAATATTCACATTCAAACACAGTAGATCATGCTGACTGGCTCCAGATATATATCTTTCCTTCTGCTTGATATTTCTTCCATTACCAAAATGAAACTCAAAAAAATTCACAGAGATAGGTCAGAGGGTACCCATTAAGATCGTGGGAATGAAAAGCCATGATGGTATAATTTAAGCTATTCAAATTAATTCATTCCAACAGATATTTATTGATCACAGAGTGCAGAGCAAGCTAATGGATACAAGGGAGAAGTAAAACCAGTCTTGCCCTGAAAGTGCTTACCATCTCCTACAAGGAAGGAACATAAACCAAATCAAATTATGCTACTTAAAGCAAAATAACACAAATGCATAACATACAGGAAGGCAGGGGAGGAGGCTTAACGGGGTGGGTTTGGAAAGACTTTATGAGAAAGATATTTAAGCTAGGTTTTGAAGGATAGATAGACTTTCCGCTAGATAAACAGTGTAAGAAGCATGTATGAAAAGCAAAAGAGGCATAAGTAGCCTCAATTCATGGGAATAAGAAAACATGGGACATGTCTGGAGATTAGAGAACAGAACAAATCAAAACGACCTAGGATGCCAAAAAAGTAGTGAGTCATTCACCAACATTCATTGATTATCCATGTTCCCATAAGCTCTGTGGGGAAATATAAAGAAAAATAAAGATCACTTCCCTCAAGGAATTTGCATTTTAGTGGATAAGACTTGTAAATAAATACCAAGTAGAAAGCAAAAAGGACCATACAGCGGTATAGATGCAGTGTTTTATAATTTTAGTGGACGGAAAGGTCACTGAGAAGCAATGAGGAGGAGAAGAACCTTGAAGGATCAACAAATGAGTATAAACACATTCATTCACTCACTCACTAAAAATATACATTTATAGTTACCTTCCAACTATCTTGGATATTGAGCAAAATAATGGAAACAAAGATGAATAAGACACAGTCTCTGCCTTAAGGAACTCAGTCTGACTGCAGCAAAGGAAAAGGGTGAATAAGAAAATACTGGAAAGATAGGCTACTATCACAACTGGAGAGCTGAGGATTTCAGAGCACCAACAGTCTTATGTTGTGAAGGCTTGCGAAACCACTGAAGATGTCTGGCGGCAGCTTTTAGAAAAATGATCTTAGTTTGAATCCCTCTCAAAGCAGAACCTGAGATGAGCACATGGATGCAGGGGGTTTATTTGGGAGATGATCCCAGAGGGATCAGGGGAAGAGGAAAATCCAATGCTGGGGTACATTATCAAGGTCACTGCTCTTGGCAACAGGGCATGACCGAGCCTCCTCGAGTATGCCTAAAAATCACATAGCAGCCCTCCCAGAATGGTCTGTGTGAAAGACAAGAGGCTGGGCACTTACTATCAGCTTTAGTTCCCCAGTGACTGAGGGCTGCCCCTGTGGGGGCCACCGGCTTCCTTGCACGTCCAAGCTGAGCTTAGCTTAGGCACAGAAGCTCATGGCTCCAGGGAAGGTCCTTAGGCAAAAAATGGAAAGATTCACATATTAACGTGAGGTGAGAGACACAGTCAACAAGAGTCTGAGCTCACGTGGAACTGTGCACTATGGCCGTGACTGAAACCACAGTGGCTTGAGGAGTTGGGATGGGGGCCCCAAAAGTGTCTGCTAGAATCAAGCAGCAGCCTGCAGGCAGGGGAGGATAGAAGGGAAAGGGCCAGGAGAAACAGTCATTGTCTAGCCTAGAAAAGAGAAAGATGATAGGGAGCTGAATAAAGGAGGCAAGACTGGTGAGAAGGGATGGATATTGAAATCATCATCAAGGATTAAGCAACTGATGAACTGTGTGTAGCTAAGGAGATACATCATAGATAACTGAGGCTCTAAATACCCGTGATGGCACCATGGAAAGGAGGTAAGTGAACGAGAGAACAGCTAAGAGAAGACGATGCCTAGGAGGAACACAGAAATATATGACTAGAGTTTTGGAGAGAGCGAACTGGAAATTGTCAGCAGAGAGATAATAGCTATAGTCACAGTTTTTCTAAAAAGACTATACGTAGGAAAGAGGAAAAAAAAACAAAGCTTAGAAACTAAAGAAACCTGTACATTTAATGAATGGAAAGGGAAGACAGACAATGATACAGAAAAGCAGAGGTCACAGCATCAACATAAACAGAAAACAGAATTTCAGGAATGAGAGACTGGTCAATAGGGTGAAAGAGGATGAAATTATAAAGAGCTAGAGCTGCCCACTGAACATCGTGACTGAGAAGTCACCGGAGGGCTTCAAAGGACACAGTACAGCAGAGAGGTAGGCTAGCTCCAGGACCTGTTTGATAAAAGTTTAAGGAATAAAGGAGAGAGTCAGTTCTTTTCAATGACGGCGAGGGGGGGGGGGGGGGGTTGTTCTCCACCTGAATCACATGATGTGCTTTCTGTGACTATTTTCTCAATTCTCCCAAAGGCGGTACCTAACTAGCACCCTTCTAAATGCACAGAAGTGACTATCAGTGCCTTAGGACAGGGGTCAGCAAGCTTTTACCATGAAGAGCCACGTGGTTCTTGCAACTACTCAACTCTGCTACCGTAGCACCAAAGCAGCCATCAACAATACCAAAATGAATGGCACAGCTGTGTGCCAACAAAGTTTTATTTATGGACACTTAAATTTGATTTCATGTATTTTTCATTTGTTAAGAATTATTCTTTTTAAAGTGTTTTCAACCTAAAAAGAAATAGTAAAATAAAATGCTTTCCACCTTTAAAAAATGAAAAACCATTCTTGGTCCATGAGCCCTACAAAAACCAATGCTGGGGCCAGATATTGCTTTCAGGTGATAGTGTGGCCCTACCTTAGGACCTTAGAGCTTAGTTATCACCTTAGTTATAACCTACAGGTGACAGACGCTATTAGATGCTTCAAATAAATGAAGAAGAGAGAAGACAACAGCATGAGAGAGAATTAGGATCAAAAATTTGTTTCTGTGCTTGTTTTTAAGAGTCAAGATGGGGCGTCCAGGTGGCTCAAGTCCATTGAGTGTCCTTCATTTCGGCTCAGGTTATGATGTCACGGTTCGTGGGATCGAGCCACGCTCTGTGGCTCTGTGTTATCAGCACAGAATCCCTTGGATTCTCACTTTCCCTTTGCCCCCCCCCCCCATCTCTTTCTCTCTCTCTCTCAACTTAAAAAAAAGAGTAGGGACAATACATGCATCATGACAGGCGAATAGGAAACTATCTCTGGAGAGGGAAAGTTGAAGCTAAATGGAAAATGGGGAAAACTGGCAGATCCCCATCCTAGATGAGGGAGAAGGGCACAGGATGAGGGAGTGAGCTGGGCAAGAGAGAGGCAGACAGCTTCCTCTGAGAGGGAAAGTGAGGCGGGAAAGGCAGGCTGGAACCAGATTACTGAGAACCTAAAATGCCAACCCAAAGAGTTCACACTTCATTAGGTGAGCAATGAGGAGCTACTGAAGGTGTTTAGGCCAAGGAGTACAGCCCAGGAATCAGTAATACACCGGGTCTCCCCACTGCAGACTGAATAAATAAGCCAACACTCTATACATATTTACATAATGGAGGTATGAGCAGAATAGAAGCTGAAAATATGTGATAACAGACTCTCATGCTCAAAAACCTGCTCTACCAATGCATTCTGGGAAGGGAGGATAAGACAAGCCGATATACTTAAAAACAGCCAGTTTGATATATCCATATATAAACATGTTTTTACCCTCAAGAATTTGAATATGGGATATAGCAAGAACCCATGACCTGGGCTTATAGAAGCTTGGGGTTCAAAGCTCGGGGCAGGGAGTTGGGGGGGGGGAGTATAGTAACCAGGGCTACATTTCACTCCCATTGTCACTATTAGCCATCTGCATGATACTAGAACAGGAAAATGAATGTCTCTGGGCCTCAGCTTCCTCAGGGTCAAATGGGAATTCGAATATTGTTTCATGTACTTCAAAGGTTTATAACAACGATCAAAAACACCTAGTGGACATTAAAATGCTTTAAATATATAACAGCCTACACAGATGGAATACTGTAGCTGGAGAAAAGTTGTGTGATGTCACCTGTCAGAGTCACTTCTCTAGACCGTCCCCTTATCACATATCTGAGTCTTTCTCCCACTGGGCAGTAGTAAATCACTTCAATGAAACTCAAAAAACATCCTGCTTAACTGACCTGCAACTTCCATCTTTTGATGGTATCTTCTTTTCTTAACAGATTTTGGAGAACAGGATACCTTTCCAGGGCTGTGGTTCTGGGGGTAGACTCAAGTCATTTACACAGGACAATATTGTGTGGGTTGAAGAGCCAAGGGGGGACCTCCTGGATAACGTGGCACTTCGGGTGGGCCTTGAAGGCTAGCGGGGACTGGATCCACAGAGAGGAGGCAAGGCTTTCTGAGCAGTGGCAAGGGTCAGAGGGCACACGATTGTTTCATTTAGGGCGAGCACCTGGAGGCACTGGGAGCAAAAACCAAAAAGCCACTAGGCGAGGCTCAGAAATACCCAGCCATCAGAGTCCAAGTTAACGAGAAATATTATCTTCCTTGTAGAGTTCAAATTCTGATTCTGTTTTTGCAGCTGAAATACAGGACATATAATCCTTTAATATGAACAATAATCATAGTTACTGAAAAGAACCGACAGTGGTGAGGCAGTGAGAATAACACCAAAGGCTTACATTCATATTTATTGTTTATGAAAATCTCTCATTTCTCTTAACTCTTTGGTCTATATGATAGTCATGTCAGGTAAGTAAGGCGAGGATAATTTTGCCTGTTGCATTAAAAGGAAAAAAAGAAAACCAGGGCCTAGAGAGGTTAAGTGACCAACGTGAGGTTACACGGCTAGTAACTGATAAGGGAGGACTGGTGTGGGAAAGTGGGTTGCCTGCTTCAGAGCCCTGTCATGTTTTTTTATCCATACCTATTACAGATTTTCCCTGTTACCCAAAAGTATAGCATTCCTATGAACACTTTCATAAACCAAAATGGTACAGCACAATTACTATTAATTTATATGGAAAGATTTCCCAGACCCGAGAAACAACCACTCAGGTTTTCCTGGTACCTTCTGACACTTCTTGCTAATGGATGCACATGATAAATCCAAATAAAGGAGAGACGCTTACAACACAGCCCAAAGCTAGGGAGGCTGCAGGCTGAGATGCTGAGTATAGTCTGGGGCAAGGAGCTTGGCTGTGCCTCTCTTACTGCAAGAGGTATGTGCTGCCTCCACAGGCTCACCGCAGAACTGCTGAACGATGTTTTCACCTTTTGCCTTTCTTCGTAAAGGTGAAAATCTTCTTTGGATTTCTTTCCATTAGCAGAAACTGATACCAACAAAGGTCTTGTGTAAAAGCGAAGTGGTATATAATGCAAGGTTTGGAAAAGCAGGGGATACGTGGTAATCACTTGGTTCAATACGGCCATGGGTTTAATCTTCAGGTTGGCAATGTCCTCCTGCCAAAAGGAACAGCCACCAACTTTGTGCACTGGCAAAGAGAACGTAGGATGACAAACCAAAATCTTAAGTCAGAGGGGGGGCAAACCATGGTCCAGGGCCAACTCCTGCCCACTACCTGTTTTTGTACAGCTTGGTTTTTATATTTTTAAATGCTGGCAGGGGGAGGGTGAGGGAAGCTAAATAATAATGACATGGGAAATTACATGAGATTCAACTTTCAGGGTCCACAATGACACTGAACAAAGACAAAGCCACTCATTTATGAACAGACTTGTCGGTTTCTGTGCTGAGTAATTACAACAGAGACTGTAAGGCCTGCAAAGCAAAACATATTTACTATGGCCGTACGGATCTTTCCAGAAGAAGTTTGCCGACTGCTGTTCTGTCATAGGTCTGAAGCTACAGTAAGGATAAAACAAGGGGGATTGCAGGAGACAATAGAACCAAAAGTTCCAAAGTTCCCAGTTATTACACGTCTCACTTGTGAAAACAGGGTTTTGAGGGGGAAATTCTCAAACTGCTGGTACCTCCCCACTGGGTGTTGTTGGGGTTCATGTGACAGTTTCATGACTAAAGCTGCTTCTGACAGTCCCTTTAATTTCTCTTACCCATCCCCCTCCACGTTCACATGGATAGAGCCTCGTTGCTACTTGCAATGAAGATGCTCTGGTGTCAGCTCTAAAATCAGTATCTCACTTCCTCAGACAAGTGGATATTTATTGACAGGGTGTGGGATGGAGAAAGAAAGGAGAGAGACTGCCTGTCCAGAAGGCAGTAACCTTGGAGGAGATGCAATGTCGCCAGCCCTAAACCATCATTCTCACAGATGTACAGCATATTATTTAAAGGGAAACAAATATCAGCCACTGAATGTCACGGCAAGGACACATCTCCTGCCTCTTAACTAAACTTATCAGAGCTGCAGTTTAATATGGTTCCTTTTTCATCCTCCCCTCAAATTCATCTTCCAGGGCAGCTCTTGACACCACCAGCAAACAGTCAAGACGAAGATTTAGTGACGTTTGCTTCAAACAGATCTAGATTTATTGACATGTGGGGCTGGCTTTCTTTCTCGGGAGCTGCAGTACACAGGATTAATTTTAACTGTTCCCGAATGTTCAGCGCTGCTTTGCAAATACCCAAATGTCTGACTGCTCTCTCGTTTCGTGGGGGAGGTCAGTTTTTACCAGGAGCAGGACTCTCATTGGTGGCCTGAGCTTTCTCTAATCACACCGAACATTGTCTTCTTTTAATAAGAGGGAGGAACCTCAGCAAACTTCCTGCCAGAACCCCTTCCCTGTCCACATCCTTTAAGCTACCTTTGTCTCTCTCTGAAATCTGTAAAGAATCTGCCAAACCAGCAAGCAAACTCGGTTACTACAAAACCTTTGCATCTTGTTGTTTTAAATCTCCCTATTTGCCTACTGACACTTCGGGCCTGAAGCAGGAGGCAGGCTGCTGCAAGCCAGTCCCCTTACAAGCTGGCTGTGTGTTTTCTGAGCCTCGGGCCACAACGTCACGCTTTGCCCACATGCCACAAACCCACTCTGTGAGCTCACTTTCTGTGCCACGGTGCTGTGCTGCATGGGGCAGAGGCAGCTAGCTCTGCCAGAGATGCCCACTGGCTGCAGGAAAGCCCGGGGTCTGTCTCCAGACTTTGCCCGCTGGCCTTTTCCTGCCCAGGTCACATTCGCACCAGGACGCAGCAGAAACACAAGAATGAGTGCCGTGCGGGCGCTTGCAAGCACAGTAAAGAGGGGCAAAAGCTGAAGAGGAGAAGAGAAGAAATAAAATCTCCGTCAATCCTCTAACACGAGACTGAAGAACAAATTTGCCGAGCTCCGTTAAAAGATTAACTGCTAAATGAAAAGGAGCTACTAAATGTAAATTTAAAAGTCCAAAAACACCCAAGAGGCATAACTATAATTATTGCTGAGGGAAGCTCTTTAAGACTAAAAATACATTTCCATTAACAATCAAAATTAGTTTTCATTGCTTTTTTTTTTCCTGAGCTTTCAGTGAATAACCTTTGATGGTAGTACATGATAATGATTCATTAGAAAAAGTGGATTTGTATTTCAGAAGTATGCACCAAAAAAAAAAAATTAGCCAAGAGATTGTTCCCCCATATAAGTCAAGTGGCAGAAGAAGGGAACATTTTTAGAATGAATAATGGCTCTCTATAAAAGCTAATCCAGACAGCAGGTACCCACTTTGACTATCCTTGGCTAACAGAGCTGACAAACACATTTCACCCAAACCTTCAATGACTTAGAAGTGGTAGTGTGGTAGAACATCTTTTCTTCAAGCCCTAGTATGAAGGGATGGGCAAAAGACATCATATTGCCTCAAAATTACCACAGCATTAAAACATTGTTAAAGGAGCATCTAAAACGATGTGTAATGAACAGGTAATTCATAATTATTTTTTCTACATTTTTATTGAGATCTATTTGCAGAGTGAAATGCATAGACCTCAAATGTACAATTCAATCCGTTTTGACAAAATGTATGCACCTAAGTTTAACTACCTGAATCATGACCTAGGACGTTTCTAATTTCCACATCTCTCCAAATTATCTCAGGCTCTCCAAGAAACAACTACTTCTCTGATTTTATCACCCCAGATTAGTTCTAGAATGTCATGTAAATGAAATCAGAGAGTAAATACTTATTTGTGCGTGACTTATTTTGCTCAGCTTAATATTTTTGAGATTTAATTTTGATTAATTTTTTTTCTTAAAACTTAGCTAACATAACATATCGGAGGCCAAGTGATTGGGGCGATAATTTGACAAGCAAAACCATTTTCAGAAAGAGGTAAAAGGAAAAAAAAAAACACCCAGGTTTTCCTAGAAGTGTGTTAAGCCAAGGGACAAACTGGAGATTTTTCTTTAAATGTTGTAAATCATCCTGAAAGGCCCTGGAAATCCTGCGATAATCTCTAATTCACTCACCTATCCCAGGGAGGTGTGATGTAATGGTGAAGTGTACATAACTCATAACTCTAAACCTAATTATGATGAGTGGCCTCGAAGTCTGATTAAAAACCATTAGGTCTAAAAAGCCTCAAAACAAAAATGAATATATAGAAAGGATAAACTGCTCTGCTAGATGGATTATTTTTTGAAACTCTGAAGCAAGATGATAAAAGTAAATTATTTCCAAGAATCACTGCCAAATTGGCAGGTATAAAGTGTAAATGCTGAGTTGCTGGTTAGCAGGGCAGCGTGCATGGCCTACATGAAACGGTGGGGACAGATACACAACCTTGTACCCAACAAATAAATAATAAAGAAATGACACGGACAAGACTAATGTTTTTTCTAAGGATATGGCCCAATTGTAGCACAGGACTTGAATAAGGGGTAAAACTCATTGGAACCAAGGTCCCAGGGGGCCTGCGTTCCTCTAGGACCCCAGCTCTCAGCAGAAGGTGGGACTCCCACCCAGAGCATCAGGAGGTCAGAGGTGAGTCTTCACCATGTCCTCCATGTTCAGAAAGCACATCCTGCTTCTGTCAGAGCCTTTTCACATCTGTTGCAGCATCTCATCTCCGTAAACCTTTGTGAGGTTGCATTACCAGTACTCCCCCCTAAAGTATACATTAGCACTCCAGAGTATCTGAAGTTATGTGACTAACATCACTTCATCAGATTCTCAATATAACTCTATAAAGCAGGTAAGGACTTTGCCCCTCTTCATAAATTAAGTCTTTTGCCCACATAATAAGGCTAGTCAGTGGCATACTTGGGGCTATAGAATGTCTTTGACTTTAATCCAGTGACCACATCAGTATAATATCATCATGCTCTCAACACGTATATAAACCCAAATGACAGATGAGAAGGGTGAGGCAAAGTGGCAAAGCAAAAATAATCCTTCAACACTAGCTTACAGCAGAGGTGAAAACACCTTTTAAGATAACATATGGGAAAAAATAGACTTTTCAGCACCAACTTTTAGACCTCGAGGCATCCTTCTCTTTCCTGGCTAGGGCACACCTTCTAAGTGTCTTTGCCCTGCTAGACCAAAATGGAAGTCAGAGCTCCCACCTGAGAGTCACCTGGCCTTCCCAATATACTACCCCACCACCTACTCATTGGAGTTCCAGTGACTAGCATTAAATAAGCAAATTCTCTATCTAAAGCTCATTCTAAGCGTTTTGCCAATGTTAGTCTTTTAATTCTCACAACAATCTTAGAGCAAAGTACTAATATCATTCTCATTTTACAGGTGACAAAATGGAAGCACAGAGAGGTAAATACTTTGAACGAGGCCACATGGTAGTAAGAAGCACAGCTGAGATCTGAACCACAACAGTCTGGCTCCAAAAGCCACACTCTTCACCAAAGAACTGTAAGGAAAATACCAGTCCATGCAACACTGGATCATTCCCAACTTCTCCACTCCAAAGGGTATGGGTGACAAGAATGCTGCTAAAATATAGATACAGTATATATTTTTTATTTCTGAGAGTGGGCTTATATTTATATGTGCAAACAGATTAAATAAATCATGATTACAACAGTAAACATGTAAATTCTGATCAATAACTACTTGCCTTCCCCTCCCCCCAACGCTAACAGCTGCAATAAAGCTTTAACTGTAAAGCGATGCACAACCAGCCATAAAAGTATGTAAAATAAATGAGGATAACATAATGAGGGAATCCAACATTCATCTCATAAATATAACATAACGACCACAACTAAAATGTCAGAGAATCTAATAAATCAATATGGTAGGACAGAGCTATCTTTATGTTCAGAATACATAAAAAATATATTTACATGCAGGGTGTTTTCCTTTTTTTTTTTATAAGCCAGGACCAAACAAAAAGAATTATAAGAAATTTAACTCTTCGTTTACCTAGATGTTCTGGTTTGACAATATTTTCAACACTCCATTGGGTTGTCCCACATGGGTGCATGGTAAGAAATGGGCCCTACTGTAAATTTGGACAGAAGGTCTTAGATACCACACTCATGTGCAAATGGCACTGGAAGGGAAGCAGGGAGGAAAACATCCTGAGGGCACTTTGAAAGGATCAATTACAGGCCCTGGTTTATAATACTTCTGATCATGGTGATTTCTGGAACTTCCAGCTCATTTTATTAGCGCCAACAAACCCTGGGAGGTTTAGTTATTTCCCTGTTAATGCACTAGCGATTGATGTGGATAAATCCCATAAATACTAATGAGGGTGACACAAGTAAATCTCCTCTGAATTAATGAGAAGAGAGTCTCCTGTACTGACCAACATGCCGCCTAATGACTTGAAATGATGGATTTATAAATTCTTCCAGGTTTCCCCGTGGACTCAAGCTGCAGAAATAAATATCCTTACCTAGCTACCTCCTCCCATGGGCCCTGATCTAGGAAACCTGATGGGAAGGGAAAAGGCCTCACTGGGAAAGGGACAATTCCTTCTTCCACCATCTTTTCTGTATAGAACTGGACAGACCCCAAATGCAACATCTCACCTCAAGGGAGGAGGAAATCAAGGAGGTAAGTAAGAGTTAAGTGTCTTCTGATAAAATAGGCTGAACCAAAGTCTAAAAATGCCAACTCCTCAGATAAGAAAAACCAGTTAACGCTCATCCATTAAACCAAGTTTAGTGTAGGTGCATGCGTTTCAACACTGCGCTTCACTTATCTATTGCTATACAACAAACATACTAGATTTAAGCAAGTTAATTTGCCTGTAACTCTGTGCGTTAATAAGGGCTCCCCCGGGGTAGTTCTACTGATCTCACTTTAAGTCCTTCATGCGTTCACTGTCAGATGGTGGCAGCAGACGGAATGTCCAAGATGACTTCATTCACATGTCAGGAATGTGGGCCAATGACTGGGGGCTATGACATCTCTCTCTCTCTCTCTACATGTCTAGCTTGAGCTTCTTTACCTGGCAGGTGGATTCTGTGAGCAAGCATTCCAAGGAGACCAGCCCAACCACTTCGTAAGTTTCTGCTTACATTGGCCAAGTTCAGAGCCAGTGTGGATGGGAACTACACAGAGGTGTGAACACTGGGAGGTGTAGTTTATTTGGGGTCACCAAAGTAATAGTTCAACACAACTAGCATTATTTCCCCCCAGAGGGGAAAAATACTGGTGCCATTATAATGACAAGCCCTATTATTGTTTTTTTTTATTCATTTTCTAGTCTTCCACTTTAATATTCAATGACCTAGTATTCCAATTATTGCTTAAGTCCTGGCGGTTTGGATTCCATATGAAAGCTGGGCAAAGCATGGCAAGAAAGAGAGAGGCACTCCACAATTTATAGACAAATAAAGATCAAACTCCCATTTTTTAAAACTAAAACTTCACATGGCCACTGGTAACACAAGGGAACATGCCACAAGCCCCACTCTGGTCCTTGATTCCTTAGCACAAGAACTCCATATAGCACTCATTCTGCCTGTTATTCACACTTAAAAGACTGTCTGAACCCTCTTAAAAGACCGACACTATACCTTTTTTCACTCAAGTGGGTAAAGACTTAAGGGCCCCCATAAATCTTGCTCCAACAATTCTCCCCCGAGGATATCCTATTAATATGACCCTCTTTCACTGCAATAACCCCATGGGCTTGGTTAATATTTGCCAATTCCAGTCCACCTGTTGGGATTCATCAGCAATAAATAATTTGTGTGGCATTTTCAATTTTATCAAAGCACATCCCATGTGATGCTCGGAACAGCTCTCTGAGGTAGGTGAGACAAAGATTTATTATCTTCATTGGACCAAAATGAAAACAAAGCCTGTACCCATTAGTATGTAGTGCTAGTTGTTGTAGTGTTGTGCAGTTAGCAAATGCTCCCTTGTACATTATTTGTATCAAGATTCCATAAAATCATCCTGAGAGGTAGACAATAATATCCTTACTAACTGAGGAGATAAAGAAGTTAAACACTTTACCTTAAATCCCCACAGTGAGTAAGTGTCAGGGCACAAGTCATCCACTCAGTCCAACTTCTTCCCCAGCCTGTAAGAGGAAGGGTGAGTGATCTATGGCCAAAGAGCATGTGGGAAAATTAAAATTAGAACTTGTATGACCTGATGGGCATCCCTCTGCCAAAACTCACACTGATTCTTACACCTCAGTTAAAATCTGTGAGAACTCTCCCAACATTAGTGATAAGATGGGCCACACAACAGTGAGTTTTTTTTAATGTTTTTTTACATATTTATTTTGAGGCAGAGAAAGCATGTACACATAAACAGGGGAGGAAGAGAGAGAGAGAGAGAGAGAGAGAGAGAGAGAGAGAGAGAGAGAGAGAGAGAATCCTAAGCAAGCCCCATGCTAACAGCACAGCACTCCAATTCACAAACTGTGAGATCATGATATAAGCCAAAATCAAGAATCAGACACTTAACTTACTGAGCCACGCAAGTACCCCACAGTGACCTTTGAAAGAATATTTAAGAATACCATAACGATCTAGCTTTCCAAGAACACGGGAACCTAACATAGTCTGCAGGCTTTAGAGAACACATTATGGTTGACAACGAGGTTTCACAAGGTGACCTCTCAGGCTTGCAAGGTTATTCAAACACTGCTTAGGTTACACACTATTTGTTTTAACATTTCCAATAGCAAAGCAAATAGACAAATAGATCAGTGAATAGAATAGACAGTCTAATTAGAAATTTTGTATGTGATAAAAATAGTGGTTCAAAATGGTTAGCAAATGGCCTAAAAAACAAATGGATTGGGGATATATATCCGTAATTTTTTATCTCAACATGAAAGCATTCACACACAAAGAAGTCCAGTGGATCAAGACCTAAAAAGCAAAATTAAAACAGAGTTTTAGAAGAAACATAGGAGAAAATGTTTACGGCCTAAGGATGAGACTCCTGGTCAGACCCAAGACACATATAGCATATAAAGAAAAGAGTTGTTAATTTGACGTCGTAATTAAAAACCTGTATGTAATTTAAAAAAGCACCATAAATTTGAAAGACAATAGAATGGAAGAAAATATTTGCAATATATGAGAGACTGAGGCCAAGAATGCCTGAATATATAAAGACTTACTAGAAATCATTAAGTAAAAGTCACACAAGGCAATAGAAAAAAATGGGCAAATGATATACACAGGCAATTCAAAATAGAAAAAAACAGATAATAAATACATGAAATGATTCTTGAACTTGGCAGGAAAGTGAAACATTTTAAATGGCAGGAGAATATGCCAATAGATTGCAATAATTTTCAAAGTGTGCTAATACCAAACGCTGGCAGGAGAATGGATCAAATGATATTCTTTCCACACATCACTGGTAAGAACGAATATTGATAAAATCATTGTGGAGAAAAATTTTACAGCATGCATTACAATTTAAAATATGCATACACCATGAATTAAGCAAGTTCACATCTTAAAATATACCCAAGAGAAACACTTGCACATGGACACAAAGCCCATAACAAAGACATTTACTGATGTGACAAGGAGGAATGACTAACAACCAACATGTCTATCAAAAAACTAATGGCCAAATAAACTGGGCATATCCATACTATGGAATATTGCACTCAAATTGAAAAGCCCAAGTATTGTATGTCTATAGGTACTGACATGGAAAGTTATCAGAGACATACCACTGAGTGAAAACAGCAAGCAGCTGAACTTACACAGTACCATAAATTCTTTAGTATTTGTATATATAAATCTATGTGTATGAGTGTTTAAGTTCATAGAAAGAAGATAAGCAAACATAGCCAACTTCTAATATGGTTGGCTCTAAAAAAGAGCGGAGGTGAGGGTTAGAGGCAGCTAAAGTGGACACAGCCTGAGCAGTTAGGAGTATGGACAGTAGTGTACTTGTGTAATTAAAATTTCATTTTCAACAAATAAAAAGACATGGCAGAACAACCCTCCCCCAGAAAATTCTCCAAAGTGCTCACAGTCTCTTCTGAAATTTATAAAAAAGAAAGGAAAAGAAGGGAGAAGGGAGAGGAGAGGGGAGAAGAGGAGAGGGGAGAAGAGGAGAGGGGAGAAGAGAAGGTAGAAGAGGAGAGGAGAGGGGAGAGGAGAGAGGAGAAGGGAGAAGAGGAGAGGGGGAGGGGAAGGAGGAAGGGGAAAGAGGAGAGGAGAGAAAAAGAAAAAAGAAAAGAGAAAAAAGGAAAGGAAAGGAAAGGAAAGGAAAGGAAAGGAAAGGAAAGGAAAGGAAAGGAAAGGAAAGGAAAGGAAAGGAAAGGAAAGGAAAGAGAAAAGAAAAGAAAAGGGAGGTTATAATGGGGGGAAGTGAGAAGCAAAACACTATTCTAGTTTGGGTAGAGAGGCTTATGCGTTGTCAGCACTGTGGCATTAGAAGGAAGGTTTCCACAGGTATCAAAAGAATATATGGACCGGCATTGGTATGTTTCATCTTCTCTTATGAAGAGCTCCTGAAAGGCATGAGCTTTTTTCACCTGGCCCAGTGTGAGCTACACACTGCCATTTACTGAAGTAAGGCAAGGTCCACATTGATGCCTGCCTCTGTGGAGTGGACAGAGGGGCTAGGGTACTGTTAGTGGGTAGTCACAGGGGCCTCAGACTGCGTGTCCCTCACCACCCCCCCTCCAAAAGAAAGGAGTCGCACAGAGCCAGTCACAGCAGACAGCCAGGCCTGGCCACGGGCACTCAATAACCTTCTTCTACAGACTTTGAGCCATAGAGACTGGGAATCCTGAGAAAAATAAACCTCTTTTTGCTCTAATTAAAAACGTGAAAGGGAATAATAATCTCCATAAAGCCACACAGATTGCTTTTAAAAAATGCCAATTCCTCTTGGGCCAGCTAAACAGAGTTGTGTGTGCCCTCCTGCAACTTCACAGAGAAAGAACAAGGTATGAGTGAGTATTGCTTTAAAGACTTGTGAATCTTACGATGTGGAATGGTATCGCTTTGTATGGTCATTTTACCCCTGGGCTAGTGTTCAGGTTGTGTGGTTACCTTAGCTCCATATAAACAAGAAAAATATGATTTCTCACATGTGCCCAGCACTCTGCAGCACTCCTTTACATTTATGACCCAATTTAATTCTTCCTCCAATCTTTTTATTCCCATTTCACAGATAAAGAGACAGAGGCTTCAAGAACAAAGCATTATTTTCACCACCATATTAACATTTGAAAGGCAAAGCCATTTATTGCATCTCCTGTCAGCATCCTGCTCCTTTTGCTAGATGCTAAATCAATCCTTTGTTTGACTGAAGAGCAAATTCAGCTTCTCTCTCGTATGTGACTATCTTTTTGCCTCTCTTTTTATGGGGCATTCCAAGAGCCTTTGGGGAGAAGATCTTTCCTCGCATTTTTTTCCACACTAAAGTGGCAGGGGGAATATTTTCTTTCTCTTTGTTACGCCAGGCTGATGCTGACTTAACTGTTTGCATCAATGTCAAAGACGGGTTCAGAAACATGGCAAAGCCTCTGCCCCTTCACCAGGTTTCTTGGCTTGTAACTGTTTAGCCTCTACCTATCTACCCAGAAATTAGCTAGGTTCATTACATATTTTATTTCATCTTCAGCACAAATCTGTGAGGGATGCACAACGACCCTCATTTTATAGATATAGAAACATAGGCTCAGTGAAGTTAACTTGCCCAAGGTCATATGCTAGGGAATAACTTCAAAGTCTGCATATTTCCAAAGCCTTGGCTATATCTCAATATGTCACTGTCTCTGTGGCACTGGGGCAACAAACATAAACATTCCTCTCAAGTATTACATAGAGGGTGATCATCTAAATCTGGATAGTTCTGAGAGTGAAAGGCGGGGGGAAAGAGTGCAATTAATAATTATACCAGGAAAAACAGGCATAAATTGAGACTATCCAAGGGAAATCAGGACATCAGGACATATGGTCACCCTGATTATGCACCACACAAGGGAACATCACCCAAGAAAAAAACGAATGTTCTAAAACCCATAAACCGTGAGTGATAAATGTTTCATTCCAGGAGGACACAGTTGTGCAGATGGTCAGGACCTAGCTTAACCTCTACAAACCTCAGAAACAGAAGAAAATCTAACAGATACTAGAGCACCTAACTCAGAGGGGCTCCTCTCCCACCCTTACTGCATTTCCAACAACCAACAAATCTTTATTGCTTGCCTGCATCATATAACAATAATACTAAAAGTGAAGCCAGGCAAAAACAGGACCAACAAAAACATACATGACATCCACTGTAGGGGAGGAGTCACCACAGAGGTCTTGCTTTGTCCTGGAGCACATAACACTGGCCAGGGCTTCATAGATTTCCAGAAGCAGTTCAGGAAAACCAAAAGCTGTTTTCTTCCCTGACCCCTCTCTTCCATAGCAAGCAGAATCATACGATTACGGGTAGGAAGATGCCACAACCTAACGAGGTCACTTGCTGGGATTAGGCAATGCTGGAGGTATCCAGGGGATTAGTACATCTTCTCATCCCTACAGTATGGAATAGTCCATAGAATCCCTGTGAAATTACAGACTTGGTTGCTTTCAAGGACACAACCCAGAAAATCTATATATTCAGTAGTCAATATCCTAGGGAATAATTGCTCCTTCCTGTTTTATAACATCATGTTCAACTCTGTATTGTTTACTTCTCAAACTGGGTTATTTAGATTCATAAATCATCTAGCAGCAACTAACCCCAACATCAGAACCCACTCACACATGAAAATTTACAGCATTACACTTATTTTTTTTAATGTTTATTTATCTTTGAGAGAGACAGAGACAGAGCACAAGCAGGGGAGGGGCAGAGAGAGGGAGACACAGAATGTAAAGCAGGCTCCAGGCTCTGAGCTGTCAGCACAGATCCCAATGCAGGGCTCAAACCCATAAACTGCGAGATCATGACCTGAGCCCAAGTCAGGTGCTCAACCGACTGAGCTAACCAGGCACCTTGCACAGCACTCATTTTAATACTACGGGTTTTTTTTAGCTATATGGGCACGTGTATGCACACACACATGCACGTGTGCACACTCACACACACACACACTTTGTGTGGATGGTTCGGAACAGGGAAGGACACCCAAATTATCACCATACAAAGAAGAGGATGTGCTTCCTACAATCCAGGAGATAATTTTCATCTTCCTAGGCTAGTCTTTACATTTATTATACAGGCTACCAGGGGAATCTGGCTGGGCTGCAGCAAATGTTACAAAATTTTTAAAAAGGAAAAAAGAGTCCTTTTAAAACTTTTCCCCACTCTATCCCCATCTGTGGAGTCCATACTAAACTTCCAGTCCCTGTATACCTGACTAGTACCCAGAGGTCCCAAGAACTACCCCCCACTGCTGTCTGTCCTCACTCCCATAAAATTGCCATCTGTCTCTCCACAGAGGCCAACAAAAATCATACACACTCAATGGAAAGCAGAGAATTTCCTTGTGAGCTCTGTCCAGATTTGCTAACGACTCAGGGTCACATGTCAAAGCTGGACCAAATTTCTATAACTACCTCCAGGAGAGTATTTTTATTTTTTTTAAATCAGTAGTCTCAACTTCAGAACCTCAGATATGACAGGGAGCAGTCCAAAATAAAACTAATTTACAACATTTCCTACCATGCAATTAACCTCTTTTCCACAGAATGTTGCTTTTTTAAATGTCTGTTGCAAAACAGGCTCCTAAATGAATGTAATTTCCCACCCACCTTTTAGCAAAAATTATGTGTCATTTCGCAACTAATATATGCAGATTACAACAACTCTTGAAAATGAGCTTGAGAAGAAGTTTTCCATTTCTGTTTTCTCCCCAGTTTTTAAAATCTTGGTTTTCAGGGAAATCAAGTGAAGTTTGGCTTCTCAGGCCTGGATGGAAGTGGAGTTGAGACCAGAGGATGAAATGGCCTGGGGCCTACAACCAGCTTTCTGGATCCCATGAAAGAAAACCACTCCAACAATGCCTGGTCCTGATGGGTGTCTGAGCCATAAAATAAGGACCTTGGGGATATCTTTTCTAAGGAAAGGGGTGGATCCTTGCCCTCTCCATTTTGGCCCTTCCTAAGGCCACATTCATGGATCTCAATGGAAGGGGACCTTCTTTGCTTCCCAAAGCCATGCTACAAAGGTGGATTACTTAAGAAACAATTAGGTGCGTACACAAAGCAATTTGCAGGCAGCCGCACTCCTTCAGCTTTCTAAGTGAAGGGCCTTTCAAGGCTGATTTATAACACTGTCGTCTTCAGAAGGCAAAATAATTAATAGGAGCATGGACTTCTAATTTCAGTGACTTCCAGAGAAAGTGGATTTCATTTGATTTATGACGGCCGGTGACTTTGCATTTTATCAGTTCATTCACTCATTATTTATGCTGATGGCCAATTTCAATGGGTCGCTATCATCTAACTCGCTACTAATCAAAGAGAATTAGGGTTCACTGCATTATTTAGAAGTCGCTAATTTATCTTCAGAACAAGTAGTGAGAAGTTTGGGGCCTTCCACAAGAAAAAACTGAACAGCTGGCTGAAGCCAGAAAATTTGGTCAGCATTATAAATGAGTTTTATCAGGGGTATTGCAAGTTGATGAGTTTCGAGTCAGAAGGAGAGAAAGAAGAAAGAAAAAAAAAGCCAGGAAGAAAGACCAAAACAGAATAATGCTTAGAAAAAGTGAAAATACACTCTGAGTTACCACTGTGATCTGACCAGCCACACAATCACAAAGGGCTGCCCTCGTCCTATAATCCTGGGATTTGGGCATCTGTATAATCTTAGTATTCAAATATCCCAGCATCCTTCAGTGAAGTTCAATAAGCAAGTATGTTTGCACTGAAATAAGCAGAGTTGCCTTGTTTCTCATTTTAGAGTCATTTTAATATGTTCTAGACACAAGATAATGGATCACATTTAAACACAAGAAAATTAAGTCCCATCAGCAAGTAATAACACCCAATCATATTCAATCATGTTGAACAACCACCTCTTCCAAAATTATCCTCTTCTAGGTGAGGTTAAGAAAACAGCAATTAAAAAAAAGAGGTTGTTATCTTACTTTTATAAAGATCCAACTTTAAAATATCTCTATGTCACTTCCCATAAGGCAATATATTATCTGGTGTTCATGCTTCTGGACTTTGGCTCTGGTCCCTCTTTTTTATTTTTTTTATGTTTATTTATTTTTGAGACAGACAGAAACACAGCATGAGTGGGGGAGTGGCAGAGACAGAGGGAGACACAGAATCCGAAGCAGGCTCCAGGCTCTGAGCTGCTAGCACAGAGCCCGACACGGGGCTCAAACCCACAAACTGTGAGATCATGACCTGAGCTGAAGTCAGAGGCTTAACCGAGTGAGCCACCCAGGAGCCCCTGACACTCTGGTCCCTCTTACCAAGATATTCCTTTGTCTTGATATCCACCAAGTAAACTCTTGTCTTTCAAATATCAGCTCACCAGATCTAACTAGATACCTTTCCCTGCTCTCAAAGCCTCTGGAACTTTGCATGGTTATCACCCTAATTGTACTCTTCAGGGGATTATAAGCCCCATGAGAGTAGGAACAGAGTGATTTCTTAGCTGCTAAACACCGGGACCCCATGTATCTGCTGAGTCTATATTGTTCATTATGTTGTTGCTTTGACTTTAATGTTTTCTATACTATTCAACAGTTATTCTCTCCATCCAAAGTTTACCCCTTAAGAAAACTAGATGGTAGTACATGAGCAATTGGAAAACACTAGTTTCTTACCCATAAAGTATTTTTTGGCAACTTAAAAACCAAGGAGGGAAATAAAGAAAGTAGAAAATAATATCAATTTTTCAACACTTTTAAGTTTGAATGGGAATGCCCAACTCCTGATGCTATTAAGGACTTGCCAGCTTGTTGGGGCAGTTCCAATATAACCCAAAGGGAATATAAGGCTCCTAAAATAAAAGGCTCTGCCATTTGCAATTTTCATAACAATCCTTCTATACTTTTTTTTAATCTCAAGTAAAATGCAAAAATGGCTACAGACTAATATCGATGTAATCTATAGATGAGTTTTTAATCTTTTTTTTTTTTTAATTTTTTTTTCAACGTTTATTTATTTTTGGGACAGAGAGAGACAGAGCATGAACGGGGGAGGGGCAGAGAGAGAGGGAGACACAGAATCGGAAACAGGCTCCAGGCTCCGAGCCATCAGCCCAGAGCCTGACGCGGGGCTCGAACTCGCGGACCGCGAGATCGTGACCTGGCTGAAGTCGGACGCTTAACCGACTGCGCCACCCAGGCGCCCCAAGTTTTTAATCTTTCTATTCCCAACCCAAACACCACTTTTCAGCTTTGACCAGGCTCTCCTTGTAGTTTGTTTCTAGCATGATGCCAGACTATCAAGGTGCTCATATAATAAAAATGGCCTTATTAAACTGGATGGAGTAAGCATGCAGAATTACGTCTATGGGGGTTTCTTTAACAGGAAGACACCATGTTTATCATATTGATGATCTAAAATAAATTCTGGGACTCCAGCACTTATTTTCACCCAGTTTCACAATTTATATGCCACCACAAGTAAAATAAGACTCATGAAACACAAACCAGTTCACCTTCACACTCTCATCAATTGCTTTTGCTTCTGGCTACAGACACAGCAAACACCGTCTTCCTGTAAATGATACTGAAATGTGTGGCCACATCAAATCTGATGCTGTTAGTTTCCAACATTGCTTTCCTTCAGTGTATGTATGGGTTTTTACATGACCAAACTGTGTAGAGCTCCTGGAAGGCCCATGGACTGCCAAGAAGTCCTCAGACACAAAAGAACCATTATCCCTCAGGGTCAAACCTAGAAAAAAAGGAGCCGGCTGTTTCTAAATATTTACAACAGAAGGAATTTAATGCAGGGAATTGGATATACAAATGATGGAGAAGCAACAGCAAGAAACCACAACCACTCTCGGGCTGAAGAGACAGCGGAGGGCTGGGACAAGGTCTCCCATTAAAGGGAGAACCCTGGTGGGCCACATCCCATAGGAATTGGAGCCACAGCAGAGATTCAGCCCCTGACAGAGTAGCCAGCAGAGGCAGAGTGGGGAGAAGTACCCTGGCTTGTCCCTTCCTCCCACCATCCAGTCTCCTTCCAGGGTCTCCCATTAGTGAAACCAAAAAGGAAGCCACCCGACGAGAACTTGGGAAATGCTCCTGCAGGTGACAGCCTCCTGTGATAGACAGAAAAGCAGGTCAAGAGCAAGAATGGATCTATAAAGGTATCTGAGGCAGATGAACTTAAACAGAAGAGAAATGCAGCTTGTTGTCAATACCGCATTCACTTTTCCTACCCAGTATCTAAAGTCTAAGTACACAAGATAATTAGAGAGGCATTAAGGTAACAACTCTAGTGAGTAAAATTATAATTCATCTGGGGGTATCCTGAAGATTTATGAGCCTAGTTCTCCTTTGGAATTGTAAAGTAAATAGGTAGATGTATATGAAAACATGTAAAGAAGCAGGCAGGATATGAGGTGGCTCGGCCTGGATACCTAGCTTTGGATCCCATCAGTGGTCTCAGAATGACAAAAGCAAATTTGTAGGCCTGCTGAATAAATAGGGATGTTGAGTAGAAAGCAGCTAATTTAGCCAGTAAAGCATTACTCCCAAAGAAAATTCACACTCTACTTCAGTGACATATTATGAAACATAAATCACTTTACCAACAGCCACAAGGTGAAAAAGACCTACCAAGTAGAGTAGGGGCTTCAACTACCAAAACTGAAGACCTATTTCCTCCAGGAAGCCTTCCCTGGCCATTCTCTGCCTATAGTAATTTCAACTACAAATAAGCTAAAATGACATTTTGACTGGATTCCAAGATCCCTTGAGGGTAGGGACCAATATTTACTTTGGTGGTGTTGATTTTTATTGTGGCAACAACACGTAACATTAAATTTACCATTGCAAACATTTAATTGTACAATTTAGTAGTGCTAAGGATAGTCACATAGATGTCTAGAACTTTTTTATCTTGCCAAACTCAATCTCTGTACCCACTAAGCACGAAATCTCCTTCGTTTTCCTCTCTCCCCAGTCCTTAGCAACCACCTTGCTCTTTTGTTTCTATGATTTTGACTTCTTTAGATACTTCATATGAGTAGAATCATACAGTACATGTCCTTCTGTGACCAGCTTATTTGGCTTATCATAATATCCGCAAGGCTCATTCATGTAGCATGTAACAGAATTTTCTCTTTGGTTAGTGCTGCATGATATCCAATGCTATGCATAGAATTCTTTGCATATACCATTCATCTGTCAGTGGAGACTTGGGTTGCTTTTACCTCTCGGCTGTTTTGAATAATGCTACAATGTACATGTAGGTGCAAATATCTCCCTTTGGGATCCTGCTTTGAATTCTTTTGGGTATAAAGCCAAAAGTGAGATGGTTGAATGATAAAGTAATTCCATTTCTAATTTTGCTAGGAATTTTCTTTTAGGTCTTTAATCCAACATAAAAGCGCAACTTTGTTCTTTTGCATGTGCATGTCCAGTTTTGCCAACACCACTTGTCGAAGAGACTGTCTTTTCCCCATTGTGTAATCTGACACCCTTGTGAAAAATAACTTGACCATATACACAAGGGTCGTGCTCTCTATTCTATTCCAATGGTGTATACACCTGTCTTTGAGCCAGCACCACACTACCCTCATTACCTTTGCTCTGCAGTATGTTTTGAAACCAAGCAGTGAGGTCTCCAACTTAGTTCTTTCTCAAAATTGGTTTGGCTATTCGGGGTCCCTTGAGATTCCAGATGAATTTAAGATGGTTCTTTGTATTTCTGCAAAAAAAAATGTCATTGGGGTTTTGATAGAAATTATACTGAATCTACAGATTGCTTTGAATAACATGAACATTTTAATAATTTTAAGTCTTCCAGTCTACCAACACAGGAGGTCTCTCCATTTATTTTATCTTCTCTCATTTCTTTTAGGACATTTGTGTAATTTTCAGGGTACAGGTCTTTCACCTTCTTGGTTAAGTTTATTCCTAAGTACTTTATTCTTCTTTTAATTTTTTTAATGTTTATTTACTTTTGAGAAAGAGAGAGAGAGACAGAGCATGAGTGGGAGAGGGGCAGATAGAGAGGGAGACACAGAATCCAAAGTGGGTTCCAGGCTCTGAGCTGTCAGCACAAAGCCCAACGCGGGGTTCGAACTCAAGGACCATGAGATCATGACCTGAGCTGAAGTCAGAGGCTCAACTGACTGAGCCACCCATGCACCCCAGTACTTTATTCTTCTTGATGCAGCTTTAAGTGGGATTTTTAAATCCTTTGGTTTCCATTGCTGTTATCATTTATTGTTGGCTCTGCCTCTATTCCACACTTAATATAGTGCTTTCAATAACATTCGATGACCAAGAAATATTTGTTGAAGGGAAGACTGAATGAATGAACGTATCTCTCCCCAACTAACCTAAAAGGCAATGTTAAAAGGGCTGAAGCTGCTTCTCTGTTTCCAAGAATGAGACCACCATGGGCAGTTCCTTCCAGTGACATTGGTGCAGATAATAAACACCTTGTTAGCCTCAATCCTCAACTTTCAGGCCTGTGTTGATAAAAAAAAAGTTTTACCAAATTCCATGCAAACAGGACTGAAACATTACTTTTCTTATTATTTGATTTTTGCCTTTTATTTTAGATTTGCTCTTTATTCACTTGACTTAGTAAGTCTCTCTTTCCCTTTAATTAATTTGAATAGTTAGTGTGAATCTACTCAGTAAGCTAGGTGGGCCTGTTTGTACCTTGCTGAGTTTGAAGAAAGAAGCTCTCACCCAAGACAAATAAATAAAAACATGACACGAATAGCAGCTGCAACAGCATTACTACATGAAGGAAATGCATTCTTATTTAGAAGTTACCCTTGGCATTTGACATCCCAGGAGGTGAATTCCTTCCCATGAGCCATAAGGTAAATCAGTAGCGGTGATGATATGAAATTTTGGGGGTAGTCTCACCCTGCAAGTTGTGACTGTCCACCCCAAAATGTACCCCAACTACACAGATAGAGATTTTTAAGTGTTAACCTTCTATTACCATTTCCTTATATTTCCAACTTCTTCCGTCTCTGCCCCCATGTGGTTCTTTTACTTATGGATGTAACGCAGAGGGCCCTTTCCCGGTTTTTCTTCTCTCTATCCAAGTTACACGAAATTCAACAAAGCAAGTCTCCCTGTGACTCGGTTACCCAAAAATGTAGACATGCCAGGGGGGCACACAATCAAGAACTCAAAACAAGAGCAAAGCATACATGACAGGCTGATTCTTGGCTAAAGTGGTCACAATGCCCCTGACCTTCGCAGCTGCCTGGTATCATGGCAAAAAAAAAAAAAAAAAAAAGAGAGAGAGAGAGAGAGAGAGGTTGGGGGGGAGGCAGGGAGGCAGACAAATGCAACAACACAGCCTCACAGCCACTATTACAAAATGCTCAACTCAAGATAGGAAGTACACATGGGACTGTCAAAGGCAAATGAGAGGCACAGAAGCTGGGGGAACACGGGACTCACTGCCGTCGTATCATGACAGCCAGGCAAAAGCTGAAGAGTGGGAGTTTTTGAAACAAATGCCAGTGAAATGATCCATTCAGTTATACTTGATATGTCTGGTATAATATAGCTTGTTCCAGATGTCAAGTAATATTGCCAAACCATGCTCACTAATGTGAAAACCATTGTTGCTGATAAGCCTAAGTGTTGTTGGATTTGTACAACAGCCACCCATCTGCAAACAAAATATGGCATTTAAAACAAAAACAAAACAAACAAAAAAACCCTCATAAATTAAGCCAATAAAGGGATTGACTGAAAAATGTAATTTATAAAAAGCAGTTTTCCTCTGAGAAACTTTTTAAAAAATATTTCACATTTACACACTTAAGTTATATTCAATTTTATACAAAAATTATAGTAATTGTCCTTCACCTAACATGAATGTTATAATTATACTTTCAGCGGTGGTGCGCCTAAACACCCAGCCATAAGAAAAGTATGGTGTGTTCACAACCAACACAGGAAAGAACAAATAGATTTGCAGCATTTGACGTGACCCTTTTAAACATACAGCTGTGAAATATCCATTGTTCATAAAATTCATAAAGGGCTGCATATGTACATCCCAACTCCCTTTTCCATTCGATATATATGAAAATGCAATTTACTGTATGTCAAATGAAAAATGTGGTTTTCAAATGCATTGACAACAGGTGCTAGTTAAATGATCAGACGCTATTTGTTACCTAGCCCCTTACTCTCATTTGCAGCAAGATAAATTGCATTTTAGAAGAGTAGTGCGATCTAAGGGGTCTTGACATGTTTTTATTGATTTGCATAGGTTATATGCATGTATTCCTGTTTGTAGGCAAATAGTGCCACAAGTAAATTCAAGGCACCGTGCCTGTGTTTCGAGAAAATTGGAGTCATCACAGGGGAGCCAAGATGGAGTGAGCCTGGGTAAAAGAGACACATCCAGCCTGCTGGAATCTCAGAACCTCTATTAAGATTTATAGGCTGTAGGATTCTTTTGGGCTTCAACATTATTCTTAGTAAACCCTTTCTGTCTTCTGTTGTTTATAAAAACTGGCAGCTTTAGCAAAGACAGAAGCTTAAGTTGTAGGTAGCACAATTTAACATAATAGTTCTTGCCTGTCCTCCAAATAGCCTAATGCTGATTTTGCAAAAGGAAAAGAGAAAAGGGGAAGAAAAGCCACATGAAACCACATACCATAGGCTGTTGCTCTGACACGGATGGATTTGGCTGTCACTACAGAAAAGCATTGGTGAAATTTGATTATATTTCTAATGTCAAAATTTACTAACTTTTTAGACTCCCGGGTTCCATTTCTCATTTGATTTTTCATTTTGTTACCTCAGCACCATCAGGCCCATCACAGAGAGTAATGTACCAATTAGCCCAGGGAGCCACTTACTCAGAAGGGACTTTTTCATCAACAGGGGCTTCCCCTTCTTGCTGCCACTACCACCACCCAGCCGGGCCTTCCCTTTTACCTGAGAATCACACACCTCTCCTCCACCTCCGCTCCCCACCTGTACCCAGAACACTCACCTCCTCTTTCAGAGTCGGAACATTTCCCCAGGTATTCATGGCCTGTGATATCTCCTCTGCTGTGGTATTTTACAACTTTCATTGTTACCGGTCTTTTTACCAACTTAACTATGAGGACGATAGTGTTCTTACCTCAAGGACCTTATGAGAACCTTACAGTCCTTGCTGTTAAAGTAGTGAAAAGATTAATAGCAACTTTTGAACTTCTCCTGGAACTTCTAGTTCCCATTGTTCCTAGCGCATGCCCCGCCCAAAGCAGAGGACTGATAGATTTTAACGGGGTAGAATAATGAGCACTGCCTCTGAATGAGAATCTATACTCTCAGGGCACTCTTCTACACATTCCCCTATCTGATCCTCACAGCTGAGGTATACAATGGCCATGACCACCATCCTCACTTCCGCTGGGTTGGAGGAAGTGACAGAGATGCATGGGAAACTAAGTCCAAGTTTCACAGCGTTCAGGACAGAACAGACACCTGACATCAGGATTCCTGGTCCAGTGACTGTTCGTTCTCCTTTTACACAGCACACTCATCACATGGTATGTCTATCCTTTGGTATGATGCTCAAACCCCGCTTCCTATATGAATCCTGCTTTCTTTATTATAAAGAAAACACTATTTGCCCACCCAAGGATCCAGTATATCCTTACTCCAGGACACAGCCTGCACAGAGTTGCTGCTTGCTCCACTTAGCAGGAAGAGATCTCCCGAACTTATCTAGTAGCTGGGTGCAAAATGGTTAGTCATCTTGCCTTTATTTCTCCCCTGAACTCATTCATTCATAACCTCCACACAAAAGCCTGTTTTTTCCAGGCATTATGTCAGGCCCAAGGAAACAAAGAGAGGCTCTCTGCCTTCGTGGAGTTTACAGTCTAGCCTTGTGGCTTTCCAACTATGTGACCATGATTCACTTTTTATTTAACATGATGACTCACCGTATGTGTGTACACACACACACACACACACACACACACACACACACACACACACACTCTCAACACATCCCTCTGGAAAAAAACATTTCATAAGGCAATAATTAACCCTACCATGTGTAATATACTCTGAGAGTTTCTCTTATTTTATTCTAGTTGATTTCATCTATTTAAAAATGACATTTGCAACCCTCTAAACTAATTTCAAGGCAAATAATGAATCAATAGCCACAGTTTGAAAACCACTCATCTAGCAAAAATGTGGAATGACCTACATCAGGCATTAGCAAACATTTCCTGTAAAGGGCCAGATAGTAAATATTTTAGGTTTTGTGGGACAAACAATAAAGTCAAGGATATTATGAAGGCATTAATAACAGAAAAAATGTTTTCCCCTTAATTTTTTCTGATGAAATTCAAAATAGTGTAATAATCGAGTATAAATTTTTGTAACACACATCTAATAATGACAAGAGTAGAATTTATTCTGGACACGGAGACCTGAATTTCATGTAATTTTCATGTATCACAAAGTATTATTCTTCTTTTGATTTTTCACGCTACTTACAAATTTAAAAACTATTTTTAGCTCACAGGCATATGACAAGAGGCAGCAGGCCACAGTTTGCCAGCTCCTGACTTATAGCAAAACCACTCTTTATTAACATCCCTAGAATTTCAATTGTTTTCTTTACAATGCTGGGCATAGAGAATATCTTCAACTCATGCTTGAGAAAGATTCAGAAAAAATGTATCTAAATAACTGAGGAATTTTAAATTTAACCCTCTCAACACACTATGAGTTTGGTCCCATTATTCCTATGTTACCAATGAAGAAACCAAGGCAGAGGCATAACAGGACTTACCTAACAGCTTCCAAGCCCAGGACTAGGTACACTACACCTAGGGGCTAACATGACCAAGGAGGGGAGACAAGATCAATTCTGGAACAGCAAGCCCTCACTCCTCTAGAGGCACCAGGAGAAATTACCATGCATTCCAATAAACACATTTTCTCTTATACCATGCAGGTTACCAAAAAGAGCCAAGGCCAACTTTACCTGTCTCTTGTCTGTACACTGATAACCTGCAGGGGCCTTGGATCTCAAAGTCCCTGAATGATAATCACTTGGGATGGAACTAAGTTACCAATGAACCTCATTGACAGGCAAGTCTTTGGGTTCTAAAGGGTATGAAGCAAGAAGTCAAAGCATAGGTACCCAAAGTCTCTACATACGCTCCCACCTCCCTGTGCATTTGGCCTAGTGCCCACAAAGCCAGAGGGAACAGCAGGGTTCTCAAAGTTTGGGCAGCAGCATGTGGCAACCACAACCCATGACCTGAGTTCCCAGGATTGGTTCAAGTCTATGTTGTGGGTATGTTCTTCCGGAAGGCAATCGTTCACACAGACAGAACACAGCATTCCAAATCTCAGGTTACATTTATGTGCAATAATAAACTGTAGGAAATCCAGGGTTACTCAAAGTTTCCAAGGATGCATATGCTGCACTGGGGAGTTAGGGGGCCCCACAGAAGGAGAGGATTAAAACAGTCACCACGCATTATTTTGTCACATTGGTAAGGCTTCAGGAACTAAGTGTGTTACTTTTAAAAAGAACATGGACTCAGTGTTAGCTAAAATAATGCTTCTCATTACTTGGAACTGAATCTCCAGCATCGTGGTCTACGAACTATGCTGAACATGACCCCCAGAGCTAGGGATTATATGAGAGTTGTCATAAAGCCTTGGCAATGTGAGTATTTACAATACAAAATACATCCTCTGATAGAGAAGTAGATCTTTACCACACAAATTAACACTTAAACTTAACAAATGTAGACAGCCAACAGTGGTTGAAACATGCATTTAACAAGTAAAACACTTAGGAGGTTACCAGTAGATATCTTCTAAAATGACTTACTACAGAGTTCCTTACTTTTGCTTCAAGGTATTGTAGGTTTTAGTAATACATAGTTTCTATAAAGAAGGGACAACTGTAAAACTGTATGTTATTTTTCATAGTTCATTACTAGTAAGATAAAGCAGTATCCTGTCCCTAGGTCTGTATTCGAGTGTCAGTGCCTTGTACTATTTTTTCCCCATCTAGTATGATCTAAATATGAATAGATACATACATATGTGAGCATGCACACACAACACAAGCAATGAAACAGACAGTAATTCACAGACCCAGTATCTCTGGCACTAAATGTAAAGCTCAAGACAAGTAAACCTCAGGGATTTAATTACAGTATATGATAACTCCTAAGGGAAAACTCCATAAAGAGAACTCACTGTCAATTAATCATAAATCAACATTTGAAATAACTGTAGAATGCTTTTCAGAGTTCCCAAAATACTTTTACTTGGGAAGAAGGCATTACTATTTTCATTTAACAGACCCTAAAAGCAAGCTCCCCGTTTTCTGGTGGGAGACAAGGGGCTGAGAGATTGAGATCAGCAGCCTGGACTATTCACAGAGGCAGAGGAACAGCCTTTAAGTATGTGAAGGCCAAGACTTATGCTCTCAAAAGCCCAAAAAGAGAAAGACAAGAGAAGGAAGGCAAAGAAGTAGAAGTGGACAAAACAGGTAGAGTTGATGAAGTTTTGCCAATAAGGGATACAAAGAAGTTTCTGGCCAACTGATTTCAGAAAACAAATTGTAATGTATCACTACAAAAGCTGGACACATCTGAAGAAAGGAGAATTAGAAAGGATCAAGGTCAAAAGCCATAAATCTTTTCTCTCTCCAGCAGATCGAGACAGTCTGCTAGATCGCAGGCAGGGTGAGTGAGCCATTAGAGTTAGCTGAGAACAAATGAAAGAAAAATAAAGGTACCCTACTCTAGCTGTAGCCCCAAGGCTGATAGCACGCTAAGGGTGCCCAGAGAGTTGATTTGTCTCCACACCCTCCCCATCTTTGCATGCCCTTACTTCTATGGAAAAAAAGAAGTGTGTTCAGCAGAATCATAGCACATGCACTTTGTTTGTGCTTATTAAATAAAAAGAAAGGATCACCTTCAACTATATTAATGATGGACTGGTGGATGAAGGATGCCTGTGAAAATTCACAACATCTGTTTGCTCCACTCTCTTCTCAGCATGCTGCACCTATTTCTCATGCTTAATGATGCTCAGCCACTCTGCAAGTTTTACGAACAAATGTGTGTTTAGCCACATTCATCATTCTGAATGAGCGTTCTTGATGAAGCCTCCACTGGCCTGTTTCGCTCTTTCTGCTACACTTTAACAAATGACAACTGCTCTACGTATTTTTCATTTGTTAAAAATAAAAAGCTAAGTGAAGGATAGGCCTGGAGGATTTTTTCCCCTTCCCTTTGCCTCCCCCAGAAACCTCAGCATGCCATCCACTGTATTTCCACGCCCACCTGCCATGGCACTAAAGAGGGCATGCTGGGAGAGCCTGCCCACAATCTTTGGTGTCAGAGTGCCACTGGCTGTACCCCACCTAGAGAATCCTGTCTCAGCCAACGGATCTTCTCTCATCTCTAATTAGCTACCACTCTTAGAATCTCTATCACACAGCATGGTATTTAAATATATGCCTTTACTCTTCACGGGGTAGGACTTTCAACCAACAAGCTGGCATGAAATCAGCAACTGCTCTTTGTATTACCAAGAATGTTTAAAACATATTAGATCAGAGAAAAGGAAATAAATATGTGTTAAGCTGAGTAGTATTTCTCTATAGTTTTCCAGAAGAAAGTCAAGGTGCTCACCAGTTTTGACAAAAAAGGTAATATTTAGATTATCACAAACTCAGATACTTCAGCTAAACCAAAAGTCTCAACTTTTTCATCCCAGAAACACCTGAACTCACCATTTGAATGACCTACATAAATCAGGTCAAGCTGGCTAGAATCCAAGAGTTCAAAATAGCAAAGTTATTATAATATGTTAAGAAATAATCTTTCAGAATTTATTTTCAAGTGATTGTTTTTATTTTTATCATTTCATC
Source organism: Felis catus (assembly GCF_018350175.1). NCBI lineage: Eukaryota > Metazoa > Chordata > Mammalia > Carnivora > Felidae > Felis > Felis catus. Next base: position 36,136,093 of record NC_058378.1, on the reverse strand, counting down.
AGGAACACGAAAAGCAAAAAAAAAAGCAATAAGTTATTTCCTTTATATTAAATATTCAGTCATTGAAAATCAGTTTAAATTCTATTTCATAAGACAAGACATTTTTGTCTGTATTTACAATGCTGAATATTGTATTAGTATTTGTATTACATTTGACTCAGCATGCATGGCAAGACACTTTACAAATAAAATAATCATGTTATATATTCAATAAAGCCACATTGTCATATCACCAGTTTTAATCATTGTGGTTTCTGGTTTTTCCCCTTCCTGATAACATTATGAACATTTGGAAAGGAAAAGTTTTCATTCATCCACTAATCAAATTGCGTTGGTTGTATCTCCCACCGCTAACCTTTGTTAAATGCCTCCATTAGTGACTGTGGTTTTCTTAGTATACTTTATTAACTGAATTGTTAATATATCTCAATATAGTTGGAAAATAAATAAATAAATAAATAAATAAATAAATAAATAAATAAATAAATAAATAAATAAAAGCTCCTGGAATCAGGTACAAAAAGCTTTTAGGACATATCTACTCAACAACAAAGAAGCTAAACCTTAGTAGACACAGTTAAGAAAAAAGCATAAAAATCAAGAAATCTTAACCAGAAATCCATCAATATTATACAAGTATGTATTAAGGTTCTACTTCACAGGTTTCCTGAGGACCCCAGTCTACCAAGGAGCCTCAGAACTCTTGAGCTCTCAAATCCATACTTGCCACAAGCTTGGTTGGAGACAGAATTAAAAACATATATTACACATATGTGTAAATTCATCTTAAACTTTTACCACTCTCTATCCATTCTATTTTATTAACAGCCAACACTAAAGATACAACTATTGTCATGCAGGCAAACATGAAAATCCTTCACATTTAAAAAAAAAACCTTCAAACCTGGAAGTGTTTGATGAAAATATCCAACAAGAATACACTCAAAATCCAGCTCCTCCATAAAGATCTCCCCAACTATGCCAGAACAGAGATTATTCTCTTTTAAGCACAGGGGTGGTCATCTGTGCCACACAATTTAGGTACACCCAGCACTATTCCTCACTGCTATTTTGCTATATCCTCTCTACAATTAGAATATGATCTAAGGCCTGGGATCTCATTTATATTTCCCTTATGTCTCTCATACTGTCTCTATTGAAGCACTAAATCATCTCTATATGGATATCAATAGCAGTATTTCAGTACAGATATCCACACATACTCATTCATTAGATCTTATATATCCAATAAGTTTATGCTTAAGTGTGAAGTTAGATTGTAATTTACTCTTTCCACACATATTAGTTAACCCCTCTTCCTGCTTTAGGTGCTATAACAGATAAAAAGGTGAATAAATTCCTCAATGACAATATAATGTGGCTGGGAGAGTATATTGAAATACCTACCATGGCCAATGGCATTAAAAAGTTAAAGACTACAAATCCAACAGGAGTTTAAGAAAAAGAAAGGATCATTTCGAAGTAGAGAAATTAAGAGGCTGCATCTATAAGCATGGTACTAGCACCAGTCCTTGAAGTCTGTTAGTACGTGAATATGCGTGCAAGAATTTCCAAACAAAGGAAGTAACACAAATGAAATTATGAAGGCTTAAAGGCTGGGTGCTCATCTGAGTGCAGAGAAGACTCCTCTTTCTAAAAACAAAAGATTTAAACTAGCCTTGCAGACCAGTTTAGAAAATCCTATAGCCTTACCAAAGTGACCTCTTTTCAAATTCCCATCATCCTATCTATTGCCCTTTAAAAATAAGAGAAATATTGCATATGAGTCCCCAGTGGCACAGAGTCCTAGAGGACAAGCTAAGAAAAATAAATTTCCTCTTCTGAATTCTCCTAGACCGAGGGCTTAAGTTTCGTGACCTGATTTCTTTGAAGCCTCAGCTGGAATTAAGTTCCCTGTTTTACTTGTGGAGGGCTTAGCATCCGACACCACCTCCAGCCCTTTGGAGCTCTGTAACATGTGTTGGCTACAGCAGCCTTCTCTGCAGCTACTAGAATCAGCCAAACCAATGCAAATTTGCTCGAAGGGTCCTGCCTTCTCCGATTGGAGACACTAAACTTTATGATACCTTCCCATCCTTCCTCAGCCTTAACTTCTGCCCCAGAGAAGAAACCCTTTACTCAGACCTCAGATTTCAGGATTTAAGTCATCCTGACCACCTTGCCCATTAGACCATGATGATTCTTTTTCCTCATTTCATCTAAGTACCTTCTAAGAACAACTGTGTTTGATTTACTCTGAGTTGACGGGTTCTGACTATAACAGGTCCACAATCTGGCAAGAACAGGAAGCTGATCAGTCACCACAACCGAAACTCACCACCAAACTGCTGTGTCAATTGGCTAATTCCTTCCCAACTTTTGACAACTGTAACTCATCATCTCCTGTTTCTCAAGAAGCATTTGATTGCAGTGAAAGCCCAGAACCAAAGAGCTGGAACGGTGGAGCCCTAAAGGGCCTTGGCAATCACTCAGTTTAACCCCCTCATTTTACAAATGAAACTGAGGCATGAAGAAGCAAAATGGCTGGCCTTAAATGCTACCACTTTTTAGCAGCCCAAGTGAGACTGAAACCCAACTTTCCTGACTCCAAAATTAGTCCCACTGCCCCATGTTGTCTATCAATCTTCTAAACTCTAGGGGGACTGAAAGAACAGCAGTCTGGTATGAAATACCAAACTCAGCTAAGTAACACCAAATATTCCCATGTCACCATTCCCAGAACCTGTGAATATTACCTTGGAGGGGAAAAGGGACTTTGCAGATGTGGTTAATGATCTCAACATGAGGGGGTTACTCTAGGTGGGCCCAGTGTTTCACAGTGATCCTTATGAGAGACACACAGGAACAGTCAGAGAAGAAGGGGATGAATATGATGATGATGAAAGCAAAGACAGTGATGCACTTTGAAGATGGAGAGACAGGCTGTAAGCCAAGGAATACAGGTGGCCACCAAAGCTGGAAAAGGCAAATAAACAGAGTGCCTGCTCAGAGCCTCCCAAAGGAAACAGTCCCACCAACACCTTAATTTTAAACTATAATAAAGTTTTGACCTCCAGAACTACAAGATAATTAACTTTTGTTGTTTTCAAGCCACGAAAGTCTGCAGTAATTTATTGCATTGACAATAGACACAGATGTAGATTTTGGTATCTAAAAGAGGGATGCTGCTGTGACAAATATCTAAAAATATGCAAGTGGATTTGCAATCTCATGATGCAGAGGAGCAAGATAGAAGAATTAGACTGCCTTAAACAGCCTGTTACCAGAAATATTGGCATTAATGATTCTATTAGCAAAGACTTGGAAGCGAGAAGTGTGGAAGTGAAAACCAGTATTCCTTAGAGAATTCCTAAATCATCAAAAACAGACTTTGGGCTACTTATAAATGTTAAAGGTGCTATTGAGAGCTCCAAAGGAAGTGAGGAACACATCACAGGACACTGAAAGAAAAGCAGTCCTTGTTATGCGGTGGCAGAAAGATGAGCCGAATTGTCCTACAGTTACATGGAAAGCATAACTTGTAGGCAAAGGAAAGTTGGCCACTTAGCTGACGAGATTTCCAAGCAAATACTGAGCTGCAGCCTGCTTTCTTCTTGCTGTTTATAGTAAAATGGAAGAAGGGGCACCTGGGTGGGTCAGTCAGTTAAGCGTCAGACTTTGGCTCAGGGAATGATCTCACGGTTGGTGGGTTCGAGCCCCGCAAAGGGCTTTGTGCTGGCAGCTCAGAGCCTGCTTCAGATTCTGTGTCCCCCTCTCTCTCTGCCCTACCCCTGCTTGTGCTCTGTCTCTGTCTTTCAAAAATGAACAAACATTAAAAAAATAACATTTTATAGTAAAATGCAAGAAGACTGAAGAATGAACTGTGATGGCAAAAAGAACCAAAGCTTGATGATTTAGCCAATTCTAAGCCTATTCAGACTGCAAAAGATACTCAAGTTAGGAGATACACTGTCCGGAAGGATGCTCTGGAGAGAAGGCCAAAGGTGTAACTAGACCAACTTTGACTAGAGCCTCGGAAGTACCTAAAGATCAGAGTATCTACTCATATACGGAGCTCTTCAAAGAGATTAGCCATATGACTCATGAACCCCCTCAGCCAGCTCAGCAGAAGCCAGAAATGGAAAGAGGGTTATCCAGAAAAGACCTGCAGAGGACTCCTGTCTGGAGTGAATCCCATGACATACCTGGGAGATCATAAGGTGTTTGTGATTGTTATAGCAGTATAAATGGTGCCACCTTAGACTGAAAGCAAGGAAGAAAAGATTAAATGAAAGAATGTTGTCAGGTAAGACAGGCTGATAAAACCATTCAGCTGTAAACACATGCTACTTTTCAAGAAAAAAGGAAGAATGACCCAGAGGGCCAAGCCACAGGCCCAAGAGGGTAGAACTGTAGACCCAGAGGGCAGATCCTCAAGCTACATAGCATTATGCTCAGACCTTAAACCTAACGGAGCTTGCCTGCTGGATTTAAAAAATTGCTTGGTTCTGGTAGAGGACTCCTTTTCCTTTCACTTTTTCCCACTTTGAATGGAATGTCCAACACTGGTATTCTATGTCCATCCCACCATTGTATTTTGGGAGCAGATAACTTACTTCTAGTTTCACAGGTTCAGAGACAGAAAGCAACTCTACTCCAGAATGGATTATAACCATTATAGCCAGAGCCTCACCCATAGCTACTGAAAATTACTGAGGTCATGAGATCTGATGCTTTTGAGCGGTGACTTAGATGAGATTTGGGACTTGAGATTGTAATGGTCAACACATTGGGGACCTTGAGATGAGATGAATTCATGTTTTATGTGAGGTTGACGTGACCCTTTGGGAGACAGAGAGAGGACATACTTGTGTTGTTTTAGCCTACTAAGTTTGTGGTGATTTGTTACAGCAGCAAAAGCACACTAATGCAGCAGGGAGAGAAGAGAGGATCAGAGGCGGCCTCTACCATAAGTGACGTTCCTTATGGAGAAATAAGAGCCCTTGAAGGTAGCAAGGAACAACCTGTATCTTCTTGCTACACCACTCTACTAGGCAGAGACCGTGAGACATGAGAAGACCTTCAAGATGCCTTTAGTGATCCAACATCTGTTTGCACTATCACTACAAAACCCTTGTTTTTCTTGTGTTGGTCAAGTATTCCATGACATGCCAGAAAGAGGATATTTTACAATTAAAATTAAGAAACATTAGACAACATATCTTGTGCTATTTTCAGGTGCAAGAGATCAGCTCAGAGATTCCAAAACTGGGTATCCAAATGTTTAGATTTTCCAAACATTTCAATAGTTTAAGGAACAGACAAAATATCTTAAAATGAGACTTACCCAGAAAATCTGTGTTATGTGCTCACCACATTTATCCAAACAACCAGAGAGAATTTGATGATGTATATATGGGATCCCAGAATCAAAGTTCACCAAAAGGCAGGCCCCTGGAGACAAGACCCAGGTCCCTGATAAGCACAAAGATCTGCAAGGTACAAAGAGTCAAGTGCAGGCTCCTGGGGTTTCACACACCATTTTCTCACAAGAGCCCTTCAAGGGAGGGTATTGAAAAGAACATTAAAAGGGAATAAACACATTTTTCCAGGTAAACTTCATAAACAGGTAAGTGACTACGCTGGAACCCTAAAACACTTCCCATTCTGCCATGCTACCAAATAAGTGGATCCCATGATAACTCATCAGAGAACCTCTGTGTGAGAAGAGTTGGAAGGAGAGAAGCCTCTTATTTGAACATGGGATAAACAGACACTTCTGAAGGCAGCAGCAGAGAAAAATTCTTTTCATGATGAAGTAACCAAAAAAAAGGTGGGATACAACAGACATCTCTTAGCAACAAAAGGTCTGGTTTATTCAAAAATTTATGCATTCAAGATTCAGTCAACAAACATTTATCTTGCAGGCCAATTGCTGAGCTAGGTACCAATCACAATCTGACACCCACAAGACAGCATCCTTTCCCCCCAAAGAACTCATGGAAGAACAGAGAACTTAGAGAATAATTGATCAATGTATTTGACTATTTCTCCTGGAAAAGCTAAGATCGTTAATGAATGCCTCAAAAGTGTTAGCAACATATTCTAAGGGAAAAAAAGGAATCAATCTATTTTCTCCTTTAAAAGGATACACTTGACCTTGAAGGTTGATTCAGAATACCAGAACGGAGTGAAAATAAATGAGGACAAGTGTGTTTTCTTTTTTAATATCTAGAAGCTTTCACTTTTTATCTTTAAAATGTGATTTTTAGGGGTGCCTGGGTGGCTCATTCAGGTGACCATCCAACTCTTTTTTTTTTTTTCCAATATATGAAGTTTATTGTCAAATTGGTTTCCATATAACACCCAGTGCTCATCCCAATCCAAAGGTAAGGGAATTAAAAGCAAAAATGAACTACTGGGACCTTATGAAGATAAAAAGCTTCTGCACAGCAAAGGAAACAACCAACAAAACTAAAAGGCAACCAACGGAATGGGAAAAGATATTTGCAAATGACATATCGGACAAAGGGCTAGTATCTAAAATCTATATAGAGCTCACCAAACTCCACACTCGAAAAACAACCCAGTGAAGAAATGGGCAGAAAACATGAATAGACACTTCTCTAAAGAAGACATCCGGATGGCCAACAGGCACATGAAAAGATGCTCAACGTCGCTCCTCATCAGGGAAATACAAATCAAGACCATCCAACTCTTGATTTAAGCTCAGGTCATGATCCCAGGGCTGCAGGATTGAGCCCCATGTTGGGCTCCACACTGAGTGTGGAACATGCTTGGGATGCATGCTCTCTCTCTCTCTCCCTCTGCCCCTCCCCCACTCACATGAGCACTCTCTTTCTCTGAATAAACATAAAAAATAAAAATTGTGATTTTTAAGATCTCTGGACATCAGAACTGAGACAAGTGAGGAGAAGTTGCAAGGCTACTGCAATACTGTCAAAATAAAGAAGAATGATCCCACAAAAGCTGTTGATCAACAGTCCAGCTGCTGCTTGAAGTGCTTAGCTCCTCACTCCTTGAAGGATTCAAGCAAGGGACTGATCAACCATCAAGGGTAGTGTCAGACGGATTTCTTCTCTGAGATGGGAAGCTAGAAAGAATGACCTCCCAAATCCCTCCTTCAATTTCTATGATTCCTATACCATCACTTCATGAAAAGGGCTCAGCCGACCATCTAAAGCCATTTGATTCAATCAACATTCAAAGAAGGCTGGTTTTGCCAGGACTCACTTTCAAATCTAGTGCTAGAGGTCATCTCATCACAGGAACTCTAGGCGACACAGTGTTCTGTAGAACTGAACCAGTCCTTCACCTTGACCGGCCACGGAAGCTAACCCTGCAGGCTGAATGGCAGAGCCAGCTGACCACGAAAGGCCTCTCCAGCCCCATCTTTCCACAGTTCCACGTCTCCCTTCTCTGTCTGGCTGAGTAAATTACTACAAGAAATACCTCCCTCAAAGACCTATAATAAAAAGATTCAAGAGGACAACAGCAGAGTGGAGAAGCATTCAGGAGAACTCGGGGATGGAAATTCCCCGTCGGCCTTAATGCTGGAGAATTTACTTTAGGATGTAAAAATAACACGTACTGCTATATTTCTTCACTTTATTTGCTCTCCTCTGCAGAGATTACAGCTGTGTGCGCAGCGTCGTAAGAGTGGAGAAGGTCAGGTTGACAAAACTTCTTGGTGGGGAATAATCGTTAGCCCTCCAAATATATGTGCCTTGCAACTTCCAGGCCACAAAAGCAAACTCTGGTTTGGAAAATGCCAAGTCTCATCTCCAAGGAAATTCAATAACTTCCAAATGGCCCCACGATCACATTTGTGTGGTTATAATAAACCATTAAAAACATTAAGGAATAATTCAGATTGAAAGAGCTTTCAGGGTTACGATTTTTTTTTTCTTCTCAGTTTTGGCCAAGACAATATAAACCTCAGTGAAGAAAATGCCTGCTAAAGAAAACAGGAAAATGATAAAATTAGACCCGGTTGAACTTGCTTTTTATCCACTAGTGACTTAAGAAAACGGTAATATTGAGGCAAGAAGAAATATATTTCATAGCTTCTCTGCGAAAGAAAATGTACTTGTTCCCAGGTTTCAAGTAGTTTGGGATGGTTCTAAAGAAGCAGATTCTTTTTGTGGGGAGCATTGTCCTCTCAGACCAAACACAATAACAGTCTGCGAGTCTGGGCAGGTTTCAAAGGAGACTGTATAGGGCACACAAGGAGTGCTATTCAACACATCAGTCCCAAGGCTGTATTTAGAAGCCAGAAATGAAAATGGTTTGAGGAGTTGGTGAGCAAAGTTACTGTATTCCCCGAGAATAATGGCCCATCCACAAAGTCAGCTCTCAGACTGCAGTTCGAAGAAAGCCCAAACCCTCCAAAGAATTCCAGCCCATCCCAGAATTAAGGCCCCAGAATGTTACAACAGCTGGAACACCAAAGATCACCATCTTTCAGACCTCATATGAAGCCACAGCATGATAAACAAATTCAATAAAATTACGAATTGGCAAACTGTTTGCAACAAATGTTATTTCCCGGATAACAAGATGGATAACGTACATTCTGCAACATATGCGAGGAATTATTGAAAACAGATGTAAATGTTCTCAAACTCAAGTCTTTCTTTGGCACAATCTGAGTACACTGATTTTATACTTTGCTTTACAGCAGTGCCCCAATGTACCTCAAGTAGTAACCCCTGCACTGAGCAGAGGACGTTCCTGCTGCCCTCCCCTATTTCCTCATACCTGTGATGGAGACACTGGGGATCTCTTCCAAAAGCCCTTCCATAAAGCACCAAATAAAACTTTGAATCCTGAATTAAATGGCAAAAGCAAGGATGAACCACAAGCGGGGGACAAGAAGGACATTTAAATGACCCCAGCTCTAAAGGTCCTCTGCTAACACACCTACTCTGTGAAGAATGCTCTCAACAACCCCTGCTTGGAAACCAAAACCCTTTCCCCTTAGCTAAGTGCCACATGCATTAGTCTTTTGTGTTGTCCCTAGCACCTCCGGCACCTGGAACCTCCACTGACTTGCCTATGTGGCAAAAGCAGCCATGTCACCGCACCCTCTCTGCCACACAATCAAGATTTTTCTAATTGTAAGGAAAACAGTCTCCTGAGCACGCACAAAAAAACACGCAATGTGCAATCATCACATTTTGGAAATGGGGGCCCAGAGAGGTATTTTCCATGAAAAGTAATTTACATTTTTCAGCTACAAATGCATCTTTTCTTCTGAGAAGAATCATCTGTACAACAGATTTGTATCTGAAAATAGAAGGCCGGATTTATGCAAAAATGATCTCAAGGGATCATCACAGAAACACAGAAAGTAATTTTCTGCCAAAATTACACAGAGCACTCACAGAGATGTTTTTCAAATATGACCACTAAATACATAAAATACACAAATGAAATGGAATTAATACAAACTGAGAGTTCTATAGCAATCTGAAATTAAGGAGTTTGGGGATGTCAGACGAAATATCAGAATACAATTCTTGGGAGTCTAACAGTTAAAGAAATGTCAAAGCCCATATATTTCACACTAAACAAAAACAAAAACAAAAAAACTCTTGGGGGTTCCTGGGTGGCTCAGTCGGTTAAGTGTCCAACTTTGGCTCAGGTCATGATCTCACAGTTCATGAGTTCCAGTCCCGCAAGGGGTTCTGTGCTGACAGCTTAGAAGAGCCTGGAGCCTGCTTCAGATTCTGTGTCTCCCTCTCTCTCTGACCCTTCCCTGCTCACGCTCTGTGTCTCTCTCTCTCTCAAGAATAAATAAACGTTTAAAACAATTAAAAAAAAAACAACTCTTTTTGCTTTTCCAAGGATTGGCCCCTCCAGTTTACTTAAATATGGCACCAAGTGCAATGGACAGTAAAAGTTAATTCTCTAAAATGCCCAAACTGTGTTAATCTGCCCAGATACAAAACCCTTACTATCACTCACAGTAGTGATGAGTAAGTTGAATCATAAAACTTTAAAGACAATAGTTTACAGCAAAGAGCTCCACAGGCCCAGCATCATAAAACAAATTATGAGTGTTGAGCCAGTCTGGTAAGGTGTCTTAATAATGATGCCACTTGAAAATCAAGTAACCAAAGGAGTAGGGGCCATTTCTAATTACCCTATTCCTTAAAAAGCAGCAATTCCTAGGGGCGCCTGGGTGGCTCAGTCGGTTGAGTGACTGACTTCGGCTCGGGTCATGATCTCATGGTTTGTGAGATCGAGCCCCGCGTCAGGCTCTGTGCTGACAGCTCAGAGCCTGGAGCCTGCTTCAGATTCTGTGTCTCCCTCTCTCTCTGCCCCTCCCCCACTTATGCTCTGTCTCACTCTGTCTCCGAAATAAATAAACATTAAAAAAAAATTTTTTAAAAAGCAGCAATTCCTAGTGACTGGGTGCAAAAAAACCCAGCAAGTTAGAAGAGAAGGAGCTGGGCCAGGACTGGAGATATTTGGGTTCTCAGGACCGGCCCTGCACTTAAACCATCTTGGGCAATCCATTCACCTTCCTGAGGCTTCAGTTTCTTCTTCTGTGAAAGAACAAAGAGTTATACCAAGAAGTCTCCCAAGACTCCTTGTAGTTTCAATATCTAATATGCGGCAGATACGTCACGGTAGGATTAAACAACACTCACCCCTTAATTTTTGAGGAGGTCAAATCCCATCTATGATCTAAGAATGAACCAAGAATCACTTCTGAGACCCCCTAAAGCCACCAGGCACTTTTTCTTCTACCGGAAGATAAGAAATAAGCTCCATTTGATAGACTAGAAAGGGAGCAGGAGACACAGAAAGTCCCACCTCTATTTGTCTTTACTTTGACGTTCCACATGCAGCCTCTGTTTATGTGGGCTGTCAGCCTTTGATTTCCACTGTAGTTTGCAGCACGGGGGTCATTGGGTAACCTCTGCCTTCGAGAATCTTATGAGCTCTCAACCCCCAGGCCAACAGTGCCTATGTATCTGGCGGGCTTCTCTTTGACAGTCTCCAGCACTTGGCAAGAGAAGATCGAAAAGATGCAGAATAATGTCAACTCGAATAGTAATCTGTTAGGTGAATGGTTCTCTTGCTTACTACACAAGAGTAGGTTATGGTTTCATATATCATGTTCAATGTGCAATAGATATTTTTTTCAACCATTCATATTAAACTGGTGTAAATGTTTTTATTCCTTGCCACATTTCTGGGTGGTAAGCTCGGGCTCTCCCAGGAATTTGTTTGCTTTAAAATGCCATGCATCTCCAGGCGGCCTTACCTCATAAAAAATGGGCACGTCTTCTAAATGAATTTCCCCTTTTTTGCAGTTAATAACTAACCAACACAGCAGAAATACACCATGTGTGAAGCCCTGTTTACTATAGGTGGTAAATCACGTGCCTAACGTCCTGTAATTCATTCTGAATACTGTAACTCCATTCACTGCGACACATTTGGCTCTGTGCTAGCAGGCATTAATACCACCCCAAATTTGTGGTGAAGCTGATTCAGATTCAGGGTCCTGTTCGAGGAAATGCATTTGTTCGGGAGAAAGAAAGTGAAAAGGGCTTTTTAAGGAAACGTCATGACAATTTGCACTCTGGAACAAAGACCCTGTTACCCTCCCATGGCCCTTGCTCACAGGTCAGTCTCCAGAGAAGGCTATGATGTAAGTAAGGTCAACTCTGGCCTCTTGTGTCATCTGTCCTTGGGTTCCATCTCTCCTTTTCAGTCTTTTCCATTCTCCACAGCTTACACTTAATCACTAAAAACTCCTCTCTCAAGGTGTAACCTGACAATGAAGGTGTTAAGATTACACGACTCCTTGAAATAACTTCTTGTTGACCCAGTTCTTAGGTCTAAAATATCTTTGAGATCCCCAACTGTTAAAGTATATGAGGGCTGCTCATTAGGGCAGGTATGCAAGCCTCTGAAGTAACTTTATACAGTTGTCCCTACTTATCAGCCATAACTCTGTACCTAATGGAAAACATTGAGAAATGCAGCAATCAGCCCCAATGGTTCCACACTCCTCCACTGGATGGTAAAGGGTTCCAATCCTGCCCTCTATCCATAGTCAATTTTCTGGCTCTACAGTCACTCTTTCCAGATTTCTCATAGCAATGTGCTGGGGCTGAGGTTTACAACTTGTTTAGAGAGAAGAGGCTGGTGATAAAAGGGAGCACATGCCTGAAGCACCTCCAAGACACCAGGGGAATCCTCAGTTCTCTCTCCTTGCCTACAGGAGTGAATCACAGAGGAAGTATCAGGGCTTCCTGGATTGCTTTTAGGTCCTGCTATGTCTTCCAGAATCCTTTCAACCAGAGTTCAGCAACCTTTTTCTGCAAAGCTTCAGATAATAGATACTTTATGCTCTGTGAGCAATACAGCCTCCATTGCAACTAGTCATCTCTGCCACTGTAGCATGCATACAGCCACAGACAGCATGGAGACTCGCATGCAAACAGCCACAGACAGCATGGAGACTCGCATGCAAACAACCACAGACAGCATGGAAACAAATGGGCATGGCTGTGTGCCAATAAAACTGTTTATAAAAATAGGCAGTGGGCCATACTGGGAACCCTGATCTAGACGGGTGCTGTCCAGTAGAGAAATGAGTAACAGAGATCGTTCAAATTTTTCTAGTAAGTCACACACAAACACACACACACACACACACACAAGATAAACAAGTAAACAGCAGTTTTAATAATGTATTTTATTTAACCTAATATATTATCGTTTCAACATGTAATGAAAATAAAAGAGCAATGATGAGCTACTTTGCATTCTCTTTTTGGCTAATTTTCGGTGCGTATTTTACACTCATGGCACATTTCAATTTGCCACATGTCAAGTGATGAATAGTATGTGTAGCTAATGGCTTCTACATTTGATAGTATGCATTGAGACTTGCCCTTTTCTTGCCTGCTTTAGGCACTATGGAAAGGAACAGTCAGGGTCCTGATCACCAAAGGGCTGCCTACATCTCTTCCAGAGATGGGTCCCAAGTCACTGACATCTAGGACTTCAGCAGAGCCATTGATGCCAAGAATCACCTACCAATCACCAACATTCAATGGAGAATGTGGAAAGGGAACATTTCCCGTAATTGGCACATCTCTAGAAGAGGTTTTTTTCCTTAGTCAAAAAAGGTAAGGCAAATTTAAAGGCATTTGAGGAGGGCGATTGAACACTAAAATCATTTTTCCAAAAACAAACTCTTTTCACTGCTTTAATTTTGCTTTCTCTACCCTCCTATTCCTCAAAATCTCATGTTACAGATTCAGAACGTTTTCCTATTGGATATATGGGTAATCACTTCCCACTACCACCAATAGCAAACTCTTACTCTTGAAGCACCTCTTTAATTTTAACAAATGCTCAGACAATGTCACTGGTGGTGACCTTTTCAGTACCAGGCCCCCCAAATACCACCATTTCCCCATCTATGCTCCTGTTGTTTAAACATAATCCTCCTCGCGCAGACAAAGGTTTGTTTAGTAGGATGGAAGAAGGGAGGAAGTTGAGAGAGCTTTCACTACAATTTTTATTGTAATAAAAAGCCATCAAGACATTTGCTTTCTTTCCTTATGTTTTCAACTTACACGAGATTCTTTTTAAAAGCATTCTCTAAAATGTGCCTAAAGTAATCTTTTCCATAGGGAAACACAAACCTAACAAAACAGCCCTTTGTTTCAACTAACATTTAGCAAATAGAAAATAGCAATACCTGGCAGAGTCCTGGGCCTGAGGAAGTTGGGGAGGCCAAACTCACTTTTCACATGGCCCCCACTTCACTCATGAGGGGACGTGAACACCCGCTAATGGATTTCAGCATGCCCTACAATGTTAGTCACCATGACGTCAGTAGTACCAGAGCCAGCACCTATAAAAGATCCTTCCCTGGGATTGGGAGGAGGGGGAGACCACAGAAGAAAACCAGGAGTTCTCCTCCATCCCATGACAGGTCTTTAGTCTACCAGTGATGCAGACTGAAAAGAACATTGGCCCAGGAGTCAGGAAACGTCAGTCCCTGCGAGTTGGCTCCAAAGCCACTTGGCAGGGATGTTGGGAGGTGGGGGCGGGCACCTTTGGAGGACGGGGTGATGCTGGGCTAAAGCCTCTCTCAATCCTGAGACTGAGTATGATTCAATAAGATTGAATCTCTCAGACTCTAACAAACCAAGTCACCCACATGCCACTCAGTTTCCTTATCAGTAAATGAGAGCAATACCACCTACCTAGAAGGGCTGTTGCCAAATGTAGAAACAGAACACTGCAGAGTACCCAGCACATAATCAATACTGGACATATGACAGTTATTATATATTATTATCCGTGGAATTAGGTGGCCTACGATAAGACCCATGCAGGCTGGCTGGGGGAGACTGGCAGCTGACCCCACAACCCTTACCCGGCAGTCCCCTCTTTGCTGACACGGTTTGCCTTTCCTCTGCCTCATCTCCCCTAAAGTAAGCTGTGGGTGTGTGTCAATCATGGCCAACACAACATCAGAGGATGTTTTCTGGAGGACATTTTGAAAAAGGATCTCTCAAGGGCACCTGGGTGGCTCAGTTAGTTAAGCATCCAACTTCAGCTCAGGTCATGATCTTGTGGTTCATGAGTTTGAGCCCCACATTGGGCTCACTTCTGTCAGTGCAGAGCCCACTTCAGATCCTCTGCCCCTCCCCCACTCATACTCTCCCTCTCAAAAAGGAATATAAATTAAAAAAAGAGAAAGAAAAAGGATCTCTCAAATAAAAAGGGATGCACAAAAGAAAACATCCCTCTCACTTCTTCAGCAAGGCTTTGTTGTGTCTATCTGTGATTTCTAAAACCACCACACCCAGATTGTGGCTTTGAGGAAATAAGCCCTTGAACTAAGCCAACATGCTAAGGTTGGCAGAGAAAGACACATAAAGATGCTTGGTCCTTGACGTCAGTTGCTAACCAATCCCTTAACTGCTCAACTCAGCTTTACTCTTACATGAAAGAATAAAATGCCCTCTGCTAAAGCCACTTTTTTCTTGAGTTTTCTGTTACAGTAAAGAGTAGTCTACCTACAATTGCCCTCAAGTACTACAATAGTATGACTATGAATCCAAATTCCTAATCTCATTCTAACACCCTCCTAAAATTCAACTTGTCTTACCTTCCCTCAGCTTCCTGATAGACATCAAATAGATGTTTCTTCTCTCACACACACCACACTCACTGTCTTTGTGTCTTTATACATTCACTATGTCTACATGAAATACTACCTCTTCCCCTTTCTTTAGGGCCAAATTCAAGTCCCAAGTACTCCAAAGTGCCTTATATGAATACTTTCACATATTTCTTCTCCATTGATTTCTATGGTTCTCATAGGTTGTATCACATGGTTTGTCATAAAATCATAGAATCACTGAACAAGCTTCGCTTAGTCTAACCTGTTGGGTGAGGAGAGAATTTCTTCAGATAATATCCTACAATACAAATAATCAACTTATTTCAGATTAAATAATTTCAGCAGCAAGGAGTTTGCCATTTTACAAGGGTACTTCACTACACTACTAGAACTTCCCTTATATTAAAACAAAATGTGACCCCTTGTAAGTAGTACACATAGGTTCCCTTAAATATTCTGGGTGGAGTTGTGGCCTCAAATTCCCCTTCAGAGCAGGAGTATCTTGGACAGACGTATTGCTTAGTCATGTCCCCAGCATTTAACACTGTGACTGTCACATCCGAGGCATTCAAAAATATGCTGAATAAATGACATATCTGATCCCACCAACATTGCTTATGCGGCCAGAAGTAAATCATGACTCAGCATGGATCAAATTTTCCCTTTACAAATGAAATCTTGCCATTTGCAACTACACGGAAAGAAGTAGAGGGTGTTATGCTAAGCAAAATTAGTCAGAGAAGACAATTATCATATGACCTCACTCATATGAGGACTTAAAGACATAGAACAGATGAACACAAGGGAAGGGAAACAAAAGTAATATAAAAACAGGCAGGGGGAAAAACATAAGAGACTCTTAAATATGGAGAACAAACAGAGGGATACTGGTGGGGTTGTGGGAGAGGGGGTGGGCTAAATGGGTAAGGGGCATTAAGGAATCTACTCCTGAAATCACTGTTGCACTATATGCTAACTTGGATATAAATTTTAAAAATAAAGAAAAAAAGAAAAACATTTTCCCATTACTGTTTGTAGAACTGGGAATTAAAGCTGATGTTCAGTCTCTAATAGTTATGTGAAGTAAAGATCCATAAGCTCAGGAACCACATCATGGCCATGACTGCACATGAACATATGACAACATAGATATCTAATGGGGTGGAGCAGGAGAAAACAAACATACTAACAGAACAGAGAGGAGCTCTAAGAATAGAAAGTACTATGGCTCTAGGGAGCTTTCAAGTTCCTGTTCTAGTCCCCCATGAGACCTAGTTAAGTGTTTAGTCTTGAGGTTCCATAAGATGACCCTATGCCAATTCCTGGGGGGTTTTTTGTTGTTCATTTGTTTTGTTTTGTTTTGTTTTGTTACTTAAAAAAGATTGAGAAGGTTTGTCACTTACAATCAAAAGAACCTTGGCCAAGGCCTTCAGCTAACTCAGTATGAGAATAAGGGTAAGTGTTTACAAAAGCTGTCTCTGAATCCAACCAGCTGGAGGCAGAGGAGAAGAATGGATTAACTACTACCCTTGCCCAGAACATATTAGAACAACTGAGCAAAAGCACACCCTTGTTGCTCCCCTACCACACCATGCCTCCTCTTTCTGCCAGTGTAGGAAAATTGCCCCCTATCTTTTAAAGCCATAAATGGCTGAGCAGACCTGTGGTCATTCCATCCCCCACTTTTTCCTGGAAAGTCTGGATCAGCCCCATCTGTGGGAGTGCCCCCAAAAGACCTGGCTTCTCTGAGCTCATAGCACAATTCAGCAACACTAGTCAATAAAGGCAACCCTCAGCCCAAAGACAATTCTAGTCCTCGCTCCCTTTTTATCTCCCCTGGAGTCACCGACTTCCCTTCTAGTGACTTGTGTGCTCTTCTGGAGCACCTAGCCTTATAAACCTTTATAGGGTGTTGCCAACCATAACTCTATTCAGCTAAAAGACCTAAAAATAAATGACTATAATGGCAAAATGACTGGCAGCTGGAGATTTCTGGGGCAGATGATGCCAACTGGCACTCCCTCCAATGATACCACATGAAGGATATGTTCCACCAAATCATAAAACTCCTTCTGATCTTGATTTAGTCATTTACCATGTGTTGGGTATTTTTCTAGACTCAAATCTCAGCTCCTCTCCTTACCAACATAATCTTGGGTAAGTGACTTAACATCTCAGCACCTGCATGACCTCTCCTACAAGACGGAGATAATAGCAATACCTTTATCACAGAGTGTTAGTGACCATCAAGGGAATATATACACAAGTTACTTTAAGTTCACTGGAACATAGCATTGAATAAATATTAATTCATATTTATTAATGTGAATTATTCAGTCAAGATAGGCTGCATTATACAATAATAAACATCTCAGTAGCTTTTATTTCTCTCTTGTTCTAAATGTCCAGTGTGAATTGGCTGGTGGGGAAGGGGCTATTATCACTGTAGTCACCTAAGAATCCAATCTAACAGAGTCTCTAATACCTTACAAGGCTGGTCTCTCAATAAAAGCTTTTAGGGTTTCCCATAGCAGAAGAAAAGGACACTGGTTATGGGGTCTTAAAAGTTCCTATCTAAAAGTGACACAAGTCACTTGTCCTGAACTAACCACTGTAAGGCACACCAAATCTCAAGAGGGAAAGAAAGTGTAACTCTCCTATGCACAAAGAAATATTGGTGAGCTCTAGTAATATCTACCACAACTATTATTACTCTATACCAGGCCCTATGCAAGACATCCACACTCTATGAGTATGTCACACATTTACCCAATTTTGACATCATACCCTAATGTAACAAAATCACTGGTTTATGCTGGACATGTGGCTTTAATTTCCTTGCATGTGCATGTAGAGAAAAGAGTTTTTTGGGGGGACTGAATCTAGTGAACATGAAAAATCCAGCTTGTTCAGTTCAAGGATTTTGTCAAACCAGTTGCTTGGTAGAAAAGCAGCAGTTTCCAGGAGGAAAAACCACCTGGAAAACGGGCTAAACTGACTTGTTATTTGGTAGTAATTTTGAATAATAGACTACTCTTTCTCTACTTGGAAAACCAGTGGACACAAGCTTTTTTGTGTCCAACACTTCTGTTTTTTGGACGATATCACTGTAAACAGAGCAATGCTAAGACACACTTAGGAGCTCCAATAATGTGCAACAATTTTCCTAAAACTGCAATAGAAAAAAATCAACTGAAACATGAAAATTTAAAGCCCTATTACCTGCATTTCGCTCTGTAACATCCCACTTCCCATCATTTCTAACACGCATCTTAAGTGTGCTAATTGGAAAGGCCCTGCCATGTATACAGCTCTGTTTTCAAGATGACAACTGCTTTGCTTTTATCACTGGGCTCAATACCAAGAGGGGAATCATTTTCAAAATTCAAAGCATTTTGATCTGGCTTTGTCAACTGGCTGCCTGTGCTTGGTGGGTATCCTGTCTTAGAGAGAAAACATGAACATTTCAGGTGGTGGGGCTGAGGCTAGGGCAAAAAAAAAAAGCATCCCTGAATGGCTGAGTGGGGAAAAAGGTGTCCTAAGATTAAAAACAAAAGTCAAATAACACTAATAGGCTGCCAAATTACTCCCTTCCCCCTTTAGGGAATAAAAAAAATACTAAATATGCTACAAATGTTCATTGAAAAAAAAAAGAGTCATTAATAAATCCCAGAAAGGAAGGCTCAGGCAGCTTAAGTCCCACCCAAGAAAACAAGCAGGGAGACTTGCTCAGTTTCCAGTCATCTCCTCCAAAATGACAAAAATGTGGGGCAGATGACAGCTGATGTGTGGTCTGGTGACTCAAGCCTATGAAGGACTCTCAAAAAAACAAGATTAATCCATGTTTCTCTTTTACTAACAGAAACATAATAAAGCCGCATCTACCAGACAGAAAAGTAGTATCTTCAAGTTCAAGGGCCCCGAGCCCAAGAGAAGGAAGCTCTTTACTTTTTACCCTGCAAAACTGGTATTCCCAAATGGTTCACACATGTAGGACTAAGGAATGATACCAAACATTCAAATGAAATCATCAATGAAAACTTAGGAATATGTGTTTCCCTATGGTGACAAATGGATTAAGTATCTGTATTGGGGGCCACACGCTTGCTTCAATTTTCACCAAGAAATGGTGTGTTCAGCATGACGAAGATCCAGCATTTTAACCTGGCAGAGCTTTCTCTAGGGTAATACCTAGAGGTCCTATTTTGATTATCTCTTCAACACACCCACTGGAACAAGTATAGCATGTTTAGTAGAAGGTAGCAACTGATAGCCAGCTTTTCAGCACATGGTTCATGATGAGGTAACTTTGGATATCTAAAAGTACATGCAAACTTGGTCAAAGAGACATCAAATGCAGCCTAAAGAAAACATGAATGTTTTATGGGGAAGGTCAATTTCTCAAACAGGCCTGTGGAGTGAAGCATCTCGGTTCTAGCTACATCTGTAGAATACCACTATCTCTCCAGATACAAACCCTCAACTCTTCTGGCAAATATAAAAAGGAGATCTAAACTTGTTGTAAGTTGGCAAGAGTCCTTAAGTCTAAAGCAATGGTTCTAACGTTCTATTGGTTTTTGAGGAACTCACCCAGCAGCTTCTCAAAATATGAACAGACTCTAAGGTATCCCACAAGGGATTCTGAATGAAGCCCCAGGTGGTTTAGATGCAGGCAGTCCACAGGCCACACTTCAAGAGACTCCGGTCTGCTTCTTTCATCCCAAGGGTCAGGCAGTGCAGGCAACTCTGAGCAGGCCTCTTTCAGAAAAGAGCCTCCTGAGAACAGTAGCCTCCCCAGAGCACTCCTTCGTGCTGACAGTAGCTGCATTGCCATCCTCCCAGCACGCCAGACACACCCTCTCTTTGGATCACCTGACCTCAGATTTGCCTGGCTCAGCCTCTTGCCTTTTCCTGGTCTACTAACATGATCCATGTTGTCCATGACTGGCATCCTCACCTGACAGATGTTGTTCTGAAGAGCCCTGCCCTGACTCCAGACCCACAGTGACTCCTCTAGGAAACCTCTGGATTCTCCCTACGTCTCTGAAATTGCCACGACCTATGCCCACATGCTCCACCGAGGCATTTCTTGTCTACCAGCTCTGCTCCTATCTGGGTTCCTTGTTCACCTGGAACAAAGCCAAAGAGAGATGGAATGATCATATAATCTAGTTGTAGTGCAATGAGAATTTCAAGGCATTGAGGAACAGGTATGGGGGCAAGAGGTCCTGCTTGCCCCCAAACACACAGTGCATACATCACTGAATTTCAAAGTCTCATACTCAACTCTCAGCTAAACCAGGAAACACAGACTACATAGATAATCAGGCCCCAACAGAAAGTGTGTGTGAATAATGGAAACAAACAAAATATAGATTCTAGAAACTCTGTCGATAATCGCCGGCTGGATTCCCACTTCACCATTTAACTATAAATCCATACTCACTAAGGATTGTATCAGATCATAAATACCTGTTTATATCATGTCACCACATTCACAATTGCCCCAGAAAATCATTAACTGGCAAAGAAAGTTCGCAGTTTGGAAGAGAGTGGTAATGAAATGCTCCTCTCTGCATTTCCTACTCACGGTTGAAGGAGCAGAAAGAAATCTCGAAATATGTATTTTAGCATGCAGTCATAAATATCTACCACCCTCCCAAAGACACATTGCACGTGCTAATTTATACCAGGCTAACTTTTTGTTTCATGCTATATTGATGGGCTTGACAGTTTTTCGAAGAGTTTATAACTGCAGCAGTGTTGATCTTATTTAAAGAGAATATTAAATCAAATCCCTTGTCATCAGCATAAAATCTCCTATAGCATCAACAAAAGGCGGCAGTTTTTATTGATTCCCCGATACAAAAGATGTATGAAGTGGACTGATGCTGCTCTGCCAAAAAAAAAAAAAATCACAATTAAAACCCCATGAAAACTATTAGTCATTGTAAAGGTCATCATTGACTTTTAATGGCATCCTAAAGGGAAACAATATGTTTCACTTCAACATCCAGGGCCCAGAGAATAAAATACTGTATTTCCAGGGTGGGCATAGCAGAGGGTACACCAAGAAGCCTTACATCAATACTTGTTGTATCAAAAGGCAACCTAATAAAACATAATTCAGATCATTCAATTCACTGTCCACAATCATGATAAGGGAATTTCCAGGGAAACAGCTGATAAAAAGTGAAAAATTCACGCACACAACCAGATGTGCTCAGTCTTCCTGAATGAGCCCAAACAGAGACTGGATCTGCCACGTAGCCAAGGGTTTTCACTCTTCAAGACCCAAAGAGGGACCACTTACAAACCAGGAAGGGGAAACACGGGTGTGAGCTCAAACGAGGATGTGAGCTCCATGTGCCAGAAATGGACAGGTCACTACTTCCTCAGGACCTCAGCTTCCTTACCTGTAACAGGATTGAATCTAGCTTCTTTGATTCCTCTCAGATCAGTGATAGCAAACAGATTTACTCTTGCATACTAACTCTGATTACTGGACTATCATCTGTTTGGACTTAGGTCTTCCTCATCCCAAAATGAGAGGTGTGCTGTATTGAGTAGGACTCTGAGTCAGCACTCAGGCACAGAGGGCCTTGGTGATCTAGTAATATGCTCTCCGGGTGCCAGAGGGGCCACAGCAGCAGCTGACCAAGCAAGCCCTTAGCCCCAAGATGGCAAATTCTGTAAAATTCACCTCAAGAACATCGTAAAGAGAGTGTAACTTACCATCCATTGACTCATCCAAAAGAAATTCTTTTGTCTTCAACCAAGGCTCTCTACAAAGTTCAGGCCTCAGCAGGGGTTGGGGATGGTACTTATGAGTAAAGGAGAAAAGTCCCATGAACAAAACCAGGAAGTCAACCATTGAAATTCCATCTATGTTTGCTCACATTTTGGAGCCTTGGGAACTCTTCCAAAAATCTCCTATTCAGAAGAGAATATATTATTTTCACCAACTGTTTTGTTTATTCAATAAGGAATTCCTAAGGACCTACTTAGTACAAAGAACTGTGCCAACTGATACGAGGAAACCATCAGAAAGGTAGCAAGCAGTGGTTAAGAGCTTGGCCCTGGACTGGAACCATCAGGCTTCAAAAACCAGGCTTCTCCACGTGCTAGTTGTGTGACCTTTGACAAGTTAATTAACCTCTCTGAGCCACACTATGTGAATCTGCAAAAAGAGTTCAAGAGTATGTTCCTCATTGGACTACTTCAACTTATAAAAGAGGTCACCTCTGTAAAGCGTTCGTCCCATGCCTGTTTTAGCAGCATTCTATCTCTGTTCAGGCCACTCCTGGAAGCTCCAAACGCGCATAGGCAGCAGCCCCCTCCTGATCATCATTTCCAGGTTTCAAAGGTACTTCAAAAGTCAGTGTACCAGAATCCAATGTATAATCTTCTCTCAAGCTCACTACCACCAAAGCCACAAGAGACCAAAATCCACCTGGTCCCCAAAATGTTTCCCATCCCAGTGAATGTCCTACCAACCACCCACTTAATTGACAGTGTCATAGGAAGCTGATGTTTCTAAAGATCAAAAATGGCAGAACATTGGCAATTTAATGAATTTCAACCCAATGGTTCTAAGCCAGAAATCTAGATGTCTTCCTGGGCATCTTCTTGCTTGCTCCTTCAATGCCACTGTCTCAAGCCCTGCGAGCTGGGTCTCAAAGTGCTTCCACTTACCACCTCCAAGTCTACCACCTCCATCCTAATTCAAATCCCCACTATTTCACCTAGAGAGCTACAACACCCTCCAAATAGTCCTTCCACTTTCACCACTACAACCGATAGACAGTCTATCTGGTACAACGTAGCCATCACGACTTTACAAAACCAGAACTTGATTTTGTTAGTTTCCTGCTGAAAACATTTCAGTAGCTGTGTGTGGCTCATAAAACAAAGACTAGGAAGCTTCAGGGTTGTGCTTGGACTAACATGTCACGTTCTCTACCTCTCTGGCCTCATCATGTCCTCAACCTGCTCCCTCTACTCCAGACACAGTGACCTCCATCCAGTTTTTGAATGTGTCCAAGACCCTGTTCATGCCATTTCCTCTGCCTGGAACCATGTTCCCTTCCTATTCTGCCTTCTCATCTCAGCACAAACATTGCTCCCTTAGGGCCTGCTTGATGGGAGTAAAACCCACTCAGTCATACTTAGATGCATATGCTTGATTTAATGCTCTGCTGTTGCCATCGTGAAAGTTTTAATTTTGGAACAAGACACCTTGCATTTACATTTTGCACTCGGCCATGCAAATTATGTAGCCAGTCTTGTTCTCAGGGGAGCCTTCATGGACCCACCCAAATGGCTAAAATGCCCCTTCCCATTCCCTTACAGTGCCACGTACGTATTCATCTGTGCCACCTACCACAGTCAACATTTTTACATTGACTTGAGTGACTGTGATGGTCTTCTCTACTTGAACCTAAGTTCCATTAATCCAGGGTCCATGTCTGATTTTTGATTACCACTTCATCCCTGACACCTAGCATCCAACAGGCAATCAGTAAAAATTGGCTGAATAACCATTTTTATTGTTCCCAGTGTCATTACTGCTATTACCCTGTGCCATTAAGGCTAAGAGCCAGCAGGGGAAACACAAGAACTATACAACGTGGCAGTGGATAAGAACAGAACACACCAACTGTAGGGAGGCTACAGGGGGCTGGCACAGGCAATGCCTGGGAGCATGTGTGCATCTGCGGGGGCAGAAGTCAGGGGAAGGTGGTCCCTCCAATAGAAGGAAGAGCATAACAAAAGCATAAATGGGAATGGAAACTAATGGGAGGTGGAACATTCTGGCACAGGGGCTTCACTACAGAGCAGAGTTAGTCAAAACTGGGGAAAGCCCTGAACTCAGGCTAGGGAGTTCACATTTTCCTGAAGTGTGGAGGCAATAAATGCAGTGTTTTAATTAGGGCAGTTCCCTAAGAAGCCTTAAAAAGTGTGAATATCATTACTCAAATAATTGCAGAAAGATGATTTTCTAGCTATGCATAGGGGGGAAAAAACACAAAGTTTGAGCACAGCACAATACCTTTGTCTTTCCCGGAACCATATGTTAAAATGTGCCTAATAGAAATATGCTTCCATATTATACACAAATGCACGTTAAGCACACTATACTTTGCAAAGTGCTTTCAAACACACTGCATATAAATGGCTCTCAGCCACCTTTGACGTGCTCCTTGTCAATTGATCAAGTGTTTGGTCATCTCAGCTGACATCTTCCAGCTGGTACTGCCCTAGAAAGACGTTTCCCAGATGAAAGACACACATGTATTTCTCCAGAAGGCAGGAACAACTCATCCGCAGCAACCTGCATCAAAGACTCATCCTGGCAAAGGTGTTGATTCTACTCAGGGTTGTGGTTGTTACTGCTTAAATTCACCAAGACAAAGGTGAATTTTTCTAAAAATAAAAAGAATATCCTTTAACAAATGAACAATTCACAAATACCCACATACTGTGTGCCTCTCTAACAGAACCCAATTGAGCAAAAATGGTCTTATTGTGATGTACAATAAGACCCCAGTGTTCAAAAAGTGCACTTAACTCATTACTCAGAAATATGTCCATTGCTCAAAATGGATAGCTATTTAATTTCAACTCGAAAATGGTAGGGAGAATGGCAAGCCTCTGTTTATACACTCCTTATTTAAAATCAACATAAATACAGGTAGATTATGTTTTCCATCCGAGGCAGATCAAAGAACACAATACCGTGAAGCCTCAACATTATTCTGCTCCATTCCCACCGCCTCCTATATGAATTCTTGTCATTACATCAATTTAATCCCCTGCCATTTTAGGCCACTGTTCGTCAAGTTGAATGAAAGCACGATAGCTGGTGTTTAACGTGACGGTGTTCCTTTTTCCAACCTGCCTCCTTGAGAGTAAAAGTTTGTAGAATGTACAAAATTTTCTTTACAGCTCATTTGAGATGCATAAACAATCCCAGAGACAGCAAAGAACAAAAATAATAATTTGTTGTTTCCAGGAGCTGGGCTGCTTGAGACAGCCATGGAATTCCAGACCCCCTGTGGATGGCTGGGCCACGTGGGCTACTCTGCCCCCTCACTCACCAGGCGAGCCATGGCTGCCCAGGCCCTTGCCCTGTCTGATTTGCTGTGTCTCTACATCTCCTCAGAAGGGCTTACGTCTCTTGACAATCCCAGAGGGAAAATGATGCTTTTCCTCCCTGTACTGCATGCCCCTCCACCCACAAACCCTGGCCATATGCTTACTGCTCACTCTTTCTTACACGCTCCCTCCACTCACTGGGATTTAGAGCAGTGACAGCCACAGGACAGACCTCTGGCTAAAGTCACAATGAATTGAGAGGTGAGAACATACTCTATACACTCACTCCCTAAAGGGATTCCAGAGCTCAAACAGGTAGAGGCCAGAAGCAGTTTAGGGAAAATCAAATTACATGTCAACCTAACCAGAGCAAGTTTTGCACTGCCCTCAAATTTACCAAGTGATACCTCTGCCGGCAGGACGTGTTTTGTGGGTGGGGGAAAGATAGACATAGAAAGGAGAGCCATTTTAAAAGCCTGAGACTCAAAATGGAAAAAACCAGGGGGTCAAAGAATCTCAAACTGCATTCTCTTCTTTAATTCCCATTGTATAAATAAATCAACTGTGGTTAAGATAGGGAGCTTCTAGCACACAGAACAACCATGTCCCATAACCACAAGTATTCACTGCAGCCTATGCTTTCAAAGAGGTAGTCAGGACTTCTAAGTCAAACCACCTGTCAAATAAAGGATGGAGGAAAAAAGGAACTTCAATAGACAAGTTACCTTGATCAGTCACCCAGAATCTTCTGGTGATGCTGTGTTGCATTAACAATACATTAATGGACGGAGGAGTCTGCACAGAGATATGTTTAGTAATTATTACAGACTGGAAGAAAATCTATAATCCCACCAGAAAGTTCAAAGATCCATCCCATATTTGCAGAGGAATGTATCCCCTTACCCAGGACCATCGACAGTTCATGTAAAGAAACATGAACAATTAACACAAAATAAAGTATACAAGATTTCTTAAGGTTTTCAGGAACATACTAAGTTACATGAATGATGTAATCTTCAGGACAAAATACTAGAACCCCCAATTGAAGATACTGTATCTTCAAAGATAACAGAGAAGTCTTTAAAACTTCTCTGTTAAAAAATCCCAGTTGTGAAAATACAGACCCTCATCACAGGGCCTGCTGCCTTGTGCATGAGTAAGCTTTCTCACATCAAATGAGTTACGTCCTTGATATTCATACCTCCCCCTCCCTCTCTCTCCCTTTCATTCTAAACATCAGAACTGCAAAAAAGGCCACATACAGAGGTTCATTAAGGAAGAAATAATAGTACGAGAAGTCACACAAGGTCTCTGGCTTCCAGGAAAGTAGCTTGTCTGGAATCAGTGACCTCAGAAGTCCCTCCCATCACAAGGCCAGCTGCCCAGCACCTCAGGACTCCGACGCCCTGGCACAGCTCCAACCACCCACCAACACCCAAGCCCTGTTGTACTTGTGACGCTTGCTAGCTACCAAGAGTTAGTAGTTAAATGCACTGCCTACTCAGGTGTCTGGAAATGTCTACTACTCCTGCTCAACTCAGATGTTCTGTCCATACCTGCCACTAACTGTCTTACACTATAACACATGTTTACCTTAAAGATTTCTTTAGTCTCGTGTGAAGCACGGACTGATGCATGTTCAATGAGCCACAAACATACATACTTCTTTCTGGCCAGTGAATTCTTTCAGGAGATCACACACATGAACAACTCTGTGTTCTCCAAGCCCATACCTTGTTAAGCCTCAGTATTTTTGCACTTAAAAAAAGGATCCCTGGGGCGCCTGGGTGGCGCAGTCGGTTAAGCGTCCGACTTCAGCCAGGTCACAATCTCGCGGTCCGTGAGTTCGAGCCCCGCGTCAGGCTCTGGGCTGATGGCTCAGAGCCTGGAGCCTGTTTCCGATTCTGTGTCTCCCTCTCTCTCTGCCCCTCCCCCGTTCATGCTCTGTCTCTCTCTGTCCCAAAAATAAATAAACGTTGAAAAAAATTAAAAAAAAAAAAAAAAGGATCCCTGATTCATTTTACAGATGAGAAAACTGAGGTCCACAGAAGCTGATTAACTTGACCCTTGGCTTCACAGAAAACCTGTCACTATACTAGCACTGGAAAAGGTAGGTTCCCTGATCACCAAGATCTCCTAGCAAACATCTGCCAACAGCATGAGTGAAAAAGTACTTGAGGTAAAAAGGAATATGGAATGGTTTGCTGACCACAGGCCCAGGCTTTACCACCTGCCAACCTCCTACACTTCCCCAGGATTCCGGCCTGGGGCTGGCGAGCATCTCCCTCAACCCCTCAGAAAACACTATTGACAGGCAGGGAGTGCTGCCTTCGTGTACAGAGAAAATGACATTCCCAATCTTGACTCTTAACCTAAGCAACTCAAACTGGCCGTCACAAAGAACCAGCATTTTGGTAAGGCATCTATCCTCCCAGGTGCAAATGTGGGCTTCTACCTACCTCAATTCTATGAGCCACCTCCCCCCTAAAACACATGTGGACCAACAGGGAGCCCTCCCAGAGCCAGCCCGGGGGGGGGGGGGCAGTCCTTGGGAACAAGGGCACACACACGCTGGGGCTTTGAATGTGAGGAGACAGGAAAAGTGGAGAGGAGGAATCCTCAGTCGGGCCTGGGAGGAAAATCGAACCCTTGAAAATTGCAAAGCAAAAGATGCCAAGAGAGATTCTTCACTGTCACAGCTGCTTACCATAGAAATCTCTCCTCATTTGGGGATGACATCGGCAGACCTGATTTTTTGTCACCAGTCATTCCGCACTGGCTTTAATTATGCAGCACACCAACAGAAATTTTCTTTCTGATCACATAAATCACACCGCTGTGACACAGGGCTCAATAGGCTCGGCTGGAACAATGTGCTGAGAGCTATCGGCTCCATCGCTCAAGCCCACAAGGTGTATCATTTAGCCAAGAGTGATAATTAGACGCAGAATATACTGAAAACTGTCAATAGGCATGTCAATAGGAGAACTCTTAGCATCTAACACCCAGTGAATCAATGGTGTTTTTCAGCTATAAAATCAAGAAAATGATAGCTTTCAAATGAATGGTGGAAAGGAAACAGGAGCCTCCTTGGGGAGGAATAAAACAGCTCAATTTTCCCTTACTGAGTGCCTCTCCAACTACCTCACTCAATGGAAAAGGTCACAGAACATTACAGCAAAATATCTCTGAAACAAGATGTACAACAGCGCTGGGACATGACATGCTGCCTGGGCACCCCACAAAGGCCTCGCTATCTCGGACCTGACAGGAGCAGAAAATGGGTCAGTAGATGGCAGACCAGAACCGGAGGGGGAGGCCAAGTGAGGGAGAAGAAGCAGGGGCCTGAGCTGCAGGGGAAAGAGGTGTGCCCACTCACACAGAGGTGAGACTGCGTGCAGGGCGGGGGGGGCGGGGAGGGTGTCTGAGCCCAAGCACAGAGGAAGTGGGTACTTGAACTGGGTGCTGCTGAAAAGATAAGCTCTTAGCAATGCTCAGTTACATCTTACAATCGACGCAAATATTAACAGACAGTACTTATATGCTGCTTGCTCTTTGCCACTCACCGCTCCAAGGATTCCACATGTTAACTCATTTGATCCTCATGATGGTTCTGTGCAATTATTAGTGCCATTTTAGAGGTAAGAAAATTGAGGCACAGAGAGATTCAGTAACCTGCCCACAGGCACACAGCTAGTACACGACAGGGCCAACATCTGCACCCAAGGAAGCTACATTCTCACATACCACACTATGCCGCCTCTCGTGATGGCCAGGCAAGCACACGGTCACACTTGCTTCTTCTCTTTTAACAAGAGCAGATGAGGGGCGCCTGGGTGGCGCAGTCGGTTAAGCATCCGACTTCAGCCAGGTCACGATCTCGCGGTCCGGGAGTTCGAGCCCCGCGTCGGGCTCTGAGCTGATGGCTCAGAGCCTGGAGCCTGTTTCCAATTCTGTGTCTCCCTCTCTCTCTGACCCTCCCCGGTTCATGCTTTGTCTCTCTCTGTCCCAAAAATAAATAAACATTGAAAAAAAAATTTTTAACAAGAGCAGATGAGAGATGGACCTGTATGAAAGGTGGAATGGTATTACATATCCCTGGGCAATTCCTCAGGGTCTCTGTTTCCTTCTATGATCAAGAGTGCAGGGGGGCTGGGGGATGACCATGAGACCTGTGGAGTATGTTACCATACACTGAGCTCATTAAGTGATCTCACACTCCCATCTTCATTTCACAGATAAGGAAATCAAGTCTCAGAAATGTTTGGAAAAATGCCTCTGATCACACAGCCTATAGGGCTGGGTTAGAACCCAGTGGGTCTCACTCTCAGGTTGTGCTCTTAACGACCACACTAAAACGTAGGCTGCAAGGAAGCTTGATACATACCAGGAACCCCGACTAGTAGACTTGATTAGCGCTCAATACATGATAGGAGTCAGGGGGAGGGAAGGGCAAGGGTAGGGAGAGGAGAGGGAAAACTAGAAGGCAGAAGTAAAAGGAGCTGGGAAAATATACGCATTAAGATACCAATCTAGACATATTGCAAATAACTTCAGCAATTAACAAATGAGAAAATATACATAGTTGCTACTTCTGGTTTTAATCTAATATATGACTTATTTAACTGATTACTGGTACTCTCTTTTGGAGCTCTTTATATATTAAATTGGAAGTTGGGTTTTTTTTTAATAATCAAAAAGGCAGTAAGTCTAATTTCAGGTAACATTATTAAACACTCAGTACGTGCCAGATGCTGGGCTTGGTTCTCTTATTGAATAGTGTTTAACTTTCTTCATTCTTAAAGCTATTGCTTTTATTTAAAAAAAAAAAACACATTTTTGGTGAAATAAAGGAACTCTACCAAAGACACCACCTTAAGTAAAATAAACCATCAGACCTACAACAGAAATCACAGCCTTATAATTAAGTAATCACTAATGGATACTACCCAGCTGACATTTGCAGTGACTTACCCAGTGAGGTATGTGGCCATGTGCACACATAATCAAATAGTTCACAACACTCAAACCTTCATGCTAGGGCTGCCTTCCCTGCTCAAGCTTCCTTCCCTATCACATGTGTTTTTCTAAGTAGCAGGAGAGTCTAGAAGCTTTGGTCCCTGCCAGGACAAGAAGGGCATCCAGTACACAATGGATTAGGAGGCCAGCATCCTACAGAGCACATAGAAAGCTCTTAAAAAGCAATTTTGCTGGACCCAGATCAACCATCAACATCTTTCGCCAGTCACAACAGCTTTCCAACTGCTTTCCTCCCTGCTTCTCTTGTTCCCCTAGAGGTTAAGAGCTAAGTTGATTATTGTTATTCCTCTACACAAAACCATCCAGTGCTTCCTATCTTATCCACAACAAATACCCAAGTGTCACTGGGACTGAAAAGGACTCCCCAGTGGAAACCACTCGAATCCACAGGCCCACTAGTCGCTGTTCTGGCTCATCAATCACACTGCTGTTTGGGGCTTCGTGTTTGCTGTTCCCTCTGCCTAGAGTTCTCTTCCCTCTGCCTAGAGTTCTCTTCCCTTAAATGTTCCCATGTTCCCATGATAGGCTTTTTTCTCACTCTTTTGTTCTCAGTACAAACATTTCCCTCACCAGAGGGTTCCTAACTGAACATGCGACCTTAAGTAAACGAGACACACAGACATCCTCACTCGCTCTGATCACACTTGTCTTAACACCTATCACAAGCTAATAGTTGGTTACTGCTTATTTTCTGCAGCCTCCAATTACCAAGCAAGCATCAGCAGGTGGCAACTTTCTTTTACTCATTGATGAACTGCAGTACCTACAACTGTGCTTCACACACAATAGGTTCTCATTCCATAATTAATGACCGCCTGAATGAATTCCCATGTGCAACAAAAATAAAATTAAAAATCAGTGATAAAATGGGTCACAGGTTGAGCCACTTAATTCCAAGCATCTTCGTGAGCACAGGTGGAGTCCCCCAATAAGCATGAAGGTCATTCCAATTAGAAAAATAGACTAAGGCGAGGCAAGGATCCAGCTCAAAAGCCATGCTCACTGGAAGCAGTCTTCATAATCAAAATATCCTTAATCACCAAAACAAATAAAAAATAAATTAGTGAAGAGAATACCAGAAGCACATCCTTGCTGGACCTATTTCCAGCATTACAGATATATTTAAGAAAACTATTTGTGGGAGTTCCTGTCCTGGTAAGAATGAACTAACTTCTATCAGACTAACTCTCCAACAAACAAAAATTTTAAACTCTAGGAAAAATATAAGCAACAACCAATTGAAGGCACTGGAGAGTACCAAAGCAGGCAGTAAACAGAGGAAATTCAATGACCTTCATAAAAGAAGGAACCATATTAGGTAATGTCTGTGTTTAAATGGCCTTTCCTGGGGCTCCTGGGTGGCTCAGTAAATTAAGTGTGTCCAACTTTGGCTCAGGTCATGATCTCATGGTTCCTGAGTTCGAGCTCCACATTAGGCTCTGTCCTGACAGTTCAGAGCCTGGAGCCTGTTTCAGATTCTGTGTCTCCCTCTCTCTCAGCTCCTCCCCCACTCATGCTCTGTCTGTCATGCTCTCTCTCAAAATTAAACAAACATTTAGAAAAACTTTAAATTTTTTTTTTCAACATTTATTTATTTTTGGGACAGAGAGAGACAGAGCATGAACGGGGGAGGGGCAGAGAGAGAGGGAGACACAGAATCGGAAACAGGCTCCAGGCTCTGAGCCATCAGCCCAGAGCCCGACACGGGGCTCGAACTCCCGGACCGCGAGATGGTGACCTGGCTGAAGTCGGACGTTTAACAGACTGCGCCACCCAGGCGCCCCTAGAAAAACTTTAAATGGCCTTTCCTTTTGGGGCTACTGGGTGGCTCAGTCAGTTGAGTGTCCAACATCAACTCAGGTCATGATCTCACGGCTCATAGTTCAAGCCCTGCATTGGGCTCTATGCTGAGAGCTCAAAGCCTGAAGCTCGCTTCAGATTCTATCTTTGCCTCTCTCTCCATCCCTCCCCTACAGGAGCATTGTCTGTCTGTCTAATACAAACAAGCATTAAACATGTTAATAATTTTTTAAATAGCCTTTCCTTTGCATCAACTTCACAGTCTGTATTGCACATAGTGGCTAGATCTCAAGAAGCAAGCTCCAATCTCACTAGCTTACAAAGCCAGAGGTCATTTGTCAAAGTAGTTGAAAGTCATGAAGGGAAAAAAAAAAGTCACAAAGGGAAATCCCAGAACAGAAGGAATGATGGAGGCAGTAAATCTATATACACTGTCTTAGCTTACTCCTGAATGGGGGATCCTTAGCTTACTCCTGAATGGGGGATCCTTAGCTTACTCCTGAATGGGGGATGCAGAAATGAAGTCCAAGTAGCTTGGCAGAAACTAACAGGTAAAAGGTTGAAAAAGCCACTACATATTTCCTAAGGTACCACCATGGGCAGTCAGAGTTTGCAGTTTTAGTTCTGACAAGATAAAGGGGCTTGGTAAATACCTTGGGTTTTATATCAAAACTCATAAAGAAAGATAACTTAAAAATACAGACAATGCCTCAGGATTACGATTTTGCACTAAGACTAATAGCAACAGTAAAACAGAGCTGCCCTAATGAGCTTTACAAACAAAGCTCCCAAGGCCATCAGCCAGTGATTTAACTGTAAAAATCAATCTGGAACAAAAGTCAACTATTTGCAGAGGAAGATAACAGAATCCAGAATGCAATATTTTTTTAATTTTTTTATACTTACTTAGTTTTGATAGAGAAAGAGCACAAATGGGGGAAGGGTAGAGAGAGAGGGAGACAAAGAATCTGAAGCAAGCTCCAGGCTCTGAACTGTCAGCACAGAGCCCAACACAGGGCTCGAATTCACAAACTGTGAGATCATGACCTGAGCCGAAATCTGATGTTTAACCAGCTGAGCCACCCAGGTGCCCCAAGAATACAATATATTAATACAATGTCCTATACACAAAGAAAAATACTAGGGATGAAAAAATATGACTTATAGGCAAGAAAAATAGACCCTGAGATAATCCAAAGGTGTGAATAAACAAAGACTTTAAAGAAACTATTACAAATATTTTCAAGGTAATCAAAGAAAAAAGTGTCATAATGAGTAAACAAATGATGGAATCTCAACATAAAATTTTAAACCACAAAGAAATAACCAAATTCTATAACAAAAGTAAAATATCTAAAATGAAAAAACTCACTGAATGTTCTCAACAGCAGATGGAAATATTGGGGGAATGGGAAAAGGGCTGTTCAACTTCAAAAGAGATCAGTAACATTTGAAGGTCAGTAATATTTATCCAATCTGATGAATAGAGAGAAACAAGATTAAAACAAATGGTCAGAATGTCAGCTAAACAGGACAATATCAAGTGGTATAATGTATGTATAATTGGAGCCTCAGAAGAAGAGAGAATGAGGTAAAAAACAATATTTAAACAAAAAATGGACCAATATTCCCCAAATTTGGGGGAAAACAACCACAAAGTGATCAAAAGCCTTCATAAATTTGAAGCTGGATAAACAGAAAGGAAACCCCATCAGTGCTCTGATAACAAGAAAATCTTAAAAGTATCCAGAGGACAAAGACACATTAAATTCAGGGAGTAACAAAACAAGTGATGGCCGGCTTGTCATTAGAAAAATGGCCATCAGGGTGCCTGGGTGGCTTAGTTGAGCATGAGACTTGATTTCAGCTCAGGTCAATAATCTTGAGGTTCATGTGTTCAAGCCCTGGATTGGGCTCTGCACTGCCAGTGCAGAGCCTGTTTGGGATTTTCTCTCTCTCCCTGTTACTCCCCTGTTTGTCCTCTCTCCCTCAAAATAAATATTTAAAAAAATTTTTTTAAAGAAATAATCACTGTCAGAATTCAAATGAAATATATCTTTAAAACACTGAGAAAAAAATAAATAATCCAGGCCACAAAACCATCCTTCAGAAATGAAGACTAAATAAAAGATTTTTACAAATCAACAGAGAATTCATCACCAGCTGACCTTTACTACACTAAATCATGCTTCTATTAATACTTAACCGAAGTGTTACCAGATGGAAACTTGCATCTACACGAAGAATGCAGAGAATCTGAAGTGGTAAATATTTACATTTAAATTTGTATCAAAATTATTTTTGTCTTAATCTCTTTGAATGGAAACTCAAAGTTTAATACAAAAATGACAATAATGTATCATAGAATTCATTACATAGATGAAAAATGTTTGACAAAATGGCACCAAAAAAATGAGGGGAATGAAATTAAAGTGTTTCAAAGTTTTTACATTTATTTGAAGTTATACAATGTTAACTCGGAGTAGACCATAGGAAAATTAAGCAAAATTGCAAGTGCAAATTTTAATTTCTAGAGGAAACACAAAGAATAGTTTAAAAACTTTAAGAGGAGTTAAAATATAATACTAAAAAGTATCCCATTTGTCTTTTTTTTAAAAAGGACAATAAAAGAACAAAAGATGTAAAAACAGGTGAAACAAAAAAAATTTACAAAATGGTTGACATAAACCCAAATTTATGAATAATTATTTGAAATGCAAGTGGCCAAATACTATGACTAAAAGGAAAAGATGAATAAAACATCAAGGCCTAACTGAATGCTTTCTACAAGAATGCATTTACAATACAAATACACAATAGGTTTAGAATAAAAGGTTGGAAAAATATATACTCTGGAAAATGTGAGCATAAAAATAGGTAGTATGGCTACACTAGTATCAGATGAAGTAAGCTTCATAACAGTAGCTTTAGAAATACAAAGAGAGATGTTTCATAATGATTAAAAGGTCAGATCATCAGGAGGACACAAAGATCATAAATGTGTGTGCACTTAAATACAAAGCTTCAAAATGATACAAAAACTACACAGATCTAAAAGAAGAAACTGGCATACCCACAATCATGGTTACAAAATTAACATTCCTCTCTCAGTAACTGATGGAACCACTTGACAAAACAAAACCTGGTAAGAATATAGATTTGAACACAGTAAACAAATGGTCTAATCAATATTTATGTAACACTAAATAACTGTAGACTACACATAATTTTCAGGTACACAAAGTATATTCATAAAGATACACCATATGCTTTGCCATAAAATTATCTCAATAAATTACTCTCTGGAAACAACATAATTAAGCTTGAATTCAATAAAAATAAGCTATCTGGAAAATCCAAAATATGTGAAAAGTAAACAACTCTCTTCTAAAATATGGATGAAAGAAAAAATTACAAGGAAAACTCAAAAATATTTTGAATGGCATATTAATATACAATATAGCATAATATAATCAATGTAGCTAATGTGGTGTTTAGGAATATTTATAGTTTTAGCAGAAGCCAATAAAATTAAAAATCAGGTTAACGAAACAGAAAAGAAATCCAAAAAGCTAGTTCTTTTAAAACATTAATTTATAAACCCATGAGAAAACTTCATGACCTTGGGCTAAGCAAAGATTTCTTATATATGACACCAAAAGCAACATCAGTAACAGCAAAACTTAATAACAGACAATTATTTGAAAATTATGTATACTTGATATAAAAATTGTGCCCACGATATATAAGGAAGATGTACAACTCAATAATAAAAAGACAACCCAATTTATAAATGGGCAAAGGATCTGAATAACTATTTCTCCAAAGAAGATATACAAATGGCCAATAAGCACATAAAAAACTTCTCTACATCATTAGCCACTGGGGAAATGCAAAATAAAACTACAATGAGAAACACAATCCCCTTCAGTAAAATAGCTAAAATAAAAAAGATAGACACTAACAAAAGTTGGAAGGATGGGGAGAAATTGCAATTCTCACACTCTGACACTGGCAATAGCAAATGTACAACCATTTTAGAAAACAGTCTGGCAGTTTCTTAAAAAGTTAAACATAAATTTATCATACAACCCAGCAATTCTACTCCTGGTATCTACCACTCAAGTGAATTAAAGCATATGTCCACACAAACACTTGTACGTAAGTATTTATAGCACCATTACTCACAATGGCCCCAAACTGGCAACAACCCAAAAGTCCATCAACTGATAAAACTAAATGGTCTATATCCATGCAATGAAACACTACTGAGCAATAAAAAGAGGAGAGTACTTATCCAGGCCACACATGGATGAATCTTAAAAATATTATTCTAAATGAAAGAAGCCAGATACAAAAGACCACATATTATATGATCCCATTCGTATGAAATATCTAGAAAAAGCACATCAACAGAGACAGAAACTAGTTTATCGGTATTAGAGCAGGAGGTGGGAACAGGGAGTAACTAAAAATGAGTATGAGGGATTTTTTTTAAAAGGTAACAAAAGCTTTCCAGTTCCAATACTGTATTGTGGTGATGGGGTATTAGTGCACTATGACTAAAAATCACTGAAATATACATTTAAAATGGGTAATTTTTATGGAATGCAAATTACACTTCAAGAAAGCTGCTAAAAAATTCATAAACTACCAGAAAGACTGATGAATAAAAGAAAAAACAATTCAGAAATGAAAAAGGGCTATCACTCAAAAATCTACAAACATTAAAAGGTAAGAGAATATTATGAATAACTCTATGCCAAAAAAAGCAACAAGTTAGAGGAAATAGACCAAGTCCTTGAAAAAATCCAGCTTAATGAAAATGACACAAGAAGAAATAGAAAATCTCAATAGCCTTACACTTATTAAAGAAATTACATTTATAATAATTTTTATTAACAACCAAAAACTATAAGCCACCAATAGGAAAAGTATCATGGGGCACTTGAGTGGCTCAGTTGGTTAAGAATCCGACTTCAGCTCAGGCAATGATCTCACAGCTCATGAGTTCAAGCCCCACATCAGGCTCTGTGCTGACAGCTCAGAGCCTGGACCCTGCATTGGATTCTGTGTCTGCCTCTCTCTCTGCCTCTCCTCCACTCGCTCTGTCTCTCTCTCAAAAATAAACATTCAAAAGAAAATTTTAAAAAAAAACAAAAGTATTATATATTCATATAATGAAACAAACTTTTGATATGTGCAATATGGGTAAAACTCAGCAACATTATATTGAAAAACACAGACCCAAAAGAGTACATACTACATGATCTCATTTATATGAAGTCCACAGACAAGACAGTGGTTGCCTATCAAGGGTATATGGATTATCTATCTGTAAAGGAGCGAAAGGTAAGTTTCTGGAATGATAGAAATGTTCTGTATCTTGATTAGGGTGTGGTTAAACAGTGTACACATTTATTAAAATCACTGAAAAGTACACCTAAGATTTGTGCATTTCATTTCACCCAATTTTTTTCTGAACTGAAAATGCAAAAATAAAATAATAAAATAAAATTTGCTTAGAAAAAAAAACAAGAAAAGCTAACTAGATTACTAGTTGGGATTAGTTCAATTAAGCTGTAGTAACAAACAGCCCCCAAATATTAATGCCTTAAGTAGGAGTTAGGCCGCTGGCCTGAGGTAGGAGTAGCCTGCAGCCTATTTTTTGTAAATAAAACTTTATTGGAATACAACCATCCCCACTTGTTCACATATTTTCTGTGTCTAACACATTTGAGTAGTTTTGACACAGACTGTATGGCTTGCAAAGGAAAAGCCTTAAATAACTTCTAGCTGGCTCTTTACAAAGTTTACTTTTTTGGCCCCTGGCTTTAAACCAAGGTTTTTCTTTCTTTTGTTTTTTCTTTCTTCTTTTTTTAATATTTTTATTTTTGAGACAGAGGGAGACAGAGCTTGAGTGGGAGAGGGGCAAAGAGAGAGGGAGACACAGAATCCGAAACAGGCTCCAGGCTCCAAGCTACCAGCACAGAGCCCAATGCGTGTCTCGAACCCACGAACCATAAGATCATGACTTGAGCTGAAGTCGGATGCCCAACCGACTGAGCCACCCAGGCGTCCCAACCAACAAGGTTTTTCTCACTCATACTCCATGTGAATCAGGAGTCATCTGGGAGTTCTGCTCTATTGCATCTTCGTTGTGGGACCTGGCTGATGAAACAGACTCTACCTGGAATGATGCTGGTCACTCTAATAAGGGAAATGAGCAAGTCTGAAGGATCTTACACTAGCAATATAATGATCTGGTTCCAAAGTAACACATCACTTTTCCTTACAACTCCTGCACCAGAATCATTCACATGACCACATTCACACAAAGGGACCAGAAAATACAATCCTACCATTTGTTTATACATGTGCCTGGAAGTGGAGGAGAACTGGGATGCTTGCCAAAGAGCACTAATGACTACCACAATTAAACTGAGAATCAATCAATCCAGATGTTTATTTCCAACAAACATGCATAACCTTGCTGAAATACTGCCCTACCGGGTACAAATCCTAATCATAAAAATGCCAAAAGTGACCCTGACCATTCCCTTTGGCTCCCATCCCACTGGTTAGAGCACCCCAGCACAGCCTTCTACCCTCAAGATGGATCTAAACTGCAAATCTAACCATCACCTTCATGTTTAATATCTTTCAATACAGGGTCCCTGTCGTAAGAAAAAGTCAAGACTCTATGACCCAGACTCTGCCACATCAGAGACCCTGCTGCCTCACATCTTGTCTGCCACCAGTTCAATTTTGTCATGCTGGAATACAGTTTATTTGTGCCCAGGTATACCGTAACATCCAAGTTTCTGGATTCATACTTCTGCTTCTGTGGTTTCCATTGTGTAGGATACCCATTCCTATTTCTCTCACCCTTTAACATTCAACACAGTTATTATCTAGTCCACAGCACTTTCCATGACCACCAGTCAGAGAGAACTACATTATTACTGCATCAGACCCATGTACCCAACTACCCAAACTGCTGCTACTGCACCAGACCCAAAGTACCTAATCATAGGACATACCCCACGGCGTTAAGTGATAGCTAACTTACCTGGTACTCACCAGGTGCCAGGCCCTTTTTATGTATCAATTCATTTAGTCCTCATATCCTATAGGTGGGTACTAGTATCCTCTCTATTTCACAGATATGGATACTAAGGCATAAGGATGTTAATTAATCTGCACAAGGTGCCACAGGTGGTAAGTGGCAGAGCTAGAATATGGCTCGTAGGTCCCAAGGTATATTCTTAACCACTCTGCTACCCTGGCCTCTCAACACTGAGAGCAGATAAGCAGTCCCTCTTTGAGAGTGTAAGGTGCACAGTGGCAAAAACAAAACAAAACAAAACAAAACAAAAAACAGCATTTAATTCCTCTCTGTACCCCCAGGGCCTGGATTATAGATATTTAGACAATAGTAGCTGCTTTATCAGGGTTTGCTCAGATGAAATAAACGAGACCCCTGATTCGCCGACCCAACCTTTCTGCTAAATAAAGTTCTCTTCACTAGTGACATTTAGGAAGTGGATAGATAATTACCATATATACCTTTTCCTGGATCCCAGCCCTTCCTCCAGGGCTGCTGGCCAACTCTGAAATGGAGAGGTAGGAAGGACCCAAATTAAAGATCATCAGAAAATGAGCTACTCTAAGTTGGGACAAGCATTCAGGAATGTTTACAGTATCCTGACTATTTGGAAATGTGAGAATTTGACTTCTCTGAGCAGAAAACAGCACAAAGCTTCCCTAAAAGTTTTTCTTCCTCACATAATTATGCTTTAAATTGTTAATAGCTATAATTATGGAAGATGGCATTGTTGTGCTTGTAATTTTTCCTATTCCCGTTGGTATTTATTGATGATAAATGGCTTTATTAAAAAATAATGATAATTACCTTGTTTGGTTGTATATCAATATAGTTTCAGTTTTTCTTTATTACCACTTATGGAATTTTATGGATTGCCAACATTTAGTTCTTTTATTGGTTTATTTTCTCTTGATGGTATAAACGGGGGTGGAATTAACAATAATTTTATTCATTTCCTGACCCCCTCCCAACATGCCCCAGCTCCATTAAGAAAGCAATGTAGTGCACTGCTCACATGTAGCTACAGGAAGTTATCATTTTTACTGCTATGTAATTCTAACAATACCCCCAAATTCTCTTCTCTGGACCACTGCCTCACCAAGTGGTAGAAAGTGAAAGGCTCTTGCCTTATATTGCACCCCACAGAATCAGCATCAACAGCTCAAAACTAAACCCCTTTTGCCAGGACCAAGGTTTAAAATCTAAATAAACTACAATAAAATCATAAAGGCAGACAGATGGCCCCCAAAAGGAAACCCATTTGGTCCACTAAACATCCCCAAGAACCAGAGCAGCAGAAGCCCCCTTCCCCACAGACAATGTCACAGTTCTTGGGTAGGTGCCTTCCAAAACAAGCTCCCCTTGGACTTTGAGTTCTCTCTGGAGACCTTCAGCCCTAAGAAAGCTAAAATGACTACATATCCCTTTGTTTATCCGTGATCCTCCACTGGGGACCAG
The DNA here is from genome assembly GCF_018350175.1 of Felis catus. Lineage (NCBI taxonomy): Eukaryota > Metazoa > Chordata > Mammalia > Carnivora > Felidae > Felis > Felis catus. The sequence goes on along the minus strand of NC_058378.1, from coordinate 36,095,396 downwards.
CCCAGTTCATACTCTGCAAAACATAAACCCAATCAAATCAATGACTCAAATATAAGTAGTCCATGACTCTTTGAAAACAGTGCATTTGTGTTTTTATAAGAAAGCCAAGTCTGAGCCTTTAGTGCCAAGAAGAGAAACAGTATGAGCCCTCGCAGTTCTTGATGTGTTCATCTACCTGTATTAGCAGGGAGAGGAATGCAGGCAAAAGAACATCACGTTTGCAATGTCCATCCAACCTTGGGCCCTGTTTTTAACCTCTTTCCACCTCTCCTTTCTGCAAAAATGATTTCAGCAACACCTGCAACTCATAATTGTTGCAAGGATTAAATGAGTTAAACATGTGGCACATGTGTATTATTTAATATATATTAGCTCCTTTCTTCTAGCCCAGTGGTTCTCACCAGAGGCAATGTGCATCCCGCCCCCACAGGAGACATTCAGCAATATCTGGAGGCATTTTTTTTTAATTTTTTTTTTTCAACGTTTATTTATTTTTGGGACAGAGAGAGACAGAGCATGAACGGGGGAGGGGCAGAGAGAGAGGGAGACACAGAATCGGAAACAGGCTCCAGGCTCCGAGCCATCAGCCCAGAGCCTGACGCAGGGCTCGAACTCACGGACCGCGAGATCATGACCTGGCTGAAGTCGGACGCTTAACCGACTGCGCCACCCAGGCGCCCCTCTGGAGGCATTTTTTGTGATCACAACCTGGGGAGGGCCCCACTATTGGCACCTAGAGGGCAGAGACTAGAGATGTTGTTGACCACCCTACAACACACAGGACAGCTCCCACAACAAGAATTATCCAGCCCAAAATAGTGCCAAGAATGAGAAATGTTGGGTCTAGCGTGAAAGAATTATTTCATTATGGTTATTTTCCACATAATTTTCTTTAAATGAGCAAAGATTTACTGAAAACGTACCATGTGCAAAGCTCTGTGCTAGGCACATCATTAACTATCTCACAGATTTGGTTGCCTGCTGCCATTTTCCCAAAGCAACTCTCCCATCCTGAAATACTGTCCAGCCTTCTGAGTCTCAATCTTTGGCTTCCCCTTTCTTACTACTGCTCTCAGTGGCCCTGAAGTCAGACATGCTGTGTGTCAGAGCAAAGACCTGTATTAATCAACAATTCCAAATATAGCAGCAGCAGTTTGAAAATCAAAGAATGGGCCTTAGGGACATCAATATTTGCATGTTCATAATAAATACTTAACTACACATCTGTGCAATGTTCAATACAGTTGGGGGAGAAAAAGAACATTTATGTTGATTTTTGTCAACTTTCACAACTCAAGCATCTCGTGCTAAAGAAATGTAAAACTGAATAGTCATGAAAATAATTTTAAATATATTTATAATATGCACTTATGAATTGGAGACATGCTTGATTTATTCTGAGGCTTTTCTAACCAAATAGCCTATACCTGCCCCTTGGGTCAGTGGAATAATTTCCAATCTATGTATTAAACATCCACTCCTTTCCTATCTGATACTCACCTCTACTACTCAGAATGGCCCTAGCTTTAACATTCAAGGCTTCGTTTCATGTTTTTACCCTTCTTTCTCTATGTTGTGCATTTGTATGAGCTCACTTCTCTATGATGTGCAGAAGCCCCCAGTTGCAATTAATTGTGGGTTAGTAACTTGTCAGGCTCTTCTGTAAGTGTTTTGTAGTGACAGTCTCATTTCACTGTCACAGAACCCCTACAGAGGCAAACAGTATCCCCCCATTTTACAGGGGAAAAATGGAGGCCTACAAAGGTTAAGTAACTTGGCCAAGTCACACACAGCTAGGAAATGTTGAGTGTTCACACCCTGTATGTCCGGTTCCAAAATCCATATTCTTTTCCACTACACTGTATTAGAAGAGAAGAGACCTCCATCTGGTGAGTGCTCTTTGTAAAGTGGTAAGCGGTGGGCACATCCTTTGACCCATGAAATCCACTTCAAACAAACTGTCGCCCACAAACACTAGCTTAGATGCAGAAATATATATGTAAGAAGATGTTTACTGTTGCAGAATTTGAAAAGCAGAAAAGAATAAATGGCCTAAATGAGGGAAGTAGACCCATGCTATGGAAAAGGGGAAATCCATACAAAGTAGGGGGAATGTGGCAAAGAGGGATTTGCTTACGCATTATTTTCCCTTTGCAACAAAACTCTGATTTTATTCTGGGTGACAATCCACCCACATTAAGTATTGCTTTCCCCATCCGGCCCTTCATCAGGGATGGTTGCTTGCTGGTAAATATTAACTCACAGTTACCAATTTCTATCGTTTAAATTCTTCCCCTGTGGCCAACTTCAAGCTACCAAGTTGAGGTTAACTGGCTCACAAAAAATCCCTGAGAATCTAACAACTGGTTCTCATGACCAAGGATGAGCTGGTTTTGGCCTATGATTGGCTACCAGTGAGCAGTAAGATACACACAAATTTGTCCCTCCTTTAAGGCAGGACAGACAGCAAGCCTGTGCCCTCCCCCCTCTTCTTCCTTCCTGCTGTAAATCTGGATGATAGGACTGGAACTCCAACAGCTACTTTGGGCCAGGAAGCAACTTAGAGAATGATGGTGCTGCAACGAGACAGAAGGTACAGAAAGGAACTTATCCCTGTTGACATTGTGAAGCTAACCTGAGGGCTGTGGCCCACCTACCTCTCATTGGAAAGGAAAGAAAGCTCTTATTTTAAGCCACTGTTGTTTCAATTTTCTGTTACATGCTACCCAACTAATACAGAAAGCTTCAGATTTTGCTTTCCTATCGTTATTACTTGTATATTTTGTAATAAAAATGTTTTATTCCAGTATTATTTTCAAATTAAAAAAAAAAAGCCAAAAAAGTTTTAATGAGTCAAGTGGTTGGGCCCTTAATAAATATTTCCAAGTTGCCAATTCTTACAACAGTATCCACGGATCACAGTGGGGGGGAAAAAAAAGGAGACCAAGGGAAATCACAGTCCTGGCACACAAATCAACAATGTGGGCATGTCCTGGAAATGAAAAAGATAGACTGGAGCCCAACCAAGTTCACAAACTGCCAAAAAGGATTTCTGGCCAAATAAGATTCAAAGGCCTCCTGAGATAAGCCTTGGGGGAAACACACAACAGGTGATGGGGAAAGCACAGGATGTACTGCCAGGCTCATGTCTCCAGTCCAGGAAACTCCCATGAAGCCTGCCCAATGGAGAGTGAAAGCAGCAAGACTCATAGCTGGGGCTCCACAGTTAAGGTGTCCCGCTTAAGGGGACGCCAGAGACTTGGACAAGGACATACAAGACAGCCTATCAAACCGAATATGGAATGGAGCACCAAAACATGGGAGCCACTCGAGTCTCTGGGGTCGTCACAGGTACTGTCACAGAGAGGGCTATAGACAGCAATCTGGTGGTTAGGAAACTTTTGGGAGAGCACAAATGAATCTAGTAAGGTCTTCATGGTCACATTCCTCAGGTGGTCACAGAGATTACACTGATAGTGACACATTTCTCTGCCTTGTCTTACACTGAATAACTGCCAAGTTCACTTATTTTTTTTTTAACTTTTATTTATTAGTGAGAGACAGAGCATGAGCAGGGAAGGGGCAGAGAGAGTGGGAGACACAGAACCGGAAGCAGGTTCCCAGCTCCGAGCCGTCAGCACAGAGCCCAATGCGGGGCTCAAACTCACAAACTGTGAGATCATGACCTGCGCCGAAGTCAGACACCCAATCGACTGAGCCACCCAGGAGCCCCTGCCAAGTTCACTTAGGATGCATCTTTGTAGACCACATCAAGTCACTAGGCTCTACACACATCCTGTGTGGCCAAAAGCAGGGTGTGTGCCATGGAAGAGGTACTAAGCATAGGTCCCTACTGAATACACCACAATCTAAAAGAAAAATCAGATGTGAGATATACACAGATAAAAATATCAGGGAACCTCTATCTATGTTCAAGCATTGGACTCATATACAGACATTACTGGTTAAGAATTCAGAGAAGAAAAAGCAAATGGGAATGGAAATGTCACACAGAGAATACGGGTCAAGAAGGTATAGGTCTGCAGCCAGGCTCTAAAGGATATCATTTCAGCAAGAAAACAATTAGAAAGAAGGTATTGCATACCAGAAAATGGCTAACAATGAGTGCTAAACAAATATATTTCCAATGAATAATAAGAGGAGTAAACAGAAGTGGGGAGGAGGAAAGGCATTCAGGGATAAGGAGAAAAGTGGCAACTATGCATTCTCTCATTCATAAATTCAGAAAATGTTAATTAAATGTGTACTAATGAGGTGCATGAGCACTTGTCCAAGAGCCCTGAACACGAAACTAAGGGCTCTTGGGCAAGAGGGAGCTCCTGGAGGCTAAGCAATTGATGACTCCTATGCATTGGAATCGGTAAAAATCCACATTTTTGTACCGTCAAAAATAGGAAAACATTATAAACAGTCACCCAGATATTTCTAGGCCTCATCAGCTCATAACAGGAAAAAAAAAAAGGTAATAACCAACTCAAAAGTAATAAGGCTGCCCCATGTGCTAAGATATCTCTTTTCCAGCATTTTACTCTCAGCGAAGTTGAGTCCCCTTAGTGCCCATCAATGTCCCAACCCTCCCAATGTCCACTGTACCTATGTATACATAGTGCATGCCCAGTAAATATTTATTCATGGATCCTGCTCCTTGTCTGCAAAGGTCCAAGCAGGGTCAGGACCAGGGTTGATCAGTTGTCTAAGGTGCCAGAGAATCATAACCTAAGGTTAAGTGTATGACATGTGTCCCCTGGGAGGTGGTGGCAGATTTTTTTCACAATGGTTGATGAAGCGGAGGCCAGGGGTCAAAGATGCTTATAGCGAGAAACATGTAATGGATATTGGTATTTAAAACAGAAAGCAGCACTGGCTTTAAATTAATGTTTCATATCCAATAAAGAAGGCTAAATATCTATCGTTTTGATAGACTGCTATAAATGAAACATTAGAGGGGCCCTTAAACACCTTGTTTCAGATCTTCATTACATGACATTAATCTTGAGCAGAATATCATACCCAATATGGCCAATTCCCATTAAGTAGCCAGTTAGAAAACATAGGCTATGCTTTGTCTAATAAGGGCAGAATCAGGAAGGAGTTGAATAGGACAATTTCACCGCTTCTGCAGTCCATCAGCACTGCAAGTCAGAGTAGCACAGAATGTTTTCCAGAAATTTTCAATGTAGCCATTATGCCCCTGGAGGAGATACAGAATAAATTCACAGTATCTTCCTAATGGCAACACAGTGACCATGCTCAATGCTTAATGTAACGTTATCAAGGAGTTGAACCTAGAGAGACGTCAATCCTCCATTCTTGGCTCAGCCAAGAATGGGAAGACCTTTGCTGCCTCCAGACCCCTTGGTGCACTTCCACAGTGTCACTAATGAACAGATCTCTGAATCCTCTAGTAGCAACTTCTCTCATTGTACAGAAAGAGACCAAAAGCTCACAATGAAATAAATTGAGATGATAGGAAAGGAAAGGAACACAAAGCCCAAATACAACTTAGTCATGTCAGGAAAAAATATACCTGAGGGGGGAAAAAAATGCACATCTCCAGGAATAGAAATAACTCAAATGTCCAAGCAACTGAGATACTCTTCTGGCAATACCTGCTAATTTATTCGGGTGCGCACTACACATGTCACAGAGGCTCCCACATTCCCATGCTTTCCTGCCCACTAGGAAACCGATGTGGATTTTTACCATTATAGAATGCACCTGGAGAACCTGGGTAAGCAGACAGTATTCCTTTAACCTTTGCATTCAATACAGCAAGTAAAGACTCTTTACCACAAGACCCTACAAAACCTATTTCTCAACAAGTTAGATAGTTAATCAATATTTTTTTAATTAAGCCAGGAAAAAAAAATCCTCTTCTGTGTTAGTTCTGTCCATAAGACCATCTCAATCAGATTTCATTCCTACAGTGAGGAAAGGGTAGCACAGAGCAAGACTATTGGTCAGTCCAGCTACACAAGAGGGATGTTTCTATAATCATCCCGGCTCCCAATTCCTCCAAAATGAAGCAAGCATTTCATCCCAGTATACCATTATCATGGACTTGTACATCTAAATATGTTTCTTCCTTTGATACCTTTGACCCACTTGAATTTCAGCAGGGTCTACCTTTCTCAACTAACCATTTATGCATATAAGTAACCATAGTTAACAGGTGCAAACCATGTACTCTTTTACATATTTTTTAATTACATTAAATAAATCATCCTAACACTGTGCAATAGGTACTATGTCCACATTTTAGAAGTGAGGCAACTGAGACTTAGGGAGACAATCACTATCCTGCCTGCAGTCACACAGCAATTACATGAAAGACCTGGGATCGGAACCCAGCAATCTGGCTCTATCAGCCTTGCTTTTTAATCTCAGCAGGATATTGGATAGGTTTTACTCATCTACTCCAAAGTTGAATTATATGAATTCAGACATACAAGCCAGAGAATAATAGTAAGAAAAAGAATTCTCAGCACTCTTGACCACATTTCTCCCCCATTCCTTCCACCTCCTTCCCTAATTCCCGGTATGCAGCAATCAGGCATTCCTTCTGCCCCTTGAAACATGTTTTTGATATAAAATGGCCGTAAGAAATCCCAGCAAGCACAGGAGTGACCAAAAACAGGCAGCTGATTATTTGTTGTTACCATGAGGGTATGTCCTTGGTATTGACATTATAGCCAGGGTTCTAGGTTTTGAGTGTTTTGTTCAACTAGAAGAAAAAAAAAGAGATTAACATTTACTGAGTGCTTCCTCTCCATGTGCCACATAGTATGATTGGTGCTTTCACTCACATTATTCTCTTTAATACCAAAAAGTGAACCCTCCTATGTAATGAATGGACTCTCCTTTTTTAAAGACAAAAAAAAAAAAAAAAAAAAAGGCTCAGAAAGATTAAGTCTCATGGTCAAGGAGACTCACCTAGGAGTAAAGGCATGGGGATTTAAGCCAAAACCCGATCTGAAACTGAGGCTATTTCTGTGACAGCATGCTGGGCAGTAGATGCTCTATCCTTTAAAACCAAAAACCATTCTTAGATTTTTCCCCCCCTCTGAGCAGTGAGTCTTTACAGATTTACTGGTTGTTAAATGCTACTGACTCTAGCTAATTCCCAAATTAACTAGATTCCTTTTGGAGCTTGTAAAATGTGCTACACACTCAACTTCCGAATTTAGCATGCAAGATGATGACCACAGCAGTAAGGATGCTGCAACTTTCTTGTTAGGACAATGCACGCCTAAAAGCCCCTTTTTAATTTCTACCTTCTTTTATGAGGACAGCGTGAAGGAGGACATACCTAGGATACTGCATATTAATTTCAACACAACTAATACCAAAATGTCCCACCAATTTACTCTTCACTGACAATGTTAAAAGAAAATGATTTATGCAGATCAATCATCTCGCTCATCAAGTCCTACCCTGACAGCCAGCCTTCATCATTGCTATTTAAAAGGCACTGCTGACAGAAAAGACCGACTCTTTGATTAAGGGCCCTGTCTGGCTAACCTTTTATTTGAAGAATGATTGCCGCTGAGTGACAAATACTTTTCCATTCATTTCAAGGCAAAGATATTGACATTCAAATTCTTGATGGCTACACTGAGCAGATGCCACTGTTAGCAAGAGGCTGGAGAGCAACAGCAGGTATGCCGTGGCTCCCGGGCCAAAGGGGAGCAAAGAATAAAACTGAAACGCAGGCGCTTGGCTGAATGCTCTCCACAAGTGAAAGCAACGGGTCTCTCAGCCAGACCCTCTTCCCTCACTACTTATCAAAGAACATCTGTTTGTAGTTTTGCCCCAGTTCTCTTCTTAAAAGTACCCTTGCGTTACCTTGACCCTACTTGGAACTGCACAGGAAGGGAAGACTGAGAGGGGAAAAAAAAAAAAAAAAAGAGCTCGTGAGCCTGCAGTTTCAGGCCCTAGGATGAAACATCCCCCTGTCTCTCCATCCTGAGCTGCAGGAGCCCAGCAGACCTCACACGCAAAGCACCGGCCTTCTTTCGTCCTCACAGGACCTTAAGTGACTAAATACAAAGTGGAAGAAGCATCTGAAAAATCACCTACAAAAAAAACAAAAACAAAAACAAAAAAAAAAAAACAAAAAAAACAGGAAGAATTTTATCCCATCTGCTAAGGAGAAAGAAGAGTAAAAAAATAAAGAGGCAGGGAATGGCAGATAGAAACCAAGTGACCATGAGAGACAGAAATTGAGCTTTAAAAAGAAAAGGTAATTTTTCGAATCCATTAGGAGGTATATTTCCACCTTGGTCAGCACTACACATATACATAGAATGCAAACATATTCTCACAGCAGGATTATTCTGCTTATTTTTATTTCTTTTTTTTTAAATTTTTTTTCAACGTTTTTATTTATTTTTGGGACAGAGAGAGACAGAGCATGAACGGGGGAGGGGCAGAGAGAGAGGGAGACACAGAATCGGAAACAGGCTCCAGGCTCCGAGCCATCAGCCCAGAGCCTGACGCGGGGCTCGAACTCACGGACCGCGAGATCGTGACCTGGCTGAAGTCAGACGCTTAACCGACTGCACCACCCAGGCGCCCCTGCTTATTTTTATTTCTTAAATGAAAAACATTACCTTAAAGAGAAGTGGGAAAATTATGGATTCAGGTAAGCTATTTGTGACTTGAGCCATCGCAAAGCCTCAAGATGCATCATTTCGGGGAACAAAATACCTCCTTGTAGATGGTACCGAGATGCAATGTGTGGGTCTCACAAGGAACAGACTGTCAAAATAACTGTAGCTCTGATCCTCCAACAAATTCCCGCAGTGGGAGAGTTGGCAGGGGGACAGCTGGGGCATGGGCAGAACCTTCCCCTCAGTCATCCCAGGGCCCAACAGGTGACCCAAGCAGCAGAGTAGAGAGAGAGAGACAGAGACAGAGACAGAGAGACAGAGATAGGGGCTTCAGAGAGAGAGAGAAAACCTGGGCCTGAGTCCCCTCTCTGCTGCTTATTAGCTGAGAGATCTGGAGCAAGTCAATTTCCCTCCTCCATCCTCTGTTCTCCCATCCACATGGTGGGATGGTACTGACCACATTGCACAATTATTCGTGGGTATTAAAAAATATTCATTTAACAAAGCCACTTACCTACACTAATTTCCTCTCCCTTTCTTCTCTTCTTTACGCACTTGCTTGTTTTCAAGACTACTCCATAACCCAAGACTTAACAGTTACAAGACTAAGCTTTGACTCCTAATGCAGACACTTAGTATCTGTACAACTGCATAAGCCTTGAGTAAGTTACATGTTGAATCTCAATTTCTTCAGCTTTAAATGAGACCAGTCATAACAGTCCTACTTCCCTTATTGTGTTACAATGAGAACAAGTAAGATACTGTGAATGTTAAAATACTTGATACATTTTAAATCAATACAGAAATGTTGGCTGCTGCTACTGTTGTTCTCCCAAAACGGGACACTCCAGCCCTTTTTTATCTTTTTCCTTATTTATTTCTCCCATCTATATTTCTCATGGCAAATAATAAATCATAATCAGTTAATTAATCAATAATCATAGTATCATCCCCATTCCATAGAACTCTTAGTGGTTGCTTCTGCAGCTGTCTGGAAGAAGTACTTCCAGGTAGAAGGTAGAACTGATGTTTCTTCCATAATAAAAATTTATTGGAGGTTATTAGGAGCCAGACATTGGGACAGGGAGGTGAATGAAAAATGCAAAATTCAGTGAAATGGGGCAAACAGACAAATAAATGATTTCAGTATTGCTGTACAATATAAATTAAGTACAAAGGATGCTGAGGATGCCAACAAGGGAGGGTGTGACTACCTGGGGAGTCAGGGAAGATTTCACCTGCAGGATATGAGAACTGGGCCACGAAGGGTGAGCAAGTCCTCACCAGGCAGAAAAGGAAAAAGAAAGCCATTCATGGCAAGAGAAGGGCAGGTACAAAGGCATGGAGGCTAGGGAGAGGTCACATGCTCTGGCAAGGACAAGGGGAAGTTCAAGACATCTATAGATTTCAGACTTACTCCTTTAAACAATGGGGAGTTGGAGCTTGAAACTGCTGTGATCTGGTCCATGGTTTAGAAACATGACCCTGATCAAAGACCAGACACACAAACACTCACTGGTCACCTACTCTGCAAGAAACTCGAGACAGAGATGAAAAAGACTATCCTGACATTCCCTCTGGGAGGGGAGCTAGATGTGCTGACTGCTTTCAAGCAATATCTGAGTATCTGACTAACTAGGGGCTATGAGCCACCACCCCACCCCCCTACCACCCAGCACCAGGACCTGTGGCTTCAGAACCTGCCCTTCATACCCAATTGGCTGGGCTGATCCCTGCTTTTCTACCTGACTCTACTGTTCATTCCTATGAACTGTGGTGTGACTATGGATTGCCAATATATGTGTTCAGAACTGTGTCCTCTGGCTTTCTGTCTTCCTTTCCTGATGCTAGCCTATTGCTGTCCTGCTTTGACTTGCAGTGACCCTGTGTGTGAACTGTCTGACTCCTGCAACCGTCTACACGAGTGGGTAGGTCTCTAATCTATTCTTGTCCTTTGTTCCCCGTGTGCACTCCCAGTATAACTGTGGCAAAGGTGATGTCATACATTCACCAAATCTTGTTTCCTTGTCCTCTTCCTGGGCACACAGACATCTGACAACCTCCCTTACAGTTAGTTCCGATTGTGGTCAATACATGAAAAAACAGATGCAAGCCACTCCTAGGCCTGGTCTTTAAAAACATGCTAGTGTAGACCTTGTATATTAGCTTCACAGGAGACGATAACAATTACTACAAATTTGGTGGTTTAAAACAACAGGAATTTATTCTCTCACTTTGATGAATATACCAGAAATCCAAAATCAACGTGTAAGGCCACATTCTACCAAGGGTCTAGCTGACAGCCTCTTTCCGTGCCTCTTCCAGCTCTTAGTAACTCCTGAGGTCCAAGGATATGGCTGCATCACCCCGAACTCTGCCTGTCTCTACCAGGTCTTCTTCTGTGTCCAAATCTCATTCTTCTTTCTTTTATAAAGATACCAGTTCGGGGACTTAGCTCTCACTCTAAATCCAGTATGATTTAGACCCCAACCCAAGGTCCATAAGTAATTATAACTGGAGAAATGCTATTTCCAAATAAGATCACATTAAGGTTCCAGGTGGAAATATATTTGAGAGGATCACTTTTCAACCCACTGCTCCTCCCACGCCACCTTGGTGGCCTCACGATCCAGGTGGGGCAGTCACCAAACGTCAGAACTAGATCCTTGAATGACCATGAATGAGCAGAGCTCCCCCGACACTAACCCTCACTCTGCACAGAAGGTGAGAATATAAAACTTCTCGGGGTCAAACTACTGAGATCTCAGGGTTAATGTGTCACAACCAGTCCAGCTTGGCTACTACTGCAAGCCTCGTGCCCTTGCTCTGCAGTCCAAACACTATTTATGGGCTTAGGGCTAACACGCAGTGTTTTCATTTAGGTTCCGTTTTTGCTCAAAAGCCCTTTTAGGCTGCTCTTGCAGAATGTCCCAGGAATTTCTCCCAAAGCTTTGCTTGGCTTGGACATGGGTGTTTGGGAGGTTTCCTGTTTCCCCTGGGTAGTGTCATGAGGCTTTCGCTGATAACATCGCTGTTTTCTCGACTGGTCTCAGAGGAGAATGTGGTAGCCAGTAGGAGTTAGCTCTTGCTTTTACCGGGGTAGAAGAGAGGGAGAAAGGGGCTGAATGTGAATGTTTTCCAGCTTAATTTATCCAAAAGGGAACCAAGAAAAACAGTAGCTTGTGTCCTTTTCTTACAGATGTGGAAAGAGCACCAGGTTTTAGAGGCATGCTGACCTAGGTTAAAATTTCCCAACGTTGCAAATTCAACAGCTATAATGCTTTGTATGTTGCTTTTTTTTAATGTTTATTTATTGAGAGAGAGACAGAGAGAGCACAAGCAGGGTAGGAACAGAGAGAGAACCCCAAGCAGGATCTGCACTGTTGGTGCAGAAACAAACACAAGGCTTGAACTCACGAACCGTGAGACCATGACCTGAGCAAAAAATAAGAGTGGGAGATTTAACCAACTGAGCCACCCAGGTGCCTCTGGTTACTTTTTATCCCAAAGCCCCAGTTCTCTTACCATTAAAAGAGACAGAGAGAGAGAGAGAGAGAGAGACAGAGAGAGAGACAGAGAGAGAGAGAGAGAGAGAGAGAGAGAGGTTAACATCACCTTTCCCACGGGGTAGCTATGAAGATTAGATGATAATAGATACACGATTAGTTCAGTGCTCTGATCATAGTAGCTCCTAGATAAATGTCAACTTCCTTTGTTCCTATGGATAGGACAACTTATTCCCACTTAGATCTTCTTCCCTCCTGGGGCAAGGGGATGGCTAAGTTTGTTTAAAACCATGGTCTTCAGCATTGGCCTCAACAACCCCCATGTATTTCTTACCTTTCCTCTAGTTCAATCCTGGAACGGACTTACAAGAGAATGGATAAACTGACTAATCTCTGTATCCAGCTGATTTTTGCTCTTAAACATTTACGAGCATTCATTTTGATACTCCAATTAGACTGAAAGCTCTTGGAGTCAGGGACCACGTCTTCTTCTGTGTCTGCAAACCTCACCACCATCAGTACAATGCCAAACTGCCCACGGTTGCCTGCTCCATACTCACTGACTACAGAGAATGTGGAGAATGGCAAGTGTCCCAGGACACAATCTGGCCTCCTGTAATGTGAATGTTCAGCCATTAGTGAGCTAGTATTAAAGTCAGCTAGTACACTCACAGAGCAGAGGGAAGGAAGAAGTTCAAACACTTAAGAAATACAGCAAAAAAAAAAACAGGATTCATCATCATTCTGGATTTGGTGGATTGTCCATAAGTGAATCAACTAACGGTCTGTTGATCACCCCCTTCCCAGCTAGATGAGCAAAGCTTATCACCAGATGAAGGCATTATAATAAATTATACATTATACATTGTATAGCACATGTTATATAATGTATATGTGTTACATGTAAATTTGCAATACATATTTACAGCACCTGCTTTGTACTGGGCACTGTTCTAAGTAACACATATTTACAGCACGTGCTTTACCCTTATATTAATTCATTTAGTCTTCACAACTCCGCAGCACAGATACTATTGTTATTACCATGTTACAATGAGGAAACAAACCCAGAGGAGTTAATTGGTCCAAGTTACAGAACTAGTAAGTAGCAAGGCCAAGAGCCACATTCTGGCCCCATTCCAGAGGCCATGCCCTCAACACTAGGCAATACTGCTTCTCAAAGGGGAGAATATAGGGGTGGCAGGAAGTGAGCCCCCACTCAAAATGGTACCCAAAAGAGGGGGCTTACAAATTAAATTCTGAAGAGCCAACCCTGCAACAAAGTAAGCGGTTGTAGGACCAGAGAGTAGATGTGGCAGCTATAGATGTGAGGGGACAGCCATAAAGGAGGGATGGTGACAATTCACCTCAATAGTAGGATCCAGATGGAAACAACCTCCTAAATGAATACTTTTGGTTTCATGGGATAAAGTCCATCATTAAGGCCCAGATTAGCAGCACTATTTGAAGGCCCAGGAACACACAGCTCTAGCAGACTGAACACAAAGGATACAGAAGGAGCTGGGGAGTGGGGCACCTGGGTGGTGATCTCATGGTAAGTGAGTTCGAGCCACGCATCTGGCTTTGTGCTCACAGCTCAGAGCCTGGAGCCTGCTTCAGATTCTGTCTCTCTGTCTCTGTCCCTCCCCGACTCACACTCTGTGTCTGTCAAAAATAAATGTTTAAAAAAAAAAAAAAGGAGCTAAGGAGAAGTTCCAGAAAGCTTGATGGGTCTGTTTTGAGCTTTGCATCTTTAATGTGCAAACTGCTAGGGGCAAAAGACAGCCAGATTTTCCACCAGCGCTGCGAAGCTCAGTAACCATACCCTACATTTGTTTACCATTAGTGAATAAATCATTTCGGTTTCCACCAGCTTTGGCCCTCCTCCACCATAAACAGAGTCAACTGGGGCTCCCCACTCCAGGTTGTCATTAAAAGCAGAGAGGGCATTGGTGTTCTCACCCAGGCTCTGCATGCCTCATGGGCAATGTCCCCTCCTCCCTCCTTAAGCATAGTGGAATGAGCAATATTTGACGGGTGATTCTTTCATCTCTGCAGCTTTGAAAACCTCAAACGTCATATCGGATCTACAACAAAGAACAGGGACTTCAGGGGTTGACAGCACGGCCATAATTAAAGACGACCATCAATAAGCTGCCATGTTAAACAATGCCACGTTATAGCTGCTCCAAAACCAACTGTTTACCTTTCAGACATTTCTATGGAAGGGTTTAAACAGGTGCAGTTTGAATTGTTTTCATAAAGATAGGCAAACAGAAGATAGGAACTTTCCTTCTAAGACAGAGTGTAATGTGCAGCACACTATTCCCTTGCTCATAGTGTCCGACAGATTTACTTAGGGGAAATAATCTCTGATAACTGATAAGGATATGAATCCAAAAATAGCATTGAAAGTATTACAGGGACGTTGCCAAAGATGAAATGGGAAACAATCCAAAAATTTCCATTCTAAGTTCCTTCAGGCCCATGGACCTCAGTTTATCCCATTGTAAAATATGAAGGTTACACTTCAAGCTTATGTCGATAAGCAGAACCCTTTCCCCAATCCAAGCCTAACAGACAGGGAAATTCAAGAGTGTTTTGGGGGTAAATCAGAGTTCCTCTTGCCCCACCATGCCCCCAGAAGATTTTTAGAACTTGGAAAAACACTGGGTTGAAGCAGCTCTGTAAGTTCTTTCTAGGACCGAATTCCACAATTCTCAAGAAAACAAAGTTTTCAAGTGTAGAACACTTGGTCCATCTTTCTCCACAGTATTTTTTTTTCACTGTTAAGCATCTAAATAACACTGACTGTTGGCCTGACTAGATGAATTGCTAAGAAAGTTTCAAGTAACTTCTCTCCTTCTCCTGGAGTCTTGGGTAGGGCTGGCTTTATCAGTAGCAAAGGGAAAGAGGTGGCATTAAAACAAATAAAGAGTCTGATTTAAACAGTGAGCTCCTGGGGCAGCTGGGTGGCTCAGTCAGTTAAGCGTCCAACTTCAGCTTAGGTCATGATCTCATGGCTTGTGGGTTTGAGCCCCGCATCGGGCTCTGTGCTGACAGCTCAGAGTCTAGAGCCTGCTTCAGAATCTGTGACTCCTTCTCTCTCTGCCCCTCCCCTGCTCCTGCTCTGTCTCTCAAAAAATAAGTAAATGTTAAAACATTTTTTAAGTGAGCTCTGGAGCTAGGTACCCATAGCTGGCTCAGTGTCCCCGTTCCCAGACAGGTCTGAGGTGAAAAGAAGAAACGTGCTCCCCATGCTTTTCTTCTGCCTTGGAATTTATGTCAGCTTCCTGAGGCCTGGCTTTGTCATGCTTCCAATTCTATATATATATGCTGGCCATCTCTGGAGGTCTCCGGAACTCCAGAAAATTTGGTCTATTCAAAGACAGCCAAGAACTCTGTCAGTCTTGGATGATGCATAAAAATTGAGTGAACAGGGGCACCTGGGTGGCTCAGTCGGTTGGGCGACCAACTTCGGCTCAGGTCATAATCTCACGGTTTGTGAGTTCGAGCCCCGTGTCAGGCTCTGTGCTGAAAGCTCAGAGCCTGGAGCCTGCTTCAGATTCTGTGTCTCCCTCTCTCTCTGACTCACCCCCAGTCATGCTCTGTCTCTGTTTCAGAAATAAACGAACATTTTTAAAAACACTGAGTGAACAGAAGGGCTGTTCTGTGGAGCCACCAAGAGATCCTTTTGGATCCCGTGAAGCAGAGACCCCTCAATGGGATTTGGAAGGTTTCTCCAGGTACAAGGGCTACTTATCACTTTATGTGAACAACTCACACTCAGTAGGGGGACCCCTGGGCAAGGGTCACAGTGGCTATGCTTCAGGCCCCACATGTGACATCATGATGAGTGGAAAATTTTCTCATACCTGTGAACATGACACTGTTAGAATAAGTATAAAAAGTTGCGGCTCGTTTCTTTGCAGAATGAAGATCATCAAGTTTATAACAAGATGAAAATCTCTGGTACCAGTTTGGGACAGATCAAAAGAATTACAAAACCTGAATCAGACCTCCTTGCATGAAAATAATTTGGAGAATCCTTGACTGAATAAATCTGATCTCCTTGCTAGCCCCACCCCCAGTGAGGGCCCCACAAAATCTCCAAAGAGGAAAACCGAACTACAACGCATCTCATTTCCACGAAAGGGGAGGTGATGTCCAACTAGTTCTAACTGACTAGGACAGAGCCAACGAAAGTAAATAAAATCACACGTCCTGGCTGAGGCTGAGCTACAGAACACTTCCCTATCCCTCCCACCACCCACTGAAGTCATTCTTGAGAGCCCTCTTTTCTTCTAACCTGGAGAACTCCATTTTGAAAACAACGGCCCTCTATGGAGGGCTTCCAACCCAGCTTAAGTTCTAAAAAATCAAATAGCCAGTAAGTCTGATCTGGAGAAAGCATCTCTCAAGAATGTGGGAAAACTGCCTTGGGTGGTTTGTGTTTAGTGGTAGTATCTCCTCCTCCAACTTGTCAGACTGTCTTGCTGTTTTCAGAATGAAACCAGATATAACTAAAGCAAAAAAAGAAAAAGTGTTCAAGATAGGCTCCTGATCACTGGTTTATTTTTTGAATTGAGAAGCCACACAATTTCCAAGCATAGTTACATTATGGTAATATGCTTTGTCATAAGTGGACTATATCCATCTGCTTGTCTATAAAAACAGTCTGTTCCTCATCTTTCGAAACTTGGCCTGGATACAGAACTTTTAACTTAAAATATCTAACAATATGTCATATCCCCCAGAAGATACATGACAGCTATTTCAAAGATACATAATATTATTAATTGTTTTTGAATGTAATTGAGCTGTTATGAACCTTAAAATTATAAAAATGACATTTAGTCATCAACAATTCTTAAAACATGATAAACACAGAAGAAATACTAATAAGTCCAACAGTACTCATAATTTCAAAATTATATCCTTTGAAGCCAAAATGACATTAAGAGGAACAGAAAGAATGTAAAAACTTCAAATTGCCATGCTTGAAAATATTAAACCTACCTTGTGATAAAAATTAAGTGTGAGCTAAATTATTTTTTGTGTTTGCAGAACTGTCAATGTGCTGTCTCCTTAAACTATCTGACGGGCTGCAGCAGGAGTAGATGGAGAGGACCTGGAAGATGTAAACAACTCGGGGCAGAGGAATGATCACCATTACTTCAGTTCACTCCTATTCACTTAGAATTTACTGAGCACCTACTATGAGTTTGTACTACATTGCGTATCATGGAGGTTAACAAAGGAGATACAACCTAAGCCCTAAAAGGAGCTCACAAACTTGCTTATTTTTAAAATTTAAAATGACAAGACTTTCTTTGATTAAATACCCAAATGAAAGCTCCAGTAAATAAGTAATGTTGGGTTTCAGGACTTCAGGAAGAAGTCATCATGAGCCAGGGTGGTTGAGGAAGCTCCATGGAGGACCTAAATTTCAGCTGGATCTTCAAGACTGAGTCCTATTTCGAAGGATATAACAAAGGCCAGAGTCTCTAGAGTAGGAAGAGCAGCTTCCATAATGGCCTAAAACCCGAAACTACCATAACTTGCTGGTAAGCTGCAAGAAATGGCCCAAATGCCTGCCCCTCACATTACTCACAACTCGGGGACATGGACAACATCCACCTGACTCCTTCTTCCCTACTGTTTCTCATGGCCCACTTCATTGGAGTCCCACCTGCCTGGGAATCCTAAGCTTCCCGGGGTCCCTCTCTCACCAGACTCGCTCCACTGAATTCACACAGGAGGGACCCCATTTGGTTCATGATAATCAGAGGCAGAAACTTCCCTCACCTGGCTCCAAAGAATGGACTCATTTTCAGAACCAACCAAACTGGCTACAACTCAAAGTAGACATTACAACTTTTCTACTGTAGTTTCTCTGTACCATCCTGAGAGCAGTAGTTCTCAGCCAGGGGCATCTTGCCCCTTAAGGGACATGTGCCCATATCTGGAGACATTTTTCGCTTTGCTACAAAAATAGAAGGAGGATGTGTTACTGCTACCTAGCAGGTAGAGGCCAGATATGCTGCTGAACCTTTTACAACACATGGGACAGGCCCCCATAACAAAGAATTTTCCAGCCCAAAATGTCAATAGCGGCAAAGTTGACATGCCATGAATATCAACATCTACAATATTCTCTGAGTAAATTTATTCTAACAAAAATGGAGAACTTTATCTTTTCTTTTTCTTAAACCTGACTTAGATCTACTGATTTCCACAAGACTCAGCCAAAATTCCAAGGTGTTTTCTAAGGCAAAGTTGCCTGACCCATGCAGCTCTGATGAATTCCACCCCACCCCCATTCCCACCCTATAAGAAGAGTGCACTGAGGGGAATGTGCACCCTGGCAATGAAGCGTGTCCTGCACTCAAGCAAATGATACACTCATACCTAAACCCAACTAGAAATGAGAGGATACTGAAAGCCACTGCCTTCTGTACCCTTTGTGCCTCTCCAAAGCTAGACCCACTTTTCACATATTTAATTTTTAATAGGAAATGCACTATACAAATATTTGCTATTTGAGTACTTTCAGTTTTGAGTTTGCATAGAGAAAAAAAGTCCTCATAACTTGCAAAGATTCACTAATGAACTGACCATTTATAAAACTGGTTCCCATTCAAATATCCATTCCAAGTAGTATGCATCCCTGATGCATGTTATCAACAGTTTAAGTCTGATGGTCAAATGTTATAGAGGCCCCCAGTGCAAATCAACTGAAAAATGAAACAGAAACTTCTGCAAAAGATACGGGGTTTCATGAACTCAACTGAAGTGATGTTGAACAAATGCTCAAATTACACTCAAAACCACTGATTTTGCATCCTTGGACCAACTGAAAAAGAGAAAAGACAGAGAAAAACACAAAAGTAATTTTATGAGATTCAATCCAATAATCGAAGGATTAAGAAAGGCTCGTATGAAACTGATCAAGTCCCAATTTTACAGAAATGAACAACTCTTATAATTGTACAATAAAAGCAAATATGAAGTAAAAGATATTTGGTGCCAGAATATAATTTTGCCAAAAAAATTATGGGGAAAAATTAAAATAACAGATGATTTTTTTGTTCTAAGAATTAGACCATAATAGCAATTATAACTTAAAATGTTTGATATAAAATATATACATAATTTTGACTGCCAGATTTCATGATTAAATCCCAATTTTTTTATTCCTCCACAGCTACTATTATATTTTGTTTTCCATTTAAGTTGATTGACCGGAGGCGATCCTTTTCCCTTCATACCATGGGTCTCCCCCTAAAGATCCAGGCGCCCTGAAGTAAAAGCAAAAATACAGGACAGGCTAGGTCCCTTTCCCAGCCCCGCCTCAGTGCCAAATGTGCCTTTCCCACAGCTGGTGATACTTCGTAAAAGTACCCAACATCCACCCCACCTCAGTGTGAAAACCACAAATTACTTCCAAAAAGTACAGACCAGAAAGCATTAAAAACAACAACAACAACAACAACAAGTCTGAAAGCAAAAACAAAAGGCCCTTCAAAATCCATACCCAAAACCCATTGCTCTGAGAATAAAATTCCACCTCCTAACCAGAGCCCACCAGCCCCTCAGTAATCTGGTTCCTGCCTGCTTCTTCATCTTAAACCTCTTTAAAGTCTCTTCAGCACTTATCACTAATTAGCCACATGGATCTCTGTGGCCCTCAAACTTGCCAAGCCTCTGCACACCTCGCGGCCTTTGCACATGCTATACCCTCTGTCTGCAACGTTCTTCCCTAGTTCATTCCGTTCTAATTCCTAAGTCTCAGCATAAATGTTCCTTCTTGAGATGACTTTTCTTAGCATCCTATCTAAAGCTCCTTCAATACTCTACATTACTTAGATGTTGAAAAATTTTGTTAAATGGATGAATAGATGGATGGATAGCTGGATGGACCTGATGGATAGATGGATGGATGGAGTTCATTTGTGTGGCAAAGTCAGTCAATATGTGCTGTCAATAGCCATTATTCCCCAAGGCCATTTTCCAAGCAATTGTTTTTCTCCCTTGGATCATTTGAGATTGAATCAGTGAATCCAGAGCTAGGAGGAAAGAGCCTGATTAAGGTCACTGCACCAACCCCCAGGGAGAATTCCCTATCATCCATTTTCTCATGCTTTGTGTCAAGTCTTGCTTTCAGCTTCTCCAGTGGCAAGGCTTCCCTTAGGTCCCCACGGACACGTCTACACACTCTCCCCATTGTGAAATTTGTCCTGATTTTCCCAGCCTAAATTCCTCTCTGCTTAACTTCACCCCATTACTCACAGCTATCTCCCTCTGGACTACAGCAAATGACAACTCTGTGGAACTTACTCTCTCCTCCTTGCTTCCCACAATTTCCCAATTCCACACCCTATCCTTGATGGAAGAGCATGGCATTAGATTCAGGCAAGAAGAGTTTACACAAATGTTCTGAATTAAAACTTGGTCACCACCAGCCTCATCTCACCCACCCATCTCTTTCATCCATCATTTTCCCTTGCCCCTTCCTCCCTCCCCAGCCTCCACAGGGCCAATCTGGTTTTGTTGCCTCATTACATGATTCTCTCAAAATCTAGTCCTATGCTTGACTCTAAGCAGCAAGTTTCTGTGAGGCCACACAAGAAACCAGTGACGATGGTAGCTTCTGGGGGATGGAGAATTGTGGGGGAGAAGTCTCATTTTTTGTTGATACCTTTCTGTGTCCTTTGCCTTTTTAATTGTGTGCATTCACAACTATTTTTTAAATGGGGGTAAAACACACAGAACACAAAGTTTGCCTTCTTAACCATTTTTAAGCATACAGTTCAGTGGTATTAAGAACATTCACATTGTTATGCAACCATCACCACCATAAACACAACTTTTTCCATTGAAAAATTTTAAATTACATGTTTAAAAGTACAGTTCTTGATGAAGTAGCTATACAAGACACAAAGGATAGAACAGGAAGGAGGAGGCTACATCTGGCATGAGCTATGGAAAACAAATATCACTGTCACTTAGCCATTTTTGATATGTTAAAAACTTAAAAATATAGGGTGGCAGATAATTCTGTGAAAATAAGGGGAGAAAAGGAACAAAATACAAAAAAAAAATTTAAATATGGCTTTACCCCTCTCTACACATATTTATAATAATGATGGACCAAAATAAGTATGTGCATTTTCAGTCAAGTATAGAGAACAGACATCTTAACAAAACAGAATTATGGCTATCACAGCAGTTTGTGAAAAAAATTATTAGCTTTATTACCACAAAAGTAGTTTGAATAGGAACCTTCCAGCTGTTAAATCTGATCATCAGAACACTGCCAATTTTCTCTGCCAGTCTTTTTGTGCAGTGGGGAACTTGTTGCAATTAAGGGATTTTCTCACTTAATAATTCTCAGATTTGGAAGGTTTTTCGTGTAAGTAACAATCCAAGTAGTGGTATCATACTCAGCTCCTTTTATATAATTTTGTAACTTGCTGGAAGTGGCAAAGACTGCCACATAGGAGGATGATGATTTTCTGTGTCTCTAGGAGCTGTACTCAAAGTTAAATTTCCCCAATCTGACAGCATGAAGGCTGAAGCAAACCTCTGATTGCAATTTCTGCAGTCAAAACTCCCTCAAATCCCATATGTTTCATAGGACATGCACACTAAGCCTGTCCCTGGTGGGTTCCAGCTTCCATTAAGTTTGATTTTTCTTTGAGGTAAGTATTCTTTCAACACTGATATCTCAGTTCTGAACTATAGGTGCCAGCTGATTCAAGAAAGGCTGGATGTCTGAAAAAGAGGAGGTCTGGGAGATTGCTGGTGTTTAGTAATTAAAGAAAAAGAAATCCTCCTTAAAATGATGTTAGTTTGCAACTCAACACAATGATCCCTACATAGTTATTCCCATTCTCCTTCCCCCACCCCCACACATTTGTACTGTACTATGACACAATTGCTTTTTACACTCAAAATCCCTAAGAGCCACCTGGCTATCAGAGTTGAGGCGTCTGGTACAAGAGTAGTCTTTTCTAGGTTGAGCAAGCTTACTTAAATATAACAGAAGCTGGGGCTAAAAAATCTGACTTTAGCTAAAGATTCTGAAAATGGTATGTGAACAGAAGTGAAAAATTATAGCATGATATAAAGAATAAAATACTGGACTAGGATCTGGGAGATTTACATCCAAATTCCAACATGTTCACTAAGTGGATGTCTTGTCTTTTTTTTTTTTTGATGTTTATTTATTTGAGAGGAGGTGGGGGAAGGGGCAGAGGGAGGGAGAGCGAGAGAGCGAGAGAGCGAGAGAGCGAGAGAGCGAGAGAGCGAGCCAAGCAGGTTCTAAACTCAGCACAGAGCCTGACTTGGGGCTTCATCTCACCACAGTGAGATCATGACCTGAGCCAAAATCTAGTCAGATACTTAACCATCTGAGCCACCTACGTGCCCCTGGATGTCTTTTTTTAAGTAAGGTGCAACCTGGTAGTCCCCTTACCTATAAAATGGCATATTATCCATCCAATGTGCAAGATTCTTATAGTAATAAAGATAAGGCATAGCAGATAAAGTACTAAGGATATTTGTACAATAATTTGTCCCTTTTGGTCCTTTAGAGACAGAAAATTCATCAAGAAACCTAAAACAAGAAACTTATAAAGTATATCAATGAGGTAAAATGGGCTGCCTGATACTGATACCAATCCAGCTTCTAGGAGAAGATGCCAGCAACAGGACCATTAGGTGCTATATTAGATTCCTATCGCTGCCATAACAAACTACTACAAACTTGGTGGCTCAAAGGACAGAACACCCATGGTTATGGAGGCTCAAAATCTGCAGTCAGTATCACTGAGTCAAAATCAAGAGGTCAACTGGGCTCTACTCCTACCACATGCTCTAGAGGATAATCTGTTGCATGCCTCCTCCAGCTCCTGATAACTTAACATTCCTTGGCCTGTGGGGCCACATCACTCCAACCTCCCAGGCCAGAATCTTCCTATCTTCTGTCTTCACATTGCCTTCTCCTCTATGTGAGGGTCAAAACTCCCTCTGCCTTCTTCATAAGGATACATGGGATTGTAGTTAGGGGACCTATCCAGATAACCCAGGGTAACCTCTCCATCTCTAGGACCTGAATTTAATCACACCTGCAAAAAAGGCCATACAAAGTAACATCCACATGTTCCAGGAATTAGGACAGGGCATCTTTTAGGGGGCCATTTTAAGGAGTGCCAGAGGTATCAAAGACACAAAGTACAAACAGATCAGGAAGATAAGCTAACCAAACAACTTCTTAAAATTTCAAATGATCTCTGCGTTTGGCCTAATTTACACTGGGGTATGAGAGAATGGTATCCATCTTTCTGGCAACACTTAGAGTCATTAAATGGAAATGAATTAGGTTTAAGGAAAAAAAACACAGAAAGATGAACCTAGCAGAGTACCCTGGCAGGTGTGCTAGAGCCATGGCTTGGAAACAAGAAGCAGAAAAGCTTGCCTCTCATGTCCCACCTAAGCTGAGAGCCATCCCAGTGTACAGCCCACATGGGAAACAAGAAAGCCTGTCTACCAAATGTCATTCTGCCAGTTCATTCTTTCACCCCTTTCAACAAATTCTTATGGAGCACATACTATGCACCGGGCACTGCATGCTTCCTCTTGGAAGAAAGAGACACACTAGTGAGTTAAGTCAACTCAAGGCAGCAACTGCCTATAGAGGACTTACTATGTGTCAGATACTTTGGTAAACATGACAAAATCTATTCTTGCACTGAACTCCCTTTGCAAAAGTTGATGATATTTCCAAGAAAGGGGCCTGCATCCTCTGAGGTGGAGGCTCAACCCTCCAAATAATCTCTCCTGCTGAAGGTCGGTGCAGAAGCCCAGAGCACTCAGCCCCAATTTTTAGAATATGGTGTAGTACCTGGAGCCACCATTCTCTACTCCCTCCTCACCTTGTCAACCTCACATAATGGATTCTGAGAGCTCCTCCTGTCTATCTGATTACATACTCCATGCTTCCCACAGGAGGGTTGCATGATTAAGTGGCATTCAATCTTCTCTGCTGGGTGATGTCAGGCTCAGCAGCATCACCACACAGAGTGGGCACCCCAGCGGCTGGAGGGGGAGCAATTCCCAGCAAGTGAAGAATGGGGATGCAGAGGCAGAAGAGGAGAAGGGAAGGCGGCTCCTTTTCATTCTGCACGTGAGCTTCTCTGGGTCCCATAAATTCCTCTGCCCTGTATATTTCACTCAGCTGTCTAAATGAGGTTTGCTCATATAGCCACCACTGTGCAGAATCAATCATGCCCTTCTGCACAGAATGTTAATTGTGCGCCTCTCAAAAAGAAAGAAGGAAGGAAGAAAGAAGAGAAAGAAAGGAAGAAATGGAGCACACTGCAGAGAGACCTCAGAAAAAATCCAAAACCACTTTTTTGAAGGCACAATAGTTTTTAAATTGGCATATGAAGTAAAGAGTCACAAACCCAAGCATTACCCAGCTGCAATCCAGGTGCCTTTTCCAAGGCTGGGGAGAGAAATATTAAGCAACCTCTTTACACGTCCATCAATTGTTCTGCACAGCACTTGCACAGTCAGCTGCTGAGCTGCCCAAATACAGACGCTCTGAGCACTCCGAACAAGTAGTGTCCTCGGTTAACTCCACACAAAATAGCCCAAATTAACCTGGGCTACAGATCTTGGTTTGTACCTGACAGGGATTGACTCATTTCAGAGGGAGAAAAGGAAAAGAAAACAACTAACAAAGAGTTTTCTCCTCCTCCTTCCCTTATACCCAAAAGCAGTAGACACATGGGCTAGCTATTACCAAAGTAAATTAAGTAGATGAACGACAGCTGAAAAAGTCTTTGGTCATCATCTAAGTGCCTGGGACCCACTAGACATGTCTGTTTCAGCTAATCATCTATTTTTTATTCTACAGAGGTCACATTATTAAACTACAGATCATGAGATCATATGCTTAAAGAGCGCAAAGATGCTTTGAAAACACACACACACACACACACACACGTCTCTGAATGGAGGGCAAAGAGCTGACTCCACCGCAAGAGCATTCAAAGATCCCATTGTTTCCTAACGGACCGGATGGACACCGTGACGACCACACTGCCTCCCACCACCAATTTTGGGAACATGTGAAAAATACGGTATGCTGCTTGCTGGTATGTGGTCCGAGATGACTCATAAATCTTCCTTTATCTCCTTCGTGGTGTTAGCAGAAAAGGATGAGTTGCTTTTTTCCATCTCATTCTCCCGTCTATCTGTCTGTTAGCCGTGCCCTTGAGCAAAGATTACTGATGCCCTGCCTTTGATATATGACACATCACCCACAGCAGCTTTTCATCAAGTGAATTAACCTGGAAAAATGCAAACCCACCTGCCAGTTGCTTCCAAACTTTGCACAATTCCTTTGTGTACTTCCTCTCTAACGTGCATCAGGCAGAAAGGTAGCAAGGGCAAGCAAAAAAATGTGGAAAATTAAGAGAATCTAAACCAGGAGCTCTGTAAAATAACTCACTTGCTGGAATAGATTGCTTTTGCATAAAGATTTGGGGGGGGAGGGATGGCACACATGGTACATGAAGAACCTTAGCTAAGCCACAGTTTAGAATGCTTTGCACCTGAGCTGGAAAATGTCATTTTCCTCCAGCCATTTACTCTCTGTGGCTGGAATAATGACAAGAGTCTTGGCAGACACTGATGACATGGTTACAGAAACTACTTGGTGATTTCCAATCAATAATGTAGACGGGATGGGGAGAAGTGTAGAGCAAGAAGGAGCAGACAGGAGAGAGAGGGAGAAATCGAGAGGCTAAGGCAGGGAGGAGAGAAAGCTGAAGAGAAGGGAAAGCAAAAAATGAATCTGAATTGTTCTGCCAGCCCCTCCCAAACTAGGTTGGAATGCAACCAGATTCATTGGCAATCAGTTCCTGAAGCCTCCTACTTATCATGAAAGAGTAAATGAACACAGCAGGATGGATACCTTGAAGGAACTCAGTCTACAGGTTCAAACAGAAGGCAGTGCGGAAACCATCAGTGGTACTCCCGTATTGCTCGGCTAGAGAGAACCCTTGACCCATCCAAGGTCATACAGCTAAGCAAAGTGGGAATAAGGTTGGAAACCAAGTTTCCAAACTCCAAGGCTCTATCCAACACAACACATTACTCCCAAGCCAGCTTAGACCTGACCCCACCGCACCACAGCCCACACCCTCCCCTCTAAAAACAACAACAACAAGAAAAAAAAAAAAACTATTCATACAGACTTGAACGTGGATAAAACTCCTAGCACAGGGAATAAGAAAGATTTTGAAGCTGGAACAAAGGTCGACTCTGTGTCTCTTGTTTACCCAAGTAGTAAACGTTTTCCTTATACTCATCCTTGATTCTGATAATAAAGCCATTATTCTTTTCAAGGTGACATCCACTGTGAATGAATACATGAAGGCTTGTGATGACAGATCTTCCTGTAATATATTCTAAAAAAACAAAAAAAAAACAAAAAAAAAAACAAAAACAAAAACAAAAAAACACTAAAATCCAAAGAACCCAAACTATCAATCATCGTTTTTTGCCCATATTCTAATTTTAAGGGGGAAGTTACAAAGACTGAGTTTGTTTTTGTTTTTTTTTTAAGGACATTATAAAAAATCTATCTTTGGGTGCTCCTGGGCTCAAGATACATGCAGTCCAATCTTCTACACCTATATTTCTATTTCTGGCCAGCATGAACAGATTTTCTGAAATGGCTCTGAAATCTTTCATTGTCAAGGAAAGATTAAATTTTATTATCCGCTATACTTTCTAAGGAAACAAAGGACATCACTGGATTTTAGAAAGACTTTTCACAAATAAAACTTGAAATCAAAGTGGTGTCTGTAGGCATCGGTTAGTCAGAAAATTAAATTACCCAAGACACCCTGTTTCCTGAGCATTCTGGCGAAATTTGAGAAAAAGAAATGAGAAAGGGATAATGTATGCACACCCATTGACTGATTAATACAAAAGCCATCTCAATTTCCTCAGGGAGTCCGTTCCTTTCCTTATAGGAAGAAATGGAGGTTGTCTTCCTGCTGGTCAAACTAACATTTGCCCATAAAATGATGCCTACCTGGCAAAGAGAGTGATAGGAAGTAGATCAACACATGATATTGGAGTTTCTGATCAATGTGATTATGAGTGAAACCATATACAGTGATCAACAAAACAACATTTACTGAGGGCTTACTATGTGCTTAGTATTCTAAAATCTTCATCTGTGCCATATCATTTAATGTCCCTAACAACCCTATAAGGCAAGTACTCGTATTAGCCCCACTTCACAGATAAGAAAACTGTGTCTCAGGTAAGTTAAGTACCTTGTCCAAGCATTGCAGCTGCTAAGTGGGGGAGCCAAGATTTAAACCTGGGAGACCCACCTCGAAAGCCTAGAGTATTTTACAAGGTGAATGTGAGCCAGGTTTTCTGTGCCAGCACCCTGCTCACGTGCCTGGGCAATGCATGTCTTCATATACAGGAAAAATACAACATGGTTATGAAACCTGCCCAGTGTCAAAATCTAACAATGCCTAAACCCTTACATTGCCTTACTCACCTATCACTCTCTGTTGGGGAGATAAAACCTTGATAGCCTTCAAAAAGGTATGTCAAGACTTCCAGGGATTAATATATTTCATTTTAAAGCTGTATCCTTATAACATATCTTCTTCTCAGATATTCCTCCATTTTTCTTATTGTGGTAAAATATACATACCATAAGACTTACTACTGCCGTTTTTTTTTTCTAATTTTTTAATGTTTATTTACTTTTGAGAGAGAGAGAAAGCGAGACAGACAGACAGACAGAGCATGAGCGGGGAAGGGCAGAGAGAGAAGGAGACACAGAATCCGAAGCAGGCTCCAGGTTCTGAGCTGTCAGCACAGAGCCCAACACAGGACTTGAACCCACAAACTGTGAAATCATGACCTGAGCCAAAGTTGGATGTTTAACCAACTGAGCCACCTGGGTGCCCCACACCATTTTTAAAAGTACAGTTCAGTGGGATTAAATACATTCACACTGTGCAGTGATCACCACTATCCATTCTCAGAACCTTCTCATCATCCGACAGAAACTCTGTCCCCGCTGAATACTAACCACCTGTTCTTCCTCCGTACAACACTTGGTCACTGCCTTTCTACTTTCTGTCTTTACACATTTGACTCTTCTAGGTACCTCACATGAGTGGAATCCAAAAGATTTGTCCCTTCATGTCTGGCTTCTTCCACTTAGTATAATGTGCTCTAGGTTTGTCCATATTGAAACAAGTAACAGAATTTTATTTCTTTGTAAGGCTGGACAATATTCCATTGTGTGTACATAACCATACTTTGTCTATCCATTCACCGGCAGATGGACCTTTTGGCTATTGTGAATCAAGTTTCTATGTACATACATATATACGTATCTGCCCATCTCTGTTTTCAATTTGTTTGAGTATATACTTAACAATAGAATTGCAGTGTCATATGGTAATTCTATGTTTACCTTTCTGAGGACTTCTTCAATTTCTGAAAACTGAGCATTTCTGTATAAAAGATGAGTTCCCTATGGACAAGAGCCTTATCTAGGTACCGTTGGACCCTAGGGCCCAGAATAGTAAGATTTCTCACTGAATTCTCAACAGATGTGTTTATAAATGCATAAAAGAATCAAATCAAGTTCTAGTTGTCTGAAACCAGGGCAAGACAGTACGCACTTAGGGAATCCCTATCCCCCCCCCCCGCCCCCCCACGGAGCCAACAATTTGACTCTAAAAAACACTGCTTTTCCTGGATTTTTTTCTCCATTGCAAACACACCCAAGCACATGTATGCCTTGATGCCAAAGCACATCAGAATAATCCAAAGGCAAACATCAAAAGGGTTGAAAAGAAATCATTAGAGCATTAGCTGTTTCACTGATGGATCCGAGGTCTTTATCCACCGCCCTCATCCCTCTATACCCACCCCATGAGGAGTGAGCAAATCAGAAGATTTCTTTAAACTTTGCCCTTGCTGAGCTTTCTATTATAAAATATGGGGACAGGGCCAGGGGAAGGTTTGCTTCCACCACTATTTGAATATCAGTACTTCTTTTAGTTCATTAATACATCACGAAGGTATTTTTCAACACATTAAATTCAGTTTCAAAAAAAGAATGAGCTGACACAGTCAAAATACATATGACCAAAATGCATAGTGGGCTTCCCCAGCTGGCCTTTCCAGCCACGCTCACCACCACCCCCATCTTGGGTAGTGCAGGCATCCATTACTCAGCTAATTGGCAGGCCTGACTTAGGAAGGGGAAACTCCAGCCAGCCGTCTGGGCATTTCACGACTTAAGTGCACTCTGACTTGAACGATATTAATGGGGCTCCAAATTTTAACTATTGATGGCTTTCAGTAGGAATTTACATTTCTGTCCTCCTGGGGCCCACACATCACTAAATTCTCACCTGTGGTGAAGACAGCCACAAGGGGGAATTGGTTTCAAAGACAGAAAGCAGTGATAATATATGCACTGCACCTTCCCACAAGCAAATACACATAATTGTCTTTTCCCCCTTTTTCTACATTAAATTTTCAACCCTTTACTACATCTTTTAATGAAAGCAGTGACTGAAAAATATAAACATGGATACATAATTCCCAATGAATTGGTCTAAGTGTAACTTGTAAAAACTGGATTAATGGTACAAAGCATGTACTTTATAAAAATAGCCTGTAGAAAAAAGCATTAAGCAATTACAACTCCAACTCTGAAGGCTCCAATATTATAGGGTAATATTTCCTTAATGTTAGACTTCATTAACCCTAAGATAATCTCTCATAAATTTTGCTGATTTTTAAAGAGAAAAAAATAAATTATGTTTATTAAACTACTGAATATGTTTATGAAAACAAGACATAATCTAGTGCCATAAACTTCTTGTCTTTATCTGAGTGATCAAGGAGCTCATAAATAAAATATCACATAACAAAGTGAGTGTTAAAATTCATTACTGTAATAGCTATGTTCATGATCTATTTCATTAACACTCCTCCTCTCCTTGGATAAATGGGCTTCTTAGCCTACGAGAGGAAAGCCATTTACAAGACAAAATACTAAGCCGCTTTTTCTCATTTTCCCTTATCTCTTCTATTCCTAACTTTCTAAATTAATTCTTCTCTTAAATCTTATTGTTCCTTCCAGTGTAACTCACAGCACATTAGAGAGAGTACAGAGAAATAGAAGCAAAGAAATGGGTCTATAGAGTATAAGTTAATTAGGGATCTAAGTGACTAGTGATGAGATTTGATGACATGGAGCCCCAAAGTGAATTTAGAAGCTTATCTTCTTAAAATATTTGAGAATGAAATACAAATAATAGAACTGCAAAAAATATTCAGTATATCAAACAATCTACATGAGCTTAATAACTGAACTCCCTTTCCTGTTTAACTATATATTGCAGTACCACTGACTGTTTCCACATACAGAATTTTCTAACCTTTATCTTCAGTGATTTTGCAGGTAATTTTATTTTTATAGATGTGTGTGCACATAAATAGAGAGAAAGGTGAGTGTTTTCCTAGGAGTTAGCAAAAACAGACACGTGTATATATGGGACTCTACACCCACAGGTGAAATGCTCTGACTCAAATCACCAAGTGGGCTTCCTAGCTAAGGAAAATAAGGCCAAAGCAACAATGGCTCTATGTCCTTCCCCAACAATTTCTTTGATCTTAATTCAGCAGAGTCCTAGGACACAGCATCTTCTACCCAGATAATAAGCAGAGGATGCTGTTTATGATAATGGCAGAAATTAAAACAGAATTTTACAACTGCTGAGCTGAAACAAGGCAAAAATCCCCACACGAATATTAAACAGTGTAAATAAAAAAGAATCGACTTGTTTTTATTCCAAACTACATACCAATTTATCTGCCACTGATCCAATGTAAAGACCACATTCACAAAACTCTACATGTATGGAAATAATGAAACTCATCATTGAACTCAACAAGTATTTATGAAGCATCTTCCCCAGGGAGCATGTGGGGCAGATTAAGAAGTACACAATGCCCTCAAGAAGCTTCCGTTTTGTGGATATAATCTGAGATCTGACTCAGCACCACATGAGATAGACAGGAATCAATTCTGTAGCAGAATGGTAACATACAACTAAGGGAGTAAGCAGTGCTGACCAGGTTCCGGCCTGGGTTTTAGAGAGGACAGGACACTGAGCTGGATCTGTAAGAAACAATTAAGATTTTGATGGTCTGAGATTCCAGGTAGAAGGTATTCCATGGACAAGATTCCTCAGAGTAGGCATGAGGAGTTATTTTCCAACTCGACAAACATATCAAGCACAGGAGGGAGCCCCACCTTGCCCTTCAAGAGAGGCTGGGAGCCTTCACAGGTGGGAGGGGACAGCGAGCCCCTAGGAGCAGCACGCCTAACACCTCACACCATTTACGCCATAAATTATGAGGTGTGGTTCTCCAAGTCCCTCTTCCTGGTTCATGGGCCACACATGAGATCAATAAGAAGATTCTCTGCAAAAAGAGATCCACAAACCTAGGTCTAAGTAAAGTGCTTGGCATTAAATGAGAATAGTTGATTATTGTGCACTTACCATGTCTCAGGCACTACTCTAAGTACTGTATACAACCCAATAACTTATTTAATCCTCAAACCAGCTCTAGTTTTCTTCCACTGTACACATAAATAATGGAAGTAAAAGAGGTTATAAGTGACTTACCCAAGTTCACAAAGCTAAAAATCAGTAAGGCTGGGATGTCAACAAGTGGGCTGACACCAGAAACCTCCACTCCTAACAATCGTATGTGGCAGAGATTGTTGTGTGCTCATCAAAATCCATTCCCTCTACCTCCTGGACATACAGCTAGACAGTCTTTCCCAGCCTCCTGGTAGTCAGGTGTGACCATATGACTGAGTTCTGGCCAATGGATGGGGGAAGGGACATACAGCATCTCCAAGCCTGGCCCATCAAAACCTTCCTGTATAGTCCTCCACATTCTCTGTCTTCCTCTGTGTGCTGACGACGTGGAAAGCATCCAGAGAATTCTAAGGCCCCTAGGAAGGGGGAAGAGGACATAGGAAGGAGGGGAGATGGAGTACAGTGTGGGTCCCTGAATGACTGCAAGGAGCCCAGCTCCATCCCAAATGCCAGTTGGAATTTATGGGAGTATAAAAAACATTAACTCCTATTGTGTTAAGATCTAGAAATTTGGTGACAGCAGTTAACTAACGTGACACAAATCTGCCTCCTGAATCATCACCCTCTAAATGATTACAAAACAGATTTCAGACTCATTACCAAAACCATGGCCGTCTACAGGGTGCTGGGGTTGCTCAGTCGATTGAGAAACCAATGCTTGATTTCAGCTCAGGTCATGATCCCAGGGTTACGGGATTGAGCTCCACATTGGGGTTTAGCACTGAGCATGGAGCTTGCTTCAGATTCTCTTTCTTGCTCCCTCTGCCCCTCCCCCACTCAGGCTCCCTCTCTCTTAAAAAAGGGGGGACACCTGGGTGGCTCAGTCAGTTAAGCACCCAACTTCAGCTCAGGTCATGATCTCGTGGTTCCTGAGTTTGAGCCCCGTGTGGGGCTCTGTGCTGACAGCTGAGATCCTGGAGCCTGCTTTGGATTCTGTGACTCCCTCTCTCTCTCTGCCCCTCTCATGTTCAAGCTCTATCTCTGTCTCTTTCTCCCAAAAAATACATAAATGTTGAAAAAAAAATTTTTTTTAATATGCCAGTCTAGCAAGGTGATGAAGAAAATAGAATGGGTGAAGCCAGAATTGGCATCCAGGTCCTCCAATTTACTAGCCAAATGATCTTGGACAAGTTACTGAATACTTCTTTGCCTCAGAGTTCCAGATAGAATACCTACGCCTATCTAGGATTCTTGTGAGGATTAAGGGGAAACATGCACATAGAGAGGCACATAGAAAGCATCCACTAATTCTATTCTCATTGTTATTGTGAAGTCTTCCACAAAATGAGTATCTGTATTAGGGATTATGTTTATCTGCAAAGAACAAAAAACAAAACGCTAAAATATCAATGACCTAAACAAGATTGGTGTTTATTTCTCTGATCCACAGACAAGGCAGTCCAGAGCTTATATGGGGGCTCCAAGAAATCATCAGGGACACCGACTCCTTCCAACTCCAGGCCCTGCCATCCATAGCATGTGGCCCTGGTCCTCATTGCCCAATATAAATGCTGGCATTCCAGTCATCACACCCAGCTCCATGCAGTACAATGGGAGGCAACAAGCAAATAAAAACCCTCTCCTTAAGAAAACATTCTGGAAGTCACACACAATGCTTTCATGTAGCCACATGGCCACACCTAGCTGCCAGATGTAAGGGAGGAGGGGGTGGCAACACACACAGTTAAAAAATGGAAATTCTGTCTGTAAAATGACGGAAAGAATGGATGTGGGAGGCAACCAGAAATTCTGCCCCAGCACAAGAATCAGTAAAAGAAAGCAAGCTACACTCCTCATGCAAAGATCTGATAAACTTTCAGAACAAAAATTCCTGTAAAAAGTAAATACCTAGTACATACCATTGAATTTTCTACTCTTGCCTTTCTACAATCCATTCTCCACACACAACAGCCAGAATATGTTAAAAATGTAAGCCATGCCCCCACTTAAAACCCTCCAAAGGCTTCCCACTGCAAATTGAGTTAAGGAGTATGGATTTTATTTGTAACCTAAGGTCCCACCTGGTCTGGCCCTGTGCACCTCCCTGACCCCACTGCATGCCATGGCTGTATGCTCCCCACAGCAGAGCCTGGCTGGACTTTGCTGCCCCTCTGCTTGTGCCAGCTCACACCTGCCTAGAGACCACACGCTGCCTGTTTTCTTTCTGAATCTCACCTCTCCCTGATCTTCCCGACTGGCTGCTTCCTGTCACTCAGATCTCAGCCATACCACCCACCACTTTATCAGAATCTTCCCTGGCCCCCGCAGTCACACCCTACCTCACACACAGCACATCACCCTACTTTACCTCTCACCAAAGAACTCACCAGGATCCAGTATTTTTCTTGCTTATATATTTGTCTCTTTCCTTACTAGAATGCATGTTCCCATTAAAGGAATGTCCATCTTATTCACCATTCAAAAAACCCCCCCAATCCCACCCACT
Organism: Felis catus; assembly: GCF_018350175.1. Lineage (NCBI taxonomy): Eukaryota > Metazoa > Chordata > Mammalia > Carnivora > Felidae > Felis > Felis catus. The sequence continues at coordinate 36,061,063 of NC_058378.1, read as the reverse complement.
GCAACTCCTAATTCCCCTCTAAGTTGACACTCATTCATCGCACAAGTATTTATTGAACACCTGCTATGTGCCAGACACAATGACATGCTGACGTGATACTGGCCCAACCAAAGCCCATTTTTACTACATAAGTTGACCATATAGACAATGACATTTCTTTTTCAATGATGTTTAATTATAGACTCTTCTTTCCTGAGACTCTGGGCACAATAAAATGATGTTCAAGTAATTCAGGAAAGTAACATACTGAACCTGTTAGCCATATATGAAGGGAGGGAGTAGAGGTTATTTTTATTGCATCCTAAAACCCCAAAATGAACAGCAGCTAGAAATTTTTAAAATTTTCCCATGAGGTTCAGGAACATATGCTCGCCCTGGACATAATCCACTTTTTTTTTAATCCCGAAAGGATAGATTTGTACCCAAAATCATCCTCACAGGAAAGCCAAGGAGTACAGCTTCAGGAAACATTATACAGCAACCATCTATGGCTCCCATACTCTTGGCGGGTGTGCAGATGAAGTCCAAACATGCAAAAGATCCACAGAAATGGTGATGGAGAGACAGAAGGAGAAAGGTGTATAGAGGAAAAAAAGGGGGGCATGCTAGCTGGAGGAGGGGAGAGAGGAGAAAGGGGGAAAGAAGGAAAACAAATCAAAGAAAGAACATCTATTAAAAATGCTGAGTTGAAAATGTTTCAGATGGCCTCTGACATCTAATAAGTCATCTGTCTTTCTCAATACAGAAAAGTCATTACTTACTAGTGAACTAATACCAGCAACTGTGACAAGTAAAAACAACAAAGCCCATAAAAATATAAAAGTTCACCCCTTGCAGTTAGGCAAAAAAAAAAAAAAAAAAAAAAAGAACGCATTCAATTTTTCAGATGAAAAACATTTGAACTGACTGAATTTATTGTAATGCAACTCGTATTATATGTTGGGAAAATGAAAAGAGAAAAAAACAGCCACTGCTCAGCCCGTCTTCAACTTTTCCTTGGAAAAGAGAATACAATATGTTTTTTGAGAGCATGAACTCTTCATAGAAACCAGTCATAAAATATCAACATGGCATTCTGGCTACAAGCCATCCATTCTCATAACAGACACATGAATTAACAGTACCTCTGCCCTGCCCACAAGGATCACCTCCTCAGAGGGTATGACCTGTGCCTAAAGGGCAGCATGAGGAATGCAGGTCAGATAAAGGAAGAGCTTGAGAGCCTTTGGGCTAACCAAAAGCACAGGAGAAGTCTTCTTCCCCAGGAAAGTCTGCAAGCAGTAGTGTTCACAAGCAGACCCAGCAAGATGGCAGCCCAGGATGTCATCAAGAGCAAAGGAGCTCTGCCTTCCCAGAGCCATATATATCAGGACAATCCTAGGACTCATCTGCAATTCTTCTCTGTCCTTCATTCCTACAGTCAACCCACCAATAGGACTGGTGTTATGTTAAAAATACAACCTGAATCTTTCCACTTCCTTGCATCTTTATTGTCCACTCTAGGTCATACCACCACATCTATCTTCAGAGGCTACCACGACCAGCTTCTCACTGGACCTCCAGCTTCTATTTTTGCTGGCCAAATTTCCAACCAGCAGCCAGTACAGTTTTCAAAAACACAAATAAGATTTCACCATCCCACTGCTTAAAACCCATCACTGGTTTCAGGGGTTTCCCATCACACATTCAATCAAATCCAAACTCCTTCCTAAATTCAGCATCTCCACTGTTGGCTCTGGCCTCCTTCTCCTCTACAGCATTCTGCTCCCACGTTCCCAACCAGCCCCACCAGTCTCCTTTCTCTCCCTTGAATTTGCCTGGGGCTTGGCACCTAGTATTCCTTGTGCCTGGACACACCTCTCCTGAGCTTCTCATAGCTGTATGTCCACCATTCCACTCTTTCATCAAGAGCTGCCTTTTTGGGGGCACTTGGGTGGCTCAGCAGGTTAAGAGTCCAACTTTGGCTCAGGTCATGATCTGACAGGGTCATGAGTTTGAGCCCCGCATGGGGCTCTCTCCTACCAGGACAAAGCACGCTTTGGATCCTCTGTCCTCCTCTCTCTGCCCCTCCTCAGCTTGTGTGCTCTCTTTCTCTCTCAAAAATAAATAAACATTAAAAAAAATTTTTTTAAATGACCTTCTTTTTTGAACTGGACTTTCCTGGCCAGTTTATTAAAATTGGGCCTCTTTCTCCAAGTCACTCTCTATTCCATCACCTGTTTTTTTAGGACCATAGGAAATTGTCTTGCACAAAACTTTTCTGATTTACCATCATCGCCCCCAACTTGATTGTAAGTTCCCCCAGTGTAATGTCTTCATCAGCCTTGTCCACTACTACATTTTCAACTAGTCGAACGAGTACCTGGCATATAGAAGGTGGTCACTAAATGTCTGTAGAGTGAATGGATAAATGTCACAAAAGGGTTATAAAGATGAATGGGCCCCTTGAGATTCTCCAACTCACAACTCCACCTATTTTATATATGGAAGATCAGAGGCACAGAAAAGTCAACCCGCTTTCAGTCCCAGTTAACACACAGTATGGTACTCATATCCTATGCCATATGTGCCATTCCCCTTCTACCCAGGGCTAGAGGTCTGAACCAGGTACAATTCCAGACCACTCCTCACAGTCAAAGAACAACGTACACCTTGAGGAGCAATACCGCACAACAAGAAGTATTGCAAAGGTAAGGTGGGTGCAGATACCTGGCAGCTGAGAATGGCTACCCATGAGACAATTCAGACTAGAACTAGTCTCAGAACGGTAGGAGCAAACGGATCCAAATCTAATCACAGAAGCACCAAATTCTTTAAAAAGCTCATCAGAAAAAAGCAGCACATTGTTTTAACGCAGTATTTTTTCTAACATGATCCTGGAGGGTCAACACTAACAAAATGTTTACAGAAAGATAGGAGAACACACCCAAGATAACGTCTCTCATCCTAGCTCTGCTCCTGACTCACCCTGGCTGAGTTACTTCACCTCCCTGGGCCTCATTTAGGATTAAATCAGCTTGGCCCAGACTTGGCGTCATTTGCATACACATTCGTGACTTTTCCATATTCAGGTATACCACATACATTATTTACTAAATATTTTAACTTCAACAAATTTATTTTTTAGAAGAAATTTTATATCATTTCCAAAACAAAAGCATCACTTGCCAATAACCCACAGAACATACATACCCACACATACCGGAAAACAAAATCCTATTATTAAATGCTACCTAACTTCTCTTTGTTGACTACTGAAAAGTCTGAGCCTGAGACTTCATCTCTGTTTTTTAAAAAAGCATTTATCAAGTATTAGGAAGGTAGGAAAGAGAGACCAACACCAAACTGGTGCTTTTTCCTAAATGTCATCCAAAGAACTGAAAGAGAATTGAAAAGGGAATAACACTCTCATTGTATGAATCTGTGCTGGCCAGTGCCTTGTGTGTTTACCATCTTAAACCACCTTGCATACCTATGCACACATACGCCACTTTGGGAAATGCTGATTTGAACACAGAATCCTGAAGTCCTCCACTAATGTTCTACCATACTATGACTGAGGATCAGTATATGTGACCCTTTTGACGAGAGAAGCAATGGATTTAATAATACTGACAGAACTGAAAGAGAATTTCCTAGGTACAAATGAGCAACAAGGATCATTGTGAAGGCTGGGGTGAGGAGGATAATGGTGATGATAATGGCCACAGTAATAGCGACTAACATTTATTTGGTGCTTACTATGGGCAAGGGGTCATGCTAAGGAATCTTTGAGGTAGGTAACATTATTTTTAACAGCTTTTTTAAGGACAATCCTAGGACTCATTTGTGATTCCTCTCTGTCCTTCATTGTGATATACACACACACACCAAAAAAAAAAAAAAAAAAAAAAAAAGTCACGTGTTGAACATATATAAGATGATGAGTTTGGATAGATTCATATACCCATGATCCAATCACCACAATAAAGATAATAAACATATCCATTACCTCCAAAAGTTTCCTTTTGTCCCTTTTTTCCTGAGGTAGGCACAATTATATTCCTATTTTACACATGAAGCAACTTAAACTTAGCTAAGAAAACAAAATGTTTCTTATTCTGATATAAGACAGCTGAGGTTATTTAAATGTTTGCCAAACTTTTTTTGTCCATGACCCACAATAAAACACAGTTGGTTAAATCACATTAAACTCCCAATATTTGTCATTCCTATAGAAATGGCTATTTCATATGTTAACTTAATCTATTTTATGTTGAGACTCAGTACACAATAAAAATACATACACATGTGTATATATATATAGACACATACCGAATACAAAAATTCTGATAGGAATATATCTGCATGGGTGCATGTATATCCACATAAATGTATATATCTGATACAAAAGTTGTGTTAACCAATATTTATCCTAACTATGTTCCATAATTAAGTCTCTTAATGGCTATATTTTAGAAGATAGAAGTTACATTGACTGTTTTAAAAAACTGAACTCTGATATTTTCTACTGTTCTGTTCTTTATAATGTTGGCTAAAACTCACTAAATTGAGTTTATAGATTACTAATGGAATGCAACTCCCAGCCTGAAAAATACTGAGTCAAAGGAACTCGATTTATAATCAAGAAAATCACAGAGTCACTGTGACCTAGATGATGGCTAGCATTGCATGACACCCCCTCAAGTTATAAAGAAATGAGAGGTCCTGGGCCTGGCCCTCCATGTTTGTTGAATCAACAGAATTTCTATAATTGGACTCCAAAAGTCACTACCAGGCTAAATAACATATTTTAAGTTTTTTTAAGTTGTGTAAAGGATATATAAGGAAAAGCAACTTTGATAGATGTCTTTTTCCTTAAATTACTTAACAGTAAAAGCCTCTTATTTAAATATTTAAGTACAAAGATAATATCAAATGATAGTTTGAAAAACTGAAGGTAGTTTTCCTATGGGCAAAGGATTCGGAGCTAAAATAAGAAAAAAGAAAAAAAGAAAAAGTAGGACATGAAGTGCGATTGCTAGTTTTTTCTCTCAAATCTTTTTTTTTAATTTTTTAAAGTTTATTTCTTTTTGAGACAGAGAGAGACAGAGCATGAACAGGGGAGGGTCAGAAAGAGAGGGAGACACAGAATCAGAAGCAGGCTCCAGGCTCTGAGCTGTCAGCACAGAGCCCGACGCGGGGCTTGAACTCACGGACTGTGAGATCATGACCTGAGCCGAAGTTGGACGCTTAACCAACTGAGCCACCCAGGCGCCCCATTTTCTCTCAAATCTTAAGGGTACCAATGTCATTTGACTCTAAATGGAATTCATGTTTTACTTTGGGGAAAAATATTAGATAATTTATAAAATTCAATCTTTTTTAATGTTTATATATTTATCTAGAGAGAGAGAGAAAGGGAGAGACAGACAGAGAATCCCAATCAGGCTCCTCATTGTCAGCACAGAACCCAACAAGAGGTTCGATCTCACAAACCTTAAGATCATGACCTGAGCCAAAATCTAAAGTCAGACGTTTAATGGACTGAGTCACCCAGGTGTCCCTGTAAAAGTCCATCTTAATAACAATTAAGTTATTCAGTGTATTAAAAAGTCAATCAGTGTATTAAACACTAGATTGGGACTCTGCAGACCTGTGAGCCTGGGAAAGCTACCTGACTTCTTAGATACGGGTCAGACCCTGAAGCTTCCTCTACATCTAATATTTTAGGACTATCTGACCATAGTTTATCTGGTGGTGATTTTCAGAATCATTTCAATGAAAGAATATGGCATTCCAAGATCACCCAAATCGTGAAAGCTCCCAATCTGGCTCAAAACTCAGAGCAAGCCAAGGGCTCTCACCACAGCAACTCACATAATCCCAGTGTGTTTCTTCAGGGAACCCAGTCAGTGGTGGTATCTCTTCTCAAGCCTGGTCCCTGTCATAGTTCATAAGCTATAATCTGATGCATCATATTACTTTTTTTCATGTTAACGAAATACCTTTCTTGGTGTTTCTTTCTTGAGTGTTTTCAAGGTAGAGGCAAAATTTATTTGAATAATACTATAATTAAATCTCTTAGTGGCTGTATTTTACTTTAGAAAACAGGAATTATATCGAACTTTTTTATTGAATTGTCATTTTTATCTTAACTGTGGCTTAACCTCATTATCTACTTATTTTTTCTGAACTTACTCTATAGCTAATAAAAGAAAGATATGAAAAAATAAATTACATAATAAAGCATATAAGCAAGTGTAGCTATCATGAGACTCTCAGATTGAAAAACTAGCATGAAGTAATTTACACCACTGAAAAACCTGTGGATTTTTTTACTCATATTTTTAAAAACATTAAAAAGAAGAGACCTTTTAAAATGGAATGATAAATCAAGCTTCTGTAATTCCTGTGTATACCTTTAAAACCAAGGTTAAATCATCATAATGTTATACCAACTTTTCAATCACAGCAGAAATCAACCCTACAAGACCTACTGGTAAGGTCCCCGCTAAAAGGGTTTATAAAAGAACTACTCCCACATCCCTCTTATCTCAATTGCAAAACATTTAGTTTCCAAGTTTTAAAAAAAATAAATTTCTTTCATCCTCGTTTTCCTTTAGGGTATGTCCTAAATGCTGTGTTTTCCATAAAGGCCATGTTGAAATTTATGATGAAGTACAATGCATTCAGGTAATTCTTCTTGGCTCTTAGGGACCCATTAAACAATGCCTTAGCTCTAGCATCATCACAATCTCCAACAAATATTTGTAAGACTCGGCAAAGACAGACACCTTTGCTGCAGGCCAGCAGAAGCTACGGAAGTGTATGCGTGTGCATCCCTAATTTACATTTGGATTTGCCTGAATCCTAACTCAAAGCTCCAATCTTAGCCAAGACGGCAGAATACTCCGTCTTCATAGTAGCTTCACCAAAAAAAAATTTAAGTAGTTTTGCCATTTACCCCTTAAGCAAAGTCAGCAAAGACCACCAACCTAGTGGCAAGGAGAATTCAGTGGGTTGGGATTTTGTTGTTTTGGTTTGCTTACACCAAACACCTCTTCCAGTCTGAAATTAAATCACTCATTTAATAACCTCTCAACTTTTGTTGAGCACTCACTCTGTATAAAACGTGGTGGGGCATTAGGTACAATGAAAGACACAAAAAGCATGCAACAATGCCCCTGTTCCCAAGGAAAGAACTGTTAATCTAGCTGGTGGTTAGACACTAACATGAGGTGCCAGGGGCGCCTGCATGGCTGAGTCAGTTAAGTGTCCTACTTCAGCTCAGGTCATGATCTCACGGTTAATGAGTTCAAGCCCCACATAGGGCTCTGCACTAATGGTGAAGAGCCTGCTTGGAATTCTCTCTCTTTCTCTCTCTGCCCCTCTCCCTCTCAAAATAGATAAATAAAGTTAAGAAAAAGACAGAGAGAAAGAAAAGAAGCCAAGTTTAGTAACTCTATAGTGTAGAAACCTGGCAAAAAACTACCTTAAGTGATGGAAGTTAACCAAACCAGCGTGGTATTTTTACCAAAACCCATAACCCCAATATAATCATAAGATAGCAAATCAGGCAAACCCGAGTTGAAAGACCTGCAAAATACCTGACCAGAATACGTGACAACTATCAAGGTTGAAAAAACAAGGAATGGCTGAGTTGTTACCGACAGAGAAGACTAATGACACATGACAACAAAATGCAGTGTGGTACCTGGGACCCTGGACTAGAGGCTACCACAGAAAAAGGACATTAATGGAAAAAGTGATGGAATCCAAATAAAGTCTGGAATTTTAGTAATGTTCCAATGTTTCTTTCTTAAACTTGACAAAAATACAAAGGTCATGCGAAATCTTAACAATAGAGGAAACTGAAACTCGGTTAGGGTATAGAAAAACTGCACTGTGCCTGCAATTTTTCTGTAAATCTCAAAATACTACAAAATAAAATTTGTTTTAAAAAGTCAATACTGGGGCACTTGGGTGGCTCAGTCCGTTAAGCATCTGACTTGGGCTCAGGTCACGATCTCGCAGTTTGCGAGTTCCAGCTCTTCATCGGACTCTGTGCTGAGGGTTCAGAGCCTGTGAGCCTGCTTCAGATTCTGTGTCTCCCTCTCTCCCTCTGCCCCTCCCCTGCTCACACTCTGTATCTCTCAAAAAACAAATGTTAAAAAAAATTAATAAATAAAATAAATAAAAATAAAAGCCAATACAAACTTGTACACATATGTACAGTGAGAAAGTGAATAAAAAATGTGAGTGGCACAGAGGTTTTCTAAAGACTACTTTTAGGGTGAATCTGCTGGAGTTGCCATTATTTGACCTTTCTGACCTATAGAACAGCATTTTCATAGGATTCAACCTGATAGATGGCTGTGGACTTGAAGAGCTCATGATGAAAAGGAGCTTACTTATTCCGGACATGGAAGAGACCAAAAGGAGAAGGGGACTGTGTGAGCTGAGGTGGGAACACACACGATGTGGTCCAAGACAGAAGAAACCCACCCGTGCGTTTAGGCTGGGAAGTGACAGAAGATTCTTTGTCCAAGGAAGGACACTGGGCAGGGCCCTAAATTTTAATACATGAAAAAGAGCCTGGCCTCCCCGTGACCAGGAATGTCCTCTGGAAAGGACTGCAGCCCCTCGTGACACCGATATGTGAGCTATTCCTACGGCATCAAGGGCCTCGTTTTATAGCCCAGAGTAAAAGTCCAGCACAGCAGAAAGATCACTACAACTCAAAGTGCCAGATGAAGTCCTAATTCTGGCTCTGCCAATTTATGGGGTAAGACGCCCTCAACAAGCCCCTTACTCAGTCTCAGCCTCAGATCCCTACCCCTGCCAGGAGGGGCGGGGGTGGAGTCGCTCTGTAAGGCCTCCTCCCTCTCTAACATACTAGCTCCAACATAGAATGAAATATGTTTCCTGGCTCTCAGAAGCAACATGTGGTTCACTCAGATGGACAGAATGATGCAAGATCCGTGAAAGCAAAAACACTAAGAATAAAAGGACTGTGTTTTTATACACAAGAGTCTATTCTTTTATGATACATGTCTAGACCCCTCTAAATATTTAAACAACAATACTCTACCAGTATGAAAACTCTCTAAATCAGGCTCTGTGGTTAAGGAGGATATATGAACAGATGTGATCTTATTAAGGCCCTAATGTAACTCACAAACAATTTGTCATATCTGACGGGTATTGTTAAATTATGTCCACCTGCCAGAGGCAACCAGAGAAATTACCATCCGCCTTTACTCAACTTCTACTCAAAATTCCCTAAAAAGCTCCTGTAGATGTGTCTAGGATATGTATTTTTAAAGCAGTAACCTAATTGTCACCAGCACATAACAGCCAATGTGTCACAATTCCTTTTCATGTATATTTTATTATGGGTCCAACTGTTTCAACACCCTAGTGGTTCAACTTTAATGTAGCTCAGGAAACCCCCTAAGTAATATCACAAAATGCTTAACATCTGTGAAACTTGGACCCAAAAATGTTCCAATTTTTTCTTTGGTTTGGGAGGGGAAACGGGGTGGTGGGGGTGGAGGGGGGGTGCTGCTCTGACCAGGGTTTTCATTAACAATCATGTTGGAGCTCTTGGTTTTGCTTTATCACCTCACAGGCAGGAAGAAGGTTTCAAGTTTACCTTACTAAATGAGCAGAATGATTTCAGGCTACAAGCACCAGGCTTGCTTCTAGTCCATTTCAAATGAACCCATTTCCTTTCCTTTCTCTAAATATTTGTCTCCTCTCCCCTTTGTGCATTACAATATTTTAATTAAGTGAAACAATGAAAAGAGAGAGACAGAGAGACAGAGAGACAGAGAGAGAGGAGAAAAATGAAGTGTGAAGCATGTGGCACATTTCCCAAGCTATTTCAAAACTTCGCAGAGCTCTCTGGCCTCCAGTGGTGTTTGAAATATTCTTTATCCCACTAAGGAAAGGATGAAAAATTGATCTCCTCCAAACTTCAAATAGTGCATATTTCCACAACTGCAGACTGCAGGAAAGAAAGGCAGGCTTAGGAGTTACCAGACCAAACAGGAAGCGGTTCTCAGAGGACCCACGGCTCATCCCAGGCAAGTCCACCAGCAGAGTGTGTACACAGAGCCGCTCAGAGAATAAACACGGCTTCACTTCTGAGAGAAATCAAAGCAAATCTCAGAAAAACCGAACATGGAGTCAAACCTCAGTAATTCGGATTAACCAAGGGGAAGGTCAGGCTGGATCAGGACAAAGCCTTGAAAGTAAAGGGTGTTTTTTGCAAAATCTGACAGCATTCATTTCAATGTTCACCCCAACCCACCCATCCAGCTTCAACTCGTAGCAGCCTCCTCCGAGCCTCTATCTCCCTTGTGCTGAACCCATGCACCGTTCACTAGTCTCCAGGCAGACTATCAACTTCCTTATCCCTATGCTCCCCAGCTTTGCCTGAAATGCCCTAACTCCCACTTTCTACTTGGTAAACTCCTTCTCAGTTGTCAAGACCCCACCTCGAATGTCACTTCCTAAATGAATAGCATGGATCCCACAGCACTATGTGCATACCTAGAATGTGGTAAAGAGGTTCTTACCCCAGCTGAGTAGTATTAAAATCATCCAGCAAACTTTTCAATAAAACCCCAAACCCTGCACCCCATCTATAGTAATTGTGATGGAGTAGGTCTGAGGTGCAGCCTGAACATTGGTGTTATTTTCAAAGCTCCCCAGGTGACTGTTAGGTGCAATCCTGTGAGTTGCAAACCTTCCATACAGAACTCATCACATTGTTTAGAACGAGTTACCCATACCCCAAGAACAGAACACCCCTAAAAAGGCCTATTGTTGGCAGGGATGGAGAACACGAATCCTTCAAGAGGCTTCTTTAAGAATAAAGAACTTCTTGTGATTTCAAAGCCTTTGTCCCCATAGGGCTCACTGTCAGCACACATTTATTTTCCACAGCGTGCCTCCCATCTGCCTTCACAAGGGGTAACGCACCAACTCAAGAGTGGGGAAACCCCACTTGACTTCCCATTACTTTCTCAACACAGTAGGCACTTTGCCACTTTCATGTCCTCACCCGTCTCCTCCATCTGGTCCAACCGTATGCCTTGCTCAAGGCCTGAAAATCATTTCCTCTCTTCAAGTATTATGCCCACTTCAATTCCCAGAGATTTACTTTCCCACTCAACTCCACTTAATTTAGCACCCCTCCTCAAGTGCCTTGATGGGTGAACGGTCTCCTGGTATATGTATGAAAAGCTTTGTTGCGGAGAGATTGAGGAACCATATCTTACAGCGAGTTTCACTTCCTGCTCACAATGCAAGGTTAGACATACAGCAGGCACTGCACGCGTACTTGCTGTGAAAGCCCACCCAAAGTTGGTCCTCTTCTTTCCAGACCAAGTTGTGGGACAACAAAAGAAAAGTAACGACGAAGAGAGGCACTGCTCTGGAGAATCCACAATGTAAACACCACACCAAATGCTCCCGTGATAGACAGACTTCTACCGTGGCCCCCCAAACCTGTTCTCAGTGATGCTGCTTCTATTACATTACGTTACATGGCAAAAAGGACTCTGCAGATATATTTAAGGTTACTAATCAATTGGCTTTAAGACGCAGAGAATTATCTGGCTGAGCCATATCTAATCATGTGAGCTCTTTTATGAAAGCAGAGGTTTTTCTCTGACTGGGAGCAGAAAGCTAATTCCAAGGGACTCCAAGTCTACGGGGGAGTCAGCAGGACAGAGAGAGCCCACTGTCTGCTTAAAGATGTGGGGCTACAAGGAAAGGGTCTGACAACGTCCTCCAGAAGCTAGGAGTGGAACCTAGAAAATAACCGGCAAGAAAAAAGCCATCAGTCCTACAAAGGTAAGAAGCTCAGTTCTGCCAACACCCCTGAATGAGCTCTGGAGTGGATTTTTCCCAGACGCTCAAGATGAGGTCTCTAAACAGAGAACCCAGGCAAGCCTCCCTAGATTTACCAACCTACAGATAATTAAGTGGGTTCTGTTTCAACCCCTAAGTGTACAGTAATATGTCACCCAGAAGTCTCCAACCTCCTCCCTCAACCTAGTCAAACAAGGAATGTCCCTCTTACAAATTAATAAACCTATATTAACATGCTTATGCCAACTAATATAGTTTCCACATATGTATTAAGGCCAGGCTTCTGAAAGAGTGAAAAGTACTAAACCAAGGCAAGATGCTGTTACTATGCCTCTCAAGATCTGGGCCTGTCAAGATCCACCTTCTCTTAAGAAAGATGGTAAAATGTCATAATGGTATTTATATTAAGTACTATTAATGAGAGAGTCATTCATGAACTACTAGAAACTGAATAACAAGTTGTGCCAGCTGTTTCAAAGACGGTACTTAACACAGTTTGCCAATGACCAAGAGAACTTTGGATCCTTAGCTGAAAGTCAGTGAGCCTGATGTCTGGAGAGTACACAAGCAACACAGGATAAATACCCCTTCTCTCTCTGTAGGGATAAGGGAACCTGAGTCCTCATGCCCATTTCTTAAGAAGCTAGTAACCCTACTGCTTCTGGGTCCCCGCCTCACCTACTGACAGGCAAGAGGCAGGTGATCACAGAGGGGCTTTGTGGGAAACATTCTCTATATCCACTCTCTTGGGGTCTCCCTAAGCCCATACATCACATAGGGCTCCCTAAAGTCCACGTGCAGTGAGCCTCAACCACCTACCCTAGGGCTCGGGGAGGATGAGACGCCATGCCGGCCCAGCTCCACCAGCCTCCCATGCTTTTGGATGATGCCACCGACACACACGTGCTTTCCCAGTAGCCATTCCTGAAGTCACCTGCCAGGCCACCGCCCCTTGGTGGAGAGCTCCCATCTGTCTGTGTCAGCATTTGTCTGAACATCGCACCTCCATCATCTACAGGGGAAATTGATGCTGACGGCATGGCAAAGAAATGTAACTACAGCCTATTCTAAAAGCACGCGTTTATTTTATTTCAGAAATGTATGCATTATGTATGGCTGTACATAAACGTTTTTATAGAGCCTCTTAAATGATTTACCATGAGGTATGTGTTGATTATAATCTCTGCTTATTTAAGAGAGCCTTGTTTACCCCCATAGTAGTTAATACATTGAGACATGTTTCAACTAACAGTGACACCAGTAAACAAAAGTTACTGATCTACCTCGTGAGTTATAAAACTTGTAACATGTTGTAAACAGTTCTGTCATTTTATTTAGCATATTGCATTGTGTGAGCTGCCTTATTTATCTAGTGGTAAATCTTTATGTATCAAAAATGCTACAGAAGGCACAACAGATAAATTACAGACAGACACTAACATCTGACTAGTTAATCAAACAAATAGGACATGTAACAAAGAGAAAAGCTATAAATATTGACAACAAGCTGCTTCAGTCACAAAAACATTCAATACTTCAGTTCTCAAGTGTGAGTTTTATATCAGTCCCCTGGAAACAGTTTGTATCCTCCAATAAATTTTTACAGTTGATTCACCTGCCTGATACCCCTCAGCCATTTCCTTCAGAAGCTGTCAAACCCGCCAACGATAATATATGGCCCGACCAACAAGAACAGCTGTAGCCATTCTCTCTGCAGGTTCCTGCACCCTGTTCTGCATAAAATAATACATCAAGATTAATTGATTTCCCGTCAGTCTCACAGAACAGAAAATTAATTTTCATGTAGCTATTTTCCCCAGCATATGAATTTTGTACATGGCAAGTAATTTAAGTTTTTAATTATTCATGAGCAGGGAGGGGGTGGGGAGAAACATGATAAAGTAAGCTTGCAAAAACCCCAAGGCCAATCCCTGGGCCTGGGTTTGTGCTGAGGCAACAATAGCATTCGCTAATGCCCATATAAATAATATATGTATTAACATACATCTTAGTACAACACCAATTTCTCTCACTCTGACCCAAGACTACCAGGTCACCCTGCGGTACTTTGTCAAAGTCGCTGCGCTGGTTACATGTGACATGCTGTGGGGAAACACAGAACATGTCAGCCATATTGAATTGACCTCTGCCTGCCTCTCGGCAGCGGCCACACAGCCCAGGCATGATAGGAGGTAATTTAACGGTCAGTGTGTGAGTGGGTCCAAGCAAAAGTTGCTAATCAGCCAGGTGCTACCTCAGCAAGTCTTCCATTTGCAGGTGCCACTGACTTGTGAACAAGAAAAATGTAACCAGAAAATATAAAGAAAGCATTTGACTCACTCGGGCCTCATCTTTCACGGACTCTCAGCAGACCAGCAACGAGAAAAACTGTATCCTCAGAAAGGGAAAAACCACAACGTGAGCACCTCTGGCAATCAACTGTATTTGCTAAAACACGGACTAAAATGCTCCCACAGTACCTCCTTAAAAATTTCATTGGCATACTTCATACAAACTGCAAGACAGGCAAATGTGTGGAGCCCGTCTCAAGTCACAGAGCTCTATTTAACCCTGTTGGGACCAAACAAAGTGCCTCATACAGCACTGTCTGGCACAGAGGAAACTGGTCACCAGAGTCAAGGATTTTTGGTCACTGGTTGTTTACTGATGGCTTCTTCTGCCCTGAATGTTAAGCTTTAGTGTGAAATTAGATCACTATCAACAATTGACCTTCCTCAAGTTAAACAATAAGACCCCACCAGTATCATTAAGAGGAGAGAACCTGATCCAATCACCCAACTCCTACAGGGTAAGAGGAGTCCAAAGGTGAGATGAGAAAGAGCCTCTCTCAACCCAATGAGTGGCAGAGAGAGAAGCTTTCTCAGAAGAAAACTTGTCTTGGTTAACAGGAGTAAGCAGCTCTGTTTGGGGCATGCCCAGGATCCAACCCCCTCCTCCCTGACTCCAACCAGCAAAGGTCCCACTAGCAGGGGGAGTACTTTGGTAGGGAGGAGACAAGTCAAAAAGGTCAAATATTAAAATGAAAGAAAGTTAGTGAACGTTAAAAAAAATTTTTTTTAAAGGGGGGGCAGGCACCTGGGTGGCTCAATCAGTTAAGTGTCTGAGTTCGGCTCAGGTCATGATCTCACAGTTCATGGGTTCGAACCCCGCATCAGGCTGTGTGCTGACATTTCAGAGCCTGGAACCTGCTTCAGATTCTGTGTCTCCTCCTCTCTCTGCCCCTCCCATGCTCATGCTGTCTCTTAAAAATGAATAAATGTTTTAAAAAAAAATTTTTTTTTAATGAAAGGAACTTAAGTCAAAACAAAAAAATTTTTTTTTTACCTGGGGGTGGGGGAGAGTGCAATTGTGGGTGTACGTAGGGGTCACTTGGTTGGGGGAAGTGGTTAGGTTTCGTGAATTTGATGAAATATTAATAAAGACACAAAAATGGACATTTCTATAAACATCCTTTTTCAAAAGCTTATACAAACAGACATTCTAACCAAAACCAGAAAAACCAAGAAATTCCTTCTCGGCTTAAAGTAGCCATGCCTCACACTGGAGGCTAGAGAAATAATGTGCGTGCAGCATTTCCATCATAAAACGTGTTTCCCAGTAACCAGTAAAACCTGTAAGAACTCACTTCACCCAGAAGTCTGGGGCCCATGCAGCAGGAGAGCGCAGGTTGCTTTAATACTGTTTCAGCACAGAGCTTCAAGATTCTGTTTCTATTACCTTGATGGCTCCAAACAAAGGGGTAACATGATACATCATGTCAAGCAGCTAATTATTAGCACTGAACACCAGCTAGTCAACTTAGGCTCAGTTAAAATTCAAAGGAGGGGAGGCATTCTCCATTGTTTCGCGTGGCATATTTGTGAAGGGAGGGTCAATGAGGCTTAAGACTTTGTACCTCTGGGTTTAAAAACAAAACAAAAACAGGATGAGGAAATTACATCCAGCATTGAGACCCCAACAACAAAGGCCTCGCTCAACTGTTGCCAGACAAACCCAGATCATGGTGCTGCACCAGGGTCTGGTGCCAAGTAACATGTTCAGGCCCTCCTGACCTCCTTGAGATGCCCGTGGCCACATTCCTGGGATGGCCTCCCGACACTCCTGCCCAGCCGTGTTGGGGTGAAACCACAAGGCCCACGGGATGCCAAGGAAATTCGCAGCTAATTATTTCTCACTGGTGAACATATTTGACACATCTCTCACTTTGCTAAGAGTTCTGCCATACCCGTAGATTTAAAAGGTTGGACAAAGCAAAGCAGCCAAGAAGAGCTTTATCCCGTCAGGTTGCTGTGGGTTTGATTTGCCTCTGGCTAGTGATGGAGCTTCAGGAAGGCAACTGAGGGAGCTGGTCCAGTGAAACACCTCTGGCCCTCAGCTGTGTGCATGCGCACAGAGGCAAGGAGACAACACCGGGCTTGAGGAAAACGTTAAGCATTCAGAATGGCTCCAAAATCCGCATTAGCCATGCTCCCCTGCACAGCCCTGCTTTCCCTGCACGCCCAAGAGCATGGCAGCTGCCATCTGCATGCTAACAAAGGTACATTTCAGATTATACCTGTGTTTGTAGATTTTCTTCATCTGATGGGGAAGAGGAGGTTTGCTTCATCTCATTTTGAAAATAATCCTATTGAGAACATAAATGAACTCATTATGCACCCCATAAAAAAATATATATGTGTTGGCAAATCTGTAACTAAAAACGTGAAAAACTTCTTGAAGTCGATGCTGCTAGTGGCATAGCTTAAAGGTCTTTGTTTCTGTAAATTCAATTGAGTGTTTCTATTTCCAAGTCTGGCAAGAGGTTCTAATTATTGTTAGAAGTCTAATTAGCATTTAGTATTACATTACAACAACTGCAGCAAAATTGTACCCATTCTCCAATAAACAGTATTCACAGTATGCAATCAAGCCGCTGTGCCGAGCAATGAGAATTAATGGCACCGCACGACAATGGTAAATCCTCTGTCCCCCGCTGTGTGTGTTTAATAATTTTTCACTCCTTCCAGATTGTTCCCATCAAGCACAATTCCCAAGGTCCTAATCAACCACCCTCCCCATCAATACTACACAGAGATCTGAGCACTGAAAATTATCTGCAATTTCAAAAAGTGCTTTGTTGCATTATTAGGCCACTGACCTAAGAGGTAATGGGTAAATAGTTTCTGAAAAATGTCCAAAGCACAACATAAATTAAAGCTTATAGTCTTGCCTGCTGTTCTCACCATAGCTATAACTGCGAACTATTACGGTTTTTACACAATATTCCTAACTATAATTTTACACCATAATATTGGTGCAAAGCGCCAAATGTTCCACTTTCACGTGCCTTCATTTACTAAACAAGGAGAGTTTGGGGAGGAAGCCTATGTATTTGGCCCTTTAGAATTACTCTTGGCCACCTTCCTCCCACTGCCTTCCCCCTTTGCCCACCCTTCCCTTCCAAAAAAAAAAAAAAAAGGTTCATAATTAATGTGTAAGCATTTTACAGCGGACAGAGGCAAGAGACGTTTGAAAGCAGAGTGCGTCAGGCTTTCTGCACCCCCCACACACATGCGTAAGCTCAAGAAATTAGGATAGGATGCTTCTAAATGGACTCAGGGGTGAACTAGGTAATCTCAGCTGAGGGAGTAGTTTACAGTACCTTCTATTGCCTAGTCACAAGTGTAACAGGGCCACACAAGCCCAAGGAAGGAGGAGAAACACTGTTTAAACAATCTGAAAAGTGTACCTTGGGCTAATAGGAAGAGAAGTTTTTGACCAAGGAAAACAGACCGTGGAGCCTCAAATCATAGCATAACGCACGAACAAGCCTTCCAGTGTGGCTAACCCAGAGGCAACATATAGCACATCACAGCAATCCCCACTGAGAAAACACATCAGGACTCATCTAGAAGTTTGGGTTGGGTATTGTTGTTGTTGCTGATTATTTGTTTGCTTTACACAGAAGCAAAAAGAAAAGGGATTTCTGACACAGCTCAACCCAACCTAGCCAGGTAAACATCTGAGGGCCTTTTCTGAGCAAAGCTAGATGCTAGATTACCCTCTGGTTGGCCACACTCTACCAATAAAATTTTTTTTTAATTTTACCACTATACATCACACCCTTCAAAACAAAAGACTTTCACAACGTCGGTAGAAGAATGCCATCAATTTCTCAAGACTAATGCCTTAGTGAATAATACACGTTTTCTCCAATATCATAATACTCTACTCCTCAGTCATACAGTCATTTATTAATCCATTCTACAAATATTTACTGAGTGCCCACTACTGTTCCAGGCATTTAGAATACACTGTTGAACAAAGCACAAAGATTTTGGAGCTTATATTCCAGCATGAGGTAGGCAGATCATCTCCAATTACCCTAATAAATAAGTAAATTATGGGGGCGCCTGGGTGGCGCAGTCGGTTGAGCGTCCGACTTCAGCCAGGTCACGATCTCACAGTCCGTGAGTTTGAGCCCCGCGTCAGGCTCTGGGCTGATGGCTCAGAGCCTGGAGCCTGTTTCCGATTCTGTGTCTCCCTCTCTCTCTGCCCCTCCCCCGTTCATGCTCTGTCTCTCTCTGTCCCAAAAATAAATAAACGTTGAAAAAAAAAATTAGAAAAAAAAAATAAGTAAATTATGTCATATATTGGGAAGCACTAAATGCTAACAGGCAATAATAAGAAAAAAAAAGAAAAAAAAAGCAGCATGAGATCAGGAGCTTCCCTGAGGAGGGAGCAGTATTGAATCAGGTGGCCAGGGTGGGCCTCTACAAGAAAGTGATACTTAGCTAAGACTTTCAAAAGAGAAAAATACTTGATACAGGGCTTAAACCTCTTGAATGTCTTCCAATGCCAGGCTCTCCCTCCGTCCTATTTTCTGATACCACAGCCTGCTGGGCTAGTATATACTGAGTAGACAGATTGCGCTATAAGTGCCACTGCAGGAAAATCTCTCTTGTGCATTCACCTTGGTGTGCCCAATAATGAGCACTGTGCCTAGCAAAGAGTAGATACTCAACTAACATTCACTGAGTAAATGAACACTTATGTGGGTTGATAGTAACACATTTATTTTCAGAAGCTCAGGTAATGTCCTAAATGTTGGTATCATTATGGCCTTATGAGTAACAAATTCTTTTTTTCCCCAGCTGTACGCAGATATAACTGACATAACACTGTACACATTTAAAGTGTACAATATGATTTGACATACGTATATATTGTGAAATGATTACCACAATAAGCTTAATACATCCATCAACTCACAGTTACAATTTACGTGTGTAAATCTACTCTCTGAACAACTTTCAAATGTACAATATTGTTAGCTATAGTTACCATGCTGTGAATTACATCCCCAGAACTTACTCATCTTATAAATGCAAGTTTGTATCCTTTGTAACTTTTACCATTCCTACCACCCCATCCCTGACAAACCACCAATAATATATGGCTGCTCTGAGTTTTGCTTTTTAGATTCTACTGTAAGTGAGATCATTTAGTGTTTATTTTTTCCTGTCTGACTTACTCAAGGTCCATCCATGTTGTCACCAATGACAAGATTACCTTCTTTTTTATGGCTGAAGAGTATTCATAGATAGATCAAGCTATAGTTAGATCTACAGACAGATACAAGTAGATATAGGAAGATAACATGACACTTTCCATATCCACTCACTTCTATGGACACTTGGGTTGTTTGCATTCTTGGCTATTGCAGGTAATGTTTCAATGAATACAGAGGTGCAGATCTTGAGACAGTAATACCATTTCCTTGGGATATACACACAGAAGTGGAATTGCTAGATCACATATTAGTTCTACTTTTAAAACGTGAAAGAAAATGTACTTTTTTCCACAGTGGCTGCATCAATTTACATTTCCACTGACAGTATATAAGGGTTTCCTTTTCACCATATCCTCCCCAGCACTTGTTATCTTCATTTCTGGTAACAGCCATTCTAACAGGTGTGAGGTGACATCCCAATGTAGTTTTGATTTGTATTTCCCTGATGATTAGTGATGTTGAGCACTTTTTCATGTACCTGCTGGCCATTTGCATATCATCTTTGGAAAAGTGTCTACTCAGGTCCTTTGCCCATTTTTCAAATGGATTATTTGGGTTTTTGGCTCCTGACTTGTAGGAATTCATTATGTATTTTACTATTAACCCCTTACCAGATACGTGGTTTACAAATATTTTCTCCCATTCGCTAGGTTGCTTTTGCATTTTGCTGATCATTTTCTTTTGCTGTCCAAATGGGCAAAAAAACTTTGTAGTTTGATACAGTCCCATTTGTTGGGTTTTGCTTTTGTTATCTGAGCTTGTGGTGTCCTATCCATGAAATTGTTGCCAAGACCAATGTAAAGGAACTTTTTCCTCATGTTTTCTTCTAAGAGTTTCATAGTTTCAGATCTTACATTTAGGTCTTCAGTCCATTTCAAGTTAAAGTTTGTGAGTGATGGAAGACACGGCTCCAGTTTTCCCAATACCATTTACTAAAGACACTGTATTTTCCCCATTGAGTATTTGGGATCCCTTGTCAAATATCAGTTGACCACATATTCATGGGTTTATACCTGGGCTCTGCATTCTGTTCCAGTGGTCTCTGTGCCTGCTTTTATTCCAGTACCATACTGTTTTGATTACTATTGCCTTATCAAGAAGTGTGATGCCTCCACCACACTTTAACATTCTTTTTCAGGATTCCTTTGTCTATTCAGTCTTCTGTGGCTCCATATGAATTTGAGGATTATTTCTGTTTCTGTGAAAATGCCATGGGAATTTTTATAGGAATTTCACTGAATCTATAGATGGCTTTGGGCAGTATGGACATTTTAACAATATTAATTCTTCCTATCTATGAATGCAGGATATCTTTTTATTCACCTGTGTCTTTTCTTTCACCAGCGTCTTTCAGTTGTTTGTGTACACATCTTTTACCTCCTTGGTTAAATTTATTCCTAAGCATTTTATTGGTTTTGATGCTATTCCAAATAGATTTTCTTTCTTAAGACAGTTTATTGTTATTATATACAAACATGACTGACTTTTATATGTTGATCTTACAGTCTGCAACTTTACTGGATTTGTTTACTACATTATTCAATTTTTTTAGTCAAGTCTTTTGGATTTTCTGTATATGATGTCATCTGCAATCAGAGGCCATTTTAATTCTTCCTTTCTGATTAAGATGCCTTTTCTTTCTTTTTCTCACCTGATTGCTCCAGCTAGGATTTCCATTACTATGTTGAACAGCAGTGGTGACAGTGGGCAACCTTGTCTTGTTCCTGATCTTACAGGAAGTTTTCAACCTTTCACTATTGATTATGGTATTAGCTGTGGGCTTGTCCTAGTCTTTTATGTTGAGGTACACTACTTCCATACCCAATTGTTCGGAGTTTTATCATGAACAGATGCTGAATTTTGTCAAATGTTTTTCCTGGACTAAACAATCATACAACTTTTATCTTTCATTCTATTAATGTGATATGACATGGACTGATTGAGTACCTTGAACCCTCCTTGTATTTCAGGGATGACTCTCAATGGATCACAGCATATCATCCTTTTAATGTGTTGCTGAATTTGATTTGGGCGTATTTTGTTGAGGATTTTTGCATCTATATTCATTAGAGATAGTGGTCTATAGTCTTCTTTTGGAAGAGTTTGAACAAGAAGAGCATGCATTCTTCTTTAAACATTTAAATTTGTCAGTGATACCATCTGCTCATGGGTTTTTGTTGGGAGATTTTTGCCTACTGATTCAATTTCCTTACTTGTATTTTGGTCTACTCAGACTTTCCATTTCTTCAGAATTCAGTCTTGGTAGGTTGTATAGTTCCAGGAATTTATCCATTTCTCCTGGGTTGTACAGTTTGGTTGGTATATAATTGCTCATCACTGTCTTTTATGTTCTTTTGTATTTCCATGGCATCAGTTGTAATGTCTTTTTCATTAATAATTTTATTGGTTTGGGTCATCTCTCTTTATTAGTCTAACTAAAGTTTTGCCCATTTTGTTTATCTGTTCAAAGAACCAATTCTTAGTTTTGTTAATCTTTACTATTCCATTTATTCCTCCTCTAATCCATTTTTGCTTTCTTTCTGCTAACTTTGGGTTTAGCTTATCTTTTTTCTAGCTCCTTGAATTTAAAGTTGTTTATTTGATGGGATGCCTGGGTGGCTCAGTCAGTTAAGGGTCCGGCTCCAGATCAGGTCATGATCTTGCGATTTGTCAGTTCAAGCCCTGCGCCAGGCTCTGTGCTGACAGCGCAGAACCTGAAGCCTGCTTCGGATTCTGTTTTCTCCTCCTCTCAGACTCACACTCTGTCTCTCCAAAATAAACACACATTAAAAGAATTAAAGTTGTTTACTTGAGACTTTTGTTTCTAGAGATAGGCATTTATCACTATGAACTTACCTGTCAGAACTACTTTTACTGCATCCCATATATTTTTGCTATGTTGTGTTTCCATTTTATTTTTCTATTTTGTCTCAAGATTTTTTTTTATTTCCCTTTTGGTTTCTTCCTCGAGCCACTGGTTGTTCAGGTTCCCATCTTCCCTCCTGTTAGTGATTTCTAGCTTCATACTATTGTGGTCAGAAAATATACTGAATATAATTTCTGTTTTTCTGAATTTGTTCAGACTTGCTTTCTGGCCTAACATATGATCTGCCCTACAAAATGTTCCATGTGCACTTGAGAAAAATGCACATTCTGCTGTTGAATGCTATGTTTTATATATATGCCTTAAGTCCATTTGGCCTATAGTATTACTCAAATATGCAATTTCCTTACTGACTCTGTCTGAACGACCTGCCCATTATTGAGAATGGGTTATTCAAGCCTACAACTATTATCTTGCTATTTATTTATTATTTCTGTCAGTGTTTGCTTTATTTTTAGGTACTCCAGTGTTTGGTGCATAAATATTTATATTGTTTTATCTTCTTGAATTAACCTTTCATTATTATATAATGTCCTTGTCTCTTTTGACCATGGCCAGCTTGAAGTCTACTCTAAGTATGACCACTCCTGCTTTTGCCTGAAGATTACCATTTGCCTGAAGTAGCTTTTCCCATCCCTTTACTCTCAGTCTATGCGTACTAAGCAGTATGCTGCTGAATCTTGTTTTTCTACCCACTTAGTCATTCTATGACTTTTAAAGAATTTAATCCATTTATATTTAAAGTAATGATTAATAGGAAAGGACTTACTACTGCCATTCTGTTCACTGTTTTCTGACTATTCTATAGATCATTTGTTCCTTGCTTCCTCTCTTCCTGCTTTCCTTTGTGATTTGATGACTGGCAATGGTATGCTGTGATTCCATCATAATCTTCTGTATCTACCATGGGCTTTTCCTTTGTGGTTACCATAGTTTTATATATAGTATCTTATATTTATAAAAGTAACAAGATCTTTGTGCTGAAGGGTAAAGAAAGATCTTCCAGTCTCAACACTGCAGAAATGGAGACCCAGAGCAGAATTGAGATTTTCAGGACTTGACTCCAGCTCTCCTACATATTCATCCTATAACTTTTCATCCTTCAACAGAGACCAAACAACATAGCAGGATATTTCAGAGGTTGACAGTTCTGCTTTATCCCTCCAAGGTGGTCCTAGTGGTTGTTCTCTCCATCCCCATGTGTATGATCTCTTTCTTCCTCACTAACCATTGGATATTTTCCCCATTTGGCTCAGCCCTATTATTTTAAATTGTTTTTTTTTCTTACTCCCCCAAGTTCTTCCCATCTAGGCAAATGAAACATAATATTTGATACAAGTAGCAAAGTGGGAGATGACAGACGACACCAGCCCTGGCAGTCAGATGAAGAATGAGCCATCTATCTCAGGTTCCTCAACTCACTTGTAAATTCAGAAACCATCTCCCTTGGGCATCCTAGACATAAAGAGGTGGGTGAGGCCCAGGCCAAGGTAAGAATCTTCAAAGTAAAGGATTTGAGAAGTTTCCCTCTTAAAAAATATTCCTCTATTTTGTAGAAAAGTAGAATTTTAACAATTAAAGTCCATTTCTGCACCTCCCTTATTTCTCATGATCCATCTCCTATGATGGGACAACAAACACAATGGTATACAATGAGTTCTGGTTATTCCCAACATCCTCCCCCCCCCCCCTTACTCTGACCCTACTTAAAGATACAGGGCATTAAAAGAGGAGTCTGTTTCGTAAGTGAAAACTGATTCCCTTCTCACTACTACTAACTCCGGAAAAAAGAATTTCCCTTCCCCTTCCTTTTCTTTCTAGCAAAGGCAAGGCAAGAAGAACTGAATTTTAAGCTAAGAAACTAACATGTGACCCCTCATTCTGCCTCAATCACAGGCCACATTATCATCTCAATAAAACGTCCCATTAATTTTTGTTCACCCTGTATAAGCAAACAGTCAAATTGTGGCACTCAAGTAGAAAACCAGGATGGGTATGCAAGCTGGTGCAGCCACTCTGGAAAACAGTATGGAGGTTCCTCAAAAAACTAAAAATAGAACTACCCTATGACCCAGCAATTGCACTACTAGGCATTTATCCACGGGATACAGGTGTGCTGTTTCGAAGGGACACATGCACCCCCATGTTTATAGCAGCACTATCCACAATAGCAGAAGCATGGAAAGAGCCCAAATGTCCATCAATGGATGAATGGATAAAGAAAAGGTGGCAGATATATACAATGGAGTATTACTCAGCCATCAAAAAGAATGAAATCTTGCCATTTGCAATTACATGGATGGAACTGGAGGGTACTATGCTAAGTGAAATTAGTCACTCAGAGAAAGACAAAAATCATGACTTAGCTCATATGAGGACTTTAAGAGATACAACAGATGACATAAGGGAAGGAAAATAAAAATCATATAAAAACAGGGAGGGGGACAAAACAGAAGAGACTCATCAATATGGAGAACAATCTGAGGGTTGCTGGAGGGGTTGTGGGAGGGAGGATGGGCTAAATGGGTAAAGGGCACTAAGGAATCTACTCCCGAAATCATTGTTGCAGTATATGCTAATTTGGATGTAAATTTTAAAAAATAAAAAATAAAAGAATTTAAAAAAAAAAAACCAGGAGAGCTTGCTCATGAAGTTAGGGCAAGAAGATGAAAGAACATGTCATATATATATATATATATATATATATATATATGACATGTTCTTTCATATATATATATATATATATATATATATATATATATATATATATATATATATATATATATGAGATGGGAACAGTTTACCTGATGCTGACAGATAAGCATGACAAATATGACGATGACAAATGTGAATCATATATATACCTTCCCAGGTCTCAAACAAGAGAATATTACACAATCTAGCTGGCCTTTCTAAGATGATAAAATATGGGAATCAATTCATAATAACTGTAGTAACAACAACAGTAATGGCAGCTACCATTTATTAAGAGCTTACCATTGCGCTAGGTGCCTTCCAAGCATGTTCTCCTTACAGTTGGGAATTTGGCAGTGGCCTGGGCATGGCTGTCATAATCCATGTGGGCACAGGCAATTTATTGAAGGGTAGCCCAAGTGTTCCCTTTAATCTATTCCTGAGAGACTCTTATGCACATTGAAATTTGAGACCACTGGGTTATTATTATTACGATTTATTTAAATTCAAGTTAGTTAACATACAGTGTAGTCTTGGCTTCAGGAGTGGAACCCAGTGGTTCATCTCTTACATATGACACCCACTGTTCTTCCCCAAAAAAGCCCTCCTTAATGCCCATCACCCATCTAACCAATCCTCCCACCTACCTCCCGTCCAGCAGCCCTCAGTTTGTTCTCTGTATTTGTCTCTTATAGTTTGCCTCCATCTCTGTTTTTATCTTATTTTTCCTTCCCTTCTTCTATGTTCATCTGTTTCTTAACTTCCACATATAAGTGAAATCATATGATACCTTTCTCTGATTTATTTTGCTTAGCATAATACCATTGGATTATCATGAACATATGAACACTGGTCCAAATCTAAGGTCATATTTGTGATATTTGTAATGTAGGAAGCATAAGCCTGTCCTTAAGTTGGAAGTCATGAAATATTAGTTTTCCAGTGCACTGCTTCATCACTAACAGTACCACTCTCACACCAGAGCTAGAAGAGCCTTCTTCCCTGAGTCTGTCTCAGTCTTTTTCAGGCTGTGCCCCTCCACATGGGATATGAAGTCTCAAGTCCAGAACCATGTGAGAGTGCACCCTCTACCTTTTATGATCCACTTTGGGTATCCAGAACCCTCAACTTCTCTGCCCAAAGGACCTAGAGCCCACTTCCAGGGACTGAACATCCCTGGTCCATCCTACAAAAGTAAACCAGTGTGCCCAACTCAAATTTGCAAGATGGCTGTTTATGACACACTGAGGATGGACATGCAGTGTGGACATGCAAGCCATGCTGACACATGTGCAAGAGGCTCTTTACAGAAGAAGACACAGCCAGGGGTAGAAAAGAAAGGTGGTTGGGCCAAGGACTCAGGTCAGGATTTCTCCACACTACCATGTTGCAGCTTAAAACCCCAAGGAGGTGGAGAATTCTACATTGAAATCTGGAATTTCAGGACATTAATGAAAGTACATTTGGCACGGTAGGAAGACAGCATATTTTATTTATCATATTCAGTTTTATTTATTTGGTATGTGGGCTTCCATTTGTACTCTTGTCCCAAATCTGTAAATGTTAGGGGTAAGCCTGATCACTGCCCCAGTGTTTCTCCCTATTGTTTAGTATTCCATATCAATTAATGCTTCCTTTTCAAACATAGGTATGCCTTCCTCTAAGCAAACCCAATAGTTAAGTATCTTGATTTACACCAAAGACACATTTGAGAATAAGTGTTCCATTTACTAAAGGATTCCATTATTCAGCAAACTCCCCTGATGCATTTGGTTGAGCCAACTGATAAAAATTTATTATACACACACACAAAATCTAACAAATTTACTTTTTCATGTATAAAGTAAACGTGTTAGGAAAAAAACACTTAAATGAAGTCCACTTTACTGTTATTTGACTTCACAGTTAATACTTAGTCACTCTAGAAAAATTAGAAAAAGCAGATAAACCAAAGTATAAAAATCATCTCCTATAGTACTTGGCAAGATGAGCACTGTTAGCATTTAACAGTGCATTTACCTCAGATTTTTTTCAGTATCATTATGGGCCTTTGAAAATACAGAGATATAGATGGTTAATTTTCTAAGAATTATGTCATACCATGACTACAAGCAATTATTCATTACTACCCATGCGCCAGGCATGGTAAGTTAAAGGTTAATAAAGACCTGGGTTCTGCCCTATTAGATAGAGCTTGTGTTGTAATTGAAGAGACCAACATATAAACCATTACATTACAGTATGAAAGATGCTTTACCAGAAATCTATATAAAAGACTATAAAGGACTCTACAGAGTCCAGAGATGGAATGACTCTTTCTGTCTGGGAACTGAGTTCATTTTGATAGCACTGATATTCAGACTCTGAGCTTCCTATTTTCATTCAATCAATATTTATTGAACACTTACTGTGGACCATGCACTGTTTGTAAGTACTGGGTATACAGTGACGAACACAACAACATTCTACCCTCACAAAGCTTACATAGACTAACAGATGTACAAGTAAATAGATAAAGCAGAGTCATACCTTCCCCTTGACTGATATACAGTGGGCTCAATAAATAGTTGGTGACTGACTCAAGGAATACAGGTAAATGATGAGCACACCTCTTTGTACTTCCATTTCAAAGGCAGCTGCTGTCCTTGAAGTTAGAATAGCAGACAGTTCTGAAGTTTCAAAACACAACCTGGTATGCCTTCTCTGTTTCACTTAAAAATATGAATCCAATAGGCTTAATCCAAAATCTCTCGCTCTGAATTGGGTTACCATGTGTTGTATTTGATTTGTATTTCCATCAGTATCAACCCAAGCATCCTTAGACACCAGCAATGTACATGATTTATAGCAAGTCAGTCAAGGCAAAGCCTATAGCTTCCCTTCACATTTTGACGTTATCAGATTACTTCAGAAGCTGGCAGCAGCTACCATAAGTAACAAGCTGTCAGTGTAAATAAATCACTCTCTCAAAAAATAACTGCTAAAAAGTATAGATTAGTATGAGCAGAGGTGGGCTTGGACTTTTTTTCATTTTCCCCATCCCAACAAGACTCCTATATGTTTTATTTTATAAGGAAAAAAGGAATTCATTTTCTGTCTTTAAAAAGGAAGTTCCAGAAACTGGACAGCAACATGCAGAACAATGAACCTGGACCACTTTCTTACACCATACACAGAAATAAACTCAAAATGGATGAAAGACCTAAATGTAAGACAGGAATCCATCAAAATCCTCAAGGAGAAAGCAGGCAAAAACCTCTTTGATCTTGGCCACAGCAACTTCTGACTCAACATGTCTCTGGAGACAAGGGCAACAAAAGCAAAAATGAACTACTGGGACCTCATCTAAATAAAAAGCTTCTGCGCAGCAAAGGAAACAATCAGCAAAACTAAAACGCAACTGACAGAATGAGAGAAGATATTTGCAAATGACATATCAGATAAAGGGTTAGTATCCAAAATCTATAAAGAATTTATCAAACTCAACACCCAAAAAACAAATAATCCAATGAAGAAATGGGCAAGAGACATGAATAGACACTTCTCCAAAGAAGACATCCAGATGGCCGACACATGAAAAAATGCTCAACATCACTCATTAGGGAAATACAAATTCAAACTACAATGAGATACCACCTTACACGTGTCAGAACGGCTAACATTATCAACTCAGGCAGCAACAGATGTTGGCAAGGATGCAGAGAAAGAGGGTCTCTTTTGCATTGTTGGTGGCAATGCAAGATGGTGCAGCCACTCTGGAAAACAGTATTGAGGTTCCTCAAAAAACTAAAAATAGAACTACCCTATGACCCAGCAATTGCACTACTAGGCATTTATCCATGGGATACAGGTGTGCTGTTTCGAAGGGACACATGCACCCCCATGTTTATAGCAGTACTATCCACAATAGCCAAAGTATGGAAAGAGCCCAAATGTCCATCGATGGATGAACGCATAAAGAAAATGTGGCATACATATACAATGGAGTATTACTCGGCCATCAAAAAGAATGAAATCTTGCTGTTTGCAAAGACATGGATGGAACTGGAGGATATTATGCTAAGTGAAATTAGAGAAAGACAAAAATCATATGACTTCACTCATATGAGGACTTTAAGAGACAAAACAGATGAACATAAGGGAAGGGAAACAAAAATAATACAAAAACAGGGAGGGGGAAAAAACAGAAGAGACTCATCAATATGGAGAACCAACTGAGGGTTTACTGGAGGTGTTGGGGGGGAGGATGGGATAAATGGGCAAGGGGCACTAAGGAATCTACTCCTGAAATCATGTTGCACTATATGCTAACTAATTTGGATGTAAATTTTAAAAAATAAAAAATAAAATTAAAAAAAGAAGTTCCAGGCTTCAAATCTCTATAAGAAATTCACATCTTAAAAGTAAAGTTTGTGGCTCTTGTGTATAAATCATAAGGCAATCAATTTGCTATCACCTAGAGAAGCCCAAGTTATGAGGAACAACTAGCAAGTTCTGCAAAGATCAACCCACCCCAGGCCAATTTAATTTCCTTCTATGATGGAATGACAGCCTATCGAGATAAGAGGGAAGCAATACATGTAAACCACCTGAACCTCAGCAGGACTCTGTCTGGTCCCACATGATGCACTCATGAAGATCTAGAAAAGCTAACCGTGGTACTCCCCAGAGGGCTACAGCACCTCACTCCAAATGGCATGGCTAACGTCTACATTGCCTGGGGTGGGGAAGGACAAGTCACCACCATCCTGAAGGGGTAAATAGTGGGGCCATGGCCACTGTGCACATGTTGATGGGTCAAGGTTAGAAGGAGCAGCACACAACTGTCCTTGCAGACAGTAAATAGGTCAGGTGCACAGTCATGAGGGAAGCACAAACAGTTATGTCCATGAGACAAATTCTAGAGAGGTCCTCAAAGAAGATAAATCTTAGTGTGAATAAGACAAAGATAGTGCTCTATAGAAAAATGTGAGTGCTTATCATCCCCAAAAGAAAAAGGTCTTCATCACTAAATTCTGTCACTACCAGTGATGGTGGGGCTCACAGTGGCTTTCGGGCAGAGTATGAAAGGAAGTTTATAGTCATGTGTGAAGAGAAAGTTAGGATCACACTGGAATGGGTTCAAAGAAGCCAGAGGCACAAGACTGAGGATTTATCCCATCACTTCATTTGGCACGAGTCGATCTACAGTGCCCTATCCTTATTCAATCAGTATATGCTACAGAGAGATGTCACAGAGCCTCCACAGAAGTTAACACTATACATGCACATAAACCCCTTCCCACCACAGTTTTTAATGGCTTGGTTTCTGTGCTTGCCCCTTCCTCCCCAAGAAACTAAACATTTTTGGTCACATTTAAATTACTGAAGGTGGTTGAGCAGTTATAGTAGCTCACACAGAAAGTTCCCATTCCAGGACCTCCACCACTGGACAGTCTGGATAAAATGACCAAACACCTTCACACTGGCCAAAGGACAGATGAGAAATTCCCTAGAGGACAATGAAGGATGAACCTGGGGGCTTCAAGACAAATCTGTCTTATCTGGGGAGTACCCCCTTCTTTGTCAGAGAATCCATAAATGAACCTTCCTGCTGACCTCAAAGGACATATGGAAGTACCTGGCTTTTCTAGCTGACTAATAAATTTTAAACATATTTACTCATTCATGAACTCATTCAAACATGGCTCGGTCACCTACTATTTCTATGCCTGATTCTCTGCTAACTGTCCCTTCAATGGCATTTATTATCTAGTGAGAGAAACAATTACATGAGTTGTTATAATAAAACATAACCAATGTTATGATGGCAGAAGAGAGATGATTAAAGGAACTGAAAGCAAAAGAACCAGACCTATGGGGAAGTCAGGAAAGACTTCCCAAAGGAAGCAACATTTTAGGTTAGACCCGAAGGGTGATAAATCAGTGTAGGCTAGAGGAAGCAACAGATTCAGAGGCTCAGAGGTAAGAAGGTAGGTTAAACTTAGACATGGTGAGAGGACCTCAGCATGGCTCATGTGCCAAGGACAAGGGGACAGGGGCAAGATCACCACCACCCTTGCCACGCACACACACTGCTTCTCCACCTACCCCAAAATACACACCTCGCTCCCGTTAGCCACCATCTGGCTACATTCCTTTGTCCACACTGGCTTAATGCCTCCCAGCCCCAGAAACACAGCAGACCTGTGTGAATGTTACAACACCTGACGCTCTTCCCTAAGGCTCTGATCAAGACTCACAGTTCCTACCATGTTATCCATTCCTCATGAACCCTCTCTTCTACTAAAGCTCCTCCAACCTGACTCACGGAGTGACCTAGCCTTCTTCAGATATTCACTTTCACCACTGATTCAAGTTTCAGATTAGTCTTCTCTTTCTTGAGGACATGAACCATGTTTTCAAGTTTCTACTATCTCTGTATCACCACCCTCCACACACACACACACACACACACACACACACACAGGGAGGGAGAGAGAGTTCATGCGCACTGCTTCATGCACAGAAAGAACTAAGCACATAATTAATGTTCAATAACATTTAAGAATTTTTTTTAATGACCAGTGGTAATTTATTATGAAAGGTTGTAGGTATGGTCCCTACCACTTTTCAGTATTATGGGTTACTGTTATTTGGGATCCCTTTCTAGGGTGGCTAGAGATGTTAGGTATTTAGGTCTAAGATTGTGCAGTTTGGGATCATGGGAAAAAGCACAAGCTTTGGAGTCAAACCAACATCGGTCTCCAAGTTTTACTGACTGCTGTATGTATGTCTTCTGGCAAGTTATTTAACCTCTCTAAACCTCAGTTTCCTCATCTGTGAAATTGGGATAACATCCTCAGAGGGTTATTATAAAAATTAAACGAAATAATGTATAAGTCATCATCTGGCTTATTGTAAACAAAAAATATTCAACAAAAATGTTTTCCCTTTTCACTCTTATTAAGGGAAAAAAAATCAAAGATGGCCTTAATGCAAATTTGAGTCATATGTTTCCTAAAAAAACCAGATAACTCCAGGAAACAAACCCATCTATGATGCACACTGAAATGTAAGACATATCTTCTGGCAGACAACATTAGCATTTTTAGTGGAGACAGGTATACAACAATAAAATTAAATTAGAAGAGCTTCATACCATCACTAGAAATGTCCTCTTTCAATTCCGCAAAAATAGAAAAGAAATTAACCGAGGGAAACAGAAACACCCACAGATTATCATCTTCTTTTGTGATGTAAAATAACTTGCTAAAATCATATCTGAAGTTTTTTTGGCATTGTCACGTTAAAGAACGTGCTTGCTGGTTAAAATAAGCATTCGTAAGATGTACACAGGGTGGGCATACAACACACGTTTTTAAAGAGAATAAAAGCAAGCTATAATCATACACATGTCTTACCATGAATAAAGCCTGTGACCTTTCAAAATGAAGGCAAGGATATAACTCTTCTCCAGAATTTCTAATATGATGCCGTAACACTCATATTTCCCCCAATAGATATTTTGTTTCCAACTTTAAGGCTGTCGAGGTAGCACTCCTCACATTCCCTATTTGTCTTTCGTGGTCAGCTGAGCTCAGCTACCTAAATACACGTACAAACGCTCAGAGGACAGATCTGTCATGCTGACCTTTCATATCTCCCACGCTTTTTAACTGATCGAGATTCTATCCCACGGAAACATGCACACAACATCACCACAGAGGAGCGAAATCAGGTAAAGGATGGCAAAGATAAATATCAGAGAAGCAAGCTAGAACCTGAATGCAGGGGACATTGTTCACAGACTTATTCAAGGGAGGAAAGCTAGTGGAAAGTTAGTGAGGCAGGCAGTACACAATGCAAAATTAACCAGTGACCTTTACCTGAACATCAAAGGTCAAAACCATTTGTAAGGTAGTACGTACTGGGCACTATGTGCTGGTCTATACGTAAACTAGAACCCTGTATCATCAAACACTGAGAAAACCCACAGAATGAAAATGTCTTCCACATCTGAAAATAACTAGAGCTCTAAATGAAGAAGGACTATGAGTGTATTATTATACTCACAACTGGCTCCCCAACTTGCTGGTATAGGGAGTCACAGATGCCTCAA
The DNA here is from genome assembly GCF_018350175.1 of Felis catus. Taxonomy (NCBI): domain Eukaryota; kingdom Metazoa; phylum Chordata; class Mammalia; order Carnivora; family Felidae; genus Felis; species Felis catus. Next base: position 36,027,946 of record NC_058378.1, on the reverse strand, counting down.
AAATCCTAGAACACAGCAAGCAATTTGCCTCCTACCCTACTGACGGCTTATCTTATTGGGCTATGTGAGCTTTCCTTCTATGAAATCCCACACTCTTCCAAAGGAAGGCTGAGGAGCTACACTGGTCATATTTTAAACACTCTGGAAACCCCTGTATCATGACGAGTTTTACCCACTATATATTCCCTCCACATGAGATGAGAGCTTCCCTCCCAGTAGGGGCCTTGGTCATGAGAAATGAGTGTTTTTTCCTTTTGCCAGTAAGAAATCTTAAGACCTGGTGTAAAAACCATTCAGGCATAACAAGTTATAGCCCAGCGGGCACACTGATTAGCTAGGTTCTATAACCATAAAGTCAACAATAATCTACCTACATGCCCTTTCTGCAGGTGGTTGACCTACGAATGCTAAGTAAGTCAGCAACAGTTCAGCCGAAATTACACTGGAGAGCATTATGCGTAAACATGAATGCTCCAGCTTGTCCTTAACTATACCACTGGGACTCCAGACCTACAAAATAATCCATTACCCCCACTCACCAACAACCCCACTGCAACTTTTTTGCTTCTTTGTATGAATTTTCCCCACTATAACTGCATTCATGCTTACTGTATCTCCCCTGTTAACGGGGCCTGTCCTGCTTTCACTGATGTCTTCTACACACAAGTTATCTTTTATACCAAAGAGGAGGGGACTACCTCACCACCATAGTACATCAACTTTAAGTTGATGTTTTCAGTAATGGTGACTGACCACACTACACTGTTTACACACTCTTGAGAGTCCCTCTGCAGATGAGCCACACACTGGAAACCCAAGTCCCTAGAGCACAGGACCACAGGGCAGGGGATACATACTCACAAACACACACTTCCCCTTTTTTCCAACTTGTAAAGGGAAAAATATTCAACTACTACCACTCACTCAAGAACTCTACTCTAAAAGTTTAGAAATGTTCCTTAAGTTTTGCGAAAATTCAAAGCACTTTCATAATCAAGTAAAAACGCTTTCACCCAGACAAGAGTAGATACAGTCCCTGGGATTACTATTAAAATATCCTGTTGTTTTTTAATGGCTTGGAATTTAGACCGAGTTAACAGGAACAAGCACAAGGACAGTGCATCTCTTAGACTCTACTAGGAAGATGAATCTACCCTTAAGAAAAGCCATCACCTCCTCTGAAAGCAGCAGGTATGAGAACCTAACGGGCCTGTCATAATGAAGGGTCAAGTCTCTCACGTTGGGACTAATACCACTGTGTGACACAGAGTGATTTACACAATTCCCGCTCAAAAATGGTGCAGGAAGTTTGACGATTCATAAAACCATAAATTATAAATCAATTACTGGAGATGGAGACACTGATTTATCCCCAGGCCCATTCATTCCCAAGGTGTGAGACCCTTTTACAGGACCCCTTGAGCTAAAGGAGACAAAGAAGAGGAAGGCCCCTCAGCCATTTCTGCTGTCCCAGCCTTGCTTTGCAAACCTATTACTCCTGTGAAGTCTCGTTTCAATCCAGGAGTGCCCACCTCTAGAGGTAAGTACTGGACCACAGGAACAAATTGAAAGAAGACAGAAGTGGTGCTGGCTTTGGGGAAAAAGAGGGGCTGATTTTCTCAGTTCCCAAAATCCAGGTGGAAATGGGAAAAAAATCCTATTAAATATTTAGGACATTGAGCCAGACAGCTTTGCACATCCCCACATGCAGAAACACCTGCGTACATAACCAACATTTTTAGAACTCCTCTGACATGATTTATGAATAGTTTTTCTAAAAAGTTCATCAAATATGCCGTGTCCCTAAATTTCTACAGCACAGGAGTAGTAGCTTTCTCATTCCTGAAAAAAAGTCAATGTGCATCTTCTATATTGGAGATGATAAAAGTAAAACAATCTGTTGTGGCATAGCCCTGGGTTCCATTCCACAGACAGGCATTCACAGACAGGTGTAATCAAGCAACACACACTCAGAGGGAAAATTTACCCAAATCACAGAGCCGAGCGAACCTCACACTTATCCACCTTGTGGCTCCATTCCCTAAAACCAGCAGTACAAAAACAGCTGACAGTACCCTACTCCTGAATTTTAAATTAATGGTCCAGTGGCTAGGAATAGTACTAAGAACCACTTATCTGAACGCTCACACAGAGATTCCTAGATCAGAGTATCATAATTCCAAATTAGAGACAGGGAAACTGAGGTTCAAAGTAAGCAAGTTCATAAAAGCTGGCAGGAGACAGGTCTGGGGTGATTGCAACCACAATCTAGGCCTCCTGACTTCTGTCATGCTTTCTCTACTATACCATGCTTCTAGTTAAGTCTATGAAAATATCAGTATTTCTCAGGCCGCACAGCTGAAGAGATACATCTCTCCCACCATCCCTCGGATAAATTTTAAAACTAAGAGACTATATGGCAATGCAAATACTACTATTAGATATTTATTATGTTGCAAAGCTTGAAAACAGTCAAGAAAATGGAAAAGTTACTTTTTTCCTACACAAATTTGTTAATGGGTAGGATAATGGAGAGCCCTGTTTGCTGGCACTCTGTGAAACGTCTACAAATTGCCTCTGCAAAGCATTATAGGTTGTCAGACTAATGTAGTTGAAGATAATTTGGCCTTTCAGTGAATTGAACCTCACAGCACGATTATACTCCACAACCAAGTAGAGTGTCACAATTATTCTTTCATGCTGAATTACCATATAATGTCATGAGTCTACCTGTCATAAGTCCTGTAGCCTAGTTTGATTTTTTTTTCTCCTAAATCTATGGTTCATGGCAAATATATATATATACATATATATACACATATAGATGTATATATATATATATGTATGTGCGTCTAATGGAAATCTGATTGTTTTTATCAACAATAAATTTCATGGCAAATCAAAGGATATGCTTGGACAAACAATCCGATACTCAAGGTTAAAAAACATACAAATAATAAATTGCTGGGGTGTCATGTTCAATTTTTACTACAGCATTACACTGCAATAACCATAACAGGATCTAAATTGTTGTCAGAACATTAAACAAACCCCCATACTTCACAAAGGCATCCTGTCTGAGTAATTCATACAACGGAAACAACTATCAAATTTTCCACTGTCCCACCGCTACACCATACATCAATGCAATTTTATGTATTTGGACAATTCGTTGAATAAATTACTTCCATCCTGCCTGATCTTGCCACTTCTGTTAAGAGTCATATCAGTTTTAATTGTCTTTCTGTCTATATGGAGCCACTGTTTTTCTGGCCTTTTCCTGTGCTGTTTCCTGAGCACCAAAATAAACTACAAACACCCACCAGAGCTGGGCGCCAGGGACATACAACTACAAGAATGGGGTGTCCAGTTGGAGACTGAGACCTTCTTCCCTCTCCTTCCACACAACACTTGCTGAATTTGTGTCTTGGAGTGTAACAAATCATGGCATGGTGTGGGAACATGGGATCTTTTCAGCATCATAGCTGTTACCAAAAACTAAAGGGATTCACCACCCCATATTCTACTGTTTCCACTTCGTTGCTTGTTTTGTTGGTTCTTTACCACATCCAGCTTGGCATAGGAAACAGACTCAGCTAACAAACCTCCCCAGTTGCACGCAGAGTGTGATTCAAGATGGAGTCAACACAGCACATCAGCCAGTTCATGGCAAACCCCACAAACTGTTTTCCCTTTGGCTCACTGCTCCCAAGCAAATGACAAGCCCACCTTCCCAGGTTGGATAATGCATAGAGGTTCATGCTGAAAGCATAGTTGTAGGACAAGTAACACCATAATGGGTACAAATAAATGCTGTCTATAGAAGGTGGAGTTAATGACTTACCAGCGTGTTTCTCAACACCTTCAATAGTGAACTAAATTGACACCAACCAAAAACAACGGATCAATCGAATGCAACCGTTTCTTAAATGAGATCTTCTTAAGTTTGCCTACAGTTCAGCACGTGTATTTGCACAGCCAAAGTCAACCTACCAGGCCGGACAGAGAAGAATGAAAGCTCCCACAAACCCCAAACTAACTGGGGTGCTGTTTTAAAATTATCCCATCACTTATGTCACTATAGCCAAATAAAAACCACACTGAATTCTCATGATACTGGCTATTTGAAGCGTGATGCTGCCAAAGGAACGATTTTATGCTGAGCTACTTTGAACTGACCCCAAAACAGAGCCACTGTATACTAAACACTGCCCTACAATACAGTGTTGGGTGTGTGACTCCAGCTGGCCTGGTTTTGCTTCTCAGGATGGCAAAACAGATGGAAACCCCATTCAGAGAGGTTACCCTGGGCTTGGTACCCCCATGTTAACTCAGTAGCCTTGCTGGGTAGAAGTAACTCTTTATTTATAACCCCAAAAGCAATAATAAACACAAAACTATGATTTACTCTGAACCTTCCTATTATTAAAACACTTTGTCTTATAGTTTTATTGATTTACAATCTGTCCTACTTACTTTTTTAGCATCTGAAAACAATCAAGGCACAAAGCTGCAAAATGTTTGGACATTAATTGTTAGGAGACAGCATTTTATTCCAGGCAAGGGGTTTGAGGCCTCGACAGCGATGCATTCTGGTACCGGAATGATTTATGGTCTTGTAGCAATAACGATGCACCAGGGCCATTAACATATTGGCAGGCCCTAGGATGGATTAGTGGCATTGATTATTTCATGGGCCACTGATACCCATTTGTTACGAGGAGCTCAAAGATGGCCTCTCCCTAACTGAAATCTTTTTATGAGCAGACAGCATTTTAAGTATTAGGAACCTGGGATTTGGGCCATTTTTTATCATCTTGCTGTCGCCTCACCTTAGTATGCAACCAAAAAAAAAAATGTCAAAAAATTAAAGTTCATTCTTCACCACCAGCCTTAATTCCTCAACTCGTCATAACCATGTCTTCTTTAAAAATTAATGATTGCCAGCATTTAGCCACTGGTTGTTGCTATGAAGATCTATGCAAAAAGCAAGGATCCCTATAGAGTGTGTGATATATGGAATACTCTTTATTACTACAATAAAACTTACTGACATTTCAATACTTCTGCAAATAGCATTATAGTATCAATCTTCTGAATTAGGTTGAAAATTAAGTTGTAAATTAAAAGAAAGTGTACTTTGGAATACAACATGATATGTCACCTAGAGAAGGACCTTTGTGCATAACTGAGCCGAGCTGGGAACAGAGAGATGAGCCCAGTGCCTCAGCAGTGCTGCTTGCATTCTAAAGATCTAGGTTACACCACAAGAATTCATCCAGAAACCCTGATACCCTATCCCGAGGGACATTTTCTTTCACTGTAAAAAGTCAAGGGATTTGAAAACAGCCTTTTATGAATGCAATGAAACCCCTCATCTTAATATATTTTTCTCTCTCACCACATTCTCACCATACATTTCAAATAGGGCACATAGAATAATAAATGCCTTATAAAATACATGGAAATTATACATCCATCGTGCTTATACTGTATATACACACATATAAAAATGATTACCTTCATTGTCTCACCAAATACAAAATTACTCTTATTCCCACACACTCTCAGCCTGGTCTTCAAAGATGCTCAGGGCAGAGAGCCATCCACGGCACTAACTGACAACTCCCATGGCTTGGGCAGCTTTGAAACGATTCAGTTCGGAGGCTAATGTCACATACTGTAAATTGCAAAAAGCTTCAGATCGGAGCCAACACCAAATGGTGAGGCAAAAGACTACTGACTTTCAAGTATGTATTTGTTGAAAAGTGTCTTAAATCGTTTCGACCCATCTTCCACAGCATTCTCTGTACCCATAAGATGTGACTACAGAGATAAAACAGAGCTGTTCTTTGATGAAAATCCAAACTAACTCCAGCCCATGACCATTTCTCATGCTTCCTTGCCTGTTTCTTTAGACTGGAAGCTCCTTGGAGGAGGTGTCTCTTTCTCTTAGATCCCACAGCACACACCGGTCACGTCTTCAGAGATCTACACATAACCAGGCCAGAGCTACTAGAGAGGTTTCATCTCAAGAGCCAACTCTGCTCCCTTGGCAGTGGCAGGCTGTGACGAGCAGGATTCTGGAGGCAGAGTTTTGACTTAACAGGAAAAGATGGCACAATCAGCCACATAAGCAGAGAATACAGGAGTGGAAGAGATGGTCCCAATGCTGCTATCCATGCCTCTGAATTCAGAAGTCAACATACTTTCCTTAACTAACCACAAGACCATTCAGTTAAGCTGAATAAAGACTAATACTTGGAGAGTATTTCCATGCACAGAATGGGCCTAAGAAATTGAGGCATCTTCTCTAAGAGTTTTAACACAAATCACAAATCAAAGGGTTTCAGAGCAAAAAGAATCATGAGCTGGCCTAATCCAAGTCTTTTATTTCATAGGCAGAAAAGCCAAGACATGTTGTTAAGTGGGTCACATACAGTCACACAACTAGTGGTAGAGAAATAAAACCCCAGGTCTCCAGCACGCATGCTGTCTCCACACCTACCAGTTTACACGCCACTTGTTTTTCCTTCTTTCCCGTGTATATAATTTTCATATGTTACTGAGGTTTGATGCATTGCTGCAGATGTCTCAGACTTTGGATTACAGGATAAAGCAAACTCAATAATCTATATTACTGCAAATTTAGGGAAACAATCTCGGAGTATGATGTATGGTAATTCAAGGTTAAGTAGAAAACAACACAAAGAATTTGCCGCTTGTGAATTTTTGTGTTTTATTTTAAATAGAGAAGAAAGACATTGTAAATATGTGCTTGAATGCAAAGAGGTTCTTTGGGCTCTTGTCTCTAACTTATGAGGCCTTTATATGAACTACCCAACATTAAAATACAAAGAGAAGGGCCACCTGGGTGGCTCAGCGGGTTAAGCAGCTGACTCTGGCTCAGGTCATGATCTTCCAATTTGTGAGTTCAAGCCCTGCCTCAGGCTTTGGGCTGACAGCTCAGAGCTTGGAGCCGGCTTCAGATTCTGTGTCTCTCTTTCTGCCCCTCCCCAACTTGCTCTCTCTCTCTCAAAAATAAACAAACATGAAAAAAAATTAAAATACACAGGCAAAAGAACCCCCTCAAAACTCTTAAATCAGCTCCTCCCATATCCAGCTTATAAATCAACTGCTTAAGTGGACAGAAATTAAAGTTCTCACTCTTTACAGCTCTCCATGAAAGAGCTCCGGAGTAGACTGAATAGATCATGGCCCTCCCAGGACAACACGGAGATGAAACAAGACTAAGGGATACCACCTTCATTACATCAGCCAGAAATCCTAAAAGGCTGTGCACAACCCCACTTTCTCTTCAACACCCAGAAACAGATTTTCAGCAAGGTTCAAACTCCCGGCCCTCCTGGGAGAATAATACATGATCACCTATAAGAAAAGGAGCGTCATTCCCACATAAAAGTTGGGGGGGGGGGGGGGGTGGAATTAAATCCTCTCTGGAGAAACACTCCACAACTTGCAAAGAACCCTGGGTCACCACTACAAAAGTTAACAAGTGAAATGTAGGTCTAACATAATTTGAACAAGCTGAAATGTCAACGTTTTCCTTTTTATTTACTTCCTAGTTAAGATGGAGAGCAGCTGGTTACCTGCTCACATAAAACCACCCTGGTGCACCGGCAGAGTATCATTCCAAGCTTCTCTTCTCTAGGCAAATAATGCCAACCCCATAAAGCTCTTCAGATACATCATTTTGCAAATTATTGTTATCTCTACAGTTCCTCTGGACTTTTGCCAAATTTCCCACATCCTTCGTACACTCAGTAGTCCAGATGGCATTACAGGGCTGGGTGTTAATTGAAGAACACCTTAACTGTTTGGACATGTTATGCATCTATTACCCAACTGTCAATCTTGTAATGTTTGTTGTATGACTCTATCTTTGGGGAAATGAATGCCAAATGAAAACTTACCCTAATCTATTTCTCTTTTTATTCTCTTAGGGCTCTTTCTGATGATTTGTTAACCTGCTTCACTTTACAAGCTCAAGTCAGTCACATAACCAAAATTAACAACCAAGACCTGGAATAGAAGTAAATGGTTATTGACCGAGATACTTGTCCTCTTTGAAATATTTATCTTTTTGTCTGCTACAACCATTCATAAACATGACTGTTAACATGTACAGTAACAAAGAGCACACAATGATGGAAAGGATGCTCAACATATATTATTCTCATGTTTCTAAATTCTACTTCTGTTATATGCTTTTATGAAATACCTATTTTTCTAGTAAAACCTTATTAATTCACCTAAGGCACTGCAAGTTTTGAACAATACTGAAGCTGAATTTTGTCCTATTTCTGATGGAGAACCAAATCAGGCTCGTGACAAGTGCTTAATACATTCTATGTCGACTAAATAAATAGTGCACTGCAGGATTACTGTCAGTTCCTCCCCCTCCCTGTACCTATGCCCTCTGCCATGTCATTTTGTGGTTCCTACCAGTGGAGTATTTATCCCTAAGCCACTAATAATGGTCTTGACCACAGATTTCACTATACCCATGGAATGTGGACTGAAGGGACAATGGGCCAGTTTCGAGTCTACACCTTAAGGGATCACATATCACGTATCTCCTCTGTCCCTCTGTGAACCTCTGACATCTGAAATCAGAAGAGCTAGACTGGAGAGTCCATTGCTTCCAGACAAACAGACCTAAGACATGAAGCAGAGCTTTACCAATCTGCAGACCTCTGTGGGCAGTAAAAAACACGGATCACTGTGTGCCACTAGGTGCTGGAGTATTTTTTGTTTGTTTGCTTAGAGCAGCATGGTTGTGGCAACTGACACACAATAAATGGTGCAAATAAGATTCCAGGGTAAGGTTTGACCACCTTAAGAAAAATCCATTTAGGCAGGAAAAAAATTAAAAAGTTAATCACAATGTTTAGGAGGCAGCAGGGGTAGAGGTAGTTGATTTAACACATCTTCTAAGACTCCTTCACTAGCTATAGACCTCATTTTGAGGCAATAAAACATTTTAAAAATCTAAAAATTAATTTTTGGTCCAGTAAGTAGGACAAACCTTGGCCCCAAGTATCTCAACTACTGAAGTTTTACGTGGTCAAAGAACACATGGAGAAGAACTAAGTAAGGTATGAAGGTCACTTTCCTAACCCCCATTGGAGGAATTGCTAGCAGGTGCCTATTTCGATGAACACTCTACCCTCTGCTGGTCCTTAAAATGAGCATATGTTCTCTGTTTGGAAGGACAGGATAGCAATATTTGTGGGTTCTGCCATAAGACTGAACAGCTAACTGAAGCTGTCCAGTCAGGTTAGCCCGATGATGCATCTCCAACTACTCATCATGTCCCACACCTCTCCCACAACAGCCTCCTGGCCCACAGGTGTCACATCAAGAGGACAATGAAGCAAAGCATCCCCAGAGAGATCAACTGCAGCCGCGAATTCTCTTCCAAGAGCACCTCCATGTGCCACCAAGGTGGCCTCTGCAGTATGGCAATAAGAGCCATGCCATTAAAGGCAAGTTTCCGTTTTATGCGCTCAAGCTTTCTATGGCAGGATCCCACGATTCCCCAGGAAACCTGATTTACCATCCCATCGCCCTGTTTTTATAGGGCTTGACTCTGCAAATGGAACTGATGGAGACCTCAACCGCGAGTCACTGAGTCCTCCGGTATAATTGCAGATTTACAATGCCTACAAAATCATTCTGTCATACTTGTGTCTTCTCAATGTCCCCCAGGAAGGGACTCCCTAAGGCTTAAGCTCCATTTGCTGCTCCTCCCCCCTCCCACCACCCCCTCACCCCATCCCCGGCCAAAAAAAGATTTTCTTCCTGTGCGCCCACTTTCCCTTACCCCAGAGTTCACACTCCAGGAAGCCCTGTAAGGATAATGACTGCTAGTGAAGACAAGGCAGTCACGTGTAGAAAAGCTCACTTGTGGGGTGGCTGACAAGGTATTATGGGGAGAGGTGGGACAGGAAAAGAGAGAAAAGAGAAAGTGTACTCTGAGGCATGTTGGTGAGACTTTTCACAGCTAATCACACACAAGACTGATTCACTACTCACTCTGCTCTGCTCACTCATTTTTCATATCATACTTTTCACTGCCCCATCAGCCTGTTCCACCAAGGTCAAATGAAGGGAATGATACCATGTACACCACAGTGAGATTTATTATAAATGGAGTCACTCACCTTTTGTGTGGAGCAAATGGGCTCCTGAAATCACCATTTATGAACATGGACCTGAGCAACAGTCATGTGAGGAGATAGCAGGAGAGGGAGACTTCGTCCAAATGTCACTGTGGAACTCCCCTGGTCTCCTTTCCCAAGCACAAAACACAGACTGAGGCCATCCAGTAGCTTGAACTTAAGCATATGCAAGACTTTTAATCAATGTCATGGTTGAGGTTATGCCTTTGTCCTTTTTTTTTTTTTTTTTTTTTTTTTTTACAGAGTTGGAGAGGGTCTTTCAGACAAGGTAACATTAGAGCAGATCTTTTGTTTTCTAATTTTTTTTAATGTTTGTTTATTTTCCAGAGAGAAATACATAGTGTGAGTTGGGGAGGGGCAGACAGAGGGGGGACACAGAATCCAAACCAGGCTCCGAGCTGTCAACACAGAGCCTGACGCAGAGCTCAAACTCACCAACCATGAGTTCAGGACCTGAGCCGAAGTTGGCTGCTTAATCGACTGAGCCCCACATTTGAGCAGATCTTAAGTGAAATGCATCACAGGAACAGAACACTGTTCCATGATTCTTATACTCTCTAGGATGCTTTAGGTTGCAAGTAACAGAATATGCAACTAAAAGTTACTTAAACATAAGGCTTTATTATATAACAATGAAAGAAGTCCAAAGGTAAGATGCTCTCCAGGGTTAATTCATCAGTTCATGATATCACCAAGAACCCAAATACTTCCATCTTTCTGCTCTGCCACCTTCAATTCAAAACCTCCACTCAGGGATGCAAGATGGCTGCTATAGCCATCAGAGGTAGATGCAACCACACCCAGAAAATGTTCTCTCTTTTTTACAGAGGAAAACTTTCCCAGAAATCTCCACCATATAGCAGATTATACCTGATGATCACTGACCATAAAAGGATCACGTGCCTGTGCCCAAACTAATCACAGGAGACTGGGGAGGAAGTACTTTCCATAATTCCACGACATGAAGGTCCTTCAGTGATACGAAGTGTTAATTACATGAATGGGGATGTGAGCACAAACATAAGGGAGAACTGAGGTGTTATTGGGAAAGCCACCAATGTGTCTGCCACAGAATAGGTTCCACATCTACCTCAGGATTTGGTACTCACATTTTCCCTACTTTTCCCAATATCCCCATGGCATCCTTCCTCACATCTCTGAGGTCTCTGCTGAAATATTAGGTTATGCAAGAGACCTCCTCTGACCACTCCATCTCAAAGAGCTGTCTGCTTACACTCATCATTCCCTAGTCTCTATGTTTGTCTTCTCCATACTTATGGAGAAGTGTACACACACATATGCTCCACACACCATATGTGTGTGTGCATGTATTTGTTTACCATCAGTCTTCCCCCTGTAAAATATAAGCTCCTTGAGGCACATAATACACTCAAATATTTGTGGAATTAATGAATAAAGAAATGGAATTCACTGGTGTGCCTCACTCTTCGTCCTAATTCTCCACCATGTTGGCCATGCCAGCAAACAGTTCTCCTTGCTCTTCCCTATTTTCCTGCCCCCAGCTTTTTGCTCACACTATCCCCCTCCTGCAATGGTCTCTGTTTCCTCTTCTTCTTTAAACACTGTCTTTAAGAGCCAGCTCAAATTCCACTTCTTTCATAATGCCTGTCATGATGATTCAAACCCCACATGATCTCTCAAGAGTACTTTCAATTTGTAAAGCTCATATTACTCCTTTCATAGTGTTTTCCTTGAACCCAAAACTGGAGCTGTAAGTACCCACAGATCTTGACTCACTCAAGGTCTATGCTATTCTTGTAACTGAGCAAACGGGAGTCCCAGAATTGTTTCGACCTGCCCAGGAATGGAACAGAACATGTAAGTAGGATGGACATCCCTGTTTGATAATTAACCAGTAAAAAATTTGTAGAATATTCTCCAGATAGCAATTTTTGATATTTGCTACATGAGTGGGTGTTTGGGGAAAATGAACAGCAAAAGAATACATAAGGGTAATTCTGTGCTAATAGGCACAAACAGATCACTCTGTCGGACCCAAAAACATGGAAGGAGGTTTCACTGAATGAGAAAAAGCCTCATTATTTCAGGAGTCTAAGTTCACTGATGGAACAGAGCATGATAGTAGGGATGCCAATAAAAGGAAATATAAAACATTAGGGAATAGAGAATTGTGAAAGATGTCAGTCACTTCACATTTTTAAGCCTTAATACCCTCATCTATAAGAATAGAATTAGACTAGATCAATTATCTAGCAGGACTTGCTTTAAAAAAACAAAAAACCTGACATCGAACCCAAAAAGGGTAACTGCTCTGGTTATAGAAGGTGCTGCTGAAATCCTCACCCTGCAAGCCTCCTACTTATCCCCAACAATGGTACCTTCACTACTGGATGGCGTAATCTTTGGGGATGTCTTCTAGCATTGAGATAGGATAGTTCTAAAATAGATGATCATAACACTAATAGTACTTAGAATACTACAAGACTGCAGTGACTTAAAAAACAATTTATGCTAAGGCTCCAGGAAGAAGTTATTAATGTGGGGCAAATGCTGGTCTTCCAAAGCCATGATAAATCAAGTGTTCATAAACCAGCAATGGATAGATGGATGAATGGATGGGAGTGAAGGAAGAAAGGCAATTTAACTCTCATTACTTGTAAAAAGAATAATCAAATTATCATTAATTGCCAATTAGACCAAAGTTTACCGCAGTTTTAATTATATAGAAAACAAGGTTAAGTAGCCTATATGCCTAAACAATAAGACTGGTAAAGAAAACTGGACCAAATACCTTGGGCAGCCACTAGCCACCATGTTTCAGATAAATTATTGAGGATATGAGAATATGTTAAAAATATATATTGATACATACGAAAGTTGCAAAAAAGATTAGGGAATGATCATAGTCTCTAAAATGTAATGTGTATATGCTTTTTATCTAAAAAGACTGAAAGATATATAACAAAATATTAACAGTGGTAACTTCTGGGGGGATTTTCTAGTTTTGTTTTTTTTTTTTTTACAAACCTTCTATGGTAAGCATGTTTTGTTTATAATAAGAAAAGGGTTGAAATAAATTACAACTATAAAATAAAACTGAGTGAACATTCTTTTGTTTATTACCCATCCGACTTTTAAGTTCAAAAGTCTGAGAGATTTAGGGTGATATCCCAGAACTATCCAGATTGACCCCAACGGAACACAGAAGGGGAAAGGTATCATCTCTCTGGACCACCTGTCAGAGTCCTAAGCATGGATCTCATCAAGTCCCCCTCCTGCATCAGAATCTCTAAGGAGATGGGCCTAAGACACCTGTACTCTGACTCTGGGAAGCACAGGTGAAGCGATTGTTATTAGATGTGCTGGTATATTGGCTATGACAAATAACGGCAAAAAGAAACCAGCTCTTAATCTGCCTCCACAAATCAGGGGTCAACATGTGAGGAAAGTTACCATCCTTTTCCCAAAAGTCTCCAAGATCACCTTAGAGACTACAGGTTTTCACACTACAAAAGGACCAGAACTCTAAGCAACCTGTTACATGGATCTGTAATTCTGAGCCATGTGTGAGCCAGCTTTAGCAAACTTAATTTATCACTTGTCAAATTTTTCAACCTTTGAAAAGTTACTCAATACCAGAATTAATGTATAATACCCAAGTGGTTGGCCAGCTCTGAACCCATGTTATCCCAAAACGATGCCGGATGTACACGGGAGGATGGCATGGCTTCCAGGCTGCCACAGACTCATCTGCACAAAGAAGGTGGGTGTCGGGGCGCCTGGGTGGCTCAGTCAGTTAAGCGTCCGACTTCGGCTCAGGTCGTGATCTCGTGGTCTGTGAGTTCAAGCCCCACCTCAGGTTCTGTGCTGACAGCTCAGAGCCTGGAGCCTGTTTCAGATTCTGTGTCTCCCTCTCTCTGACCCTCCCCTGTTCATGCTGTCTCTGTCTCAAAAATAAACAAACGTTAAAAAAAAATTTTTTTAATAAAAATTAAAAAAAAAGAAGGTGGGTGTGAGCGTGAGGTCAAATCCACTTTTTCAACATCAACAGAGTGACATAATCCATGCCATACCTAAAAATATGTCTCATGGATCTCCATGCAATAGACAATTTACTAATTTCAGTTTATGTTTTTGTTTTTTATTTTTTGTTTTTAACTCTCATTCATCATTTCTAGCAAGTCAACAGTCCTTCTCCCAAGACCCTGTTTTAATTGTGAACGCAGCTGATACTGCACTCTGGGCCAAAATTTCTTAGAACCGTGTTGCTACTTCAGACATTTGGTTCTAGGCAGAAACTGAGGAAATAGGTATACTCTGGAGGTATGTCACAAGAAAGATATCAGTCTCAAAACTGGGTGTGTGCTCATGTAAACCAGCACCCGTAAGGGGGAAAAAAATCTTTTTGTAATATAGAGGGGAAAAAAAAGCAGAGACTCTGTCTTTCCGGGCCATTTCTTTGAGGGGAAAGGGAGGAAGGGGTGTGGAGGGGAAGAAGGAAAAAACAAACTTTATTTTTGGATGGAAAATGAGTAAAGGATGTATTAGACCCATCAACATCAACTCTGAAATACAAAGTTTCCTTCAGTGTATTCCAAAATGAACAAGAGATTTTCCAAGCTTCCTAAGATCCTGGGTTCCTTGAAAGTACCAAAAACACAATGGCTCATTTTGGAACCATCACTCCTAAGGCTGGACAGAATTAAATTAGGGATAATTTTTACTTTTCCAACAAGGTGTGTGGGGGGCTGTTTATGTTTCTCTTTTAGAATTTTAATAACACTAATTCTTATCGAAGAGTCCTAAATCAACCGGTCTCAGAAAATCACTTTCTTTATTCATACAATGAAACAAAATCCTAAATATACCTTTGAGAACGGTACTCAATTATAATAATTTGATTTACCTTCTATTGCTTCATATAATCACTGATTATTTAAAAAAAAAACTCAAAAAGCTTTTGGACCATACTCTTCCTTTCTGAAATAACTGTTCTGTAAATAGTAAACCTATTATAGCATAGGCAGTACTATACCTTTTCCTCAGGGGGGAAAATTAGATTCACCTTTTTTCTGTCCCAATTATTTTTTTTTAATTTAATTGTAATAACACTTAACATGAGATCTTTTCTCTTAAATTCTTTCTCTACCTAATATATTCAAGTTTGAGTTAGAGCATACTTGCTACCTTAAAGTAAAATGTTACAAGCATTAAACATTGAGTCACTCATTAACATATAAGGACTGGACAAAGGTAGAAAGACATTTAAGTTTTTCCTGCACAAAGGAGGCATGTGTTATCATGGCTATCACACTCCTTCATAAAGCAACAATAGATCTCCTTCCAGAAACATCATTTTCAAAAGGAGCAGGTAAATATTATTATTTACTACACTAAGGCAACAATAACTGATTAAAGCAAATTTAGTGGAAACATTAAAATAATGGCAAGGGAAGAAAATGTATTCTGCAGCAACACTGTGTGAACTTATTGGAAATAATCAGCCGCTCAGTTTGAATTAAATGAGAGTGAATGTAGTGGGGGGGGGGGGGGGGGGGGGGGGGGGTAGAGGGAGGTTGAAAGAGAAAGCCTGGCACACACTAGCTGGAATCTGCTAGTTTCCCTCTGCCCTGGCGGCTAGGAAAATCTGCAAAGATGCAAACAATCCTTGGGTGTTCAGTTAGCAGTGAGTAAATTGCTGTGGGATCTAAGGGCGGGCATACTTTAGCAGGCAATTCCTCTCTGTCTTTCATTCTGTTTGTCTGTGTTAAATTCCCCCTCTGCCCTCATCCATTCTCACATCCAGTTCCCTGCTTTGTCCATCCATCAATCCCCTCACTTTGTCAGTGCTGACTTCATCCCAGCTCTCACAGTCGTGTTGCAGCCATCCCGAGGCCGCGGGGGAGCCCCCGCCTGCCGCAGCCTCCCTGCTTCCCGATCTGCTGACAGAGGACCCAGTCAGACGCTTGTCGTTTTCTATTGCACAGGCCAGCAAAAACACTAATACTCAACCTGATTCCTATCGTCCTGCTTTTCACCTTCTCTATTGAAGAGAATGGAAGAGAGAAAGACACAAGGAAAGAGAAATGCAGGGGGAGTGGGGGCGGAAAGAAATAGGGTGGCAGGGGTTGGTGGGTAATGGAGAGAGATGTTTGCTGAATTTTCTAGAACAATTTGCACACCAGTCAGGTGGAGGCTCAATCCAGCTTCCAGTACCACACATCAATAGAAATCACAGGGAGAAAATGTAGCACTAATTAAGGGTTGATAAGCTGTAGTCAAGTGCAGTTTAGGAGAATAAAAACCCAGCAGACTACCCAGGCCTGTGTAAGCCCAACCCTACACACTTTCATCGCCAGCTTAGGGAGGGAAATTTTGCAGCGTTTTTTTTAGTTTTACCTTCAAAATCAAACAGATAGGCTGGGAGAAAAATATATTAGATGATTGTTCTTATTCAAAAGATCATTTGCAAAACATTTCGAAGGGGGGGGGCGCTTACTGAAGAGGAAAATAGTTACCTAGCAACAAAACTATTTTAAAACATTCTTCAGTGTACTTGCCCAATTGTGTGCTCTTAATTCAAAGATGTAGAATTCTGAGCACCTGCCGAATTATTAGAATACTTTCCCCTGAATTCTCAACTCCTCTTTTTTCCCCCCAGAAAGAGGGCAAACTTCACAATAAGCCATAATCGGAATGAGAAAAACTTTTCAATGTTACACATTTCTTTAAATTTTACTCTTAGAGTGGAAGGCAGAATTTCACTTGAAATATGAGCAATTAAATTAGTAAAACTATTTATACAACGGTGCTTAAAATGACTTTAAAATAAAGGAGCTCAGTGGGGTAGGTTTTTCTGTAATTACTGGTAATTGCAACTAGCATTTTGAAGGTCTTACTACCTACAAGGCATTTTCATATATGTTATCCTCACCACCAAACCACTCTCCAGGGATTGGTCCTGCTTTTTGGAATGTAGAAAGCAGAAACCCAGCCATTCAACAACTTTCCCCAAATCATAATCATTCCCCACTGCCAAGTAAGGACCATCAGGATTCAAAAATGGCTGTTAGAATTCCAACTCTTTGCCCAAGAGATGGGCACATCCAGTTACCTAGCCCCAAAGCTTCTTTGTAGTTAAAGAAAACCTGAAAGATCCTCTGGGATAAAAATGACTTAACCTGTTTCTCTATCCAAAGCATGACCACAAAATATTGAGAGGGGTGTTGTAGTACAGCACCCCCAGTTCTTATTCAGGGAGATTATTTGGTTTTGTATTGAATGCAACAAACAACTTGTGCAAACAAACCAAGAGAAGTTTCCAGAAGGCCACTAGTGATTCGGGAATAAATGTGTTGCCTTTCAAGGCACCGACGCTGAAGAGCTAAGTACTCGCTTGGATGATTAAGTTTTGGTGTGTGTTAGGAAATGAGTAGCAGCATCCTGTGGCCACCACACCTCATACCAAGAAGGATTTGGGAAGCAAATGGCAAATTATTCACCAGGGCTGTACAAGCACAGAATGAAGAGAAAAGAGGACTGGAAAGCCAGCAAGGCCTCCCTGGTTTCCAGTCTCAACTCAACACTACTGTCACACATCTAATCCAGAACCTTCACCCACAGCTTGTTCCTCATTCCTTTTGTTTTCTCAAACCCACATGCCCAGATGGGCTTTGGCTGTGACACAAGAGGCCAGGGGAAGGGGAGAAGAAAAGGCAGCGGCACAAAGTCTCCTCTGCGTTGCTACTATACACATCAGACATCTCTAATTAGACAGCAACAAAATTTTATTAATAGGATGGACATTATAGAATGAGCTTGTTATAAATGGGCCCTGTCAGGGCCTTATTCAGCTACCAAATGAGTATTCTCAGTTCAGTGCTCTCATCTGAGGCATCACGCCTAGTGCTGGATAACAAATGATTGCTATTAACCGTATTGTTAGTAATGATGGCTGAAAACAAACAAAAACCCATAAATAACAGTCTACAGAAAAATTAACCCATAAACTTGATAGATATCCAGCTGAGAAATAATAAATGACACTTTGGGGCCTGCTGGGAGAAGCTAGTGGTTTTTGTTTTCCTCTCTGTCATTAACACATTTTCTGTGCTAAAAATTAGATTCTGATATATAATTATCAACGCTCCCAGATATTAATTCTGCTATTGCTCCCTCGGTTTCTCTTCTGGCTGGGCTATAATGTTATTCACAGATTACTCTGAGAAAACACATCAAACACTTAACAGAACAGGTCAAAGTGACAAGCGGCTTCTGCTGACAACATCAACCTGCACCATCTTTTTAACCAGGGATACAAAACAAATTTCTCATATTAATTAACTAGGGTTTCCTTCCAGCCACAACAGGCCTGTACAATGTGATGTGAGCTAAGCAAAGTCCCCACTTCTCTAATGAAGGCGGCCAAGGGAAGCGAGGAGTGACAAAATTATCTTGCATTTATGGCATTCAAATCCACATTCATTAATGTCTTTTAGGGAGGAGACAGGGTTCAAAACAACTTTCCAACAGCAGAGCATCTCTCACCTTGAGCCCCTTCCTCTCACGGGGGCAAGCACAAGCACACGTAAATGAGCACGTAAGCAAGAGACCTTCCCCTAAAGGAGCCAGAATTTCAGCCACGGTATGCGAACTAGCACTGTCACTGAAAAGGACGTCAACTTCCCAAATGCCATGACTTCCACACAATTAATTCACCTTGACCAGAATACGATCTCACCTATCAGTGGCTCATATGTGCCAGGAACTACCAAATCAAGTGAAATTCACCAGGCTCCTCCATAGACTGGCCCATATCCTGTCAACAGACAACACACCTCAACACGCACGCGCACACACACACACACACACACACACACACACACACACACACAGCACTCTCATGCACATATGTCAAGTCCTTATCACCAGTATGGGCATTACAATGCCATCTATTCTATGAATTTCTTCTGTTGTCTCTCTGACAATTTAATTTCAGGGAAAATAACTGGGGTGGCAGTGGGGGAGGGAGGGAATTTATTTTAAATCAAAAATATGAAGCTACCCAAGCTAGAGAATATATATATATAATTGTTCCGTTTGGTTAAAATTAAGATGATGAAATTTGTTAAGACTAAAATGAGGTGGGGGGGTGGGGCTCATGAAAATAGGTCAGTACAAGTGAATAAATCAGCAGGTATACCCTCCATTTCCCAAGCCTATCCTCCTACTGGGGGGGGGGGGGGGGGAAGAGGCCGCAACTTCCTAGTCCTAAACAAATGCCTTCAAACACAAGCTCTTTTATCAGTTGGGGAACAAAACATCATAACGGGAAAATTGTTTAAAATTAGGCAATATGGCTGAGTCTCGAAAACGCAGAAGCAAAAACCAAGGGAGAGCAAGGATTAATGCAAGCAGCAGAGAAGAGAACATAGGTAAAAATCAAGAGAACTGAAGCTGCCATGTGAAAAGCTGGGGGTGAGGCGTTTTAACCTGCAAGTTAGAAAACCTTGGCAGTCCCCAGCAGTGGTGGGATGTTCCCTTCTTCCTTTCAAGCTCCATCAAGGAACCTGGGCTGGCCACGATCTAAATACTATTTCTGAGATGGGATTTTTTAAAAATAAGCAAACGATCTCCCGTCTCCCATGCCTTGTTGTTAACCCCCGCACCTCATCCCTCTGATCATGCTGCCTTGATGGTAAGAGCCTACACTGCAAATCCCTCACCCTCCATGCACTCCATTTTCTCAGTATCTGGCATTGCGATATTAAATAACTATAAAACTAGAAAGCCAAAATAACTAAATCACCTGGCAGCCAATTTCTGAGAGTTAAACCACAAACCCGGAAAATGGTGGAGTGTGTTGAAATAATGTAAAGGAAACCCATAAATTCAAACTTTATGTTCTGTAAAGAACAAATATGAAAAAGGCATCAAAATAATGAAAGATTGTTTATGTATTCTGGCATGAAATGGGAATGTGTTATGAGAGAGAGAGCAGTGGTGGAGACAGATCGACGAAGCTGACAGTGTGGTATTCATCCTGCACGGTGGAGCAGACGCCCCGCTAGTGGCAGTAGACAGCGCAATAAATCAAGGGCTCTCGAAGCTGTACCTACAGCTTATTACATCCAAGATGACAAATAAATAATAATCCCTGTCAGAGCGGCCCTTTGCTCAAGGATTGAGCCTGAAACCTTTGGCTCATCACTTCTCATCTTAAGTGAAAACACTAGAACTAGGGAATTGGAGGCCACGGTTTGCTAAGCTCATGAAACACAAAACAAGCAGGACCCGGGAACTAGGACTGAACAAGAAAGGTCAAGAAGGAAGGAAGGATAAACATTTAAATAATCCTGACCGAGAGGGGGGAAAGCAGCAGAGTGAATGTGGGTTAACATGTCCTAATCATCAGGGGGTGAAAAAACACCCAACACCGATTCCTTGTCCCCACCCCTAACAGGAAGAAATTCTAGGCTTCATTTGAAACGTACTACCAGCAGCAAAGAGGCAGGGTCCTAGAGGCTCCAGGCTACCAACACCAGTGGCCAACACCCTCCCAACTTCTCACCACCTCATTTGCCCTCCTGCCTTACTTAAAAGCGAACCAAGAGGTAGAAAACCATCCACCCCATGTAGTAATAATCCCAGCTTCCTCACAGCATCAAAGGAGAGGCGACTGCTGTCCAGGGCCAAGGCAAGAGGAAGACTGAATCACACAGCCATTCCTGCTTCCCAGCCTGCTGGCTTGGTCACCTCCTCTCCTGTCCATCACTCACTGGCTCCGCAGTGCAGGGCGGCCAGAACCCTGCCACCCAATCTGCCAGGTATCCATAGGTATTACGACTTTGAACTTGTCTCTTTGAGCATTCCTGTTTTCCTACTCTTCCTGACTGGGTAGCTGGAAGGCTTTCTCCGAGACCTGAACAGTTCTTTCAGACCATCCCTCCGTCTGGGTGGGCTCTACACCTACAGTTCCCAAAATGGCTTTTCTAAGCAAGGCCATGTCTTCTCCCTGACACATCCCCATTCCTTCACTGTCTTCAGGAAAGCACAGAGGGAGCACAGTAAAATCTGATAGGGCAAAAAGGGTTTGGGCTCCGGCTTCCCCAGAACCACACCACCGCCCCCACCCCCACCCCCACCACCAACACACACATACACACTCCATCTCAACCCCTGAATGTGCTGCCAGCCCCATTTAGCCAATACACCTCTGGGCATTAAAACAAAATCATGTTTTGTCACTTGAGAGAAGGGCACAAACATGGCTCTGCCAAAGGGTATAGGAATCGTTACAAAAATGTAGGTCCCAATGGCTAAAATAAATTTCTGAGATTACAAAGGGAAAAGGACCACCATTTTATGTTCATCTTAGAGGACAGTGTGGTGCCACTAATGCTTCACCTACCCACCCTTCTTTAAGACAAAGACTACATGGCAGAATGGAGCAAGCACCAGCTTTGGTCAGGTGGACTTGAGTTCAAATTCTAACTCTGCACAAGTTGGAAGACCTCAGGCAGATCACTGGACCTTGCTGAGTCTCAGTTTCCTCATCTGGGGGGGGGGGGGTGGGGGGGAGCTACTGCTACTAATATTCAACCCACAGGATTGCTTTGAGATTCAATGAGATCAGCATGCTTGATAGTGCCTAACATATTCTGGATGCCCAACAGATGTCAGTCCTTATCCCAGCCTGACTTTTCCTAATTTTCTGCCATCTACTACAGCAGAATTTTGAATATGGTATCATCTACATGACTTTAGATCCTTTTCAAAATATCCAAAATTCTCTACAGAAACACAAGCTTCTTATAAAAATAATTTTAATCTAAAGCATATACATAGCAAAGAACTTGGACAAAATTTATCTAAGGTTTTTAAGAGATTTGGGGCTAAAAGTTGGTAGGTGATGCAATAAAGTGCAATCACTTCAACCCAATAAGGACTCTATTCCTAAGAAAATAAACAAAATTACCAAAAATTCATATGCACAAAGACATACATTATACTGTTATTATGGCAAAAAAAAAATATGAGGACAAACTAATCAGCCCATAATAAGATTTAACAATGTTTAAAATTATTTTTTAAGTTATGGAATGTTTATTTGATGAAATAATATACAGTCATCAAAAATGATGATCATAAGACAACAAAGCAAGGTGCCTGGGTCCTCAGTTGGTTAAGCATCCCACTTTGGTTCGGGTCATGATCTCACGGTTTGTGAGTTCAAGCCCCACATCAGGCTCTGTGCTGACAGCTTTGAACCTAGAGCATGCTTCAGATTCTGTGTCTCTTTTCCTCTCTGCCCCTCCCCTGCTCACACTCTTTCTCTCAAAAATAAACATTAAAAAGAAATTTTAAGAAGACCACAAAGCAACATGGCAAAATGGATATTATTTAATGTAACATGAAAAAAGCCAAACATAAAACTGACACTTCACTCTCATTTCAACTATGCTGCTTTATTCCTCTTGAAGTAGACAATATAGCACACATAATAACAGTTGGGCTGATGGGGCAGAAGTAGACCATTGTTTTTACTCTTCCATTTTTTTTCAAATTTTTCATGATTATGTTTGATAACACTTTTTAAATTTTAAAACAATTTTAGGGGCACCTGGGTGGCTCAGTTACGTGTCCAACTCTTAGTTTCGGCTCAGATCTGAGTGGGATCTAGCTCTGCATCAGGCTCCACACTATCAGCTTGGGGATTCCTGCTTGGGATTCTCTCTCCGCCCCCCCCCTCTCTCTCAAAATAAATAATCATTTTTAAAAACTCAAAAGTCAAGAAGTTAAATGAATTAAAAATTGGAAATCTGGGAACAAAACCTATAGCCACCAAGATTTTTTAGGCTCCCACTGCTTCCTGTCATCCAAGATACCCCTGTGGGGACCTCTAGTGAACTGGTGGGCAAAGATGGAACCAAAGTCTTTTTGAAACGTTGCCCTCCTGGGCCAACTTGCCCACGTGACTTTTCCAGCTATCCCCTTACATGGTGCAACCTGCTCTTCCAGCCATTACTTTACCATCACACATGCATACTTTCAGCCTCATTGATGGAGTCATTCAGCCACTCCCTTTCAATAAAAAAACTTCAGTCTTCAAAGTTTGAAGCCCCTTGTAAGATTTTACTTCCTACCATCCATTGAATGTCCCAAAGAACCATTTCAAAAGCGAGCTGTTGACAACAGCTGGAAATCAGACAAGGAGGTGAAATGAAAAAAAATCAAGAAAAAGCTGTCCTCTAACTATCCCAATCCCTGAACCCCTTTCCTTAGCCAGCATACAATTTCTGGTCCTTGGATCTCCCTCCTGTTTCTTACTCTCTGGACTAAGTGGGGGCAACTCTCAAGTTGGAGATTAATACCTTAACTTTCATAAACATTCCAACTCAGACAACTTGCTGATACTTTGTAGATTGGGGCTTTGTTATCAGAATACAGCTGGAGACCCTGACCTTTCATGAAAACAAGGAAACAAGAAAATAACACTGGGGGTCTTGTTCTGTGTTAAGTCCTTCAATAGACAGCTTAACTCAGCAGCAACAAATTCATGAGATGACTGGACTTTTCACAGCAGCTCTCCTTCTGTCATCTAGGTAAAGACATTCTCTTTAGGCTGCATATCTATGTAGTCCAGGTACAGAAACACTTTACTTGTGGCAGTTTGAATTTCAGCTCCTAATTTATTCTCCATGTATTCACCTCCCTTTCTTCTTCACTGCTCCCTTGAAAACACACCAGGTCCAATCAGCCAGTTTAGTTTATAGTTCCTTAGCTTTCTGAGTTAAAGATAAGGAACCTGTTCATGGCAGGAAGTTCCTGTCAGGGCCAAGAACCAGCACTCAGGCTGCTGGTCTTTCCACCACACCATGCTGGTCCTGATTACTTGGTGTCCATACAGCAGAAAAGTTAACACCCTCCCAGTATCTTGTAGGAAAGTGTGAAATGCAGTCCTAGACGACCTACATGAGACAAAGATTCTCTCCTGAAAAAAACTATCACTATCTCCCTAAATTGACGCTCATCCCATGGCCAACAAATGGTGACCACGAACCTCTGGGGATAGGGGGAGGGCAATACTGCATGATACCAAATTCTTAAAGCATGCCATGGTCCAAGATTAATTTTTTTTAAACATGTAATTTGAAATATGTTTGGGTTCAATGGTTTAAAATGAGTTAACTTAACAAAAGACAAGTAAATAATGTAATCATTTCATACAATATTACTGTCTAAAGGTTTTTAAATATAAACATGGCAATTCTGCTAATACATATTACATACATTTGCAACAATACAAGGAAGCTGAAAGGTGGTTATTGTTGAGCTGAAAAAGTCCCAGAATCCCACTAAGAAAATAATGTGAGACAATAATGCATATTTCAGGTACACACTATAACTGACTTAAATTATTATGGATGTACTTCATACTTAATTACCTTTCTAAAATATGTCGGGGTATTTTGTCATAAACTCTACAGAGTCTGCTGTACCTCTACTAAACACTGCTCTGAAATGCAAACCCTTCGCTAATGTTTTTATTTGAATAACTTATTACCCAATATAGCAAGCATCAACACATTTTATAGAACCAGAACTTGGCTCTCTGAAATTCCTCCTACCCTAATGCCAGTCACTGTTGGGAGCATTTAGTTATAAATTGTCTTTCAATAAAAGTAAAAGCTCCCAAAACAACAAAATGAAAAGACACAGCAGCTTAAATCAAGGGAAGTCAATTTCCACATGCCGATCCTAAATATTTCATGGCCCTATTTTATTCTGACATTTGTAGATGACTAAAGTGTTACAAAGGAAATAAAATGCTGATTAAAGAGTTCACTGTCATAAAGGTTACTGAATTGTAAATGGCCCTTTCCATCTTCCTGTTAATAGGTACCCAGCTGTAAACATCATGAAGGATGTGACGGGAGGGCGGCTTCCCTCCTTTAGGAGCTGTATATACATTAATCACTGAATCACCAAGCCATGCTTAATTGCAAGCTGTATATCACACAAATCCATGGTAAGTAGAAGGAAACTCATTATTGCTGCTTCATAACTACTGGGTACTTCTCATTTTAACCTCCTCACACCTGGGACACTTTGTTGCTCTATAACAGGAATGCAGAAAAGGTATTACACCACTAATTACAGCCCACACCAGCACCCCCACCTGAGCTGCCTGAAAGGAAAACGGAACTGTCTCAAATCTGCAGCCATCCCAAGCTTCTGCCTCATTGCCACTAAGTGAGTTCTTATATGTGGTTTCCTGTAACCACCCCCCTTCCCTTCCTGGGGACAACATGTTGAAATCCATTACTCCTTGAGAGTTTACAGAACTGTTTAAATGATAAAGAAAAAAAAAACCTGCAGTATATTTTGCTTTGACAAAATTATTGATTTAAATCCCATACAATAGCACAATACTATTTAAAGGTCAACCCAAGAAAAATGAGTTTACACCCGAACAGAGCTGAGCTTATCTGTCATGAAAGTGTAATGATGTGTTTATTCCCTCACTAGGGTGTATATATTTTTCAGGAAGATATAACAGTCTACTTGCAGGTGAAATCTGCTCTTAAATGGGAATTTCAGGAGATATTTACATTTCAGATGGTGGAGCTGATATCCAAAGCCCTGAGACCCATTTCTGTACTTACTAGTCAGGTGAGTATTTATTTTCATTGCCTAAAAATTATTCTTCTCACTCCCAGGTCAAAAATGAGACATACACTTGAAAACTATAACCACAACTCATAGGGGAATCTTTCAAGAAGGCTAAGGTTGCAAACAGAATGCAAAGGTTGCCATGATAACAGTCTCTTCTTATGTTTTGGTTTCTCTCTCACATTTCAAAAACACAGCAATAAAATGTTCTAAGTTCATTATGTCTGCAAATATTTGTTATTAATGAGTCTGTATATTTGTCTTTTTTATTTTTCAAAACACCAATTGATATATAATCTGCCCCATTACTACCACCATCACCCATCCTCAGTTGACCTCTAAAGGAATTCAGACCCAGGCCTCACTGGAATGGGGTAAAGGGGATGAGGCTTGATACTCTGCAACCAGGTCACAGCCCCTAAACCAAACCTGGTCTATGGCCTCTCCATTGAACTCAGTTCAACCAACATTTATTGGGTGCCAGGTAATCTGCTGGTTGTGACAATACAAAACACATTACCTTCTCTCCTTCTCTCTTGAAAAGCCTCAGTCATTAATCTGGCAGATGGACTGAGCACCCATTATTTGTGCCTGGTACTATGCAGTGACTTCTCAGGGACAAGAAGTCTTACAGGGCCCACAGACACTGAATACACAAATACAAGTGGAAGAAATTTCTGTGGACATCCAGGATGCTAGGGGAGCAATATACACCAAGGGAAGCCAAACCAGTCAACATGGTTCAAGGAGGGGCTTCCTTATTTGACAAGAGACTTGAAGGATGCAAAGGCATCAGCTAGATGAAAATGAACAGGGTAGATCAAAGGAGTAGCAAGGGCCTGGGCAAGGACCCCAACACAAGACAGAATCTTCCACAGAAAAAAGAGTTGCATATGATATGTGATCTGGCTGAGGGTAGGAGTCACAAGAAACTCTTGCAAACAGTAAGAGTTCTGAATCTAAGAGGAGCCACTAGAAGATGCCCAGTTGGAGAGTGCCATGACCTGGGGCAATACGGAAACCAGATTAGAGGTAAGTAAAAGTTACTGTTGCAATTCCCCTCTAGGAGGCTACTGGAGCAGTGGGGTCAAGAACAATAGGGGTCAATGTCAGTGACCCAAAGAACAGCCAAGAAACTATCCTACTACTCCATCACCACCAGTGCATAAGAAGTACATTTTTAAAGACTAGCCTTTAGTTTTGTGTTGTAAAGACTGAGCCAATTAGGCTCATGATTCAGCTCATTGAGTCTGTTCCCCCTTCTCACAGGTGCAATCCAGTTTGTCTAGGGATTATAACAGTTCTGAAATTCTTATTATCTGCCTTCAGCACCCACCAGCTCACTGGCTATTTTCATTATTAGCTCTATCAAAACATGACCTGGAAGAGAGATAACTTCCAAATCCAGTTAGGATATTGCTAACACTTGGAGTGACGTTGTTTTTGTGTCTTTGGTCAGAAACAAGAGCAAAGCTATTAACTAAAACCACATCTGAATGCTGTCAACATTTTATTTATCCAGACATCAACTTGTTCCCTACCATCATAGGCGTTGGCACTTTGGTGGTCTAAAACTCAGTGAGTGTATGAATTTTATTTCTCTTCCAACACTGCTTACAGGAAAGAGGGGCTGGTGTTCAATAACCTTCTATTGTTGGCAGATCCTCAAAGCCTCTCACATTCAGACAAAATCCTAAAGCTTCCTGCCTTATCGGGTGAGCTGCAGGAAGGCTGAGTCCATCCCACCATAACTAACCCCAAAACCGCTGACCACCCACTACCACCACCCACCACCCCCCACTACCAGTCAACAAAGTCACACTCAGGGCAGGAATCTCCTCCTGCCTTCTGAAGTAATCTGTGGAATTACACTTCCCATTCCTCCTCATCCCATCCCAGCGCTGAGATAGATGAGTCAACCCTACATGTTCACCACAACGTGTTGCTTGTCCTTTCATGAAATTGTAAAACAGATGCTACAACAAGCATACTTCACAAGATGATGGCAAAGTAGGAAGATCACCTACTTTGGAATCAAGCACACCTGGGCCCAGAGCTAAGCCACATCATCAGGGATGCTTTCCTGGGTCTGCTGCTTAGGGATCCTCCATTACGTCATCATGCATCCATCCATC
Source organism: Felis catus (assembly GCF_018350175.1). Classification (NCBI taxonomy): domain Eukaryota; kingdom Metazoa; phylum Chordata; class Mammalia; order Carnivora; family Felidae; genus Felis; species Felis catus. Next base: position 35,999,949 of record NC_058378.1, on the reverse strand, counting down.
CATCCACTAAATAGTTACTGGATGCCTACCATGTTCCAAGAGTTTTCACATTTATCTTGCTTAATCATGACAATAATCCCTTAGAGCAAGTTGCCCAAAATTTTTGTAACATGCACCCCAACATATGTTGATTTATTTATAAATTATGCACACTATATCTTACCAATGTATTCATAAAGCATATTAAATAGGCATTTTAAGGATAGGAAAAAAATAAGAAGATTTTAAATGCAATTTTATTCATTAATGATGTCAAATCTTCTTTGAGTTTACCAAAAAACAGATACTGTATTTTACATAATTTATTAACTTTTCATTACTGAGATGTTATATATTTATACCTATTTTTTTAAATGAGGGCTTAGCACTTTGTAAGAAGCCAATTTAAAAGTTTAGTTTTTAATTTAATTTTAATGCTTGATTTTAATAAATGAGTCCTCAATTTTACAAGATACTTAAGTATCTGTATGGTATCTTGTGGCTACTGTAACAAATTAACACAAACTTGGTGGCATTAAAAAAAAACATGCAAAAATGTATTTCCTCACAGAAGTACCAGTGGGCCAACGTCAAGATGTAAGTGGGATCACACTCCCCTCAGAGGCTACAGGAGAGAATCTGTTCCTTACCTCTTCAAGCCTCTGAAGTTTGGTGGAATCCCTTGGCTTTTGACCATACCACTCCCATCTCGGCCTCTCTGGGCACCATTGCTTTTTCCTCTTATGTCTATGTCTGGTCTTCCTCTGCCTCTGTTATAAATATTATAAGGTATTAAATACCTTATACAATATAATCTCAATTATATTTGGGGTTATATTTAGGACCTCCTAAAATAACCCAGGATAATCTCATCTCAAAATCCTTTATTTAATTACATTTGCAAAGATTCTTTTTCCATGGAAGGTAACATTCATAGGTTCCAGGGATTAGAATATGATTCTTAGACAGGACCATTATTCAGTACCACAGTACATATGAAAGAAAATGATCACTGAGCTCATTAAATCATGAAAATCTTTTTCAATCTCATGAACCAGTCACACTCAGATTGTTGTTTAAATTCAGTGGGTAAATTTCCACATGCCTTGATGTCAATTACCCAAAATGTGTGGCAATTTTCTATTTTTAACCAATGAATTCAAAACCCACTAAAATTCTTCTTCTTGGGAAGACTTACATAGTTAGAAAATTCATTTTCCATTTTTTTTCATGTGCAGAGATAAGCAATTTTATAGATAATACACCTAGACACAGTTTACAGCAAAGAGCTCACAGGATGATGGAAATCATTCCAAAAATGTTTTCAAATGTCCTCTCCATAGCATGAGTTTCTTTCATTAAGCATTTCTTAACTGCATTTTTTGCCAGACATATCTGTTAGGATTTATATTTTTGCCAGGCATTAGGAATGAAAAAAATTAAGAAAGCTTTAGTTTTCCTGAGATAAAAATGGAAAACTCATATTTATAATTAAACAAAACAAAAAAAAAAACACTTTCAAGTTCTTTCTTATGATATAGTCAAGGAATCTCTGTTGGAACAAAAGATTTTTGTACTCAATCCCCAACTTATCATCAAGTATAATGTAAAGGTTCTGTTATTCAAAGATTCAGAGTCTAATAAAATTTTCAAAATGCTTAAGACAAAAAAAAGAGGGGAAGATATCACTAAGAACTTCTCTTCAAAGAGAATACCCAGGTGGTCTCTGTAACAGCCATTCACTGTGTACGGCGGGTGCACATGTGGGAGACACCTGCACCAAGTGAGAGCTCCAGTTCAGTCTAAGAATTAAACATTGACCCAGCTTATTTCTCATTTTTAGGTTATAAAAATTAGGAACAAAATTCTAACACTCTCTTCCAGCATGCCAGTGGCTCTTATGACATACTCTGGGCACAAGTTCCTTTCTCTAAAAACTGCTCTGAGTTACGGGTGAGTGTTCTTATTATACCGATGGGAAAAGAAGCTAAGAAAGGCTGAGGGGGTTGCCTAAAACAGCACAGGCAAGAGGAATCAGAGCCAGTGCCTGATCAGATCTTCTGATTCTTTGTCTGGTTTCTATTCCACTGCCCTGTAACTCCTCTCCTCAAGAATAGAGTGGGGAAAGGTGATGAAGATAGCCAGAAGGGTGGTTCAAACACCAGTGCTGAAACCAAGCTGTCTGGATTTGACCTTGACTTCATGACATCCTAGCTATCTGGCTATATTAGACTCTACACCTCAGTTTTCTTATTTTCAAAATGAGGATAATAAAAGTATCTGTTCCAGAGGGTGATGGTGAGGAGGAAAAGAATTCATATCTCAGATGTTAGCCACACAATACCTATTTCATAAGGCTGTTCTAAAAGCAAGTGACAAATACATACACCTATGCAGATATATGGGGACACACACACACACTATACAGAAAGAGAGAAAGGGTCAGAGGAGGTACTCACATGTACCTGGCATATAACCATATAACTGATACTTAATGAAGATTAGCTTTTTCTTGAGCTTTTGTTAATTTTGAATGAACTATGAGGGTTACACAAAAGTCATAAAGCAGATAAGAGTCCTCTGTATGGGCAAGAAAGCATCTCTCTGATATAATCACACCACCCTCTCCCTCATCTCCCAAAGACATTTGCCGTTTAAGAATCCAAGGCTGGGGTGCCTGGGTGGCTCAGTTGGTTAAGCGTCCAACTCTTGATTTTGGCTCAGGTCATGATCTCACGGTTTGTAAGCCTGCTTGGGATTCTCTCCCTCCCTTTCTCTCTGCCACTCCCCCCTTAACATGCACATGCACTTTCTCAAAATAAACAAACATTAAAAATAATAGTCCAAGGCCAAAACCTCAGGCTGATAATGCTTATATCCATAATCTGGGCCATACAAAAGCAACTAATTCTCTCCAGGTTGGAAGGTCCATTTGAAATGGGTCTGCAGTGAAAATCATTTGAAAAGTATGATCGCTTATCTGTTAACAATATCTAGTATTGTAGGGTTTTCTGTTTCCATCTAAAAATTTTGAGTCTACCTATCTGGCTTCAATGTCCAAAGCGGTAGTTAAAAATTAAATAATAATAAACCAGGAGAAATGTCAACCAAAACTCTGTCTTCTGACTCTGCTGAGTCACAACCAAAGAGAACAGGCCACTGTCCAGACCCAATCACCATCTCCCTCACACCCTCAAAGTAAGCAGGATATATGTAAATCAATAAACATTTCATCTTGTGGAGTTCCTCTTGGTCTGACCTCCTTGTAGTGACTCTACTGAACATCCCATCATTGTCTCAATACTACCTTACACACCCTGTGTCTTATTTCTGGAATTTGATAAAAGCATTCAAATTCTAGTACTTGAAATAAAAATCAAGTGAGGGTTACCTTGGTGGCTCAGTCAGTTGAGCATCCAACTTCAGCTCAGATCAAGAATGATCTCACAGTTCATGACTTCGAGCCCCACATCAGGGCTCATTGCTGTCAGCCTGTCTGCGCAGAGCCCACTTTGAATCCTCTGTCCCCCTCTCTCTCTGCCCCTCTCCTACTCATCTCTCTCTCTCAAAAAAAAATAAATTTAAAACTTTAAAAAAAAAAGAAAACTCAAGTGAACCTATAGCCTCATAACCAAACATCACCCACAGGAAAATATGATGGTGACTATGGAGTCTGGAAAGGGGAAGCCAAGAAGCTAAGCAGATCCAGAAGATTTGGACAAACTAAAAGCTGTCAATCTAACAACAACAGGGCAAAGGCAGGACTTGCGCACCAAGGCACACAGGTTTAGCAGCAATATGCAGAAGAAACTCAAGGTTCCCAAGTTTACCAGGTGAGAAAGACAGAACGAAGAAATTGCATTGACTTCAAGTCAGGAAACTTGAGTTTGCATCCCTATTTTGCTCCTCTCTCCAATGCTGTATTCTTGGGGAAATTACCCTCCCCGGACCTCTATGTCCTCCTCTGTAAACGTGAGAGAGTTCATCCAGGTCACTTCTTAGAGACTTTAAGCTCAATTATTCTAGACCTCTTCTGTCATCACCAATCTGTGTACTGTTAAGCCAATAATGCATTTCTTATGTTCAGAGAAGTTTTTATTAACTATCTGTTGTGCATAACAAATCTGTTATTAGAGCTGTTTACCAAGTATGACTAGTCTACCTTCTTTGGATCCCAAGGTAAGAATGGAGCTTTGTCATCAATTCTGCCAATTAGCTGTGGTATATTTACTTGCCAATGCAAAACCCTTCAGAACACTTTCCCTTTGGCTCAGTGTCCAGTGATATTCAAGATATCAACTGCTCTGCCATCTTAAGTCCCTGTGTGACGAAAATGATCAGATTCTTTCTGTCAACCTACCATGTACAGGAAGCATAGCAAGAAATATATCCTTATTGTTTTACATCTTTGAGATTCTGGAGTTAGTTGTTACTGCAGCCTAACTTAGCCAGACCAAACTGACACAAGCAGCAGTCTGAAATTAAAATTACTATTATTGTTATTCCCCTATTATTCTTGTAATTATGACCTATAATAAAAAATGTTTTGGGGGTGCCTGGGTGGCTCAGTTGGTTAAACGTCTGACTCTCTGTTTTGGCTCAGGACATGATCTTGTGGTTCCTGAGACAGAGCCCCACATTGGACTTTGTGCTAACGGTGTAGAACCTGCTTGGGATTCTCTCTTTCCCTCTATCTTTTCTTCCCTGGCTCATCCTCTCCCTCTCCCTCCCTCCCTCTTTCCCTCTCAACGATAAACTTTTAAAAGAAATGTTTTTATAATTTTTTTTATTTCTCACGGTAAAGCAGGTATCATATACCTGAAGTTAATGACTCACTTGCCAAGGTAGATGTCTATTACTCCAACTTCTCAAGGGGTCTCCCGCAAAGAACGATGACCACCTCCAGTAGGAGTAAAGGTGGGAACACAGCAATCACACTTTGGCTGCATTCAGTATCAAGAAAAACTTAAGGAAAAAAAAATCAGGCCACAGAGGCATATGACACAATATTTAAAAACAAAAATGGCTTGTTATAGGTAATGTGCTATCACAGGCTAGGGCAGATAGATTTTGCTCACAGCAATCAAGTGAAAAGGAGCTATCTTCCATGGGGCTCTGAATGTGAATTATAAAAGACTTCAGTTCATGACTAGTGAAGAGAGGGGTACAGTTATAAAGAATTAGTTGATGAGACTTTGTTGAAAGAGAAAGGGGAAAACAAAAAACAGACATGCAAGCTTAAAGATTAACAACAACAACAAAAAAAAAGTTCTGGGGCAGGGGGGGCACCTGGGTGGCTCAGTCAGTTAAGTATCCCACTTCAGCTCAGGTCATCATCTCACAGGTTCATGAGTTCAAGCCCTGCATCAGGCTCTGTGCTGACAGCTCAGAGCCTGGAGCCTGCTTCGGATTCTGTGTCTCCCTCTCTCTCTGTCTCTTCCCCACTCACACTAGCTCGCTCTCTCTCTCTCTCTCTCTCTCCCTCTCTCTCTCAAAAATAAATAAACATTAAAAAAAATTTCTTAAAAGCTCTGGGGCAGCAGAAATGCAGGAGCCTATAAATGCATAGGGGATTTAAGAAGCAAAAAAGCTATATGGTTAAAAAATCTGACTTTCAAAAAGCATAATAAGAGGAAAAGGGTAAAGCAAAAGCAATTGTATTATGATCAATTGATAATTTGCTATCTGAGACTTTGGGGGCAATAGTGTGAAGAACATTAATAGATACAATACTTAAGAAAACTAGGATTTTTTTTAACCCAGAGTCAAACTCTTATAGGTATTTCTTCCTTTAAAATAAGACACACCTCCTGTCTTGCTGGTTAATCACAGAACTGCTGTTTCACAGAGACACTGTCAGCATGACCTCGAGTCTCATCTACTCAATAGCCACCCATCGAGCACCAAATACACAGGCCTGACTAATAAGAGGCAAACAGTGGGCAAACTCACACGGTATGCAGATGCTGTGGTTCTCACTGATGCGAGGATGTGCCAATGAATTAGCAGTCAGACAGTGACTGTCATTGGTAATAACTTCTTATTATGTCAAGGAATTTACATGCAGATCAATGTGAGCAGTGTGTACTAGCTTATCCCCACCATAAATCACTATCGATTGGCACACCAATTCCTTGCCATAATTAGGAGCTATAGACAGGGCTGCAATATTATCTTAAAATATTGTGTCACTACCCTCCATATAACAGCTGGCATCTGCAAACCTCCCGCACTGCTCCTCTTACCATTGGCGACACTGCTTCAGTTGTTATTTGGGGTGAGAAGTGGGGGAGATAAGTGAATAAAATGTCCCTATGTGCAATGTCTACTTGAGAGATTCCCTGTACCCTATTAGGGATTAAAAAAATGGGAATTCCTCCATATCCATATTGAATTCCTGTGTGCAAATGCGAAAGTTGGCAACATGCTGCTCTTAATCTGATTTATGCACCAATTTATTTTATACATTAGGCACACTCTATGCAGGCTGACTGATGCATAAAAATTTCATGCAAAAAAGGACTCACTCCCGTACAACTGCCTCTCAGTTATTATTACCTCTTGTGGTTCCCATCCTACGGTGGGTAGGACAAATGACTCCATAATACCAAATGCATTTTGCCCACTATACAAACATTTTGATCTGTTTCTATTTCCCCTCAGCTCCAACTCCAGAAAACTAAAAATGCTGTATCTTAACTTTCTGAAATCCTTTAATGCTACAAAACACCCACTTATGTAGAGAACTTCTCTCCATGTTCACTCTTTAACGGTGTATTATAAATATACAAACATACACAACAGAGGCAAAGAGAGACAGACACACACACACTCATGACACACCTGGGTATTTCTGGCTAATTTTTTTTTTTTGGTTAAACATTTTTTTTTCTCTATAGATCATAACCACCATGCACTTTGCATTATTTTTCTAATTACCTTCCCAGGAATATGTTCTCCGGAATATTACTAACAGCAAAAATGCAAACAAAAAAGCTTTTGGGGTAGGGTTTTAGTTAGGGGAAAACCAGCTAGAAAAAGCATCTTTCTGTATTTTCCTTTTATTAGAAGTCTCCTTTCATCCAAGAAATATGGGGCCTGAAATAAATTGTACCATCCTGCTTTTTTTTATTCAAATCCTTGCCAGAGCTAGGCAGTATGCTAATGAAAACAGGTTGATAAATGACTCCCTGATATTTTCCAGACATTTTTCTCTCAGAAGTGCTCTAAACTGATGTAGCTCAAAGAGAATAAGGCGCATTAAGTCATTATATCAATTTTTGTTACCCAGATACTTCAGTCCCAGTTAAGCGCTGACAGCCAATATAAAACAAGGCAAGGGCATCATACGACTCCATCGATCAAATCTTGTCGTAGATAGATTGCCTATTACACAAATAGAACTAGCGGATTCAGTTTGTAGTTTTATGCTCTCCAATTAAAGGATAACAGGGTACTTTCCCATAAATCTGCTAATTGCAACTGAATTAATTTAACAAATTTCTCCAAGCACACAGGAAAAAGCGATTGGTTAAGCTAATGTAAACTAGCACAGGTTGTCACAAAGAGGTTCCCATAACATCCTTTTGCTATACCTTGATTGGGCAAGGTGTCACAAGTATTTAGCTACATTGTGGTTCTCTGGCAACAGACAGCTGACAAGCATAAAACATTGCACAAATAGGAGATAATTTATTTGTGGTACTTTTTTCTCTCCCTCACTCCCCACTCTCCCCCACCCGAAGGAGGAAATAACTCCCTCTTTGCATCTAATTAATGTTTCTCTCCAAGTGAAGCTGTTTTTCTAAATCAGAATTACACCAGCCAAAGCACTATATTACGGAAAGGGGTCCCTCCGCACCACTCAGCCAACAGTAGGAATGATGGGCAAAAACCACAACAGCTGCCTATTGCCTTTCAAAGGAGGAAGTAGCTCAGGGCTCCCTCGATAGAGCAGGGTGAATGCAACACAGGGTGCCCACTCTCACAAGTTCAAATATACAGGTAACAGTAGTAGCCCAAGTACCAGAATCAAAGCAGATGATCCCAAGCCATAAAATAAAGCATTGGAGTTGAATTCCTCAATTGCTGTGCTCAGCATTATGGAAACAAAGTTGTAATGACTACACAGGCACAATGACATTCCAGCAACACTCACCTGCCTCTTTTCCCTGTCCACCACCTCCTGTCTCGCCTCACTCAGGGATTCAGGCATGCTGGCAATACTCACAGCGGCCTCAAACAACTCAAGTTAGGGTACTCATGGGTGAGCTGAGGGTGAGGAAAAGAAAATGCATTTTCCAGGTTTGGTGAAATCAGTCAGATTTTAAATATCTAGTTCCATTGTGCCCATATTTTTAGACTGGATATTTTCAATGTGAGCTTGCCAAATGCTGTTGCCATATCCACACTTGGCAGACACAGTGTCCCGCCTCAAGGGGACAGATTTCAGTCTTAGAAGGGGTAATGGAGCCCATGGAGAAGGGCAAAGGTCATGGCATCGATAACCAGGATGATACACTTGGTCAATTTAAACTAAGGTTGGGTGGGGCGCCTGGGTGGCTCAGTGGGTTAAGTATCCAACTTCAGCTCAGGTCAAGATCTCATGGTCCGTGAGTTCGAGCCTCATGTCGGTTCAGAGCTTGTTGGTGCTGTCAGCTCAGAGCCTGGAGCCTGCATCGGATTCTGTCTCCCTCTCTCTCTGCCACTCCCCCACTCACACCCTGTCTCTCAAAAAATGAATAAACGACGGGGCGCCTGGGTGGTGCAGTCGGTTAAGCGTCCGACTTCAGCCAGGTCACGATCTCGCGGTCCGGGAGTTCGAGCCCCGCATCGGGCTCTGGGCTGATGGCTCAGAGCCTGGAGCCTGTTTCCGATTCTGTGTCTCCCTCTCTCTCTGCCCCTCCCCCGTTCACGCTCTGTCTCTCTCTGTCCCAAAAATAAATAAACGTTGAAAAAAAAATTAAAAAATGAATAAACGTTAAAAAAATTTTTTTAATAAATAAACTAAGGTTGGGCATCTCCAGCACCACTCTCTTCTCTCGTGATCAGAGCTCCAAGCTTCCTTGCTACAGAAGTAGATTCCTTTTCACAGGGACAAAATCTCAGACTAGACCTTCTTTTCCAAAGCACATTTTTCATACCCTGTTTATACATTTATGCTTCTGCTAATGAAATGAAGCCCTGCCATATCAGTCCAACTAGACAATAAGTATTTGAAGACAAAAACCATGTGCATTTTAGACTATGGGCCCAAAGCGGCAGGAACAATGCATGCTGCCTCTGGGAGTACAACATATACAGCTTTAAACTGGCTGAGTCAACTTGCCAAGAGGTAACAGGGTTCTGCAAAGGGAGACAGGGTGTGGGTTAACAAGTCTGGGTAGAACAAGTATAGGGTGTCAAATCCTATATACTATTAGTTTGCCACTTGGTACCTAACCAGAAGAGTCAAACACACACACACACACACACACAACAACAACAACAACAACAACAACAAAAGATACTTCGAATAATAGGTATTTATGTAAAGATACTAGACCAAAGTCAGGAGACCTGAGCTAAGGCCCCAATTTGTCATTAACTAGTCATGTGATACTGGGATCATGCGTACACATCTCTTCCTCACCCATAAAAGGATATCAGAGTAGATCTCCTCATTAGATTCAATGAAGGCTGGGAGATCTAGCCACTGTTTTTCAAAGACCCGCTGGATGTGGAATTGAATTCCAGAGTGCTTCTAGCCTTTTTTAACACAATACAACATATCAGAGTATACTGCATACAGTAAGGGTAAGTAGTGTTTTGCGACACTTCTCATTCAGTTATGTAAATCTACCTACGCACAGTTTGTAATGGGAAATATATTCTTTGAGGTCAGGCACATTAAAAAATGTTTAAAATTCAAAGCTTCTGTATCAGTCCAACCCAAGGATTGAATATGAAGATTCTATGGCTCTATCAACAAATATCACACGCAGAGCCAGCCGGATACAAGAGCAAGAGAACTGGCAGGCTAAGGCTTTGCGAGAACGAGTACAGAAGCCTTCTCTCCCAAGAGCAGCTCGCCAGTCACTTCTGATGAAAATGAGACTGGGAACCCCCTCATCTTGGAAAGCCGCCTGTCTGTGTGCCAAAAACACTGGCCCAAGTAGCATACCAGTTCAGAATGACAGTGCACGGCTCTGCCGCCCACACACTCTCCCACAGAACCTGAACACCAGGCACCCCCAAAATGTGCAGCACTCCTGCCTGAGGGAGAGCCCTCACATCCTCCAGGAGCACAGGCTGACTCCTCTATCAACTGTGGGCCAAACAGCTCATAGAACACTTTTTGATTCATATGCACACACATGCAAATGCACACACTTGTTCCCCACTAAGGACCTGAGAGAGGATGACCTGGAGAAGCATGTCAGCCTAAAAGAATCTGCTGGCCACCTCTCAAGATCAAGTAGGATCTGAGTAAGTCTCCAAACCCTTTGTTTCTCCAGCTACGCTGAGCCTACTGCTCAACTATTATTTTTACTGTGTCTTGTTGTTACGAGTTATGATCTGATGGGATGGCTGGAAAGAAATCTAAAGAAGTGATTTCATGTTGCAAACATGTTAAGTTGAGTCAAAGCTTCTGGAGGGAAAATACGTCTTTAGGTAAAATATTTGGTATTATTTGAATACTTCCCAATGACGATGGCTTAAGGTTTGCGGCACTTGGTTTATAGAAGATGTGGGAGATATAATACTATGAAAATAAACAACGGCAGAGGAACCATTAATAAGGAAAATAAATAAAGGGTCCATGAACTAACCAGCTAACCAGCCAACAAATGCTTATTAAGCACCTGCTGCGTGCCAGGCACTAAACATGAGAATGCAGGGTGAACAGAGCAGGTACAGTCCCTTCTCTCCAGTGCTTACAGCCTGGTTGGAGAGAGAGCTACTTTTTAGCTAAGTTTTATAGATCAACAAGCACCATGAAAGAAAAACAAAAATAATAAGGGGCTCTTCCTTCATTTGGGGGCTCAGGGATTACCTTCCAGAGCAAGTGTCATATTTAAGGTGAGACCTACAGGATAAAAAGAAGATCAGGCAGGGCCACCTGGGTGGCTCAGTTGGTTGAACGTCCGACTTAGGCTCGGGTCATGATTTCATGGTTCATGGGTTCAAGCCCCATGTCGGGCTCTCTACTAACAGCTCAGAGCCTAGAGCCTGCTTCAGATTCTGTGTCTCCCTCTCTCTCTCTGCCCTTCCCTGGCTAGTTCTCTCCCTCCCTCCCTCCCTCCCCCTCTCTCTCTCAAAAATAAACATTTAAAAAAATTAAAAAGAGACAGCAGGCAGAAGGCAAGAGAGTAACACCAGGCACACTCCAGTGTGCAAGCCTCCTACCACATCCTGCACCACCCCCAACCTCCTCTGCCTTTCCACTCACAGACACCCAAGGTGTGTGCTCACACCAGCCTGCTCCATTGTGCTGGGGTTCCCTCCTCCCTAAGCCCTTCTGTTTCATACCACCCTGCCCACCATTCCTTGGGTAGAGAATGTTTCTGTCCAGCATTCCTGCTCTCCAGCTGGCTCGGGTTCAAATGCCAGCTCTATGTCTTTATACCCAGACCTTAAACTTCTTCATCCCTCCATGCCTCAGAGTCCTCAATGGTAAAACTGAAATGGTAATGGGCCCCATACGTCATGTGTTTGGTCTAAGGATCAAACGAGATGATACATGTAAAGTGCTCAGTACCTGCCACATAGTAAGCAGCCAATAAATGTTAACTATTGTTAATAATACAACTGTTGTTGTATTTGTTACTGTGATTGCTGTTGTTAGTTTTGTTTTCTATAGGCTACTCTCTCTTAACAGAGTCAGATCAAACTGCCCTTCTAGTGCAAAGCTATCCAGACTTCCTCTAGTCAATATATCCCCTTATATACTGTATATCCTTCAATCATAGCCTTTATCACAGGATGCTGAAGTTATTTACATATCTCTTTGTTCCCTAGATCCCAAGTCAGAAGCCATGTCTTATTTATCTTGCTTCCCCAGTGTGTGGAAATCAACAAGCTCTCAACACACACATTACAAGACAGATGGATGAATGAATTGATAATGGGTGGCCAGATGGATGGGGCAGGCCAAAAAACTCACCTTGGCCCTCTCTCTTTCTCTAAGGAGGTATCCCTCCAAGTATTTAAGCAAATGGGTTGAAATCCTCCTAGCCATACAGTGACCTCTGGCCTGAAATGCTACTGTCCATGTTACCATCATTTGAAAGGCACCTGGGGGAGTAAACCTGTCCTTCAGAAGCCAGGAGAACCCTCTCAACTTTCAAATCCTCAAGGAGAAGAAATATCTTTTCTCAAAACACTTCTAAATATAGTGAGGCACATTTTAAGCCTCTAGCTAAAAAGCCTGAAAGCATCTTTCTATTTATTGGTATCGTTATGTGTATAGTAACATTCCCAGAAGCAGGGCATGACTGCACTAGCTTTACGTCTGGCAAAATCAGTGTCTGTATTATCTGAACTCAAAAAGACTATAAAATTAAATTTAAGTGACTCACTTAACTACCAGAAAGAGAAAAGATCCAATTTTAAAACTGAAAAAGGAAAAAGAAATAATTGCTGCTGTTTGGTGGGAGTTTATTATGTAAATAAGTAGAGGGCATGTCAACAAATACAGATGCCCAACCACATTTGCACGGTAATGAGGAACAACTTGAGATAGAGCAGGAAATGTGTTGTCTTTGGTGGGATCAGAGATAGCATCTCCTCTGACTCTCCAGGCTGCTTTCGGCATCCTCACAGAGCTGGGAAGCCTGAGGCCACTGGATTCAAACACTGATATGCCGTGAATCCTTTTCAAGGAGTGGCATGGTGGGCATTAACCCCCAAATAATTTCTCTTTGTCACCTTCTTCCCTTTGCATGTCAACATGGCAGTTCTCAAGTCTTTGAAAAATGTTTTAGCTCTAATTAAATGAAGAATTTATAATGTCTCAACAAAGTTGAAAGCAAAATTGGCCAAGACTGAAGAAGTGCTGATAGCAGGTTGTAACAGGGCCTTCAATCAGCTTCTGTAGTCTAATGCTACCTTGTAGGCATTTGGTTGACTCTGAGGTCTACAGCAAACCCCAAGCCACGACTTTTCTCACTTTTGTTAAGTCTTAGGAATTTGGGCTAAGAACTTCCTTACAATTAGTCCTTTTCTATAGTAAAATCTAAAGTTAAAGGCAGGGCCTCCTACAAAATGGACCCAGAGGTAAAATTCACTTTGATGGAAGTTACTGGAAAAAAAGAGCAGGACAGAGGTGAAAGATAACAACTCCTATCACATGCCTAGAATTCTATGTCTGAGAGAGATCCTTTGACCTAATTCAGTCTGCAAATTCTACTCTTCTTCAAAGATTCTCAAGGAGATTCCATAGTCCCTCATGTGAATCTGTTTTAACATCTCTCACTGGTTGGTATATTTGGTAGGGAGGGTGGAGACATTGGTAATCCCTTACACTACTGTCTAGTTAATATTTTAATGCATCTTCCCCCAACAAAGTATTTTGGCCAAACTGGAACAGAAGTGGCAAAACTTTTTACCCTTGGGCACAGGCAATACAAGAACTAATCTCTAAAGATCTTTCAAGGATCCCCTAAAAAATATGTGTATGTCAGGGCTCCTGGATGGCTCAGTTAAACGTCTGACTTTGGCTCAGGTCATAATCTCGCCGTTCATGAGTTCAGACTCCATGTCAGGCTCTGTACTGACAGCTCAGAGCCTGGAGCCTGCTTCGAATTCTGTGTCTCCCTCTCTCTGTACCCCTCCCCTGCCTGCACTCTGACTCTCTCTCAGGAAATAACCATAAAAAATTAATAAAAAAATTTTTTAAATATGTGCACATCTATCCCAGGTAAAAATCAGATTAACAGCTATTAAAGGTGGGGGAAGAGACATTCCAGAACTGCAATGAACTCCCTGCTTGCTATGAGCCCAGTCAGAGGCAGCTCCATGAGGGGACGAACTGGGTCACAGGCACCTTGGAGTCCTTACCCTCAGCATTATGTCTAGCAGGTAGTAGGTATGTGAGCAATCTTTCTAACTAATGTAAAGGAAGATCTTCTCAGGTGTCTTTGCCCAGCCAAAGATACCTAGGGCAGACCTCTTCCACATGCACAAGGCCACCATGATGATAAACTGCAGAAAGACACAAGGCTCACCTCAGCCAGCCTTCATGCAGGATTAAGGAGAGGAAATGAACACCACCTAGAAACCTCGCCTGACACCAAAAACAGAGTGCATGACATTTTATTCTCCATTAATTTGGATACACAATATTTCTCTATGATTACTATAGCATGCAATGTTCTTATAAGGTTATGAACTGGTTTTGCATCGTTTCGTTGCTGGAATTTAATACTGTACTAAGTGTGATCTATCTCGGCCATGATTAATCCTGCCCAGTTCTGCAGCAAGTTTCTATAAAAACCAGCTTGAAATACAGGACTCTTAAAGCTCTTGCCAAATCTGCAAGATGTGATATTAACACGGCTCCCATCCAGGCAAGCATGTCTAACTTACACCGAACCCATCTACGTGTTTCCCTTTGTGCTCCTCGAAGGGCTATGTATGCTACCACTGAAGCCGAGAAAATGTGGTGAGTGCTCCCTGGCCTGGTTTACAACAGCATTATTAATACTGCTCAACAACAAAGTAAAATTACAGATAAAATCTGAATAGGCCCATTATTGTTTTTAGAGGGAGTTAAATAAGCTATATAATTTCTTTGGGCCTGCAGGAATCTCAGCCCGGCAATGACAGGAGAAGAAATGCGCATGGCGGCCAACTAGCCACCAAGGCTCAGGATTCTGTAAATCCCCTCCTCGAGCATTGTGAATTAAACCAGATGAAAGTTTTAAAATGTCAAGCAAGTCCCCGGGGATGGATATGCTTTATGTTTTTTATACAGTGAGCATTAATTTCAAATGGAAAGGGAAAGCAGCCCTCTATCTCCAGACATTTGCTCCAGTTTTTCTTACGTTCCATGTGTCCACTTTTAACAGACCAGTCTCAGGGGGATTAATGCTGCGCTGAGTCAAACAGTCAGGCTCAAGGTAAAAGTAAAGTCCTTGTGAGAAAGAAAAATAAAAATTCACCACCCATTTCTGAGAGGCCGCCCTAATCTGGAACATCTGACGTTCAACAACAGACATTCAAGTCCCACCTCCGCTCTTTCTCAAGTGTTTGACCTTTGCAAAATCTAGCTTCTCTGACCATTACTTTTCTTCCTCACAAGGTTATCAGGCAAATTAAATAGTACTTGTATATATATGCTATGTAAGATATAGGATCTATATTTGCACACTTGTTTATGTGCGCATATATTGTATGTGTATATATTTCAGTTTATCACATGCACACACACACACTCTTAAGGTTGTTGCTTTAACTCCTAATAGCTTTTCCTTCTATTCAACTTCTGTCATGTATTCCCGGTTTTATTTAACTGTTCGGCAAAAGAAACAAGATTGTCATTCATTATTCATTCATTCATTCATTCATTCATTCATTCATACAATACATACTGAGTGTCTATTACATGCTAAGTCCATTGGGATCCAGCAGAAAACAAAATGTCCTCTAGTACTTCATGATCTACAGTAGCAGTCTCTCGGTAAGTTGAATTCTAAGCCAAACTCAGAAGCCTTGTCTCCCAATTTAGGTCAAGAAATTGGTTTGATACCATGATGATGATGACAAATAATTGGTCTAAGAGTTACAAGGCCAGAGGCCCGTGATAATTTGGATTACAGTCCAGTAAGTTGTCAATATCTTTCTCTCCCACTATGCACACATTTACCTCTCTGTCCCACTGATACTGGTCTAGACCATGAGACTTGCTCAGGCCAATGAAATTTTGCAGTGTGATGTCAGCAGAGGCTCTGGGTGTGCTCACATCACACAGCAATTTGGCTTGGCTTGGCTCCCACATTCCACGGGTGCACCATGAGAAGAGCAGGCTTCAGAAAACCTCTACTCTGTCAGCCCAGGCTCCAGAGCAAACACACATGGAACAGATCTGAATCCAGCACATAGCCTGAAGTCAAGGCAGCAACCCCAGTGCCTAGAACAGAGCCACCCAATCTAGATCAGCCGAACCACAGTTAACCTGCACAGTGTGAGCAAGAAGATAAATGGGATGGTTTCTTATGAGCCTCTATTGTACAAAGAGCCAACCAATGCAAGGTCTAAGCAGGATCCCAACCATAAAACAACTGCCTCATCAAAAGCAATTTGGCACAACTTAACTACTAAAGCATTAAAATAAGATTATGGTACAAAACATGCTTTTCATGGTCAAATCAATCATTCTGTCGCAACTCCTCTGTGTTTGGTTTCAGTGTTCTCTGTGTTGAAGGAAATTAACGCAAAATAACTTGATCTTGATGAGTAGGATTCAAATCAATAATGTTAATTGGGCTTCTGAGCATAACATAAAATGACTTCAAATCAACAAAAGGTTAATATAACTTTCCCTTCATGCAGCACCACCTATGATAAATCTATAGTGGTCTGAAATTTCCAATTTCATTAACAACACATTTAACAGGCTAAAAAGACAGGAAGGTACTCTTTATATAATGTTTTCTCTATGCTCACCAGCAGGTTAATTCACAATAGCAAAGCATATCCAATGATGTAATTAAGTTATACCTGAATAAGGGAGAGATGTACTCTGGTGATTTATTTTAAACTTTTATTATTATCTTTATGTTATACCTGCTTCCCCCTCCTGATGGCAGTTTGTAGAATTACTGGATATTTTCTTTTACAGCATATTTCAATCTAGAGGACATTATTATCAGGCAAAGAAAAAAAAACACACATCGTTCTTATTGTGCATATACGACATGTAGGGGGTGTGAGATGATCTGGAGTAGATAGAAATTTTTTTAAAACGACAGTATTGCAAGGCCCTTGTCCTCAAGGGACTTTCATTCACTGTCAGGACTTATAAATGACTATGTATCCAACAATGTACACATAAAATACACATCATAAATGAGTCACAGTCACTGGACAATTGTTGGCTACCTCTCTCCTGTCCATCTCCCCTACCCTTTTCCTAACATTTTCCTAGTTTTCTCTCTATTCTTTTGTATGCAACTGACTCCACTCTCCCGTCCCAGAATGGAGCCCAACTGGCTTAATCCTATGAACAGAAACCCATTCCCCCAGCAGGCCACAGTGACTGGTTTCTGGATACAAAAGAACCTTTGCTTAGTCCAGGCCATCTGCTATTACAAATTGCCATGAACAATTTGCTTAAGTGACAAACATTTTTCTCAGTTCTGGAGGCTAAAAGCCCAAGATGAGGGTATCAGCACGGTCAGGTTATAGTAAGAGTCCTCTTTGGGGTTGCAGACTGCCTACTTCTCATCTCCTCATGGAGCAGGGCTCTCTGGGATCCCTTCTGTAAGAACACTAATCTCATCTTGAGGGTGCCACCTTCATGACCAAAGTATCTCCCTAAAGCTCCATCTCCTTATACCACTCACATTAGGCGTTGAGGTTTCCCCTAATGAATTTAGGGAAGACACAAATATTCAATTCACTGCAAGCCCCATTTAGAACTACAAGGCCAATGAGACTCAATTTGGGGGATTTTGTTTGAGCCCTAAGGTTTCAAATATTAAGCAGCTTCTAGAGACATAAAAGATTAATAGTGAACAGATAAGGAACTTCCAGTTCTGGAGTCTTCCACTCAGAAAAGGAAGATTCTGTTTAAGGCTCTGTAAAGGGGCTTGAACATCAGGTACATGATTTTAGGACATGGTCCCAAGGATTCTTTCTTCACTGAGACTTATCAACCTTGTGAGAGATCACAGTCCTGCCAGTATAACTTCCAGTGTACCCCAAAACCAGTTATAACCAGATCATCCACCCACATCTTTCCAGTCCTCAATCCTTAACAAGACTCACAACCACTTACACATTAAAGAACCGTGATACAAATTTGACCAGACTCACTACACCCGCACTATCCTCCAATACTGTGAAAAGCTAATTTCAGCTGTCACTTACTGGAAGTAAAATGACAAATATCTGTAATATCTGTCAGGTTATGAATGCTTTAAAAAGAGTTATGCAGCTGTCAACATTTTGATGACAAGAGAAAAGTAAACGAAGAACAGGAAACAGCATGTCTGTGGAGTACCCAGTTGCCAAACTTCTCTATGACTTATATTAATAAAAAGCAAATTACCTCTATAAAAAATGCAAACAACAAGGGCTTCTAGAGAAAGCCAACAGAGGCAAATCTGTTAATAATGCTGCCAATGCTATAGATGAGATCATCAGAATTAACTTCAACACCTCAGTAGAAAGTGACTAATTCCATTAAGGGATGTGAAATCTTTACTAAATTTCTCCCTACCACGATGGTAATGGAATAAATGTGTAAAATCCCTATAACAGAGTAACCAATCTTAAGAGCTTCTTGTCCTATTTGAAGACAACGTACTGTATAAGTGGGTGACTATGCATCCCAGGTTGACTGGGAGAGTCCTAGTCTGCACCCACTTTCTTGGAGTCATTACAAAGTATGCTAGTTTGAATAATAAATTACCATGCTATATAAATATGTATATTTTTAGATCTAGGCAACTATGTGTTCGTGTATGCATGTGCAAGTTTGTGTGATTCTGTGTACATGTGTGGGTCTGTGTACGTGTATATACATATGTGTGTATATGTACTATGAATGTCCACGTACAGGGGAAACTCATTTTCTTCCCTTTCCATAGATCTCATCTACAGTTTAGCTTTGGGAGACAAGCACTACCTTTTACAACAAGGATTTTCATAGTTATAAAACACTGAATATTTGCCATCCAATTAAGCCAAAATAAATACCAGAGGCAAAAATAACTTTGTGTTTTATTCATATTTTTATAAACTGAATGCTACCAACAAAACAACCTCTCTGGGAAAAGGGATGGATGGCCCCATGTTTAGTTTAGGAGGAGGTGTTTTAACTCAGTGGGTAGTTGGCCTTGATAGAAGACTCTAAGCCAAAATTCACACTGTTAATCACTGAATGGTATTTGGTCCTAATACTACTGCTGCTTCTCCACTATCAGAGAAGGACAAAACACAAAACAACAAGTTTCCTGTGTGGGCTTGAGTGATCTTTTTGCATACAGAAGCAGGCTAGAGTTGTCCTCAGTTCATATCTCCATTTTTTCACATACAATTTTTTAGGTGTCTACTCTGTGCATTTTTTAGGTATCCCAAGGATAATAAACATTGTGGAGTCACTCAACTGTGACTTTTTATAATGAAGTAATTGAGAAAATTTCAACCATTAAAAGTGAACAGTCTTTATTTTTTAAACCTTGATTCATTCCTATGTATGTCTTTTGACCTGGGATATCTGCACCTACATTCCCCCCCCACACACACCCAACAAACATTCACAAAAATTCTCCTCCAGCCCTCTTCCAGATTCAAGAAATGAAACCAGATGGGAATTCTGACAGCCAGCTGATATCACTGTTTTAGGCTATCTCCACACCAAGAATATCTAAGCCTCTTCTTGGTCTATAAATCAAGTCATTAACAAATATACACAGTTTGAAGAGGAATGAAATGTTCTGCAACAAATCAAATTCCATGTAGCACAGGGCACTGGCACTCTTCCAATGGAAATAAATAAATTTTGTGACAAACTAACTCCTTTTCTCCAACACATTCCAGAGATACTGTGTGCTTTTTGGTGTTCCTCATAAATCTGAGAAAATTAAAAGTTAACACGTCATGATACTTTTATTACTAGCTCCAATGCAATAAATATCCAAGTATCAGTGAAGGTAGAGCTGGGGTACCACACTAAAAACACCTCAAGGCTCTCACAGCTTGGGCTTCATGGAATAATAGATGGCAGTGCACAAGCAGGGTGAGGCCAAGGGTGGCAAATGAGAATGTGAGGAGCCACACTTCCTTCATGGGCAGAGATCTACTCATCAGGTGCCTGATTTGGAAGTCTTTCCCCCCCCCCCAAAAAATATAGTGACATGAGTGTGGAGAATCACTCCTTTGGGGAATTTACTGAAGAGACATGCCAAAAAAAAATTAAGAAAGGTGAAAAAGATAGGAAAAAAATATTGGAAAAGAAGGTGAAAAAGTGAGTGGGTAAACAGAGCAAACAGAGGAATGACCATTCAAGGCCAAATACCATCAGCCAAATACCATCATGAGCCAAGGAAAAAAAGACACCCCTCAGGAGAAAAAGGGAATTCTATGGGCAGCCCCAAAAGAAATGTTGCCTTTGAAATGAGAAGGAATGGTGAGTGTGTGTCTGCCTGTTGCAGGGATCCGATGCGATTGTTGTCAGGTGCAGAGAGAAAACAGTTCAAGGTAAAAAGAAAGTCCCCCCAGGAACTAAAATTTTAGATGGAAATTAGAGAGTGTAACAATGTCCAAAAATACTAGAATTAAAAAAAAAAAACTCAGATCATTTCATCCAAACGGTCTTTAGTATAAGTTGTCCTGCAACATTCCATTCAGCTTCTGTTTAGACACATGTTAGCCCTGACTACAGACTAAGAAGAATGTTCAGAAGTCTAAGCAATTCACTTCCTGAAATCAGAGAAGAAGGTACATTCTTTAAGCCAAGTGTCCGGAAATGAGGACAGACCAAGGAACCTATGTAGGCACTAGTCAGAGATAAACCCAAGCCTGGAGTCAAAGTCTGGGATCCTTTCAGAAGATTCCATGTTATTGAACATTCAGAACATTTCAAAAGCCTTTCATCTGTGTACCACTCTACAATTCAGCAAAAACTGGTGGGTCACCGTGGGCCATGGACCATACTTTGGGAATCTGTGTTCTAAACCACTGAGGCAAGGGGCAGAAAAAAACACTGGGTGTTGATAACTACGATTAGATCAGACTTTGACAAGGCTCCAAGGACATAACCCACACTCCCAAGGAGGCTTCCATAAAATGAAATGAATATGCCTGTCCTTCAGAGAAAAATTGAGAACTGAAATGAGACATTTAAAAAACCTTTTTTTAAAAATGGGTGGCTTTTCAAACTATAGGTCATAATCAATGTGATCCTGTGTGTGTGTGCACACGCACATGGATTACAAAGTAAAATGTTTAACTTTATGAAACAGACCCAGCCCCTTAGAACTGTCCCATGCTGCCTCTGTGAAATTAACTCTATAAAAATCTTCTAAGCCACTAAGGCTGCATACACATCCTAGTCCAAAGGACCTTATGTCATAGTTTAAAAATTTCCCTCCAGAGGCACGCTTGGGTCAAGTCGCTGGCCCACACTGCCCACTTGCACACAAGAACCCCCGTTAGCCTACACTGCAAGTGGCCAGGGTCTCAGCTTCTTTTAGGAACTGATTTTGAACAAACATCAATTCTTTTGGATCCACGGGCAACATTTCACAGCAGAGAAGAGCAATTAGTAAATGTACAAAGTGAGATCCAGCTCACACACTGTCACTTGCAGTGTTGAGTATGTATTTGCTCTAAGTAAAGGGCTTTGCCTTCATTTGTGTCAGTCATGCCTATAAATAATAGACTTTATTTGAATTCCATAGCTCCCTCTGAATTCCACCCTACTGAGTTTAACAGCAACAACATAAGATCCCACCACCGTTGTCAAGGACTCAAAGTTATGATCAATACACAAGCTTGCCACCAAACCAACATTGATTTATCCTTCACAACTATGTGGAAAGGAAAAGGCCGTTTCAATGATTTGCTGCCCTTCCCACAAAAAAAAGAAGGTGTCATCATCATCCTCCTTCTCATCATCGTGGTCACCTTATAAAAACCATGATGACACTTACACATATCAGTCATAGCCCTTAGCTGTCCTCATCCCTTCTGGTGCCCACCACCCACCGATCCCATGCAGAAACTGGGTGCCTGAGCTCAGAAATTTCTGACCACAGATCCCTAGCACTTAGCAGTTCTGCAATTCTGCATCATTAAAAAAGCAAAGGTAAAAAAGTCAAGGAAATCCTGACCCACAAGACTCCCTCCCTGCTTATCATAAAAATACCCTCATTTGGGTAGTAGTAACCTCAGCAATGCAACTGCTTCCAAGTGAACAGAAAGGGACAATTATCTGAGACAGGGGAGCCTCTTTAAGATTAACTTTATTTAAGACAGAAGATTCAAATAGCAACCATTCAATCAGTGGGTGAGGACACTTATTTAGATAAAGATAATATTCTCTAAAAAATAAAAAAAGAAAGAAAAAAAAGAAAAATCAAACTCTCGATTCTCCATCTATTTATTTATCTGAAGGAAGCAATGAGAAGGAACTTGCATGAGATGTAAGAAATTGGAGCTTTCAAACATGCTGTTTCCACCTTATCATTCTTATCTGTTATATATAAAAAAAAATACAAACAGCTGCATTCAAAGATAAGGTGTTGTGTATGTTGCCCAGATGTTTCTGAAATCCGCTCCCTGTTGAACTTATCTCCCCACAACTGAAGACACCTCTAATCTTTTCTAATGGCTTAATCAAATGAAATAAATGCCCTGGCATAGTATCTTCTTTAAAACTTAACACTACTAGTTGCGTGCACATGTATGCACACACACAACACACAAAAGTAGAGATATTTTTAAATACTTACTTGTTCAAAGAAAAACTAGGGCCAGCATCAAAGTATTATTCACATAATACATTTTCTCAAAGAAGCTGGAAAACAAGTCTGTTAAGATTGTCCAGTTTTTTTTCTTAATCCTCAAACTTTTGTCTTCACAGAAGGTGATAGTTCCTTTTGTTCATTACTTCAAACATTTATCCCATTCCTACTGTGTGTCCAGTGGTCCACTAAGAACAGAGTAGAAAAAATGGGCAAATGATACGAATAGGAAGTCACAGAATGGTTTGAAAGATAAAAGATGGAAAGTTGTAAAGAAGGGTTGTATAGAGGGTGATGAGAGAAAATAAAGAAAGAATATTGATTATCTGTCCAATTGAGGTCCCAGCCCCAAGTAGCCTCCCCAGACACAAAAGGTCAGAGTGCAGAGAAAAAAATATTCTACACCAAATTTGTTACCCTTTTGTGAGCTGGCTTCACATTTCTGCTCTGCAATTTATCATTCTGGAACACAGAATTCAGGGTCAAAGGGTCCTTAGAGAATACATGGCTTTACATCCATGTTTTGCCCCAAGACTAGGGACCACCAGAGGGAAGGGTCTAGGTCTAACAAGAGTTTCAGAACAGACTCCATCCTGCATAGGCACTGAGCAAGGGCTTTCATCGTTCAACAATTTGTATTTATTGAATTACAGAGTCAAGACATACAATACCAAATTTTATGTCTATTTTCTCAGCTGAAAACTTAAGGTTTTAAACCAGGTGACCTACAAGGTCTTTTCTACTTCTAACAGTCTATGTGCTACTATCTGGCAAGGCCTAAGCAGTTTTCAGATTTCAGCATGCTTCTAACTGGTTTTACCCTCAATCCTACAATCCACTCAAAAGTTTCCATAAAACACACCCTCTTAAATGTAACTGGTCATCCAACAAACACACACACTTTTTTTTTTTTTTCAATCAATACACTGGGGAAGCATGTGGCTTCTGTCAGAAGGTCCTGTACCAAACACAAGGTACAAAAAAGCAGAATATGAAATGAACTATACTTGCTGCATCATTCTTATGATGGCATCATGTAATCTCTTAAAAGCAATTATAGTCTTTACAGGTAAAAAGGCAAACAGTTTTTATTATCAAACAACTCTATGAGTGGAAGTAGGAAATATCAAAAGCGAATGGTAGAAATAAAAAAAAAAATACAAGTAAGCATCATAGAAAAGAAGAGAACAGAAGGCCCCAGTGGTTAGAGCTAATGGTTTCTATAGAAAGGAACTGTACCTTGGGGGAGAATACTAGTGCCTTCAAAGAGGCCTTTCAGACAAGCCCAAATAGAAATAATCTGAATCATTTTTGTCACTTACCTAAAAATCTCAAAGGCACCATCCTCAGTTTGCCAAGATGCCTCTCTTTCCAGACTTGTCTAGGTAAACTATGGAGGTCTCGAAAGGTCACTCAGCTCAGACTAAAAAACATTCTTCCTTGGTGACCATACAGGAAAATAAAATAACCTGCTTTAAGATTATGCTAATAAAGTTCGAACCCATTAATTTGAAATCCATTTCTTAGATGTGTGTTACTTTCAAGTTTCTTCTGGGTTTTTGTCCCTGAGTAGCCTGAGGGAAATGGAGCCATCACAAATGAAATAAGGGGTCTACCTAACCCATAAAGGAAGCCAGTAGGTTAGAAAGTTCTTTCTTGTGAATAACAAAAAATTAATGAGAAGGAATCAAAGGGCAGCTATGGAGCAGAGAAAGTCCTTTTTAAAAAATGATTTACGTCTGAAACCTTTATAATCTCTTTTGTACACAAGCAGTACATGTAAAACCATGTCCTCTTGAAACACAATGAGACAGAATAGTCAAGGGAAAGTGCATACAACACTGGTCTGTTTTGTTAAAAAAAAAAAAAAAGGCACACACTACAATATCAAAGAAAACTCAGTAAGAGGAGCTGTAATGAGAATCCTTGCGGACAACAACTGGAGTTCTGACTAAGGATCCTGGCGTGCTTGAACACTACCCTTCTATGCATCAGGCAGCGGCCAAGTCCTTATGGATAAAAAAACCAAAATGTCCACAGGTATTGAGGCTACATGATGGGAACACAGAGTTTCGTTATACAATTCTCTCCACCCTGTTTTTATGTTTGAAGACTGTGATAATCAATTTAAATTTAAGGAGCACCTGCATGGCTCATTTGGTTAAGCATCCGACTCTTGATTTCAGCTCAGGTCATGATCTCATGGTTCACGAGTTTGAGCCCCTCATCAGGCTCTCCACTGTCAGTGCAGAGCCCACTTAGAATCCTGTCTCCCTCTCTCTGCACCTCCCCCACTTGCACTCCATCTCCCTCTCTCAAAAATAAACAATTTGAAAAATAAATTTTAATTTAAAAAATTGTTTTAATATTAAAAGGCCAATAATCTCTTCACTTCCTTCTCTGAGAATGGATGTGGGCCAGCTCTGACCTAGAAACCCTATAAAGCTCTTAGCCTCCTAAGCCACCATCACCACCAGGTTAACAGGACCAGAGATAGACAGCATGCCCAAGCAGGACCTCACATAAAGTTCCAAGTCCGGACAGTCTCTAGGGAAAAAAAGAGGTCACATAAAAGTGGAAAGGGAACATGCTGATCTGCAGGGAAGAGAAGAAAAAGCAAAGGGACAAAGAGAAGCAGAGACAAGAATCCACAGAATTCCCCCCCCCCCCCCCCCCCCCCCCCGCAAGAGTCTGAAGTCCACAGGATCCTAGCTTGTCAGGAAGCCGACCTTGGAGAAGGTAAGGTACTCACTCCCTTAGGCATTCTTATCTCTGCCCTCTCCCCTCTTGTTTGGCCTGACTTCAGATCTTCGCAAACAAAAGAAGCCTTAAGCTAAGACAAGCATGGGAGGAGAAAGAACTTAACGACCCAAGTATACCAAGCTGGAGAAACCAGCACCTAAGAGAAGGTCTGCCTGCTCCCCCAGAGGCCTCTTGGAGCCAGGATGAGAAGAAGGAATGGAGAAGGAGAGGAACAAGGCAGCTGTGAGCAACCCTCCTCCCCGCCAGAAACACTCCAGCATGGCCATACCTCACATTTTTCAAGCATCACAATTTCTGTGCAGAACCTACAAGGGAAATTTATGCAGCATATGAAAACGAAAAAGCTAGTAATGTCTTCCCATTTGCCTTTTTTCCAGTTTTATTGAGAAATAATGGACATACATCTCTGTGGAAGTTCAAGGTGTAACACAGGATGGTTGGATTTACACACACTGTGTTAGGACGACCACAATAGGGTCCACTAACATCCATCTTCGCCATTTGTTTTTAGAGAATAAAAAATAATAGTCATAGAAAGATTTGCTGTGGTAAAGGGAAGGGAGGGTGACAACGTAAGATCTTAAAGCTTTCTTCCTTCTGTGCTGCCCTGGACCCTTTGGCTTCTACAAAGAGAGAGCCGGCACATTTCAAAGTCACTTTAGAGCTTACAAAGTAAACACACATTCCAAGTTATTCATTTTTGCTAATAAAGGAGATTTCTTTTTCCTGTATAAAGGTCATTTATACCCTTGATATTCTGAGAACAAGTGGCCAGTGACCAAGTGGGGACATTACTGTGAGGCTTTATGAAGAGGCAAATATTGCTCCCAACTATCACACCAGATCTATAACATCACACAATGTTTCATTAGCTAACAAGACATTTGCTTTCAATGAATGAAAACTATAATAAAGAGTTGCTATATTTTAAAAAGTAATGAATGTAATTTTTGCTCTCTTTTATGTTGCTATAAAAAAGGGCCTTAAGTGTACTTCTCATCTGCTCCTCTTCTTTAACTACCATAATTTATGCAGATAAATGTTGGATGAATTGCATCAAGAACACTATTCAGATTGCTACCCATAAAAGTACTTAGCTATCATTTTCTTTTTCTCCTATTTATATGTCTTTGTATTACAAAAATCAAGTTACCAACATTAAAAATGATAGATTGTCACCAAAAGTACTGAGGCATAACACTGAATAATAAATTATTAGTCTTTGAAGGTTAAAACCAAGTTTAAGAGATAGCAATGCTTTTGTTATGGCGGACTCTTTTCAAACTGCAGTTGACGGAAGGAAGCTTACGAGTGACAAAAACTGACACCCTGCTAACGCTATCAGCCTGCAGATTTACTGCAAAACTCTAAAGTACTGTCAAGGGCAGATCAATGTTTGTGATAATTCACAAAATAATTTGGCTTTACATAATAGGCATAATGTTATGTGACTTAGAAATGCAACCCCTGGTGTCTAAATGCAAACATGGGGAGGCAGCATGTGGTTTATCCAGCCTTCCCAGAACTTCAGCCTAGCAGGGCTCAGGTCGAAGGAGGAGGACAGGTTTCATCTTGGGGACTCTAACCATTCCCATTCTCTTACCTCCCCCCCTCAAAGAACCTCATTGGAACAAAGATCTATCTTCTGAGAAAGCATTGTTCCATCCCTCATCATTCCCAACTAAAAATTCCAACATCAACAATGTGACAAAGAATAAATCCATGCCCTCAGAAATGGGGGTGTTACCAGTTCATACATGAAAGGATCTGCCAAACAAAAGATATCTTTGTGGGTATCCCAAACACTATGTAAGGAGCTAAACAGGGTAGAGCAGAAAATGGTGGTACAGCACACTACTTGTCGACATCATTCAGCAAAATGGAAGCCCTTCAGAGTTAATACACTGCTTAAGCACTTACGTGATTTAAGAGATATTCACAAACTTGACTCACAACAGAATCCTAACCACATCATGGGCAAGAAGGAATCTACCAGACTCTAAATCCATGGGGGGCAGGGAGCAGAATGCTTGGCATACACTTGATGCATTATACCTTTTTGTTGAAACGATTAGCAAAGCAGCAATTCCCAATTGATTTATTCTCTGGACTTCCCACATTCCTATTATCCCAATCTTTATGCTAGGATACTTTTAAAAAGTTGAGGTAATCTCTCTTGTTTACTAGGTATTGCTAGATCTCCAGTTAAAAGTTCATACTCAAACGAAGTTTAGTATAAAAGTTCCTATTCCTTTCAGTAATTCATTCATTGGAAAAAAATTTATTGAGCCCCTACTTTATATAAGGCACTGTTCCAGGACTTTGGGATATATCCACTAGACGGCAGAGGGAGAACACAGACAAAAAAGCCCTGAATTCATGGTATTTACATTTGGGAACTAATCTGAGAATAGCAGTATAAATCACTGACCCAATTAATAAATGTATACTGGTGACCTGCACAGGACTGGCAGATCTGGGGGTGGTCTACCATCACCTCTCATGTCTGTGATCATGGCGGACTCTGATGATCAATTAGGGCATACTCTCAATGCAGCAGAACTGAAGACCCTCAATATAGCAGGCCAGGTAACCACCTCAACTGGATTACAAGCATGTGATCAAGATGGCATGTGCTTGCCAAGATATTATGCAAGGTATATAAAACTTGAGACCTAGATCCAGCCCTAGATAAGCTTCTAGTCTATTTGAAGAAGAGAGCCTTTTACAAAAAAATAAGAATACAGCCTGATATAAGGTGTTGCAGGGGTTACTGCATAATAATTCAGACAAGAATAGTTCAGATCATAATTAGTCTCAGTACTCAAGTTTCAGCTTTGCGGTCCTTCATTTGCTTCTGCAGCCTCAGGAGAGGCTCTGGAAGTTTTGCATTTGACTTTGAATTTGATTTTAAAATGAAAATGGGAATGGAGGGGACAGATGGTAGTGTTGGTAGTATAATTTCTTTGTAATATTTTTTTAAACAGTTTCTTTTTGGGAGAGCGCAGTGGGGGAGGGGCAGAGAGATGGGGACAGAGGATCCAAAGCAAGCTCTGCGCTGACAAGCTGACAGCAGCATGCCCAACGTGGGGCTCGAACTCACCAACTGCAAGATCATGACCTGAGCCAAAGTTGGTTGTTCAGCCAACAGCTACCCAGGTGCCCCAGGGGTATAGTTTTTAATGGACCAAAGATGGGCTTTCTTGTCAACCATCTATTCATAACAACCCTGTCCCAGATTAGCATTAAGGGCCAAAGTCTGGAAAAATCCTAGCTTAAAGACTAAACAGGAAGGACATGCTAGTAAAAATAAAAGTTTCTTCATCTGTACTTAAGGAGTTTGTACCAGATCTCTACGGATCTCTCCAACTCTCTGATTCTAAGCAATACAGGCTCCAAAGCTCCCTCAACAGAAATGAACACCCTCCCCCCCCCCAAAAAAAAAAGACAGTCCAGCAGGAGACCTTCGCTCATATTAAAACCAAACCTCACTCAAAGGATACATTCGGTGTCACGTATATTCTTAAAAGCTCATTCTTACTGGTGCTATAAAATTAGATAAGGACAAATAAATTATCAAATATAGAACAGGAATGGGGAAAATAGGAACATAATAAATATTGCACTAATCCAATATATTTACTTCTTTTTTTATTTAATGTTTTTTATTTTTGAGGGATTCGTAGGAGAAGAGACAAAGGGAGATAGAGAATCTGAAGCAGGCTCCAGGCTCCGAGCTGTCAGCACAGAGCCAGACGCAGGGCTCAAACCCACGAACTGTGAGATCATGCCCTGAGCCGAAGTCAGATGCTTAACTGACTGATCCAACCAGGCACTCCCAATGTTTATTTCTAATGGAAGTTGCCTTACATTAAAGCACAAAGTAAAGTAAAAACATTCTTTCAGTTCTATGCTACTTGGAGAATCTGCTTTACAGATTTCCACATCTACTTATGCCACCCTCTTCCTCTTCATTTCACTCAACTTCCAGAAAAGAGGAAGTTAAAAGCAGTTAACGGGTATAACTGACCGACCAAACCAGTATTTATTTCTCAAGCCAGGATTCATGGACAAATCTTGGGAATCTAAACACAGGAGAAGATTGTAATTCCACGTTTAGTCCTTAATGAGCTTAAAAAGGAAATGAGTAAATGACAATTATTTCGTTTAAAAGTAAAGGAGGAGCACCTGTGTAGCTCAGTCGGCGAAGCCTCTGACTCTTGACCTCCAGTCAGGTCAAGAGCTCGGCTCAGGCCATGATCTTGCAGTTTGTGAGTTCAAACCCCGTGTCATCGAGCTCTGTGCTGACAGCCCAGAGCCTGCTTGGGATTCTGGCTCTCCTTCTCTCTCTCTGCCCCTCCCCTGCTCACTCACATGGGTGCAAGTAGAGGAAAAGAGAGGGGCTTGGATTCAGACATGCTAAGAATGCTTTGGGCTCTGACACATTAGGATTTAACTATACAACCCTATTCCCAAGTGTGGGGCAAACGAAAAGCAAGAAGGTTAAAGAATAGGAGTGCCTCAGCTGCTTCAGATCACCAGAATGGTCAGAATAGCCCTTCAATAATAATCAGAAATGCCCCTAAATGGAGACTTAATCTCTGCATAAGGCACCCAAAAAATAATACTTCCACTACTGTACATACATACATACATAAATCTGGATCACTTGCCTTAAAAATCACCATATCAGAGTCCTGCTATGCAATCCTTATGCCCATTTTTGCACCTGTTTTATTCTTAATGTGATCGGCATGTTGGATGAACAGTATCAAAAGAATAAGCAACCCATACACTGAACTCTCAGTGATTTTCTTATAGGTGGTAACTTTTTTGCCCTGAAAATTCACAATTGAAAGATTTTTTTTCATTGGAATTAAGTTTTAGCTGTCTCCAACAACTTAGTAAATCGTGACTGAATTGACCCGAGAAAACAAAAAAACAATGAAAGGAACAGTGGATCACAGGTCTATAATCATCTGTTTGAAATCTTTCAGGATTAATATACATAGTTTATATATTATATACACATACACACATATATTCACGCACAAATATATACCTGTATAGATCCGTGTATATGTATAAACTCAGTTTTTCAGATTTTAGAAATGTAATATAATTCATATACTGTACATGAGCTAATATTTCTAGCTGGTATTCATGTTTCTACAGTGAAAGATGGGAATGTTTATACCATTAAAAAAATAATAACGTGAGATCAGGACTCCTATATAAATACAAAATGAACACATGTAAATTATTTAACTAAATTCATTAATGAATCAACCAGTAAGATGTACCAGTTGAAAGGAGAATTCCAAGTACCACACATACCAACAGTGAAGACTGCCAAAATGAATTTACCAATAGATACAAAACTGGTAACCCTCAAGTTGGGTCAGTGTCCTTAATGGAGCTCCTGTAAGCACCCTGTATCCTTTCCTTCCCAGTATGACATAGGTTCGAAACCACTAGGCTCTCTGTCAGAACATGAGTTCCTTCAGGCAAGTCAGAATACCAACCAAGTTTGTACCCCTAATACGAAACCCAGTGTCTGGCATAGAGTTGCTACGCAAATTCTTGCAGAATGGAATTCAACTCTTCTCTAGCACCTAATATAGGGATTTGGCATTTTTAAATGAATATATGATACCACTACCTGATTTCACAAGGAAGGGAATGGAAAGGTTTAGGCCACTTGGGGTTTGTTATTGTCAGAAGAAGGCGGCAAGGTGATACACAGTTTTGTACTCCAGTGGGAGGGCTAGTAGAAAAAGAGGGGACACAAAGGAACCAGTGAGCTCATGGACAAAACGTGAGTCAGTGGTCTAGACTAAGCATAGAAACAGCTACATTCTCCAGAGTGGAGGCTGGACTAAGTCCCAGAGTTTAGAATAGCATTGGTCAAAGGATACTTCATGGATTATCAGACCCATAGGAAGGTACCTGATAAAGAGAATTCATGAGAATATACCGGTGGGTAAGACTATATACTCTCTTCTTAGATATATACACGTGTACCTGAGTATATACTCTGAAGACCCCTATAGTTAAGACAAGTGTTGAACTTTGTTCTACATGGAGCTTTCACCATAAAATCCATCCTTCTAATGGTATCTATCACACCATGCTGTTCGGACTGGGGTCAGATGTAAGCCCAG
Source organism: Felis catus (assembly GCF_018350175.1). NCBI lineage: Eukaryota > Metazoa > Chordata > Mammalia > Carnivora > Felidae > Felis > Felis catus. The sequence continues at coordinate 35,968,370 of NC_058378.1, read as the reverse complement.
AGTTAGATCTACAAAAGAAATACATCTAACAAAGCTCAGGAAAGCACTAAAAGGGCAAACCAAGCCAGTAGACAAGAACAAAGGCAGGAAAGCCAGACACAGGACACGGTGGGCAAAGTAAGTCCAAAACAGTTAATTTGGAACCACAGAACACCCTTCTCTGTAGAGTATAGGTATCTCAAGGCAGATGCCCTACTTAGGTCATCACTTGGTCTTCAGGGCTTGAACATGTCTGAAGTAATATGGTTCCAGAAACATAGAGCAGCTAGAGAATGAAAAAGGCCAAGCTGAGTAAGACCTTACGTCTATTTTTTATTGCAGTTCTAAAACCTGGATGCACATTAAAATTACCGGGGGTACTTTTAAAACTTCACATTTCCTAGGCTCCCACCCCAGACCAACAAAATCCCTCTTTTCTAAACAGAGAGCTTTGATAAGCTTCCTATAGTATCCTCTCCCATTACAACAAATCTGGCATCCGCTAATGGAAGCAGTGGAGCCCTGGCCCAAAGACAGTAGGGTCCTAATGAAAATTCAGCAAACCCCACCCTGTCCAAAGAGTTCTCTATGAAAAGTGCCACAAATTTCCCCCAGAAAGTGCCACTCTAGCTTTTCCCTAAAAATAGCTTTGCTTCCTTGGAGAGGTCAGATCCACAGGCTTCAGAGAAAAAAGCATAAACACAACTCTTGCCAAACCAGGCTCTCAACACTTAAATCAGCTTGCTCTCAAGTCCGCACAAAGTTCCAAGAACAAGGAGAGTCTTCTATAAAGGGTTTAACAGCAGACCATGGTTATGCAAGGCGCCCAGATCCAGTTCTCAAAATGCTTCATGTCCAGAAGTTCTAATTAATTATTACTTTACCAAACGAAAGTGAGTTATGTATTTCTGTCATTTCATCCAGGATCTTCTCCAGGCTGCCAAAAAACATGAACATACCCAAATACCAAAACTATGTAGGAAGGCTACAGAACGTCCTCACCAGAGACAAGACAGAGTTTTCACTTCATAAATCACCAAGAAACTCTGAAAAGGCAGCCAGTTGAAAAGACAAGCTACACTGGTGAAATATTTTCTTAATTCACCTCATTCAGGGTAATTGATTTTTTTTTTACTTCACGAACAAGTAATTTTTAATGTAAATAATAAAGTCACTTAACCGTGTACTCTTATTGCATGTGGAATGACAAAGTTTTTATCTGAATTAATTAGGTGATTTTTCACTAACACGGATTTGTTGCTTTTACTTAAGACTTTGTTTTTAATCAAATCCCTTCCCACTCTGACCCTCACCCCACTATGAAATGAAATGGAAAGCAACAAAAGTTTCTTAAAATGTGTTTCCCTGTGTTTCTTTCCAAAGGATTACGATGGCAAAACCCTCAGCATCAGTACAGGAACTACCCTGCTTCCCTGAGACGAGGTAGTATGCAAATCCCAGGCCCTATTTAGAATGTGTTTCATCCCTGTGTCATCACTGCTGGGAGCATCAGCCAAAATTCTGACATGCACATCATTGTCATACAACTTTTCACATCGTAGTTCCTGCTTTTAAGTGTACAATTAATGACAGTGAGGAGAAATTCAAGCTATCTTGCCAGAGAGGTGAAATTCTTCCCCTTTGAGAGTAGAAGGTTCAAGGGCGCCTGGGTGGCACAGTCGGTTAAGCATCCGACTTAAGCCAGGTCACGATCTCGTGGTCCATGAGTTCGAGCCCCGCGTCAGGCTCTGGGCTGATGGCTCAGAGCCTGGAGCCTGTTTCCGATTCTGTGTCTCCCTCTCTCTCTGCCCCTCCCCCGTTCATGCTCTGTCTCTCTCTGTCCCAAAAATAAATAAAAAACGTTGAAAAAAAAATTAAAAAGAGTAGAAGGTTCAACCTGGCAAAAAGAAGAGACCCTCAGTTTTTATTTTCCCCTCTGTTTCTTATCTCTAGGCATCCCATCCTACTCACGAGGCAGAAACATCACAGTTGGGGGAGGGGGGAGACAAAATTACTTCCACATCCTGTAATTTGTCTGGTGTACTGGAACAGAGAAGCATTCTTATGAAACCCAAGCCACAATCTTCTTTTAATTTTATCATTATTATTTCACTTTGGAAATCGTTTTATTTTTTTATCTGGAGAATTTTTTCAGCTGTTTTAAGTGTTTTGTTGTTGTTTGTTTTTGTTTTTGTTTTTTACAAAGTTCAATGAAAAAGTCAAAAGAAGTCCCAATTCCACTCTTCCCTCCTTATGAAAGGCAATCTGTATTGTGTATCTTTTGCCCGGAGAAGGTACATTTGTGCATATCTGTGTCACTTTTGTGGAAATTCTTTTTGTTTCCATGCACCAAAATTTACTCGTCTAGCCGAAAGGGGAAAAGACATATGTATCACATTCCTAGGAGTTACCCTCCCTCATACTATCTTCAGGCTTGAAGGGAGGACCTTGGGTGTCCTCACTTGTCTAGCTCCTTGCTACTCAAAGTGTGGTCCATGGACCAGCAGCATCAGTGTCATGTGGGAGCTTGTTAGGAAGGCACATGCTCAGGTCCCAGGCAGACATCCTGAATCATCAATTTACATTTTAACAGGATCCTCAACAGATTTCACATGCGTAGCAAAATGAGAGAAGTAAATAAATGGTCTAGTAAAAATTCCCACTCATGGTAAATAGAATCTTCTCTCAGAAGTTCGCTTTGCCTGTGCCTCGATTCTTCCAAAGCCTAGGTGTGCAGGACCATAAAACCCCAGCGGCCTTTATGGTTTTCAGCAGAGTAAAGCAGTCATTCCTCAAACCAAGGCAGCAAGTGAGGAAGCAGGGAGGAGCGCCGAGGGGTGGTGGCAGGAGCGGCCTCCCCCAGCCCGTGTGTCTCAACACAGCAGAGTCATTAATTAAGATACGCCCCACTGCTGGCGAAGCAGTCACTCTGGCGTTCCCTGTCTGCTTGGGACTGGCGTGAGGTGTGAGAATCTGGGTAGCCTTCTCCATGGCTCTGCCCCGCTGGCGTTGATTGTGTATGATTAATGATTTAAAGGAATAAAAAGAGAAAGGTCAACTTCTGAGTTCAAGACAGAGCAGCTACATAGGGAGTAATTAAGATACTTGTGTAAGCATGATTAATAAGCACAAACTGGCACTCTGGGCAGTAAACAAGACGCAAGCAGATGGTTAGCATGGAAAAGGGTTTTTTTTTTTCTTCTTTCCTAAAAGCAATTTTTCAGCAGCTTGAAACTTGGCTTGTGAATTCTTTTCCTCCCCCAAGTCTCAAAAAACTCATTATCTCCACAACCTTAAAAAAAACACACACACACACACAAAACCGTGGTGAACCCCTTTCAAGACTCACTCATTCTCTCTTTTCAAAAAAGATACCTTATTATTTTATTTTATTTTTACAGATAACTAGAGTTTGCTTGTAAAATGGATGCGACTCATCTTTGTTTCTCTCTGCCTTTTATGTCAAGCGTCCCATGCACTGCCAAGCCTGACAAGGTGGTTCACTGCACAGTCTTTTAACTCCCACCCACCACTTCTCCCTCCCACCCCCCAACCCTGTGATGGGCAGAACAGAGGCATCAATGGTGGCATTTCTGGAGAGTGCTGGCAGGCAGGTGTCAGAGCCGTCCGGCAGGCGCCCCTCACGAACACTAATCAGCCCTGGTGTTCTTTTACAATCCATATCTAATTCGCAAGTTTCATTCTTTCTGAAAAACAATTACTAGGTTTTGAAGTTCATTGTGCATTTACTCAACTGTCTCTTCACATTAACGTAAAGTGGGAACAAGAGAAAATAGAGTCAGCAGGGAAGGGACATCAAAAGATGTTAAGAGTGGATGAAGGCTTTATTTTAAGAGTAATATAATTACAGATGTGTGCAATATTTTACAATAAATGAAACACAAAAGGTGTATCCTGTGCTTTCAAGATAGTGTGTGTGTGCGTGTGTGTGTGCGCGTGTGTGGAGAGGCAAAGAGAGACAGACAAAGAGACCTAGGAGAGAGACACTCAGATGTACACATTCCCGCAGGGATGGGAAAAGAATGAGAGACGGGTCATTTAGGACTTAGGAAAACAAAAAGATTCTCCCAGGATCACAAGAGTAAGGTATGCATCTCACTTAGCAAAAAGAAAAATAATTTAGCCATGACAGAGTAAGCAGACTTAGTGGGAGAAGGAAAGGAAAGGAAAGGCAAGGACAGAGAGTGTGAAAAAATAGAGGCAGGGAGGGAAGCAAAGGCAAAGAGAAAACAAAGAGAAATGGAGAGGTGTGTCTTAAGCAAAAACTACAAAGAGACTCGGCATACCTGATGAAGAAAATGCCATCAACCTGTAGTCCTTCTCCCAAATGCCATTTCTTGAACTTCCTAAAACTCATAATGAGTTGCTAGCCCCTGAACCACTCTCACTCAATTGTGAGGTTAACTGGCCCTTGACAGATGCAGAAATGTACTTTGTACCAGCAAGTTGCCATGGGTCTCCCCAGGCCAGCCTCAGTCCAGTGACCAAGTCTGTGCTCACCATTTCCTGGCCAATCCCCGGGGCCTCCCACCTCAACACCTACTACGAGGACCAGTCCTGTCAACCTTGTCCATCCACTAAAAGACAACAGTTCAGGCCCCAAACCTGAGTCCACATCACTCAGCTTCTATGTCCTCAGGACCAGAAACCACCACAGGCAGTGGCCCCTGAACCTAGTCCAGCCAAGGGCCTCAAAAACGTGCCCAACTATATTCTCTTCTTCCTTACCACCAAAACAAAGGTGAGAGGGGAGAGGAAAGGAAAGGGAAAAAAACTCAAGCTTCCCCCAATAGAAAATTCTAATATATTATCACCATGATGCTTGGTCTCAAGCCTCAACCCTTTTTTGTTTTATACTCAACACCTCAGTAATTCTTAAACAGCACTTTCCAAAGGTGTTAGAAAAATAGCTGAAAATGTTTGGAATACTCTAATATTACCCAGAGTAGAATGGGGTTCTTTTCTGTAGAAAGCTTCAGTCCCTTTAAGATGCTAACATGCTTTGTGAATTGTTCACAGCGAGCTAAAGCACATCATTTCCCAAACTGATTTATCTTCTAAAGCTACCCCTCCCCAAGACTTGGGTTCCATGGAATACTCTTTGAGAAACACGTATCTACATCTAAAAAAAACTCTTTGCTGTTTGAGAGTAGTAACTAATTTAACCTCTATCTTTTCCTTCTCTAGCCTGAACATACCAGTCTTACAAGATTTTCCCTCAGAGATCTATTTCCTATTCCTTGAATCATTTTTCCACCAAACTGCCACACCTCCCATTTTTTCCACATTCTCTTTGAACTCTTGTAAGCAACTTCAGAGCTCCAACAAGGATCTCATTCATGCAAGCATGGAGTGAAAATGGCTTTGCACGTCCTACTCCCTTTAATGCAGCTCCAGATTATACTGGAGTTTTGCCTGGTCACCCCACATTATCTGTAAGTGCAAGCTGAGGTCTCTCTCCAGATAATTTGCATCCATAAATATATTTGTTCCAAAGCTATTTAGGAGAAGTTTTGGAATAAGTGCAAAAAAGTCTCAACACTGTGGAGGAAGAGAGAGGGGGAAGAAAGGAAAGGCCCATATTTGGCAGGGTCCACACTCTCAGCTCACACAGACCCATCTCAGGATGTACTCTTTAGAAAAAGGCTTATAAAATCCCTGCAGAATATAGACACCAATGTTCACAGCCCAAGCAAAGAACAGTAAGGAAAAAAAAAAAAAAAACAATATATACGCTCTCTTCTTTATTAGGATCCATCTTGAGTCTAAGACTCATTACCTTGTACTTAATTTGCTTCAACAGCCTCTCCAGTCTGCCTTCCTAATTTTCATCTTGTACCCTAGAATCAAATTTGAATACATGTCCAACACTACTTCCACTATGCTCCTCCTCTAGCCAAGCACACATTTCATCTTCCCCATAATCCTAAGAAATAGGTACAGTAATTATCCCCATTATACAAGTGGGAAAACTGAAAAACAAAGAGGTTAAGTCAACCCCTCAAGATCACACAGCTAGAAAGTGGGGGAGCCAGGATTTGACCCCTGGGCCATCTGGTTCCAGGGTCAATGCTTGCCTGGCTGCCATGCCTATTACCTAGTCTCACCCAAGCGTTCAACAGTAGCTTCCCATGGTCCAAGCACACCAGTACCATGCACCATGCTTCCTCCCAACCCCTGCTTCCATTTTCTTCTTTAAACATCTTCCCAGCATTTGTCGTGTGTCACCATCTTTAAGATCTTTCTGACGATTCTTAGCCCCGTGTCCTTGCCTGTGAATTCTAACCTGTGACCTATCTCACATGGCTTCAAGCTAAAGGACTTTATGGCTTGTACTCTTCACCACTGTTTTTAGTATGTCAGTTGCTTTATCTCCTCAACTAGATTAGAAACGCCTTGAGGTTTCAAATGACTGCTCATAGGCTGAACAAATAAATGGACATCCTTCTACTACTACCCAATGTGGCCCTTTGTGGGTAGAATCCTTTCATCACCACCCAATATATCTGGACCGTGCCAGGATTTCCCTGGTACCAAGGCTGCCTCCAAAATTTTCTCCCATGCTCCCTTTCTCTCAAGCCTAAGCCTCCATTTTATTGTCTCTCAGGCTGGCCCACAAATTGAAATAGAACATGATGCTTAATTTTACATCAACCAGTTAAGCTGCTTTAAACACTTCAATATTCCCCAAATGTAGTTAAATATATGAACTTGCACTTAGAGTTGTCAACAACGCATTGACAATTTGTTTTATAGTTGCATGTTAATCTACAATCTGTTTAATGCAATCCAATACATTATTCGGGATGGTGATATATAAATTTAAGTCCTGGAGCATGAAATATCATTTAGGATTAAGGCTCTAATCTCTTAACAGAGGAGATATTTGCTCACAAAGGCAAGCAGCTAAGAAGAGTCCCTGCATATAAAAGGCATCATCATTGTCTCCTGCACCAAGGAACCAGCTACAGGGCATGGCAATCCTGGAGGGCAGATAAAAGGGGGACAAAAGTTACCTCCCTTCTGGCTCCCAAAGACTTTCTCACTAAATCAGCCTCACAAAATAGTTAAAAATTCACTGACCAAAAGTACTGTTTATGACTACCTCTTCGTCCTCCCCAAAGTCCTCAGGTAGGAGAACAGTAACAAAGGCAGTGAGGGCTAACTCATATAATGCAACCATATGAAGTAGGTCCTCTTATATCCCCACTGTTTGAATGAGAAAACTGAGGCAGAGCCAGGAAGGGGCACTGCTGAGCCAGGGCCTCATCAGCAGAATCTGGGCTCTTCGCCACACTTTCCTCTGCTAATCACCCCACATAAAACACTAACTGTCAGGCTTATTTCCAAGCCAAAGACTGGAGACCACTACAAGTTGCCTGGGATAAAGTAAGTGTTCAATAAATACTTTGGAATGAGAGAAAGTATGAGCTACTGTGAGCAAGCAGAAGAAAATGACAAAAACTACAAGTACAAGATACTCATTATCCTCAAAGAATTCAGAGAAGACAGGAGGAAAATAAGAAGAGATCAGCAGAAGGTCATTAAAATGCCAAAAGAGGGATCACAGGAAGAAAGGTCCCAGAAGGAGAGCTGATGACTTGGGGGTTCAGAAAGGGCCAGGGTGGGATGAAGGAAGGTACAGCTGAAAGAGCCCAGGCTCCTCACCACATTTGGACCAATGCCCTCCTCATTCAAGCCCCATGGAAAGAGCTAGGTCAACAGTTTGCTACCAAATGTCACTTATCCATATACGAAACCCCCCACCTATAAACAGACATTCTTCAAGGCATATACCTTTCAGGTTGAGGACCCAATCACAGCCTACTCCCTGCCCACAGCACACATAGACCTTTCCTCTGAAAGCATATATTGGTCACTCTGATAGGATGCATCTTTCCACAGAGCCCAGCCCTGTCAGGAACTCTGGTTCACTGTGACTAACTCCAACATAAGGACCTAATCTTGGATGTTCCATGCCCAATCTGCCTGAAAACCCAGTTTCACCCAAACTCCAGTATTGCTGGAAGCCCGCAGAGACATGGGCAGATGGCATAGGCCACGTGGTCAGATGAGCAATAGGCTGGCCTTGCAAGGTACTTACACCAGGCAGACCAGCAATGCTAACTGGGGTGGTCAGCCTCCAAGAACTGCACCATCACAACCTTTATCAACTTTGCGCTTCCTTGTTTGGAAGTGATACATATTTCAGAAATGTCAAAATTCTTAGAGAAGTGTGGTGATAAAATGAATAGGCTGTTTGCTCTCCATATTGATATACCCGATTTCACTGTCAAAGTGCTTTTAGTTATAATAGGAAATGTACAAAGTTAGCTTTGCTTGTTTTGACAACCACAAAAGAGATTTATCAGTTACATGTACCCACTGAAGCTGAGGTTTCAAAGTTAAAATTGGTTCTAGCCAAGTTTCAATATTATTAATGTTTTCATGATAACAAAAACATGTAACTTTTCTGATAGTTCTCAATGCCTTTGTGAGGAAGAGTTTTGGAAATCTGGTCCACTTGCCAGAAACTTCTGTTACTTTTATGCAATAATTCAAAAGAAGTCCATAAAAACTAGAGCAAAGTTAATTTTACTGTTTAGTTTTTAAAACAGGAAAAGTTTCACATGACTTAAAATAGTGTCATTGAGATTTCAAATCCCCGAGCTGTAAGGATTTCTTTCCATTTCCTTCTCTGGTCTTCTCAAATACATGCTTTTCCATTCTTGTTTTAATTGCTTCAAATATATGAAATTCCCCCTAATTCTTCTGAAAGCTCTTACAAAGCCGTGGTCAGATTACTCACTTTGTCAAACTTTCTCTTAAGCTGCATTACTCTTCGGAGGCACTGGTGTTCACATCTGTGCACTGTACAACGTTTGGCTTTACCTTCTGCGCTCAACTTACTCCAAGACAAGTAGTTATTAGCACATCTTCATGCCAGTAAATCTTTCAATGAAAGAATAAAGAGAAGGAAAGGAAAGGGAGGGGAGGGAGAAGGACAAAAGCCAAACAGTGAAAGAGTCCAGACATTAAGGAAAATGGAGATGTTTCACAATTTCCCAAATATAGAGCTGAAAGCTAAATCGGGCAGCCTCTGTCTTCCCATTTGTCTGGAAGTTCCAGGAGTTAGATTCTACTTAGCAAATTTTAACATACTCCTGAATGAGAACTATCCCATTCCATGAAGTTGGTAGTTCCACTTCAACTTCCATGAAATGAGTAAACTGACTAGCATTATCTCAGGAACCTCCAGGACAGCCCTATAAAGACGTGGACGTGGTGTTCCCAGTGTACATCTGTGGCCCCTAGAGGTGAACACCTGCCTACAGTCATACAGCTCCTGAGTGATAGAGCCAGAATTGAACGCTCGTGCCACCTCTTGCTGAAACCATCTACTCCCAAATTACAATTACTACATTGCTAAGAGGGCAATCTTTCAACCAAAGATGTGTTTCCCAGCTTCACATTAACTGTCCCTCAGCCAAAGAAAGAGGACACATTCAGAAAATGCCTTATCATGAAGGGTGGTCACTGACTGCTGGTGTGACTTCCAGCCTTGGGAAGCAAAGGTTTCTACGAAGGCCAACCTGGGGACTTTACTAAGCAAATCCTGGAAAACTACGGACAGTTTAACAGACACAGAGAAGGCTCAGAGACGTGTAGAAAAAAAGGTATATTCAGCAGATACCAAAAAATCAGAAAGGAATGCTAATGGAATTTTTTTTAATGGTGTTTACATTTTAAGCTTGATGTTCTGTGAAGCTGATGCACAAACATAGGATACTGGGCTCAAGTTGCAAGAAGTGACTTGTCACACGGGAGCATACAATACTTTCAGTCGTGAACTAAAACTAAATAAAACAAGTCTTTTGAGTATTAACAATGGAGGAGTTTGTACTACGTTGAAATTATGTCTAAATGGCTCCATAGTAAAGTATATGCGCAAGTGCAGGTTTGTACCTCTCCCAGTGCTAGCACACGCAAGGAGAACCCACAGACACTCTATGAATGCCTCCACAATTATAGTTTTATCATTATATTATCTTGTATACAACTGGAGATTTACACGGTCACCTTACAATTCTCCCACTCTCCACTTTTTCTTCAGCAAAGGGGCAAAATTAATTTATTTTAATTTAGATTTAATTTAGATTCCTGTTCTGTAAGACCTGACTAGACCTCTAGCTAAGCAAGAGGGAGACAGGAACTGCAAAATTCAACTTTTTCCTCAAGAAAGCAGACCCTCACCCATCAGCTCAAGTGACAATTAGCAGTTTCTGCAGCACATTATATGAACAGAACTAATAAGGCAAAGGAATCGGGGGCAGGCTTTTCCCTTCACAATCCTGTCTGAAGCTTAAAAGAAAGTCTGAAAACTAATGAATTCTGAATTCATGTCAGCTCAGTAGAGAGCAAAGTCTTTTATCTTCACCTGGAATAGGAATGAAAGAAGAAAAGCCCAACAGTTCATCCACTTCCCCTAAAACATACTCTGCTTCAGTCCTATTCTTGGCTAGGAGAGTGTGGAATCCATTGAAGCTGGAACAGGTCTCATTTTAAAAGGGAGCAAATCTGAGCTCAGAGAAGTTAAGCAACTTGCTCAAAGTCACAGAGCCAGTCTTCATATCCAATATCCCTGGCCTGGAGTCACTGCTACTCTAGCAGAAGAGGGGGAAAAAAGTATGGGCTTTATTCCAAATGTGAAGAATGTTTGCCCAAATTTTTTCTCTAAGTGTTTATGAAATTATAAATCAACATATGAAATATGTGTCAGCTAAAGATAGGCATTAATGGGTTCAGAAAGAAATGATCAAAGGGGACCTCATTTCCACAGAATGCCTCCTGAACAAATAGAAGGAGCACATTTACACACCCATGCACAAACACAGGCCCCCACAATGCATGCCTATAAGACCCAAATATAACATCTCTCATGGATTCCCTAAAAGGAACTCACCAGAATATTCTGCAACAGAGGACAGCTGACTGCACATTTTATAAGTAACAAAGTCCTAGGCCCAAAGATTAAAACAAAGTATAAGCAGCTCAAAACCCAAGAGGAAAGGCTTAATGCTTCACAGAACTACTCACAGACAAGTTTAAGAAGCAGGTTATCAGACAAAATAGTTCTGCAGAGCACTGTGATGTAGTAAGGAAAACAGCTAGTTCCTAACTAAGTTTATCTGCTCTGACAGCTTCTGTGTTGGCCTGGCAGAGGTTGAGTGTCTACACAATGAACATAAAGATAACCTACGATGGCTACACATCCCCATCCATTTGCCAAAGGTCACTAAGGATTGAGCATTTTGCTTCAGTGCCTCCACTAATCCAAAGACATGCCAATCTGCTTACTGTTATACAACATCAGGAGGTTCGGATTTTACTTATCGAGGGATGTCGGACTCGCTTTGTCAGAACTTGGTGACTATTAGCACAAGGCTGAGTGACCATGGCTGCAATGAATTTTTAAAAACTATTTGGTTTTAGGATGCCCAGGAAAGAGGATGTGACTAAACAAGATGGTGGTAACTACTGTTGGACAACATTCCACTCTCAGAACATAAAAGCTGAACAGTGGAGCATTGAGAAATTAAATTCATGGCCTGGAAAACAAGCCAAGATTAAAAAATGTCATGTTGATACAGTAGGTGCTCTTGAGAGTGGGGGGAAGATGTCAGAAACTGGATTGATTACATTTTCATAGCAATGTTGTGTGATGGAGGTGGGGAAGGGTCAAGTGTATCAATAACCCTCTAGTGCTCTGGGGGCACATACCATATCTTTCATCAAAAACCTACACAATCTACAAGTCCACTATCATCCAGCTCAAAATTTTCAGTCACCAGGGCCAAAGACCCTTTCCATAGAAAGCTAAGTAAGATCAGTTGGGTCCTACGCCTTCTTTTGGGGCCACCAGGAGGTGCTGTTAGCAGCAACATGGTTCTCAACTGATGGACAGTTTGGAAAGAGAAAGGTACTATGTTCCCTCCTCTGATGCAGCTTTAAAATTTCATTCTATCCATGTCTAAACCAACATCCTTTCCAATCCTCACAAAAGTTAATATTTTTCCTTGAATGTCAAAAAAAAAAAATAGGCATTCATGAAATGACCTTGCTGTGAGAGGTCCCTAGACTTCCTGTAGACAAACTTCCAACTCATCTTAAGACTGATATTGGGAGTAAATTCTAAGAGGGAGAATACTCAAGGGCTTGTAACAGCGTGCACAGTCCTTAGGGGTGAGCGCTACCTTCACACAAGATTCCTGAGGACATTTTCTACCCAGACTCTCCAGATGGAGGGCAGACTTGTTCAGGAGCCCAGGTTTAGGGCTAACTCCTGTTAGTGCTTACAGGTACGTCTTCTGCCATACAGCAACATTTGGGTCAGCAGCACATTCATCACAGAAACTCCATCATGAAAACATAGACATGGCAAGGGAGAGAAAAGACACAGGGGTTTCTAGGGTTGAGGGGGATTATGTTAAGCAAGAAAAAGATGGAGAAGATTAGGTAGAAAATAGTGGAGAACTTTTAGGGCTGAATGGCTACTTTTTCTCTTTTGACAACAGTGTAAAAGAGACACAAAGAAGCTGCCCTACCCTGAGGAAAGAGAACTGCCCTTTGATGCTAAGACAACCATCTATAATGCTGATGAGAATTCTCTCTGGCCCTGTCTGCCCACCATGGGGGCTCATCCTCTGACCGCATTCTCACCTCTGGGGTGACCTCTTGTTTGGTCATAGGACTGCAAGAAAAAGGTTCATCTGAGGGTCAGGAAGACAGTAGCCCTTACACCCACAGGAAACCCGAGTCTGCCCATCAGGAGAGGACCCTCTTTCCCTTTCTTTTAAGGACTTGAAAGGCAAATCCAAATGTTTTCTCTTTTGTTTTCAAAATTGCCAGTATCTTTCTTGTTCTTCAAATAGGAGACAGAGAGGGACTGTGACCTATTCCTAAAGTCATAGTGAAAACAAGAAGCCAGGCTCCAACTCCCAATCCAGGGGGCTAACCCCTTCCACTCTGTGGACTCCCAGTCTCACCAGGAAGGGGCGGGGGGGAGTCAATAATTTTATGGGGGACATAAAAAAACAGTTGGATTAGACAGGACCAAGGCCTTCTTTCAAAAGAAACCAACCATCATTCTACAGTCCAGTTCACTAGAAGGTCTGTAACTTTCAACCACCCAGACCTTCCTTTCTTCATCTGTAAAATGGGAATGTGTCCAGCCCCCAGTTGAGATACAACATCAGGAAATGGCTGGTACCACCCCTAACACATGTTCTGTACTAAATGAATCTTAGTTACCTGCTCCTTCTCCAGAGCAAATACTTTCTAACATGAAAAAAATGAAATTGACTTCTTAATTGTCAGATTTGCTGTGAGGTAGTTGGCAGCTCCCTTTGATTTCAGGATTGCTCTGGATGTTTTGCATGGGGAGGCTCCAGAGTCTTCGTTGGGCTTGATGGCCAGATAATCAGACTGTCTTTCTGCTCACATCCCCAAGTAGACCAGGACTGAGATCCACATGGTCATATATTTACATATGTGGAGCAGCAAAAAATCTCAAAGCAAATAACAAACTTCCTGTGTAAGAGCCCCCTGTGACCAGTCTCTACTTAGACCAAATACAACACAGGCTGGACTATTTTTCCTGAGATTTCTTTTCTTTGAATTTCAGGCAAATAACTACACTTCACCTACCAGCCTGAGTTGGACAGAAATGCACAGCATCCTAGCAAGAGGTGATATGGTAAAGTGGGAACCATCAAACTTCAGGGACTTAAAGAGAGCCCTGATTAAAACCCCCACTCTGCCCCTTACTGTGATTGAGGGGCAAGTTCACAAAAGTATTGGCTTCATGTTCCTCATCTGTCCAATGAGTAGAACAGCACCTGCCTAACGGGGTGTTTGTGAAGACTGAATTAATGTACATCCTGAAATAATAGTTTTGTGAAAAACAAAGCATCACAGTCACCATCAGTAGGCTCCTTGCTATATCCCTAAACCACAGTATGTGGGCCACACAGAGGGAAATCAAGCTCCCTTTCTAAGAACTCTGGATAGACTTAGATAGACACCCTATCTTCAAATAAACACTATCTGTAAGCCCCAGGACTTACCTTCATTTTCCTGGCTCTCATGGCTTGGTGGGGAGGGAGATGGATGGCAGCTTTAGAAAGGGGTGGTGTTGGGGGTCAGAGAGAGAAAAATTGATCAAGGGAGATTTAGACTGGACACCTTGGTCCCTCTCCAAGTCTGATTCCCACTCACTGTGATGTCCAGCTACATCTTTGATTATGGGTTCCATGAGATAACTCAGTATCTTTATAAATCCTCAATTTATGCTATGCTACTTTAAATTGATTACTGGTTATATGCAATCAAAGGTCTTTCCCAAGACACAAATCTAGAACCCATTTCTGTAGAGGCATCACAAGATATGGTCTCCATCTCCTTTCACCTGCCTTCCTTCTTTGTCAAGTCAGCAAACACCAGTGGGGTGGGATGGCCGTGAACCATGAAGTCCAGTCGACTCTTTCTTTAAGAACATGCCTCCCCTCCTCCTCCCACTTTGCACATTTATCTGAAACAGACTCTCTCTCTCTCTCTCTCTCTCTCTCTCTCTCTCACACACACACACACACACACACACACACACACACACACACACACACAAATTTCTGTCTTGCCTAATTATGCAAAAGCCAACAGCAGCTTGCTGGCATTAGAAATACAGACTTGGCACCTCCCTTGTGCACAGTCCCAGCCTGTGTGAGCCCTCATGGTCTCCTTCACAGAGCTGGAAAGCACCCCTAAGTGCCTCCATCACAGCCAGAGACTTTAGCAACAATACAGCATTTCAGTCTTTAGGGTCTTTAAAAAAAAAAAAAAATAGACATGGCAGCAAGCATTCCATCCAGCTCAAGGTTGCACTTGGTGTGGCCTGCCTCAGGACTCATTTCTATGACTTGTTGCAGCACATGAAGTTGGATGGGAAGAAGAGACGACAAGAGAGGCCTCAGAAAAGCCTGGCAACAAGGACTGGGGAGATTCTGGGGGAAAGAGGCATTGGGCAAACACCATCTCCCTAATCTGCATGATGACTGCCGGCCAAGTTTGCTCTCAGAGCTGTGAGAGGGACCAATTAATTTATCAATCTGCACCTCTTTCTGCCATAACATATTTCCCTCTTGCCAACAAAAAATGTGTCCATTATCAGGCAGGTCCCTGTCCTCCTAAGCAGCCCATGTGGCTGTATAATTACACTTCTTTCCTTGACAACTTGCATGATTGTTTTCCTAACAGTATATTACTTCGTTAGTACTTTCCAATATACGTTATTTTTAAACTGTCACTTTTGCCCAACTCATCCCAATTCACACTCGTCTGTTTATCATAACAATCATTAATAACTGTCAGTCCACGCCATCATTGTAACGAACTCACTCCCTCATTAGCATGTTCTAGCATTTGTTCCGTAGAGGGGGCTGATTATTTTTTACAACAGGCCAAGCCAATTACTTTAGTGAAATGGAATCACATTAATCAAAACTTAACAAGGTGGCAAATTTAAAGATATCAGATTGCAAAAGACAGCATAACTAATATGTCAGTGTCAGGGGTAGCATGTAGGTATGCAGCAGCTGTACTAAATATATCTCTTCACAGAGGCCACATGAATTTTGACGTTTCATATGATCTGACAACTACCAAAGTGATATTATAGAAGGCGAGAGCCCGGTGCTGCTCAGCTCACGATGACTTTTGTAGATTCTGGCAAGGGCAGTGTGAGCAGGGAGGGAGGCAGAAGAGGGGCGAAGAAAATGGTGGCCATGCCTATCCAGGCTGGCAGACGGCAGTGGATCATGTCTGTCTGTGCCAAGGCATTTTCTTTTACACTTTAAATGATGATAGTCATCCATCACCGTCTGACAACTGCATCAAAACCAGCTGCAAAACATGCAAAGCCCAGCAGTCTAAAATATGCTGACACAACCAAGAGAAAAACAAAAAATATATATATATATATATATATATTTATTTATATATTCCATAGGAAAAGGAAGCAGAAGAGGGGGAGGAGGAATGGAGGTGGGGTGATTACAAAGTGTTCAGGAGCAGAGTAAAGCAAACACCAGGGCAGCAAAGGAAAGGGAAGAGAAATGAAAAGGGGAACAAAAGAAAAGAATGAAAAGGAGACAAAGAGGGAGACAAAAAGGTAAAGTGATGAATGAAAAAGTGGGGGAGGCAGGGAAGAAAGACAGAATGAATACAAGGTGCTGTCAGTACTGGGAAGGAAGGCAACATGGAGGCTCTCTTACAAGGAGCAGATTCCACCCTAGCAGTATTTCCCCAGTTCCGACTCATCACTTTCACTGTCTGGTGCTTCAGGCCACACTCTTCCTACCTCCTGACACCGGGTGCTGTACAGGTCTCTTGGGCCTGCTCCCACCCCTTCAGTAAGCTCTGCTACAGCCATCCGCCAGCTAATGGACGTCTTGGCACCCAGGTGATGGATGAGTCTAATTCTCCAGGTAACGCACATGGGCACCTCTACCACCAGGCTGCTCCAAACTCCTTAGGCCCTTCTGCTGATCACAACCCACCCTCCTCTCTGGCCTCTTCCACCACTGAAAAGTGGTTCCCATCTCCACCCTGACATTTACTAGCTGGGTGACCTGGAATAAGTTATCTGACCTCTGTAAACTGTAAGCTTCCATTTCCTCATCTTTAACAATGGAGATGATATTACAGTTCAAGATTAATCTTTCACAGTCAAATAAAAAACACATAAAAAGCACCTAGAAAGATTTTTGACGCATGAGCGGGCCCCATTGTTAAGAGTAGTCCTGGGGGTAGAGACCGTATGTTTATCCATCTTCACAGTCAGTACAAAGTAAGCGAGCCCTGCAATTCTGTGGAAATGAGCTGGAGTAGTGCCCTTCCTTGTACTTCTCATTTATGAGGTTTACATCCTTGTCCCAGGATGTCTCCTGCCATTTACTTAATAATCTAGGAAATTGGTTGGCCACATGCAGAAGACAGAAGATGGCCAACGTGATTTGTGGGCCTTTCAAGGGTAAGCTAGCTTGGAAGGGTACCATGGTCCAGTGTGAAACATCTGGATGCTTCCTTACCTGGTCCCACAACCCAACTGGCCTGACCACCTTACTGTTATTACATTTAATGAAGCCTATTTATTTACTCATTCTGACGAAGCCCAGAACCAGGTACACCAAGCTGGCAAAGGCCCTGTTGTATAATGTGATTAGGTTCAGGTATATCACACAGTTCATGAAATTGTGCTATGATTCATTTTTACAACTTAAATAGCTATTTGGTTGGGTTGCCGGGTTGAACGTGATGAATGTGTATGATAAAACAGAACAAAGAGGGGCCAGTGCCTGTAAACAGAAACATTTGTCAGTGTATTAACCCCTTCCCTTAATTGTGATGCCTTCTTGGGGGCAACTGCCCAATAGCCAGCCTCCTTCAGACCTCATATCCAGTGTCAGATCTATACCAATGCCAGAGGTGACAATTTAATCTCCCCATCAAGGAAAAAGCTTTCTCCAGAAGTTCAACATCTAGCCCATCCGAATCCCTGTGTCAGTATAAGACGATAGCCACAAGTATTCACAGGTTCTATTTCAAAACCCAGTCACCTCTCAGGTCCCCAACTTACATTCCGGTCCTAAAGCCTATTTACCAAACATTTAACTCCTGTCCAAATCAACATTCATGGTAACTCTGTTGAGGTATGAGCTTGTCACCTAATTACCCACATGCCATAAGAAAATAAAGCTGGACTAAAAAATCACTGTAGCATAAAACTCAGTAGAAATAATGTAGGGAGGAAAAAAACAGGACCTGCATCCCTTGTTTCAGTGTCATTCATGTTGCCTAACAGATTATTTTAGACTGTCCTAGGTCACCTATCTAGATAAAGATTTCCTAAAGTAGACTCTCTGATAAAGCCACTTTGTAAATTATTTTATTATTTTGAGAGACACAGAGAGAGGGAGTATGAGTGGGGAAAGGGGCAGAGAGAGGCTAAGAGAGAATCCCAAGCAGGCTCCACACTCAGTGAGGAGCCCGACATGGGGCTCGATCTCACAACTGCAAGATCACAACCTGAGCCGATATCAAGAGTCGGATGTTCAACCAACTGAGACATCCAGGCACCGCTGTAAATTATTATTTTTTTTAAAGGAAACTGGATTTTTCTTTTAATGTTGAAAGAGGTCTTAGTTAACTCTCACCCTGGCTCATTGTTAGTCATTCACAGAAAAGAAATCTGAATGTGTCCTATGTTCCAAAGATGGCTATGACACCTCTCCCACCCAATATGCTCTTCTAAAATGTGATCTTACTATTTCTTTATCACATGGTAGACTAATGCCCCTTGCCTTGGATCTGGGCAGGCTCATGTTGCTGTAATGGACAGAGTGCATGGAAGTGACACTGTGGGACAGTTTCAGCACTGGAACACTTACACTTGGAGCCTTGAGCTGCCACGTAAAAACTCCAACCAATATCCTGAGGCAGCCACACTGTGAGGAAGCCAAGCCACATGAAGAGCCCACGTATAGGGCTCCATCTAGCAGTTCTAGTGGCTGAATCATCCCAGCCTAGATGAAGACACATGTGTGAGTGAGCCTTCAGATGAAGAACTCCAGCCCCCTGCATCAACTCACCCCCAGCTTTTTACTCTTTCCAATGGAAGCTCCAAGCTTGGAGACCAAAGACAACCCATTCCACTCTGTCCTGTCTCAATTCCTGATGCAGAGACTCCATGAGTGTAACAAAATGGCAGTTTCCAGTCTCTCCGTTTTGAGGTAACAGGGTGACAGCTAACAAGAACACTAGGAAACCAGGGAAGTAAAGGCCAAGTCAAAACCAAACCCAGGTCTGTTGATTATAGGGTTAGTGCCCTATCTTCCTTACTGCTCTTCCACTCTAACATTTGCAAAATACAACGTACACCTGTGTCACACATGTCAGCTTACTACAATAGTAAATAGGAGCTGAGAAATGTTTGGCCAAAATCTCATCAGATGCTCAGGGGATACAGAGAGGTTTCCACTGTCCTTGAAACTAGTCAAATCTCCCCAAAGACCAGACAACAGAAAACCTACACTCACCAGAACAGCAAAAACTTGGTATCTGGGCATCCCACTAGAAAAAATATATATACCACCCAGGAGTCACTGACATTCACTGGCCCAATGATTTGTTCCCAAGTATAAAATTCCCCGAAAAGCAATCACTGCCCCAAATGGAAGCCCTTATATCACATCTCCCACAAATTCCATTTTACTCTAAGCTTGGAACATATCAACCATCCCCCAATCTGGTCTGCTGGCCACTCGGGTCGGTGACTCAAGCCTGGATACTCAGGATTATCTGGCAGGGAAACGTCTAGGCTCAGCAGATTTAGGATGTGAGACTAAGATTCAAACAGATGAGGACATCTGAGTCATACTCTTCTTTGTGCATCTTCCCATGCAAACCTCCACATAGTGGCACACTTTCAGATTTACTATCCTCTTCTCTTCCTGTTGATGAATCTGTTGAGAATGTTAAGTTTCTTTTACCACTTTCGAGAAGGTCAAGTGAACCCAATGTAATGGTCTTTCAAGAAGAGAGACCTTTGGACCAGCTCCTCCTGGGATGAAATAGGTCTTTTACCTAAAGCTTGGTACATCAGATATTATGAATATACTTTCTCCCCAAATTCACCAAAACTTTTTTCTGGATCCAAAATGAAATCTCATGGTCTGACAAGAGATATTTATCTTTTTTGAAGATTTATTTAAATTAAGTCTTGCAAGGGCACCTCAGTGGCTGAGTCAGTTAAGCATCTGACTTCAGCTCAGGTCATGATCTGGTGGTCCCTGAGTTTGAACCCTGCATCAGGCTCTGTGCTGACAGCTCAGAGCCTGGAGCCTGCTTCAGATTCTGTGTCTCCTCTCTCTCTCTCTGCCCCTCCCCCACTCATTCTTTCTCTCTCAAAAAATAAACATCAAAAAAAATGTTTAATAAAAAAAAGTCCTGCAAAGGCATAGAAATTAAATCACCCTTAGCCACTTGATGCGTTGTCTATTGAAAATAAAAACCGTAAACCATAAACTTTGAAATCAACTTTCAAATAAATTTTAATATGTACATGCATGTGATATGTTCACACATGCATGTATAAATACATTATTTGCATGTTAAAAATCAAGACTATCCTGGACCATCTGAGATGTAAATTTTCCATACAGATAGTCATTTTCTGTAGCACGCCTTCCCTGGTAAATCAGAGAAAGACGTGGATTGTCAAACCATCTAACCCAAAATACAGAACTTCATGTTTTTTTCTTTCCCAAGGGTACACTGACCCTTTCTCCTTCCTTTGACAATTCACCTCCTCTTGCTTGACATTCATTTTTTTCATTTGTAACACACTCGGAGAGAGAAAAGAACTTGTCCAAGTTCACAATGCCTACCAGGAAATTCAACCCAGGTCTCTCTGAATCATTCTGAATTGTCATTTCTACTTCCTCATTCAACTGCCCCAGATTTTCCCCATTCAGACCCTTAGAATGGTTACAGCCCTGTAGAGCCCAAGTGATGCTAAGCCAGGCAGAAGAATGGACTGCTTCTGCACATCAGTGAGATGTGCAGGCCCCAAAGTGAGACTCTCATTCAGACTTTCAAATACCAAACAGGCAAGGGAAAAGACAAAAAATATACTTAAAGGGTTTAAAACAACACAAAAAACAAAGCTTCCCTTTAAACTCAACACAGAAAGTCACTTGAGGACAGAGCGTGTAGGTCCCTAACATTCTCACCTCGCACCAGACATTCCCAGCCTGACCACTGTGCTAACAGAGAAGCTGCAGATGTGAGAGTGGCCTCTAATTTATTTCTCTCCCTGATTTATTTTCCCCCTGCACATCACTTTGGTATGACAACAATGCATAATTCGATTACATGTGATATATAAAATCATTGCAGCTGTTGAGGAATATTCACAACAAGAGCATTTCAAATCCACACTCAGACACAAACACACACACACACACACACACACACACACACACACACACACCCTTTGTGAATATCCTGCTAAAATCACAAAGGGAGAGGAACAAAAAGCTCTTCTTTCTACTGATTAGGTACCCCCAGCATTCTTTACCCACATACTTTTGTCCCTAAGTATAGAATTAAAAGTACCTCCTTAAAAAAAAATTAAAGGAGGTCTAAGAGGGATGGGGACAGCCTTTTGGGGTGAAATGGTGAGAATATAACACAAAAATCAGAGTATGTATCATTTAATTTTACTTTAAGAGGCTGCTGTGAAACCGGGTGCATTTAATTCCCTTTTAAACGCCACGTAAAAGTTTCTCTCCCGCCTGCTCACTCTGTGGGCTACATACCGTGCCTAAGATTAATCCCTCAGGAGTTTTTTATTTCCTATTCTGCCTATCTTTCATCTTCACCCCAGACTAAGCAGATGGATGTGAATTCAAAGTTTTCTGATCTTTAGCACAAGTTATGGAGGGTTATCTTTGGCTGTATATCTTTCCGCTGGCAGTGCTCCCTTGGTGATGAAGGATTAACCACCCCAGCTGTCTCTTCCCAGAATGATGCAGTGCCGTGCTCCTCAACACGACAGCATCACTTAATCTTAATGTCCGCTCTCCGAGCGCAGCCGCGCAGGACAAAGCCAATCAACATCAGATGCCACCAAGATGGACCTACTGCTTGGCCCTGGAGTCTCTCACCCTCTCACTCCTATTAATCAACATCATCCAACCCAATCCCAGAGTTCACTTCTCTCAAACCACAGTTAAACTAAGCTGGGGTCCATGTTAACCATCTGAAGCACGTGGTGGGAGGAGGGGTGGTGGGCGACAATCTGACACGTCAGGAGCATAGCACGCTAAGCCACGTCGCTCACTGAGAAATCCTTCCCTCCGCCCACCTTTTCCCTAATGCCAGCATCCATTCTAGAACACTCAACCCCTCTTCACACACTGAAATTCACCCGTATGGCATAAGAGAGACGATCTGGAATGAAACCTACTTGTCTTCTAAGAGACCCCAAAAGATCTGAAGCAAGACATGAACCCATTCACAATTGAATGGGCTGTATTGGCTTCCCCATCTCCCTAGCCCCAATCCTTACCAGCAGCTTACACGTGCAAAACTGGGCCTATCACTTAACTTTTTGCACAAAAACACAGTCTCATACCAGATGGCACAAATGGAAAGCCTGACCCTACCAAAAATAAACACCCTGCTTGTGTGACTGATACATCCATGAATACATTTAATCCTAACAAGTGTTCTACCCACCCTTCTCCTTTTTTAAAGTTTATGTATCACAGGTGGGGAAAGCAAAATGGTACTCTTGTTTTTTTCTAGCTCCAAGCAATTATAGTAATGTACCTCCCTTTTCTTCCTTAAGGAAGGGAACAAAAAAGTCAGCCCAGATCTCAAAGGCAAACGTAATAAAACAGTAAATTATTGCTAGAGTTTACTAAACAAATGCAACCTAGTTAAATTTGGAAAAATCTTCACTTTTGCTTACATTTGCAATTTTACTGCTGAACTACTGGTATTTCTTACTTATGCAACATTAAAATGTATAAGAAATCCTCTTGTGTGCTATATCCAGCATCTACTCTTGATTTATAATACCCAATTTAGGGGGGAAAAAACACAACTAAACCTGATTTAAATCACAGATTACTCTGTAAAACACAAGCAAGGAACTATTCCAAATCCTAAATGTAATTTAAACATATTTATATTTTACAGTGATATATTTTCCCCATTCCTTGTCTTACGACTGTAAACTTTCTATAATTATATAAGCAATTTCCCTAAGGTCACAACATTGATCATAGTTATAAATTGCTAAAGTACAACAACACACAGTGAACAGTAAAATATATGCTGGACATCACAAACAGTTTCATCAAATCAGGAATGGGGTGGGGAGGAGAAGAGGGAGAGAAGAATGGAGATAGAGAAAGGGGAAAAAGTAACAAACAAATTTTCCAAGAAGTCATTATACAATGTCACATCCCTTCCCCAAAGCCATTTGGAACACAGGTCTTACAAATTGTCCTCAGAAGGGCTTGGTTTAATTTTTTATAGTATTCTTAACCCTTTGCCATTTGAGAAGGCAAACTATAGAAGTCACTCAGTTAAAGCACAAGTTAAAAAAAAAAAAAAACAGGAAGAGAAATGCTAGAAGATTAAAATTGCCCTGTGCCATGAACCATAGTTCTCAAACTGTGTTCCTAGGAACCCTGGGATTATTTAGAGGTATTCCCCGGATAAAGCAGAGGAGATTCAGGCTTCTCATTCATTCTTTAACCAGAACAACTCCTCCATAACCTGTTACCTCTCGTTGTGCTCAGTGGAAGAAATCTTACCTGGGAAAATAGTTTTAAATGTTGTAAAAAGAATACAATTTGGAAACTACCACTCCTGATGCTGTCACAGTCAAGGATGAGATCCAAAAGAAGCTACTTGAGGGTCTCCAGTTGCCAGTGTGTCTGGTGTTTAAGGTAACTTTTCTCTTAATGAGAAAGGATGCGGGTGCTCTCTACACAGGATGCAAATGGGGTTGCTGTCAGGCGCCTCCAGCGTCCAGGGTTCCAGCCAGACAGGCTGACAGGCTGGTCACCCCTGATGGTTAACAATGCCACACTCCACTCTGGGCAGCTGCCTATTAGGAAGACAGCTGAGACCCAGAGGGGAGGGAGAAATCAGTGTGTGACAGGCACTGCCTTGCTCAATGTAAAATAAACTTTAAAAGACCTGTGTTCTCTGAAAGCTTAGGAATGCAGCAGGCAAATTTTTCCTTTGAAACATTTTCCAAGCCAGGTTAAGCATCTCTATAGTTCAGGATCCTGCTTCAGCTCTCTGAACAATCTAGAGATATTAGTGCATGTTATACATGCTTTCCAGGAGAATGGCCTTTTAAGAGATGAACCTCCTAAAAGGGAAGATATCCCATATGGGGATATGTTCCCCATCTCCCCTTCACTCTGTACTTATTTCTGCTGCTTCTTCCTCTCCTCTTCCTCTCTCCCTCTGCCTCCCGTTTTTCTACTTCTTTCCCATCAATGCCTCCCAAATAAATGACATCTGGCTTCCTACAACATGACAATTTTCCCTAACCAGAAGGGAATACTTGTAATATTTGACAGCATAGGAATGGACCAATCAAAACAGATGCTGGCTACGAACAGGGACCAGTTGCACACAAAGGTAGGCTGAATCCATGTGAGTCTTGGCCACAACACCAAAAGAAAGAAAAGCTTCCGCCTGCTGGTTGGCTGTGCCAGCTTCACAGAGTTCCAATCTATACTACCAGCTTCTTTCTGTACAACTTCAGATTACTTAATTCAGAACTGGTCTCCTCTGCAGAATGGGCATAAAAGTTCCTACCCACCCCCACCCCCAGGTAGAGGAGTCAACGCAAATTAAACGAAAATGTAGCCTAAGCACTCACTAGATGTTAGATAGTTATTTCCTCCTCATTTTCTTCTTAGTTTGTCAGCTGCTGTTTGTCATTTAGATTGCCTCAATGTTTTATGGATCCCCGGTAAACAAGTGAAAAAAACAAAAAACAGAAAAAACCTTGTAGATTCTGGTCTTAGAAGGGGAGATCTTCAGACCCTGGGCGGACTGTGTGGGAGTTGAAATCCAGTTGCTAAACTACAGGTGATAAAAGGCTGCTGGGTTATTGCCCAGAGACAAGAGGGCTGAGGGCTCTTACTGGATTTTTATCACTTTAACAGCTTTAAAAAAAAAAATGACTATCAATTTTAAAAATTATACGTATCATTTTGAAAATTATATGAATCATTTTTATCAGAGCAAGCCTTAATTCATGAAAAAATGAAAACTTAGGCAATTGAAGTCATTTACCTGTAATCCTGCTACCCATATGATGCTAATGCAAGTAGCTAATATTTTAGTAAGAGCTTACCAGCATCGGGCCAAGTTTTCCATTATATTACCCATTTAATTCTTACAACTCTTTGATATAGGTCATGAGTCTTAAGAGTAGCTAAGTAATTTGCTCAGGGTCACATGATCACACTGTTCCTAAGTGACATCAACAGGATTTGAACCCAAGTCTGAAACCAAAGCTTATATGCTCAACTCCATATAAGATTCCCTCCAGGAATCCTAAGCCTAGAAATAGGTAGACAGGTAGGTAGCTAGGTAGAGGGGTAGATGCAAGAAATACTCACTGAATTAAGTTTTACAAAGAATTAATCAATATAAATACTTACATATAAAAATGTATTTGGTTCAGATACAAAATCTTCAGTCCTAAGAGCATTGAATTTCTCCAATAAGACAGTTTTGGTATGAGCAAATTTTATAAATCTCAAGCACAAGTACTTTCCACATGGCCTCTCAAAAATGAGTAAACACTGCAAAACAAACACACAACCACAACGCAGGAGTTTCTCAGAAAATAACAGGGCATTGCAGACCAGACATTTAAGAGAAATAGGAAAATCATGAACCTGACAATATACAGGGCAGGAGTTTCTGCACAAATATTTTAATCACAAATAGCAGCTTGGGGCATCCTATTAAATGTCAAGAAGGGCCAACTCTTTTAATCCTTCAAATCAAATGCCTCTTGTTTCATGAGTTCCTATAACTACAGAACCAGAGATACTCCACTTGGGACCTATTCTTCAACTCTCTCCTTGTGGGTGCTAGTGGTGGCCTTAATTGTGGATAAAAATTAGGCCCACTGGGCACTTTTTTTTTTAAGCCCAGAACCTTCAAATCTGTTCCTGCAGGAAGAGCGATAGAATCAAATCCCTCCAAAAACTGAACTTAAAGACTTTGAAAACAGAAACTACCCAGCAATTGACAGACTCAACTCCCCAAGAGGCATCAAATAGAGAGGAAGTGGGGAACAAGGCCATAATCCAACGTGAAAGGCCAGATCCAGCCATCAGACACTCAGGCACAGTCCACCAGGGCTCTAGTCTACCCTGGCCTGAAGCTGGAAGTTAAATAATCTTAACCACTGGAAAAGAGCACCTGAAACGAACAGAGATCCAGCCTGTCACATATCAACTACTCAGTTGATACAAAACACAAAGTCATCAGAGCCTATATCCCCAATTCCCATCTCCTGGGAAACACCCCAAAGTGGCCCCAATTCCTTAGGTACCCATAGCATAGCAAACCAACAACTTCTCTCATTTCTCTAAAAGGGTGGCAGGGGGGTCTCAACAACTCTTTGGAGATGGGAAGACTACCTTTTCACACATTTTTCAATTTGATAAATTTGAATTACTTGGAAAATAATTCAAAAATAATTATTCAAAATAATTATTTTGTCTTTCATTCTTCCGATTTTACCCTCTTCAGTAAAGTGAAGGAATAAAGTGTCCTTCATGTAAGTCCTGCATTATTTCTTGCTAAATTGTTGCTGTTATTAATTGTAAATGAGCCCCTTTCTCCCTTCCCCCATTTTGCTGTATGGATTTTTCTATCCATTTTGATGATTTCATGTAACTCTCATTAGTTTAATAGTTCTCAGTTGATCTGTTGGGTTTTCCAGCCCAGCAATCACTTCATTCAAAAAGGTATTTTTACCTCCTCCTTTTTATGATTTATATAAATGTCTGGTTTCTATTTCTTATCTTCCTGCATTAACTAAGGCAATCCCTGCAAACTCAAGGGCCCACAGGGCCAGGCAGGTAAGATAATCGAGTGAACAGAGCCAGAAGAGGACCTTGTGACCGAGACAAGGAAACCATGTGTCTAAAGGCAGGAGTTACCACTCTGTTCTGGCCACGTGTTACATTCAGGACTACAGGTCTCATCTTGCCAAATTTTTCAGGAGAAACCAGAGATAAGGATTTTCTGGTGAAACCTCCAGTTCCTTTAAATGTTCACAATTTTTTTTTTTTTATTTTTAAACACAGGGCAAAAACAGATCAAAACAGAGTGCCTGATGGTTAGATTCAGCCCAAGAGTGACCAAAACCTCCAGGTGAGATCTTCCAGGATTTAAGAAAACAATTTCATTTAAATCATAACAGAAATGTACACCCTTATCTCAACCCTTTCTCTAACATTGCACCACTGAAGAGGATGTTTGCTTCTGACATGAGGTAAGGTTTCCATCATGTTAAATCTCCATGTAATGTTAGTTTACTAAAAATAGTTTATCAGCAATGAATTTTGAATTCTATTAAGATGATCTAGTTTTCTCCTTTGACCCTATGTGATTATTTATATCAATAAATTTCCTAAGATTGGAAAAGAAAAAAAAATGCCTAAAATATACTGTGGGAGAATTCACTCTAATATGTGCTTTCAAAGAAAAAATGTAAACAGAGATTTCTTAATTTTTTTAACTCCTTGATTTTATTAGCTCAACCCTTAGTTGTGACTTGCTTTCTCACCCATCTTCCAGCAACTTAAGTGAGTCTGTCAAAATCCTAGTCGTAAAACTGCCACTGACATCATCTGTTTCAAAAAATTACTCACAACTGGATCCATCATCAGCTCTGTCTACACAACCAGTTTCAAATTCCAAAGCAATTCCACACCACAATCTACATCTGTATTCCCAAATCTACTTTCATGCAGTTTCCCAAGTCCACTTTGATACAGTTCATTCTTTGGAAACATGTTAGGATGGCACATTTTCTAGAAACAGGTTTTGTTAGGGGGTAGAGAGTGAGGGGAGGCAACTTTAAATAAAAAAGATGTAACTGGCTTAAGACAGAAAAGACATTCAGTGCATGAATGTAAAAACATCACAAAACTTGGCTTACAAAATTGTTAATTATGTATTTGACAGTGAAATATCACAAACAGCTGGAGCTAAAGAATACAAACTCACACAAGGAGTGGGAAGGAGTGGGGAAAAAATACATGGAAACTCAGAAAAATGCCATCAAAGAGAGTGTTTAAACTCAACCTCTTCTGTAACAACTTTTACACCTACGTACCAGGTCACCTACCTCAACCAAAATTCACAAGCCAACCTCCCAACTCCTATTCCTAGACTTGTAAAAGCAGCCCAGCTCTCTATTACATATCCTCCTCCCCCATTTAGAAAGTTGGGCCAAATGGTGTGTGACCATCCGAGAGGAAGAGCCAGGCCAGAATCTAAAAAATGTGCAAACCAAGGCTGTAAAAAGAAAAGCCATCACTTTGAGAAGTTTGGCCTTAATTTTTTTTTTCAAAATATGTAAATAGTCACAATGCCTTGGGAGAGTGCTCCAGAGAACTCCCAGAGCCTGACACCCCATCTCCCCTCAAACACATGCTCAGGCACTCACCACATCTTCTGCCAGGAATCCACTCTCCTGGGACTCCTCCCCCAACACACAGGGAGGAGCCAAAGTCAGAAATACACACATGGAGCTGTTCTGAAAATTCTAACCAGCAGAGTCCATGACAAGGCAAAGCCCAGACCAGACTTCTTGGTGGGGGGTGGGGAATGGCTGCCTGATCCTGACACTAGGAGGAAAGAATCTTAGCAGAAAAAAAAAAAATCCCACTCTTTAAGGACCCCTTCAGCAGTTCTATGCTGGAAGAGACATAGGCTCCTCCTATAGCTAATATAAAGACAACCTGGTTCCCCCCCCCCCCAAGACACACCTGGTGGCAAAAAAGAAAATCCAATCTTTAAATCCCCAGGACTTTTTAACATTTGAGTGAGAGTCTGAAGGGTGCAAGCTTAGAGAGTATAACATTTACAGAAATATTTTAATATTCTTTCCAATATATCTAACAGTATATTAGTAAAGCCTTCCCGAATAATTCGATATTGGCTAGCTAAGATGGTAAATTTCAAAGTCCAAAGGTGAGAGCCTTCGAGGAACATTAAAAAAAAAAAAAGTATCACACAGTCTCTTCTTTTTAGATGGCATAAAGAAACATCCTTATTTGTCCACCTCCAAGTATTTTTAGAAAATGCTGAGAATAACCAGATTGTGACTTAAGCTTCTCTGAAAAGAACTCACAACCAGTGGACATCCCAATTCCTTCCCCTAATAATTTTCCCCACAGATTTCCACATCTTGGACAAAGGTTTAAGAGACTGACATTCCCTCTGACTATAGATCATACTGTCTATAAGTATAAGAGGCACTCAAGTAACCTTCCCTGGGAAGATACCAAGCTCACTCTTCCCTGGGATACTGATCACGTCCTACTTTAATGTAGAAGAGCATAAGCATTAAGGTTGCTGATGGGCAGCAAAGGTCTTGGAATATTAGGAGCCAGTAAAACAACAAGGAGAAGCATCCACACAAGGACAGAACACATTATGGTGTTCATCACCGATTACAAAACCAAACAAACTCCTCATCCCCAGCAGCCTAACAGCAATGTGCCCACATTCCAGAATAAGGGGAACCAGTTTCGGGTGGGTCAGTGGAAACAGCCCTACCATCCAGAAGACCATGGCAAAACCACATCAATGCCAGTTGTAGGAGATCACTCTATTTTGCAAAATATAAAACTGTTTCATTGCAAATCTATGGAAACAATGTCAAAGGGGCCAAGGGCTGTCACTTTGAGTCAAAGAAGGCCCATTTCAGTGCAGCGCTGATGGCCAGCAATGTCAAGGCGAATTACACCCCCAGTTGCTGAGAGAGAAATCAAAGTCAGGAGAGAAATGTTCAGCTGGAGACACACCCACAGGAGTTCGGAAAGCCAGCTCTCCTTCCAAGCCATGCTAATCTATCACAGGCTCAAACAAAGGATGTGTTTTTTCCCATCAAGAAATGGAAAAGACTGGTGATGGGACAGTCTGAAGGGAGTGTTAGTGAGCTCTTGTGAGGCCAAGACTCCACTCAGGCCTCCATGTGGGGGGTGAGAGGGAGGGGAAGCCACAAGGCTCACTGCCTGGTGGAACCTGAACATAAAAAGGGGAATAATGACCAGAAACTGAAAGGGATGGATGCCCAAAAAAAAGAAATGGAGTCCTTGTTCCATGTTGTACTGAGGTTTCATGAGCTGCCTGAGTGAACTGGTAGGTGGTACACAGGACGCATGACGTGGAATTAAGAGGTTATGAGATCTTGGGCATGTCATAAAGTCTCTGGGCCACAGGTCAGTTATAGCCAGTAAGAAGATTCTGCAGGTACATGTCATGGCTGGAAATTTCTTCTCTAAATAGAGGTCAGAAGGAAGATCAAAAGGTACAAACAAGTTCGGACCCAGTTATGAAGTGGGAAAATAAAGGAGGAGATAGTAACAACCCCTCTATAGTAACATCCATAGATATAAACCAAACATGAAGGACTGGGAGGGAAGCAGATGCTATGTATGCAGATTGTGTTGATATCCACCAAGGCAAACCTAGGGGTGAACTTCTAATGGGGAAAACAACAAGATCCTCAAGCTCCTTGATATAAACCTGATAGTTACTTACTTACATTCTTGGAACCAAGAATTTGAACACTTAAATGCTCAAGCCTTTATTCAGCCTGTAGATGGACAAGGAGTGGTAAGTATACGCCTATAATTTAAGAGCAAAAGGAAAAGAAAGACTATCAATCATTAAGTATCTTCTGGGTGCCAAGCACTGCTTTATGTGTGTTTATGAAATTTCATTTAATCCTACTCATTACTCATTTTCCAAACTAAGGCTCAAAGTGAGATTATAAAATTTTCAATGTACATTCATCAACAGTCTTAACTACTGGATGTGACAGAGATTAAGCCACTGAGAGCCCATGGAAGATTTCTTCTTGAGAGTCTGGTATCTTTTCTGGAAATTCAGCATTACTGGGCCATAGAGATCTCAGTTTGCAGAAATGCCTAGCCACTGCAAGATAACTATCCATGTTATCCTCACTTTCCAGAAACCCAATGATAGAGAAGACATCTTGGTTTTTCCATCATCCCCAAAAGCCAAAGAAGTAAGACCTGCTCCTTAAATCATGATAGTCCTTGAAAGAGTAGGGAGGGGAAAGGATTCCCCCTCCTCTCACCAACAATCCCACCATTCACATATACACAAAGCCTGTGTGCAATGCGACAGAACCAGTAGGTTTCACCTTAATGATGAGCCAGAGACTGGCCAGCCCAGCCAGGAGGAAATGCAGCAGAAGGGGCCATGTATCCGCCAGCCCCACAAAAAGGGATCATCCTGGGCCCAGTCCTTCCATCAGGCAACTTTTAACTTGGAACATAAAAATGAAAAAGTGCCTTTGTTTAAAACCCTCCTGAAGTTTCTGATCACGATGATTTATGTAAATAAAATGTTAAATTAAAATGTAGGTGTTAATAAAATTACATCTATGATGGAATGGCTGTTCTTTTTAAAACTGATCTGCAATAAATTTTCTAAATTCTGATTGCAGGTGATTCAGGCCTTGAAAGCTTTGCCAACAATAGCCAGCAGAGGTCTATTACTGAAGTGGTATTAATATAGCTATCATCACCAATTCAAAGCAGATAATAAAGGACTGACACATTTATTATCATTATTAATTAACAGTTTTCTGAGATGGAATTAAATCAATATGCTGCTCTGATATCATTTTAACTAGTTATGCAAATCAAACATTTAGAGCCCATGAACAGATATAAATGCCATTCAAAATTCACTTCACACTTATTACTGTAATATCAGAACTTTCAGGCTTTGCTAGTAAAAAAAAAAAAAAGACTTAATGCTCATTTAATTACACTCAGACATAAAGCTTATGGAATGAAAGTTGAAATAGCTGATTAGTTAGGAAGTCGTAGTAAGGCTATAACACTCGGGATAGACAATGAGATAATAATGTGAAAACGTGGGACTCTGCACAGAGTGGTTCTGGCAGATCCTATTAAAAAGGACAATGACATGTGTAGGAGAATATGTTTCAAAATTACAAAGTTGAAGGCCCTTTCCTAAGTCCAAAAAGAAGAAAGGGAGGGAGAGGAGAGAAAAGAAGAGAAAAAAGAGAAAAAGGCTAGGTTGGGAGGGGAACCTAAAACTAGTCATTTATAATATAGAAAAAAAGTGCCAGGTTCAATTGCCCAACATTTCTTCCTAACTAGACGTTGATACTCATGATGACTGAGGAGCTCTTTCCATGCAGAACGCTAACTCTACCTCCCAGCTTTTCTTATCTGATGAACAGAGGGCTCTCTCCACACCCAGGACAGCATCTAGAGAGTCACAGTGAGTCAGAGTTCTCTGCTTCTGGGTCCAACAAGGGCAAGATAAGATGCACAAGATCTGACACTTAGCCATTTGGGTTACTCATTCACAAAAGCACCTAAGCCCCTGACGACGGGCTGCACTAAAAATACTACCGGGGGACTGGAACAGCCTCCAACCCTAGCTCTGTGGACAACGAAGAGGCAGCTCACTGTTTGGGGGGGTGGAAGGCAGGAATGCCAAGAAGCAGTGTGTGAGACTGAATGACTTTCCCGGATCCCCCCAGCCTGTATGTCCTGAGCACTACTCAGGCAGCCTTCTGGAAACTAGCTGGCAAGTCCACTGTCAGCGCCACCATAAAGAGGCAGCCGTTCTGATGGGCCAGTGCTCTGAGGTCAGGTCATGGACAAACTTAAGGCCCAGAAAGGAGCAGCCCAAGACTTTGAGTATTGCCTGGGCCATGGCTTTGGCTTACAGCCAGGAGCTTAGATTTAGAGCATTTTTATGAAAAGATGGAATTGTTTCTATAGCGTTAGTCTGGGCAATACCTTTCTCTTCTTTTTTCTCCAAATCTTATTTCCACCTTCACGGAGAGGAGTGCATTGGATTTTCAATGTGATCCATTTCAGAGCCAGAAAATGAATAGAACACATAGCAACAGAAAATGCAGCACCAGTGTTCTGCTGTGACCCAAAAGGAACAATGTAAAAAGGAGAGAATAAAATGTTATCCTTTCTGCACCTTCTACCCCTGAACTTATCAGCATCTTAACATTCTTCATGTGTTTCTTAGAAATCTAAACCTCAAGTCGCACACTAGTATCCATTGTTGTTTTGCTGTTTCCATTGGAATTTTATAACTGCCCCCCCAAAGTCGTTATGACTAAAAAGTTAAAACTTCATGCACTAGGATTCTTCTCTGGGAGGGAGAAAATGTACTTAGCAGTAGGAGTAGTGGTGGGCACAGGGCAATGCGCGGAAAAAAGACTGGAAGGTGTACGAGAAAATACCTAACAGCAGTCCACTCAGAGTAGCCCGATAATGGGTGATATTTTGTCATCTTCTCTGCGCTTTCATTTATTTTCCAAACCTTAACTACGTCCATTTGTCCCATGAAGAATATTTATTGAGGGCCAGCCACTGGACAGGCACTGTATAGGATGCTGAAAACTCAATGGAAAGGAGGAGGGGTCAGTGGAGAGCAACTGGTTCTCCTGCCACTGGTGCTGCTCTAAGTGGTTGAGGCTTGCTTGTGCACAGGCAGGGAGGCGGGGTTGGGGCGGGGGGGGGGGGGGGGAGTCAGCTAAAATAGATCCTCACCTCCTCTTTAAGCTGCCAACAGAAAATACAAGTGTACCACATACTAAAGAAAGACTCAACATTTCTCTAAATTTCCTCTATAAGGCTCTTCAGAAAGTTGCAACTTGAGAAGGAAAAGAATGGGAGAAGATGGGAGAGAGAAGAACTATTGAAGTCTCTCACACAAAGGGTAGGGAGCAGATATTTGTGCTATTTTTTTAAGCCTAGAAAAAGATATTAAGCTAACACAAGAGATCCACAAGTTAGAGACAAGTTTGCAGAAGATGGGCAGAGTGGGATATCCACTTGGTAAGTAACCAAGGAAGATTAAAACTACTTTTTAGAAGTAGCTAGAGCCTTCCCCACTGCCTCCAACCACACCTTATCCTGATCCATTGCAAGGCAGACTAGAATCAGGAGTAAACTTCTGGAATGCAGTACAGTGTGTTGGTTAAAAACAGACTCCCCTACCAGTTACACAAGTCACCTACACTCTCTGTGCCTCAGTTTCCTCATCTTTAAAATGACAATAGTCCTATCTCAAGAGGTTTGCTACCAGGATTAAATACCGTTGGTCCATGTAAAGGCTCAGAACAGTGCTCGTTATATGGCAAGCACTCAACACACCATGAATACCATCAGCAGCAGCATCCCTGCCATCTCAAAAAGGTGCATCCCGCTCAAGCTTTACCCCCACACCAATGACCCCACCATCACTCCTGGAGTGCCAAAGGTTAGCAGGCTTCCAGGGCTGAGAGTAGCTATATAATCTTCACACAGGATTAGCCTGACCAAACCCATGAACATGCAAACTTCCCACGAATAAGATCACTTGAAAGTAATTTTGAGGACTTGGTCCTTCCACGCTTTACATAACCAATTTATGATAATGGAGCACTGTTTTTTCTTCTGGCCCACCAGTCCCCTGCCTTGTTATTAGTGCTGCCTTGGTTAGGAAGCTGCAATATGATCCTCTGACTAGAAATACTGGCATAATTTATTGCATTATTACTCCTCTGAACTGAAAGCAATTAATTACCTGGAGCAGGATGCACAAGTGAAAATTTATCAGAGGGAAGTGATGAAAAATGTGCCCACTGCTTTAAAATAATAGGTGCTTAATGGTTTTTTTGTTTGCTGGCTAATCTCAGGCATCTTATAAACAACTCCAGCTCAGTTATCAGTTGTGAATTCTGCCCCCACCCCCTCCTTTTTTGCCCCCTTATATTATTCTATCATCCCGTTATCTTCCCTTGAGGACAGGAAGAAACATTTAAGATATTTACTTAAAAGCAGAAGAAAGACTCCATTCCTCTTCTGCATGGTACAATTATTAATATAACATAGAAATACATGATAAAATATATTTGTATGTTTATCACCCATGTTGGTAGCACAAATATATCTGCCTGATTGATGTCTCTTTCTATGAGAGCGTTTACTTTGAAACTTATAAAACACAGAGTGGATGAAAAGACATTCTGTGGGACACAAGTACTTTAAGTATTGTCTCCAACACCTCGTAAGTGACTTTCATGTAACCTGCACCGCAAAATCCTCCAATACCGTCTCCGAGAATGTTTTCCACCCAACACTTCCCTGTCTTTCTCCTATTACCGTCATCGACCGAGATCGAGAAAGAGAGAGGAAACAGGGCCAATAATGCGTTATTGTATTATTTATAAATTTCATGCACATGTGAAAGATAGGAATAGGGCTAAATTCATCATATTTGTTCCTACTTTTCAGAATTATTCACATCTGTATGATTCCGTAATTGTTTCTTGTATAAAGTTATTGGAGTAATTTTGCTCCGTATATTCCCGATCAATTCCCCCTCTCAAGGGCACAGTTGAAAAGTGATATTTGAAAACGGCCTCTGATAGATTGCATGGTTAGTCAGCAGCAGAGACAAACAACCTAATCCAGCACAAATTAGTTCAGCTGCCAGCAATAGTTTTATACAAAGATGTAAATTATGTTGTCAAAATCGGTCGCTTTCTAGCTTGCTGCTCAGCTAACAAGAAACCACTTTGGCTGATAAAGATGAACACTAAGCTTCCCTCTCTTACAAATTTGCAAATCTGCCATTTCAGCATTCTGTTAGCCACAAACAAACAGCCAGCTATAATTGCTCCTTTTCTTCCACGATGGTATTTTTCCCCCTCGGGCTGTTCCTTCCAGGCTGCTCTTGAAAATAACAACAACAACAAAGCCCAAAAGCACCACAACAATAAACACCAGCAACCCTCAGACAAGAATTTAGGGAAAAGCTGGCCGTGTACCCATCCCTCTCGCTGCATCACCTCCCTCCTCACAGAACCACCAGCCTGGCCCATTCACCCTGGGCACCCTCGCTGCGTGAAGACCCTGACAACCTCACTCCCCACTACCGCTATCTAACAGACTGTGAGGGCAGGGAAAATTCTTGGCTTAAATGGAAATGGAAATATTCTTACAGCTTTGAACAAGGATTGTCTTTGACAGTAGCCCATCCATTCTTCTTTATTTTACAAGCTCCCGTTGCGGGGAACGGAAGGAGCTGAGCACACTTTCAAGGGGCCTAAGCAGAAAGCTCCACCAGGCTGCCTGTTAAATTGGAATCAGATAGATCTTATGCCGGACTGAAAATAATAATGCATTATAACAGTAATTATATCCAGCATAAGTCAAATAAATAAATTATAAATTACAATTACCCTTTAAAGTTGCTAGTCTCACTGTTTGCTTTACAATTAACTGCAGGTGCTCCTGCATGTTTTATTATGGCCCCAAAGTTATATATTTGAAAGAATGGTACAGATGATTCCTGTTTATTTGTTAAATTAAAGCATTGTTGGTAAAATTACGGCTTAATTAATATTATGGGTACTGCATAACAAAATAGTTTACCTTGTACATAATTTATTTCCACATGCATATCTCAGCCCAGACCCATTACAGCTCTAAGGCAGCTAAAATAAAATATTCCTCCTTTGCTGGCATTTTTCTAAATAGCAGTTCACTAAATCAATATTATTCACTTGGTATTTTTAAAAGCAGTGTATCTTAATAATTACACAGCATTAGAGTAGGCAATAATTTTACTTGCTAAGCATATTAAATTTAGCAAACCATCAGTCAAATAGTTTGTTCTTTCTCAGAATGGGTAAGCAGTGAGTGAGTTTGGAATCATGTTCCTTTGGTATAAATGTCACATAGAGTTTAAGAATGCGTCTGTGACTCCCTAAGCCAGCCCGGTACTATATATCTTTATTAGTTTCAGTGGTCAGTGCAGTGACCAGTTGTTTATTCTCATTACTCAAGACAAGGTGAGCCACTTGGTAGTGCCTGCAATCAGAGCTAAAAACATATGACTTTGCAAAAAGTAAAAACTAGACAAGACTACATGCACAATGGCTGCATGCCTACTTATAATAGGGGGCCATAGGGAAGGAAAGAAGGTAATCAAACCCCAACACACGCTATTCTGTGTGCATGAGCATTTGATGTGTCTGGCCCCTCCTATCTTTGGGATACATTGCATCTTGCAAATGCAATGAATTAGTAAAACATCATTAATTTCATATCTGTCTTGTCTTTGTTCATGTCTGCATTTATTCTTTCTCAAGCTCACACAAAACACTTTATGTTCTCTCTTCCTATGCCATCACCCCTGAAGAAAACAAATCCCCCTAAAAAAATCAAATTCCATTCTAATACACACACACACACACACACACACACACACACACAAACACACACACACACACACACACAGAGTTTTCAGAAAATCAATTTACTCACTGCACAAAACCAAAGCAGACAAATTTTTCCTGAGCTGGAGGCAATTGCCAGCACTATCAAGTCAACATTTGATTGATGTTGTGGCACCTGGATTATGTGTTTTAGGTAAATAGCCAAAACCACTTTATAATCATGGAGGAGATAAGCAGAGAGAGGTGGAAATCAGCAACCAGTGCCAGGAAATGGCCTCTCGACCTGCAAAGAACAGTAGCCCACACCTTCTTTGTCTTCCTCATTTCCCTCTTTCTACTCAGAGGCAGACCAGACTTTTCTTCCAAGGGGCCCCAGCAGAGGCCAAACAGGAATGAGGCACCAGCAGAACCTCAGAGAAGCCTCTCCCTCCATCTACTATGGCCAGGGTTCTATACTATGCACACACATGGTTCCAGAGAGCTTATAAACCTCAGAGAAATGCCACTGTGTGAGCTGAGAAAGTACTTCACTCACCTTCCTCTGCTGGGGCAGCAAGAAGTTGGCTTCTACCACTGGGATAGGGCAATTCTCTGGGTGCCTACTCAATGACTGACAAGGTACTTACCAACCA
The DNA here is from genome assembly GCF_018350175.1 of Felis catus. Lineage (NCBI taxonomy): Eukaryota > Metazoa > Chordata > Mammalia > Carnivora > Felidae > Felis > Felis catus. The sequence continues at coordinate 35,930,567 of NC_058378.1, read as the reverse complement.
ACAGCAGGCAGAATAGCGAATCCAGAAACAAAGAAGGGATGCCTTCCAGGGAGAACAGGGGAGGTACCCGGGAGTGAGGACAAGTCATTCCAGTCTAATCTACCAACAGAACAGTTTCTCAACATCCACTCTATGCTGAACATTGTTACTCTAAACCCTATGGAGAAAGTATAAGATTGGACACACGCCTATGAAAAAAGAGAACCACAAAGTTCAAAGTTACAGTTCAAAATAGAAGAAACACCACCAAGTCCTAAGGATTAATTGTCAAATGCAATACTCACCAGCAATTCCTACAGAAGTAACTCACAGTCACCAAAGGGGGTGCTGAAGGAAGGAATTGCAAAGGGGTGTGATTTGAAGTAGGTCTTAAAAAGCAATTTAAAAAAAAAAAGCAAGTCAAAAGTTGAGTAAAGAAAAAGTACATTCAAGGTGAGCAAGACTTTGTGTATCTAAGACTAAAAACAGGGGTTGCAAGGCATGAGATGCCAAGAAGATGCCTGCCCATTCAGGATCAAGCACAAGGATACATGAAAGTGGAGGAACCTGCATTACTGCTTTAGAAGGCCAACCCCCAGCCAAAATCCACAGCAGAAAATAAAATCAGTGAACTCCTCAACTTGACCCGTTTATAACTAGGTTCTCAATGAGAGAGGTTTTAAATGAGATATTCAACCTGTATTAAGAATCTTAAGTGCGAGTTTAGTTTTTACATTTGTGCCTGAATTGTACACCAACAGGCACAGCTCATTCAATATTCTCCTTTCCTGATACTTAGAATCCAAACTGAGGTAGAACCAAAGAATGGCATAAACAGGCCCAATATGTAAAGGCACAATTCCTTCAAAGGGGGAGGCAACATGCACTCTTGGCCTTTGCCCTCAAACACTCCTAAAGGGCCTGTTCTGGGTGTGCTGGCCCAGGACTCTTACATCAGCTGCTGTGGGAGCACATTCAGAACCCAAGATGAATATAGATAAAACTACATGGGAGTTGGGGTGGACTGCTGTTATTAAAACAAAGTAGGAAGAAATAAAGGTAAGGAAAAACATATAAAATTATTGAATATGCTCTGTTGGGCACTGGGACATACGCTGCTCCATTCACAGACCAGGACACTGGTCCTCAGGTTAAGCAACTTGTATACACAGGTCACACAACCCTCGTGTTTACAGAGACCACCGTGAACCCAGATCTACTTAACTCCAAAGCAGATGCTGCCTTCCCCAGCCTTTACGTCAGGGAGGGCTGCTGTCTGACAGGGAGCCACTGCACAAGATCATCTTCAGAAGAGGTAGAGTGGGATGCTGAAGAAAGGTAGAAATAAAGGTAAGAAGATGAGGTAGAAAGAAAAATTGGGAGAGGAACATAAAGACATGGATATTTTTCTCTCAATCCCAGCCAAAGAACAGGAAAACCTTTGAGGCTTTGTATGTTCACATCCCATCACAGAACACGCATCCCATAACGCAGCAATTAACTGCACCTTTTGGTACTGATTAAAACCAGCAGCAAGCACTACAAACGTACTTGTCAGCCACAAACCAAGGGCATTTCCCCAATACCTGCAAGTAGCTTCCCTTCAAAAGTTTCCAGGAGACATACAAAGAAGCACTCTATATCAACAGGACAGCAGGATGGGAGACAGATACAGAGACAGATAAATATGGTAACAGTGACTACATAAAGATGGAAGGTTATGATGGAAAGAGGGGGGAGAAAGGAGAGATTTAAAGAGAATCGATCTTGCAAGCAAATTTTTCCATCATTTCACAGTGTTATTTCATAACGAAAGGCATTTTAAAAAGTTGAAAATTATTTGCCAAGGAAAGAAAAGGCCAAGGTAGAGTCAAGACAGGAAATGTTGAACAACAATACAGCAGGTGAACTGCATTATAAGACAGCAATACAAGACCAGCCACAAGTCAGTCCATGATTAATTCCCAAAGAATATCCCTTACATGAGTACAGTATGTTGTTATTCACAAAGCTCCTCTACATTCATCATCTCCTATGATCTTCCTAGGAGATGGGAGAGGTTGTTTATTCTCGGTGTTCTTGTCTTCTAGCAGAGGAGATGGAGGCCCAATAAAGGGGACTTGCCCAAGGTCATGGTCTTTGGTAGCACAGGTGTTGTAAGGTTTACTCCATCCTGCCACCTTCTCCTCTAGGGGAGCCAAAGTCCAGACATTGACAGACAGTGGTGCGAGGGTTTATGCAGCAAACAGGAGACAGCAGTTGACCTCAAGAACTGCGTTGGACTAAGAATGGAATCCACGCAGTGACTCAGGGAGACAGATCAGAGTAAAGGAAGATAGGAAAGAACAAGACATGCTTGTGAAGTGATAAGATTGGTTTGGCTGGAGCAGAGGGTATAGACACAAGAGTAGCAGGAGAGAAGTCCAGTGAGAACAGACAGAGCACAGTCCAAGCTAATGACTGCACTTGGTTCTCTAAGTCAGTAGGAGCCAATGAATGAGACTCTGACTGAGGAGACTGGCATGATAAAAGGGGTGTACTAGAAGGAAGATATTACATAACTAGAGGGTAAATTTAATCCCACCATCTAACATAGAAGGGGATACTGAAATATACTGAAATGGCCAAATTTTCTGGGTAAGAGGGAGACACAAGCTGCCAACTTGCTACAATATTGCCACCAGGTATCCTAAACCAGCCATTTGCTATATGATATAGGCTCACTGCTTCCACTTAGAGGTTATGCTGGGGAGAACCATGAAAGCCTTCCCCACCTGCCCTTAGGCTGTTGCTCTGGCCTCCCCAGACCACTCCCTACTATGCTATCCATCCAGCAATGTCCAATATCAGGATCTCATCTGGATGCCTCTCAATATTGTAATGTACATGCCTTGGAGGTAATACCACTAACCTGATAAAGGGACTCAAGCCAAGGATGCAATGGCTGTTGAAGCCAATAGTGTCTATTCCACAAAAACATACTTTCCACAGGAACTATCAGTTCCTTAACCTAGCAGTTCCCAAATACTGGGGCAGACCTGGGTCATCCCCAGCTCCCATCCTCAGAGTCTGTTCAGATTTGGGATAGGGCCCAGGTATCTGTATTTTTTAAATGATCAGGTGACTCTGATGCTCCGACAGATATGAAACCACTGAAATTCCAGAGAACAGGAAGTTCTGACGCCCTGGCAGAGAGTATGGTGGTATATTCTTGCCTTTCTAGATGTCTTCAAATGAAACCATGTAAGAGGTGCTCTACAGAGCCCCAGCACCATGTCTTAGACATTCAGACTTCCCCAATGTCTAGAATCATGCTGTGAAATTATCAGATTCATATGTATATAGCTATCTTCATAAAGATCTCAGTAAATCAGAATTTGAAATCATTCAGACACAACCCCACTAAAGTTAACTTTATAAACATAGTGAAAATGATGATAAAGAATGTTTAAACTTTTTGTTGTTGTTGTTAAGTAGGCTTCACATCCAGCAAGGAGCCCAACAAGGGGCTTGAACTCATGACCCCGAGATCATGAGCCAGATCTTGGTCTCTCGAGCTGAGACCAAGAGCCAGATGCTCAACCGACTGAGCCACCCAACCTCCCCAAGAATGTTTAAACTTTTAAGATTGTGTGTGTGTGTGCACGTGTGTATACATCATGCATTTTAATGCATAAACTATCATTTAACTCATAGACCCTGATCATTGGATCTGGATAACATTTGGTCATCTGATACTGTATCGTAATTTTAGCCCTATCTCCACAATAGTAGCACTATTACAGACTTTACCTTTTTTCTTCTAAATTACTCATTTTTCTGCTAATTCAGAAATTAAAATAAGAAAATTATAATACAGCCATAAATTGATAGCCGTTATTATTTAACAGAAGTACACTGTAATCATAAACACTTACTAAAAATTTTAAAGTCCATTCCATGTACCACCTAAAATTATTTCCTATATCACCCATGACTCAACACTTTGGGAAACATTGATCTAGAACCAACCTCTCATTTGACAGAAGGCAAAACTGGCATTCAGAGATCAAGTAACTTAACTAAAGTTAGAGTGGTCCTAAGTAAAAGAAGCGTAATCCTGGTCTTCTAATTTTTTGCTCACGCTTTTTTCCTATACTATAAATATTTACCCAATGCATTAAAAGCAAATAACTGCAATATTGCCATTAAAATAAGCACCCAAAGTACTTCTACTCATCAGTATTAAAGGATCCTAGTTCAATTTTATTCTTGAAAGTAATTAATAGTTTTCTTTTTAAAAATGTCATACAAACTTTTCATTAATTCTTCTACTTCTCCTTGTACCAACAATTTGCTATTTTCACAGAACATTTCATAAAGTTAGACTTAAAATTACACTTGTATGCTCTCAGAAGTTGGCCTTCATGTTTTACAAAATGTTATGCATATTTTTTAAAGATATTAGTATATTAAGCATACATCCTGTATATGACTCAGTTATGATTTGCCACTAAACAGCCAGAAAGCCAATAGAGTCAGCAGGGCCAAGTCTTGAGCTTGCAGAGACAAAGGAAAGGAAGATGGCCATCTCCTGTCAACCATTGAGATTCACCCAAGTGGACTGAGTGGCATCAACTGACCATAATCCACGGCTGCTCTTGAAGAACTTGCCAAGCCGTGATGGAATCCCGAAGACATGGTCAAGGCTTGCTAAGCACCTAACTACACCTCCCCAGTAGCAGACTTCTCTTCCCCAGCCACTCAGCACAGATGCTCTGCTACAGGCACATTTCTCCTATCATGCTGTATCCTCAGGTAATAAATGTAGCCCATAACTCAAAAAAAGGAAAAACCTCACAAATGTCCACAGAACCTCCTTGAAAATTAAATAGTGGATCATGAGTAACACAGCTATGACTCAGTGAATACATCCCAATTCTGTGCCCTGTGCCACACTGCCGGATAAATGAATAAAACCCAGGTACTGGAGAGGCATTGAAAGTTTGGGGTTATGTCCCCACCACGGCTGCCGCCACTGCCACCACCGACTTCTAACGAGAGAAAAGACAGCTGGATTGAGGTAGGAGTGGGAGGAAGACAGGAGAGGAGAGACATTCTAGGAGGCTGAATGAGGAAGGAGAAATAAAGTACTAGGATTTCTTTCTTCCCTTTTTTCCCCTAGTCTGTGGCATGAAAAAACAATGGCTTTTCTGAGGCACAGTGCAGACAAGGCAGCTCTGAAAACTAATGGCCGTGATTAATGACAATGGGCTGGAGGAGAGTAGGGACACAGCCGCCACATACATCATCCCTTCCCGTCAGTCTCTGCTCCTCCCTGCCCCTCTTCCTCCTACCAGCAAGACATTATAAAAACGTCTTATCTGCTCTGGACGCCTATTTTAAAGCTGAAACCGAAGCTATACCCCCACCCAAAAGAAAAACAAAGAGTGAGAAAGAACAGCCAAAGAGGAATGACACTAGAAGGGGTAAAAGAGGGAAGAGCGAGAGAGAAAGCGAGAGGGAGAGAGACAAAGAGGTGATAGGGTGAACAAGAAAATGGCATGTAAAATAACTATAAGATATTCCAGGGGAAAATGTGCAGGCTGTAATCATTCAAGATTTCAGCAACTTGACTCCTCACATGCTGAAGCCACATTTTCAAGGTCTTATCTGCCATATGGTTCCCTGTTTGGATGATTTATTAGGTGTAGAAAGCACACTGATAAATTTTACTGCATTTCCCTGAATAGGCAACCTATGGTGTCAATAACAAAGCTCAGGCGACTTTAATGAAAACTGCAAGCACCAAAGGGTAACCATTTATTTATGAGTCGCTATAGTATTACTAGGACAAAATTTATCTTCCCTTCTCACGCACTCTGTAGAAACCAAATCTGGTCAAAGTAACAGAGATCACATCCATATGTCAGTGGTTTGCTAACATCTCTCCTGCATGAAACACTGGCTGTTGCTCTGGAGAAATTGTTTGGTGCTTTCAAGTGACCCATTTTGCATAAGAAATCTTGTTTTTATGAAAGAACAAGGCGCAACCTGAAGAACTCCGCAAACACTATAGCCTTAGCAATCACACTTAAAGGCAACTGTAGAATCCTCACATTGTTCTTTACCCAGAAAATGGGACAGCTGCCCCAGGGGTAGGGCTGGGGAAAAGAAAAAAAAAGGGGGGTGGTTTGCAGATGAGGAGCAAAGAAATGTAGAGATGGAGTCCAATCCATAAATATTTTAGATTTCCCATATAACACCATTCCCCTGTATCCACTCTGGGTCTTGGGACACCAGTCATGAAACAAGTCAACATCTACATTCTTCACTCATTGCATGGTTCCCCTGTCCCTCACTGCCCCCAAATGCCTCTCTTCTTAGCTAGTGGCTATCTGCAAGTCTGATATATGTGTTATTTTTATAACAAAGTAACAATCCAACTTCTGAAAACTCTGAAGGCAGCAAAAACGAATGACCAAACTCAGAAGGGAAAAAAACTACAGAAGAAGGGAGGAGGAAAGCCAGATAGCACTGTCTTAATGTTTAATCCTGAGCCACAGTTAACTGCTGCAACAAAGTATTTGGCCAGATATTCAAGTCTACAGTTCTCCCCACTTGTGTAACATGCCTGTCCTGAGTGCAGACAGCCTTGCCCAGGAATGTCAGAAGAAGGAAGGGTAAAGAAGCTCAACCACAATAGCATACGTTTGAGTAATGCCCTTAGTGCAGTAAACCAACAAAAGCAAAGTGAAAAGACCAGGCCGAGGCTTTGACCTTAACAAATCTCAGCCTCCATTTCTTTCTCACCAAAGCTAACATGTTGAAAAATTCCTCCACTAGATGACTTTACCCAGATTTGTTGCATTTTGTAATTTTTTTTTTAAATTTTATACAGCTTCTTCCTTGTTCTGCACCAGTATGTGCTCCAACACCTCCACAGTGACAGGGCATGAAAATTCATCCGTATCATTTCTCAACCATGCTAAGGTCTCTCACTAGATTCACCACTTCAAAACACCACCACCAACAATAATAAATAAATAAGCCAACTCCTTGGACATCTGAACAAAAACAATCAACATTTTGGATAGAAATCTTTTTCACATAGCACATAATAAACAATTAGAAGTCATCTTAATCAGTCCAATTACTGCCATCACTGCTTTTAAAATCTCCTTAGTAAAATGGCATCAATTAAAGTTTAATGACTTATAAAATATCATTCGAGTATTATAGTAGAATTAAGAGGGAATAGGTGCTGCTGCTTGGGCTCTGGCCATATTTTTAGAGTTTCTCAACCAGAGAGATTTACAAGAATATTCATTATTGCCTAGATTGCTTTCAATTCAGCCACCGCTTTATTAAAAGAGGTAGGGGCAAGGGCCCAGCACGGTTCAGAGCACACTCAACCAGCTGCATTTTCAGTTTGCAAAATATTTCCACTAGTTTTCAGAGGCATCAGCATAAGTAAAACCTTCCAATTATTTTTCTATACACTATTCCTCTTAATTTTTAACCCCCTGAGTATTTCTAACGGAAATCTAATCAACCTGAGTCATTTGCACTTAGCTCTCACCAAATGACATGTGAACGAGTTATGTGTGTTCCTAGAAGCCCCATCAACCTTTTCTGGTGGTCTCTGAAAGCTTTTCAATTCTTAGGAAGCCCCATTCTGAGGAGAATGAACGAACATGAACCTTAAAGCAGCAAAGGGAACTAGGGAATAGGAGAAAGGGGCTGGAAGAATAGAAATGGGTAACAGGGAAGACACCCAGCCAGGAGCTCCAGGGAAAAGGAAATCTTTTGAGGGTCTGATAAAAGAGTTGTTCAAGCTGGTCACTACATAATTATGTTTGGCCAAAGAAACAGGTGGGGGCTAAAATCTACACTATGCTCCACTTGTCAAGCTCAGGTTCTGGCCAGGCACTGCACCTACCCAAAGAAAGGGGGTGCTTTTTGTATTTCCCCCAAAGACACCATATGGGCTAGTTGATAAAGTCATGTTAAGAAAACTAGAGTTAAGTGCAGTGCAGAGGAAAGGAAGCCATAACAAAATGAAAACACAATCTACCAAACGGGAGAAGAAATTTGCAAATGACCTGATACAGGGTTGATATCCAAAATGTTTTTTAAAATCGTCTACAACACCAAAAAATTTTCAGTTAAAAGATGGGCAGAGGACCTGAATAGACATTTCCCCAAAGAAGACATACAGATGGCCAAGAGACCCATGAAAAGATGTTCAATATCACTAATCATCAGAGAAATGCAAATCAAAACCACAAGCTGATTACTTCACACCAGTCAGAATAGCTAGTATCAAAAAGACAAGACATAACAAATGTTGGAGAGGATGTGGAGAAAAAGAAACCCTTGTATGCTGTTGGTGAGATTATAAGTTGGTGCAACCACTATAGAAAACTGTACGGAGTTTCCTCAAAAAATTAAAAATAGAGCTACCCTGGGGCTCCTGGGTGGCTCAGTCGGTTGAGCATACAACTTCAGCTCAGGACATCATCTCACAGTTCGTGAGTTCAAGCCCCGCGTCAGGCTCTGGGCTGACAGCTCAGAGCCTGGAGCCTGCTTCAGATTCTGTGTCTCCCTCTCTCTCTGCCCCTTCCCCGCTCATGCTCTGTCTCTGTCTCTCAAAAATAAACACTAAAAAAAAATTTTTTTTAATTGAGCTACCCAATGATCCAGCAATTCCACTACTAGATACTTACCCAAAGAAAATGAAAACACCAATTCGAAAAGATCTATGCATGCCTATTTTTACCGCAGCATTATTTACAATAGCAAAGAGATGGAAACTCCCAAGTATCTACCCACAGATGACTGGAAAAGATGCAGTATATATAGATACAGTAGAGTATTACTTGGCCATCAAAATGAATGCAATCCTGCCATTCATGACAACACAGATAGTCCTAGAAAGGATGATGCTAAATAAGTCAGAGAAAGACAAATACCACAGGATTTTACTTATATGTGGAATTTGTAAAACAAATCAACAAAAATACAAAAACATACACTCTTAAATACAATGAACTAGCAGTTGCCAGAGAGGAGGTAGGTGGAGGGATGGGCAGAGTAGTGAAGGGGATTGAGAGATACAGATCACCAGGTATAAAATAAATAAGTCATGGAGATGAACGTACAGCATAGGGAATATAGTAAATAATATTTTTAAAACATATGGTGACAGGTAGTGGCTATACTTATGGTGAGCATTAAGGAATGTATAGAATTCAATCACTACAATGTATACATGAAACTAATAACATTGTAGGTCAGCTATATTTCATTAATCAAAAAAAAAAAAAAAAGATTAAGATCCTAGCCACAAAAGAACAAATTGTGTATGATTCCATTTATATGAGATACCTAGAGGAGTCAAATTCATACAGAGAGAAAGCATAACAAGGGATGCCTGGGGCTGGGAAATAGGGGAACAGGGAGGAGTTATTTCACAAGTACAGAGTTTCAAGTTTGGGAAAACGGAAAAGTTTTAGAGACGGACAGTGATGATGGTTGTACAACAATGTAAATGTATTTAACGCCCTAAATTACACACTTAAAACAGTTAAAATGATAAAATGTATGTCATGTATATCTTACCACAATAAAACAAAAAACATAAGAGAGAGAACCCAAGTCCACCACTGTCCAGCTACACACCCCTGTGGACTCTTGGAAAAAGACTCTGCTCGCAGACAGGCTTTCTATGAGCCCATGCCATTGATCACGCAACCTAGAGTGGATGCAAGCTGTGCTGTGCATCCAACCACATGCAACCTGTTCAAACCACTGCTCCTAACACCCATCTTCTGCCTCTAAAGGACACCAAGGAACTAAGGTTTCTAAGAGTCCTTGCCTCGGCTGCAGCAGAGTCTTCTAGCACTGTCCTCTCTCTGCCTGCATCCCCAGTCAGCTTCAGCCTGTGCTAGCTGCCTCCCCGCCCCAGCCTCACCCGACCCTGAACCCTGTAAGAACAGAGCCATGCTTTCTCCCAAGTCCACCTCCCAAACCCTCCACCCCAAACACAGAACAGTTCATTACTTTACACACTTTAAGTTTCCACCAGTACAAGGCCAACTCAGGAAGAAGAAAAGTTCACGACTCCTGTAATTTGGAATTTGTGGTAAAATTTAGTCTAAGCTGGGCCAAAAAAAGGGTTTGCCGTGAAAATTCACAATGTAAACAAGACTTGAGGGGAAAATATTCAAGCAAAGGAAGGAAATTATTCTTAAAGGCTTTAGTTCAATTCTATATTTTATGGAAAATTTATTGCCAATTATAAACACATTCAAGACAACCTATTGTGTCAGGATTGGGAACCGTGGTTCTGCATCTACCACACAAGCATGAGCCAGTCTTTAAATGCCCAGTTATAGTCATTGACAGAGAATTTCCAAGGTCATTCTGGGTACCATCAGACTATGCAATCCATGTAACATACTTCGTATATTTACATATGAGAGACAAAGAGGAGAGATAACATGCGTGAACTAATAAGGTGTGTTCTGGATAGAAAACTTGTCAGTTATTTAAAAAATATTTCTGAGGGGCGCCTGGGTGGCTTGGTCGGTTAGGCGTCCGACTTCGGCTCAGGTCATGATCTCACGGTCTGTGAGTTCGAGCCCCGCGTCGGGCTCTGTACTGACAGCTCAGAGCCTGGAGCCTGTTTCGGATTCTGTGTCTCCCTCTCTCTCTGCTCCTCCCCTGTTCATGCTCTGTCTCTGTCTCAAAAAAATAAATAAACGTTAAAAAAAATTTAAAAAAAATATTTCTGGGGCACCTGGGTGGTTCAGTTGGTTGAGTGTCCAACTTCAGCTCAAGTCATAATCTCATGGTTCATGATCTCGAGTCCCACATCAATACAGAACCCACTTTGGATCCTCTGTCCACCTCTTTCTCTGTCCCTTCCCCACTTGCACACTCTCAAAAATAAACATTTTAAAAATAAGTAAATAGTATCTCCTATACTTACAAGTGCTAAGACTGGAACTAGGTACTGGTAATGAGGGCACAACATTGTGAATGTACTGCCACTCAATCATACATCTCGAAATGGTTAAAATGGCTAACTTTATGTTACATGTATTTTGTCACAATTTCTGAAGTGATAAAGCCGTATTTATTTTAAAACACTAAGTATGCTCACCAGTTCCTAAGCTGTAATTCATCCAGTTCATCCAGGTTAGCAGGACTTCACAGTACAAGAAACATACTACGCACTCTAGCTTGATGGGCTTTCAATTTAACCCTAAGATCTTCTGGATATGCCGTGCTTAGGCCAAGAACCAGAAACTGGGCATTCCTTCTGGCCAAGAAAAAGCCTCACCTTCTACCCACTGGTAAGGACACATCCCTGCCTACCAATGACTTCCATGATAGAGAGGGTGACTACTGAGACATGTTCCCCCAGGAAGCCATGCAGAAGGGCACACTGCGGGCCCAGCGCTGCTTGATGCTCACACCAGGGCTTCACAATTCCAAAACTCATCACAGCATGTGCTCAGGTCTTCTCACCTGGCCTAGGGTGGGGCTCCTTCCAATGCACCACATGTGTCTACAATGCTTAAGACTATGGCAAATCTTCTTACCCAATTCTGCAATTTCTTAAGCAAATGAAATGCTTCCATGCATGAATTGACCACCAAGAATTTTGTTGCAAGGATAAAGTTGCTGAATTCCCCTAAGATGTCACATTTTCTTCTTCCAGAGCTGGGTACTGGGGAGCAGAGATTGACAACTAAGAAGATAGATGGCACAACCCTCTCAAATGGAGCTCACTTTTATTTTTAATTCTCATTCCCGAAAACTGGAGCTTTAAGTCCCATTTAATTGCCCTTGACAAGAACCCAAGTCCTTGACACTTCACTCATGAGCAACCCTACAAATTAGGGGCAGGGGGAGGGTTCTAAATAAAGCCGATTTTCAAGCAATGGCCTTTTACTGAAACCTCCCCAGGGCTCATGGACATCACTGGTTCTGGATTTGTAGCACACCTTTATTTGCAAATGACATAACCTCTCCTCATGGCCCTTAAGTAAGTCTATTTCACGGAGTAAATAATGAACTGTCTGTAACAATTCAAATCTATGAGTATTTCTTTGGAACTTCCTGTTACCGGTACTTTGGGCTTTACTCCTTGATTCTAACCCCACCTACCAGCATGGAAAGGGCTGACTCCATAAGGCACGCCACTAGCGTGATCTCAGCTGCTAATTATCTGGAGGGCAGCCCTGTTCTGTTAGGTGCTATGCAAGATAAACTGCGGCCTCTGAACAGATGGGGGAGGGTTATGGAGAAAATGAAGGTGAGGTGGCTCTTTGAGGGGGCAGCACTGAGTAAAGTGAAGGGTCACTGCATTCAAACAAACAGTTGCTAGTATTAAAGGTCTCTGGAGACCAAGGTTTGGAATGTGGCCCTTGACCAAGAAGGCAAATCCAGGCATAACCAGTCACCCTTTTCCAGGCAGAGAGGCCTTCTTTGGAAGAAACCATCAACAGAGAGAACTAGACTCTGGTATGAAGTACAAACGTGATGTGCCTCATTAGCTTTATTCTCAAAGGACCAGGTTCCCCACTTCACATTTACGGGCCCCCACTATCTCACAGCTCCTAAATCAAGCAGCTTCCAATCTGCTGTGCACAGATGGAAGACAAATCCGGGTCCTTGTCAGCTACTGGCTTTTTAACCACGCCAGCCAACCTCTTTGTGTTTGGGTGCCCACCGGAAGCAACCAGAAAGCTGGTTAAAAGTAGAAATTCCGGAGCTACACCAAAACCCACTGAATCAGAATCTCCAGGGGTGGGGCCCATGAATTTTTTATTTTTTAAAGCTCCCTGGGTGATTCCCATGCATCCCATCTACAGGTTCCAGTATTTAGGAACCACTCACTCATCTTACCTGCTTTCACATCAAGACTAAATGCCAGGGCTATCAGTAATAGAACCTAAGCACAGCCAAAACTGTCTTGTAAAAACAAAAAGATGTTTACCTGTAATGCTTTAGTGGTTGTTTACAGATGACTCAGTATGAAGAAAAAGAAGGCTAGAGACCCAAGAAGATAGTTTTTTTAAAAAAACTGAAACTGGAGGTACCAGTTATAAATTAGAGCATCACAAAATTATCACCTGCATCAACAGAAAAGTATATTTCTATATAAAGACATTCTAAGAAACAAATTACATGACTCCCCATCTGTATTAGCTTTAACAATACATAACTAAGACAATAAATCTGCTGAGGAAAAAAAATATCATGTAGGTCACTTTTGTTCATTCAAATCTAACAGAAATCTTAATAGGCATTTACTTTCCTACCATGTGTCAGGCAGGCCATTGTTCATAACCTCAAGATTGATAGAAATAGTTAAAACTCCTAAGAGGACAGTTTTGAAATGTCTAAATCACTTTGAAGGTAGCCAATTCTATAAAATTTTACACAATTGTGCCAAATATTTTTAACTAGTCATTAAAACTGTCCTAAGAATCTCTACTGTAGACTTTGATACCTAATTCAAATTGCTGTATAAATTTGGAAGCTACAAAATCAATTTTCCATAAAATGTAATTTGGGCTTCACTAATCCAAACTGGCCTTCTTCCTAATTAGGTTGAATTCATGGGGTTTTATTGTAAAGCACTGCCAAATCAAATATAAATAACTTGGAACTTTGTGCTATTTTGGATTATCATACCATCCCTTCCTTTCATTAGCAGGGATGACCAGAGGTTGCTAATACAATAAATATTTAATGGGTGGCAACACTGTCCCTTGCCCCCAGAAATAGAGATGCAGACACAAACATACCTTTATATCTGTTTGTAACCCTGCCTCCTGCCCTCTCTCTTGCTCATGGCTAAGAGTGAATTTTCCCAGTACAAAGAGAAATGCCAATTGACTCATTCAAAGCCAAAGATAAACAAGAAGGAAGTAAGAAGAAAGGAATGAAAAAAAAAAAAAAAAACACTGCTGCAGTTGTGGGAGAAGTAGTGTTAGTGCTAAGAGATCAGCCCCTTCTCCCAATGTCCCCAGCCCCTGAAACATGTGAAATCCAAACAAACAGTGGCAATCCAGGACCGCAGGTGGGGCACAGGGAGTCTGAACTACAGTGAACCAACAAGGAGAACCAAAGCAGCCTAGGGTGAGGCCTCTGCCCTTAACAAGCAGCCAGGAGTCACTGAGAAAATGCAACTTCAGTTCTAAAAATAGCTATTTCTTTTTCTTTTCTGATCTTAATACTTTCACTGCACCTTTGTTTTAAAGTCACTTCAAGGGGCGCCTGGGTGGCGCAGTCAGTTAAGTGTCCGACTTCAGCCAGGTCACGATCTCGCGGTCCGGGAGTTCGAGCCCCACGTCGGGCTCTGTGCTGATGATGGCTCAGAGCCTGGAGCCTGTTTCTGATTCTGTGTCTCCCTCTCTCTGCCCCTCCCCCGTTCATGCTCTGTCTCTCTCTGTCCCAAAAATAAATAAACGTTGAAAAAAAAAATTAAAAAAAAAAAAGTCACTTCAAGAGTTCTGACATTTCTTTTTCCACTTCTGAATCAATGGAGAGGAAATTAAGCCAGGGAGTTTAGAGTTGACATCACCTCCTCACACACTTAACCCAGACAAATGCATGCATGAGCACACAGATGTGTGGTCTCGGTTTTAAGAGAGGGGTCACCAGCAGCGAAATCTTCCCATCTCCCTGTTAGAAAAGGAAGGTCACTGGGAAGAGAGCATTTAATTCCCCCAACAGCCACCACCATCTTTCTCCTTCAACTGTTCACAAAATCTGCACATCCAAGCCAAAGAGATTCAGATTTCTGACCCAGCTTTGCCTCCTCTTGTGGGATCCAAAACAGGTTACCTTATTTCTGTGACTCAGTTTCATCTTTAAAATGGTGATGATTTCAACTGATGAATGGATAAAGAAATTGTGGTTTATATATACAATGGAGTACTACATGGCAATGAGAAAGAATGAAATATGGCCCTTTGTAGCAACATGGATCGAACTGGGGAGTGTTAGGCTAAGTGAAATAAGCCATACAGAGAAAGACAGATACCATGTTTTCACTCTTATGTGGATCCTGAGAAACTTAACAGAAACCCATGGGGGAGGGGAAGGAAAAAAAATTAAGAGGTTAGAGTGGAAGAGAGCCAAAGTATAAGAGACTCTTACAAACTGAGAACAAACTGAGGGTTGATGGGGGGTGGGAGGGAGGGGAGGATGGGTGATGGGTATTGAGGAGGGCACCTTTTGGGATGAGCACTGGGTGTCGTATGGAAACCAATTTGACAATAAAATTCATATATTGAAAATAAATAAATAAATAATAAAATGTTGATGATTTATCCCTACGACCCAGCAATTGCACTACTAGGCATTTATCCATGGGATGCAGGTGTGCTGTTTCGAAAGGACACATGCACCCCCATGTTTATAGCAGCACTATCAGTAACAGTCAAAGTATGGAAAGAGCCCAAATGTCCCTCGATGGATGAACGGATAAAGAAGATGTGGTGTGTATATATATATATACAATGGAGTATTACTCAGCAATCAAAAAGAATGAAATCTTGCCATTTGCAACTACATGGATGGAACTGGAGGGTACTATGCTAAGTGAAATTAGTCACTCAGAGAAAGAAAAAAATCATGACTTCACTCATATGAGGACTTTAAGAGACACAACAGATGACGTAAGGGAAGGAAAACAAAAATATAAAAACAGGGAGGGGGACAAAAGAGAAGAGACTCATCAACATGGAGAACAAACTGAGGGTTGCTGGAAGGGGAATGGGCTAAATGGGTAAGGGGCATTAAGGAATCTACTCCTGAAATCACTGTTGCACTATATGCTAATTTGGATGTAAATTTAAAAAAAATAAAAAATAAATTTAAAAAAATAATGTTTGAGTCTAAAAAAAAATGTTGATGATTTATTTTCATCCCACCCATTATCACCCCATCATCAACATTCCAGTAGAGTAAGCTACAATGTGCCCACTAAAGATGCTTTAGGACAAAGTCCTGGCTGTCACTCTCGAAAGAGGTCAAAGGGTCCCACTAGCAGTCTCTCCTTTTCTTGTCCTACAACTGCTGAGGAAAAAAAAAATGAATTGTCCAATGGAATAAAAATCTTCTGGGTACTATTTTGTTTAGGGCAAACATGGACAACTTTGGAACATATCCGCAAGGAAACCAGGCTGAGTCCTGACTAGAGCCCATGGTACACTACAGTGTGGGGCACACTGCCTTGTACATGCAAACGGCTACAGATCAGCTGAGCTCTTACACCTCCAACCAGCCTCAGGAAAACCATCAGCAAAAAAGGGCTCTGTGAAGACAACACTCATACCCAGACTCAGAGAAATGATGCTCAGGACTGAGAATTAAAGTCTCTTCATACTCGGTCTCAGGACTTTTCCACTATACAGTATTTCGATGTGTATACCACGCACCATCTGCAGTTTGTTTTGTCCTCAAGGAGATTCTCCTTTTCTATTCAGTATAACAAATCTGTGTAACACCTCTCCTTTCAGCTGCACAGGACTCATTTCTAATAATATACTTCAGGAGAGTTGGTTGGGAACTCTCTAACCCTGCCCAAGAAAGCAGTCATAATAACCGGAGATTGCGGAAGTGCTAATGATCAACATGGACACTGGCAAATAACTTGACTTTCTGTGTCCTAATGGGTCTGAAAATCAAGTGTAACCTCACACTAATATTCCCAGAATTTCAGGTCTTTCACCCCAAGGAAGCTCAGCATTTCCACTGCAATAATCTTTATTATTTCTTGACTCCCTGAGATCCTCAAATTAAATATGAACCTTTTCTAAGAAACAAAATTTGTCTTGACCTCCTCTTCCTGGCATTGGGCTTGATTTTTATAAAATACAAATAGGAGCCAAAAAAAAGAATGGTTAACTGATTGAATTTTAAGATTGAAAGGCACACTGTAGGTCACAATCCAACTGCTCATTTTTATGGATATGAAATTGGGGATCAGGAAAGTCAAATGACTTCCTCATCATTACACTGTGTGGGAAAAGAATAGAACCTAAGTCTCCTGGCTCAAAATTCATCATTTTTCTCCTATCACATTACATCGCCTGGAATTCCAACAATTCATAGCCAGATTTCTAATAGCCCAGCTGACAGGTGTCAAGATCCTTGGCCATCTTCACCAATTCAGTAGCAGTGACATAGTGTTTACCCACATGGGACAATAATTTTATGATCAATAAAGCAAAATTATGCTTTAATTTTTTTTTAAGTTTCATCAATACATCAATGACTGGATTGCTTTCTTGCTCAGGCATGATTCTCTAACTGGGCTGGAACTTAGTCTAAGGGGCTTGATCTGGGTTTCTCAAGGATGATGTTGACAGCAATCCATAAATCTGTCAAACTAAATGTAAAATTTTATGTTAATATGCCTTTTCTGGAACAAATGGCCACAGTTTCATCAGGTTCTCAAATACTTCACCTTAAAATATTAGGAATCACTGTCCTAATGCCATTATTTCCTCTCTTTCCAAAGTTATAATGCCTTATGCCTCTTATGAATTTCACAATATCCCTGCTCACCCCCATTCTCCTGAAAGTGCTTTATGTGATAAGAGAATTATTCAATAATATGTTTGCAGATTTTTAAAAACACTCAGACCTTTACCATAAATCTGCAAATCCTGGCTAGTAATGACTGGAAAAGTGTCTTGGTGGTCCTGGGTATTGCCATCCACCAGATTGAACAGATTTCTATGAAAAGTACATTCTTGATAATGAAACAGATCCTAAACTTCACTCAAATTTCAAAGAGAAGCTCCCAAATGCAATTTTCATGATTTTCCTTTTTTACTTGAAATCCAGTTTATGAAATACTGACTTTTAAAAAACTTTAAGGTCAGTCTGACTTTATCTAGAATGGTAAGATCCTGAAATATATAAGCCATTGCCATTAAGCACCAAGATATAAGGGTCCTCTTTAGTAGAAAGCTGGGTTACTGTATATTTGAAACCTAACTATCCATCATAAACACCTTCAATACATTTGAAATAGCAGGGTGGACAGATTCTCTCACATTGAGGGTCATTTATGAAGCGATCAAAGGCTGTAGTGGGAAAAAGAAGTATGAAGAGGGACAGGGCTTTATAGAATGAATAACTTTTCTCATTCTCAATATTTCTTATATTCTTTTACAACAAATTGCTTGGCTCTTGAGAACAGACTCATAAAAGGAGGTGAAATATATTTTTCTATCTTGAATCCAAACTTTTTTTAATAGATAAAGTTGTAATGACCCTTTCCAAATAATACGAGCCAACACTTCAAAAATTTCCATTGTTTCAGACACACAAATTACCCTGTGCATCTATGTCTATCAACTGAATGAGGAAGAAAAATACATGAAAGTCATTTGAGAGACAACATCTCCTAGGAGTTACACTTGGAAAAGTCCAGTAATCCCCCTACCTAGATAAATAGAGATTTCCAAATGACTAAGGGGACCAACAACAGAGCAGGGCCAAGTACTTGAATGTTATAAAGGGGACTCCATATTAGACTTTGGGGAAAGAATCCAACATGCAGCTCCTTTATGGCTGGCCAACCTCTCCACAACACAGCCCTACCTTGAATGGAAGGGAACCAAAACAAAACAATATCTTCAAGCAATTTACACACAATTCAAATGGAATTTCTCCAAGCTCAGAAAATTTGAAGTTTATTCAGTCCATATGCTATCCCAGATTTTCATCCCTTCTCTTTTAACAAATGGAACTGAGAGACAAGCAGCCATTTCTTAGTCACTCAGGATCAAAATCCCTCTTCCAGTAACCACAAATCATTAGTGACAGTAACTGTGCGTCATTTGGAATGCTTGCAGATTATTTTTTTTTTCCTCCTAATAAGAAACTCACTGGATGCAGTTTTAAAAGTGTCTCGGGAGCCCTACTCAACTCCTTCCATTAGCAGCAAACACATGGCATGTGATTTGACCTAGCATTGCATTCCTTAAACCAGGATTTAAGGAAACTGACAATAGTTCAATAGGGTGATTATCAATCACACAAGATAGCATTCTGGAAGAGAAAAGAAATCATATAGAGCATTTGTCTTATGGAGAAAACGGGCTTTTGCAGTAGAGTACATCACTTTCACTACACAAATTTCCCACCTCTACAGGGGAGACGGTGCAGCATATCCTAGTTAGATCCTACATCAAATCCTAACTTTGCCAACTGACCTGTACAAGTTTATCTGAAACTCAGTCTCCTCATTTGGAAACTGCTAATACCTAGCTCACAGAGTTGAGAGGATTAAATGAGCTCATGCATGTAAATCATTAAACACACCATCCAGAATATAGTAAGCATTCAATAAATATTAGCTTAGCTACTGTTAGTACTACATTTCTGGCTAATACCAGAATCAAGGAATGGAAAGTAAGACCCTAACGTTTCTTTCCTTGATTCTGCCTGTAATTCTGTTCTTGTGCACAAAAATTTTGGTTTTGTCTTTGTTTCCACCACAACACACACACACACACACACACACACACACACACACACACACACACAAAACACCTCTTTCTCTCGGGTGAGGAAGTCCTAGAACCACACAGAACATTTTAAGAGTATCCAATACTTTCTGAACAACTCGATTGTTCTGAATGCTTTCATTCACTCCTCTCATCATCCATCGCTGTTCCCAAGGGGTCAAATTAACTTACAAGGGAATCAGCGTTCCCAGTCCCTAACTTTAAGCAAAGGAGTCAGAATTCCCAGGCCAGAGATGTCCCTTTGAGTGGCTTGGAGGCATCTCAAACCAACAGGCAAGAAAGAGCAGCCATTCATGGGACAAATAAGTGATTTGCATTTCCAAGGATGTGGGGAAACATATTAGTTATAATTAGCAAACACGCAGAGTCCCCGTGACAGCTTCACTTTACAAACCCTTGAATGTTTGACAAGAAAAGGTCATGTTTTGTAAAATCCTCAAAAGGTCATTCAATAACAAATCACATGAATGAAATCGCAAGGGTTCGGGGAGGTTAACAGAAACACCACAGGCAGTAAAGTGCGTTTTCAAGGTAAACAAGGAAAGGGAAAGCGGCGTTGCCTCAGCTCTGGAAGGGGAGAAATAGAAGCAATCTCTAATTTACCAAACACTATAATTTCAAGACATTTTCTCTGTACTTGGTGGTTTAACACTGAATGTTATTTCTCATGTTCAGCACACTTGGAGGATTAGCAGATAGCAGCCCTGCAACATTTCAACAGTTCTTCAAAAGATCTAGGCTGACCTTAGCGAGGGCTTTCCTTTATACGTTTTATTTAATAAATCTCCCAAGCGATTGCACTTAAAACAAGTAAGTGGCTGCATATGTGGCATGAACACGCAACCACGGAAGGCCCCCATGCACCACCACCTACCCCACAGTCCCTAAATCTGGAAACTTGGGCCGCAGAAGCCTTTTCTTCTGGCACTTTGACCTGTTCATGACCTCCTTCTTCCCAGGTCTATTTTCTTCTTCAACAAGAGCCAGCCCCACATCCCTCAGAGTCAGGAATAACAAAGGCTTGTTTATATAGGGTAATTTAGCCACAGGATCAGCGGGGAGGCCAGAAAGATGATGCATCTGACCCACTGGTCCAAGGCACAATTCAGATGCAGGGCCCCTAGTTTAAGGGGGGGCTCCCTCAGGGCAAGGCCTACAGGCTGGCTGCCTTCCAGAAAGTATGGCCAAGGCTTGAGAA
Organism: Felis catus; assembly: GCF_018350175.1. Lineage (NCBI taxonomy): Eukaryota > Metazoa > Chordata > Mammalia > Carnivora > Felidae > Felis > Felis catus. Next base: position 35,909,840 of record NC_058378.1, on the reverse strand, counting down.
GAAGGGAGCTTCCTCTAGGCTGCCTCAGACAGGGGCACACCCTTCACACACCAGGTACCCGGCATTAATATTAAGAATGCTGAGAAGGGGTGCCTGGATGGCTCAGTCAGCTGAGCATCCAACTTTGGCTCAGGTCATGATCTCACGGTTTGTGAGCTCGAGGCCCGGGTCGGGCTCTGTGCTGACATCACAGCCTGGAGCCTGCTTCAGATTCTGTATCTCCCTCTCTCTGCCCCTCCCCTGTTCATACTCTCTCTCTAAATAAACATTTTTTTAAAAAATTTAAAAATGCTGTGAAAAGAAGGTGCTAGAGCCCAAAGCCAAGTGGACAGGTAGCACAGAGCCCTGACTTCCTAGAAAGAAGTCACCCCATCAGAGCCCTTGGAAAGGAGGCACCTCTTAAGGAAGAGGCATGGAACATGATGTTGGCAGACCTAGAGCCTGACTTATTCTGTGACCTTGAGATTTATCTGAGCTTCCTGGGCCTCAGTTTTTATGTTTATGAAATGGGTTAGTACTCCTTATTTTTACCGGTAAAAACGGGATAAAACCAAGTAAGAAGTAACCACAGGAAGCCATGTGTTGCTTTCTACCAGCAAGGACTTGAGGCAGAAGTCCTGATTCTTATTCCCTACCCATTTCTACATCCCACCCCAGCTTCCAAAACCTCACTGAAAAACCACTTTCGAGGCCTGCTCTGCCTAATATCCCAGACATGTGTGGCTTTTTAGATCTACATTTTATCTTAAAATCACATATAATGTAAAATTTGTTTTTTCAGTCACAGCAGCCCTGTCTCAAGTGCTCAATAGCTGCACATGTCCAGTGGCTACCATCGCAGACAGTGCAGATACAGCAAAATCCCCATCACTGCAGGAAATGCTGTGGGCTGGTACAGCTTACACCTGTTTTCGATCGAGGACAGCCTTTCCAACTTTTCCCCCACCACCACCCCGCCCTCTCCATGGATTTAAGACCATCCTCCAGATACAGCCTTGACTGATGGTTCAAGTATGTACCTCTCACCTTTACAATTACCTACCGAACATAAAGCCCCACCAGTTTGGTGACTGTTTGATCAGAATGACGGTCAGAAACAGGACACCTCACTTTGTCTTTCTTGCCAACTATTTTAGCTTATTTGCCACGAGTACAGGGTATAATTAATATCACACAGGAGCCAGCATTGTCATTTTTCAAATCATTTCCCTGGAAATGTTCTACACCTCTTAATGGCCCTGCTAATGCTGTAGCTGTCATGTTTTGGACAGCTGCACTTTTACAAGACAAACTCTGCAGCGCCAGGAGCCTCTCTGCAGACTTTTTAGCTCAGAGGCTCAGAGGCCGTGAACGCCAGCCGGTAATGGCTAGATAGAAATCTTTGATTAATTTTTTTACCTCTTGGTACTGACTGCTTCTCAAGTGTCACCTTCCCAGCCTCCATCCCCAGCCACTTCACCTCTTCTTGCCCTCTCCCCTTGTCCCCCACCCCTACCTCCTCTCTTCTATGCCACCTGATGGACAGGGAACCAGGGAAATAGGCCAAAGTCACACAACTGATTAAAGCCAGGATGTACTGGCCAGAGGTGCAAAAGTTTAAGCATCTGGATGAAAGCCAGGCCTCCATGGTAAATGCCACACGCTAATAAAATAGGCATGAAGAGCCCTACTTTAATTTTTTTTAAATATGCTTATTCCTCGCTGATAACTTAAGAAAAATGTTCAGATTTCTCTGTGTTCTGGGTGTGTATGGAAAGGACTGGGGAGGGCAAAGGGCATCGAAAGTAGCATTACATCTGAAGTGTCCCAAGAGCCATGCACAAGGCAAACGAGGACAATCTGAGGCATACCAAGTACTTACTAAGTGGCACAGAATGAAGATGCTTTTCAACAAGATGGAGAAATTCAACCAGATTGTTTGAGATAGTAACAGCACTTTGCTGCTGCTCTTTATTGGTGAAAAAATTTTTTCCTTAAATAATTGGTTTAAATTAAAGGATTATGGGAGTTTGGTCCAACACTGTCCTGGGAAAGCCCTCTCTGCTGAGGCCTTCTGTCTTAAAGGGAGCTAAAGTTCTGTCTTAAAAGGAAGCTAGATCCATGCTAGGGCTGCAGCTCTCTTTTTTAGGCTCAACAGCAGCGTTGACTCACTGCTCCTTTAATACTGTGTTTATTAGCGATCCGCAGCCCACGGAGAGACGAGCACACAACTTCCTTTCACGCTGCGTCTGCAAAATGCTACAGAAAGTTGGACTCATCAGTGAAGCAGCAGGTCCCTTGGTTGAAACCAGCCAGGCCAGAAAAGTGACATGAACAGGATGCTGCTAAACATGCACAATTCGAAAATACACACTGTATTCTCTTCTGCATGATTTGCTGCCATTTAAAAGACAATAAACAGCAACTTTAGATTGCTAACAACGTGTCATTTAAGGTTTGCTGTTGCTCAACATCAAGAAAAATCAATGCCGGCTCTACGGGGGCAGCAAACCCCGAGAACTGAGCTCCATTTCAGGTCTGTTTGAACTCATTTCCTTTCTCCATGGTTGCCCCCTTGTACTCCCCCTCAGGCGTCCCCTCGCAGCAGGCTGACAGCTTGACACATTGACAGCTCGCACTGAATGACAACTGATTTGTACAAATTTCAAGCCTTATAAATCTACCTGTCACAACAACAACATAAAAGCGCCCAGGCCCAGCAGGTAATTCAGAAAAAGCTTCCCTTGACAGCACTTTCTGAAAAGCAATGGCGTGCCTCCTGCCAAAAATTCCAACTATCATCCTTGTATAACTTTGAATAAAAATTCAGGGCCCATTTTCTTGCCAACAGGCTACCAATCGTCTTATTTAAAGATTAAAAAGAGCGAACGGGAAAGGGGGGAAGAAAAACATCCACACAATTTCATTTTATACTGATAGGAAAGTAGCACCACCCGCTACGCCAGGATTACCACACTGTTTTTTCTCTCCGCTGCTCAGGAGTAAATGAGTGAGGCTTTTTACGGTATTTAAACAATATCCCAGATTGCAGGGGCTGTGCCTCCCAGTACCCTCCCCACTCACCTGGGGCCACCCCACTGCCAGAGCAGGGTAGATCCACTGGGACAGCAGGGGGGCGGGAGTGGGGGCGGCTGGGAGGCAGAGGTTACGGTTAGGGGAAACCACCCCAAGTTTCCTCCAAGACAAAAGCCCTTCATGTGTCTGTTAACCATTTTTCTTACCAAAATGATCCAACTAGGTCAAGGTAACACCTCATCAAAATTCCCGTTTTATTCAAATCAATACACATCACATTATTCATCACTGCATCTTTACTGCAAAATAGCAAGTTGAGAATTTAGACTTGGTTTTTAGGCATGGTTTTATCATTACACGTAGCAACGAAGAAAAAAATCTAGCAAAATAAAGGACTTGGGAAGCAAAAAATAAAAACAAAAACTACGTACACAAGCACTTAAACAGGTAAGAGCACTTTATTAAAATTTCTGTTCATCTCTACCACTCTAGCCTTTCCAATTTCACTTAATACAGAGAAAGGTGTAGCTGAAAAGTGGTTGGCATAATTTTTCATGTGCCTCATTTGCTCATGTAGAATCTCTCAGACTCGCAGATGGGAAAATTAACAGAGTCCTGCCTCGGAGGGTTTGTTGCAGATGTATGTTGAACAGGATGCTGAGACGACTCTGGGGAAAGAGACATGGGACCAAGGATGATGGCAAACTGAGTGCCCATCCAACGAGCCCAACTCTGAAGCAACAGTGGTGCCAGCCAAGTATCTGGTCACAGTGCGCATCACATCTCCAACATGGATGAAACAAAGTCAACGACACAGATGCCAGGGATGGACATTTCGGTTTCAAATCCTGGTTTTTCCACCTGGTCATGTAACTTCAGGCAAGTTGTATTTACACTCTGTGTTTCTGCTCTATCACCCACACGGCATGATCATAATCCTATGAACCTCTGAGTTTGAGGATTTAATGCCTGTAAAAAGTTTAGTTCATAGCAAACAATACCCATTCATCCAGATACACAAACATATATATATTCATCCAGATACACAAACATATATATAAAATACTAAATACTAAGTGCTATAGTTAAAGGCAAATTACCAAATTATATTATTCATATTAGTACTGTTTCCAAGTACTTTTCTTCCATAAGAGTGTAAGGTTCCAATATAGTGTAAAAAAAAAAAAAAAAAAAAAGAAAGAAAGAAAAAAAGGTAGGCAACAATTCCCAAAAATGTTATAAACCATTTGGTTAAAATATGCAGTAAGACAAGAGATCAAGCTAGCTAGACTGAATTTCTTTCCTACCCTTTTATTAATGGTCTTTTTCTACTGTTTTCAACTTGCTTCTTCAATCGCTCATGACTAATCAAACCATTCAATATGTGTTGGAAACATATTGATTTATGAGCACATAATTTGGGGAACCTGGGCGGCTCAATCAGTTGAGCATCTGAATTTGGCTTAGGTCAAGATCTTGTGGTTCCTGGGTTCAAGTCCCACATTGGGCTCTGTGCTGACAGCTCAGAGCCAGGAGCCTGCTTCAGATTCTGTCTCTCTCGCTGTCCCCCTCCCCTGCTCATGCTCTGTCTCTGTCTCCCAAAAATAAATGAACATTAAAAAAATTTTTTTTTTATTTTAAAGCACATAATTTACAGTTTCAACAGGATGAATATACAATATGTATGTGGACTACAAGGGGAAAAACATATACACATAGTACACACACACAAAAATGTAAACACATATGTGAAAACAGACTATTTTGGCCCCAAAATATAGCTGATGTCAGTATTAGCTGGCTCATCTGGAGACTGGGGTCAGAGAACAGGATTATCATTTGCTGTGAAGCCCACTGTCAACGACCCTAAAATAGAACTGAGATTAGGATTATCCAAATTATACAAACTGACATTCACTTGGTAACTTTCTTAATATCCTTCTCAATCTGATTAACATCAAGACTGGCAAGAACTGACTGAACTTCGGAAGCCAACAGAGAACGCCAATCAGTAAATCCATAATTTTTTAATTATTCATCTGATCAAGAGCAAGGATTTTAATTATAAGCTATTAGTGGCCATTAGTAAATGAAATTGGGTTTGGATTTCACAGGCATGTTTAAATGTCAAAATTTTTATTTCATGCTAAGAGGCCCAAACCAAACAAAATTTTCATGTAGTAAAAGAATTGACAAACCAAAATTGCTTATCAAATCTTTATAGAATGAGATAAAGAAAAAACCTATAAAACTGATAAAAGAATGATTATTTACATTAACTACACCAGACTCTTTCATCTTTCATCAATCCTAAAGCAAACATACGAAAGCAGGTAAGACAGACATAAGAAAAATCTTCAAACCAGAGTAAATGAGATGTTCCTATTTTACCCCTTCTCTTATCAACAGCATGTATTTGACCAAAAAAAAATGATAAATACTATTTTTCTTAACTTTTGTCTTCCTGACATCAATCACCAAGATTTAACAAACACTGTCTCACATATGCCAGGATCCCCCCCCTACTATGACCAATTAAATAACCAATCATTTAATGGAGAATCACAGGGTTGACAAAAGCCTAAGCAAGCTCACTGTTTGTCAGTGAAGTTGCACAATAGCCCGCTGACCATTTCATTAGGGAAAAACAGGAAACTTTAGATGCAAAGTGCATGACACTATATGTGTATTCTAGATCTCTATTTGTAAATGTGTTACAGCTACTTATTTCCCAAAAAGAAAGCAGCGCTTTCAAACCTGTGTGCCTTCAGTGTCTACAAAGATTGGGGTATTTTGGTTTATTTTTTTCTTGATTTCCCAAGTAGCTCCTTACCCAAGGAGCTGTTCATTTCTCCATCCCTGTAAGAGTCACAACTGCGATCTCAGAATGCCATCACCTGTAAGCCATCCATTAGTCCATGGAAGCTGAGAGGCTTTAAACTGAAAAGTGGTACATCCTTGTGACCTAGGATAAAGCACCAACCAGCATTCACTAAGAAAATCCCTCAGACTTGGAGCAGCTTCCCTGTGCCCCAGCACTGGGCCCTCTTACTCACAGCTTCCTGAAGTACATTCTACAATAGCCCATCAATAGGTGTGCCCATCGCGACCAAAGGCTAAATGTTCTGTCCTTTAACCAACACCACCTTAAGAGAAGTGGCTGAATTTCTACTGCCCAGGGACCTCTGTCTACATTTGCTGGGATAAAAGGACCAATTTCACCCAATCTTGTCCACAGAAAGACCAAACACAAAGACCTTTTCCTGCCTCATGAAATCATGTGAGAAGCACACATCACGAGTCATCATGGCCTCTTCAGCTCCGCTAAGAAGAAAAGCCAAGTATCTGCAGCCATAAGCTACTTAACCACGCGCCACCTACCCAAGCTGAAGGCCACACTAAGAGCCCAGCTATGGCTTGTCTGGCGCCCCCAAGGGACAAGATGGGAGAGCTGGCTGGGAAATAAGGGAGAAAGGCATCCACACAGCCTCTGCCCTGAACTTCTAAGAAATCAGTAAATTTTTACCACTTAGGACAAGCCGTGTTATTTGTAACTGTCAGAGGAAGGAAAATCTGTAATTGTTAAGGGGGATGAAGCCTGTGCAAATTCTTTCCTGTGCAAAGTGAACAGTCAATCACTTTTATAAGGACAGCAACAACTGAAACTATCCATTCGTATACTTTCCTTTAGTCAACAATATTACCTTTAGTAATCTGGGGAATGTGCATCCATAAATTACAGAAAGTGTTATTGCATTGCTGAATAAACAGCAACATTTCCATCAGCAGCAGCAGTGGCAGCCCCACAAAGGTATAACAAACAGACTCAATCATTTCCTTGTCAAGCTTTGCAATGACTGCAGAGTTTACTGCTGGAGATAATGTTGCTTTCCTCAGCATTGTGTGCCAAACTGCAAACTGCTTATTAAAACAAAACCTCTTTTTCGGAGCAGCATGAGTTGGATAATCACTTACTGCACTCAAGAAAAAAACAGGTTTGGTGCCCAGAGGAGGTTAGCAATCAGGCATATGTGTTAACATTTGGTTGGTAAAAACTGGTTAAAAAAAATAAATTATCTGACATTGGGGTGGGGGAGGGAACAAATTAACTTAACATCACTGTCCCCAGACTGACTGTTTTCTCTAGGAAGTCATTCAGTTTTTTGTTTTTTTGGTTTTTGGGGTTTTTTTTGACAACGTATTTCAAAGTTCTAAGCTTGATGGAAGCTTTGGGGCCCGGTGAGGGGGGGGGTGGGGGAATGCCAGGAGGAGAAGGAAAGGTAAAGATGATTAGGGAAGAAAACCAGAAATAAAACGCAGCCTGCTAGTCTTTATGGGAAGAAATCTGTGGAAGAAACTATATTGCAGGGGCAGGAGATAAAGCTCAAGAAAGGGACAGGAGGGAAACAAGTAAACTTTAAGAACTAGGCATTTGTGACTAAACTATTTCTGAAGACAGCACCTATTATTACTCTCCAAAGAAATTGCTTGACATAACTAAGCCAGCGATAGCACTGAAAAACCGTCCTCAATTTTCCCCTGCTTAAAATAGATTGACAGCCATTTTACTGAGCTTGAGGAACAGCTATTTGGAGATGGAGCCTGGGAGGCCTGTCCTGTCAGGGCTGCTGCTAGACAAGAGCGAAAAGCTGCCCCCATACTTTTTCCTGTTGTTTTCTTTCCATGCCCATTTAAGATGAATTAACATCAAAGTAGGCAAGCCCTCTCCCCTCAGCCCACCCCCCACGGTATTGATGTTGCTGATAGCCTTGTGGTCCCAGATATCAGCTATGGAAGAGGAAAGCCTATACTTTGGCTGTCCCTATCAGAACAGGAAATGAGACTTTGAAGACTTTATTATAACTCTGGACAGCATATGAAGTTTGACTCCTATCACCGCTCCAAAATGAGAGTCAGTAGAAAACAAAGGAAAACACCACAAACGTGGAGTGGAAAGGCAACTCCACTATCATGCAACTTCAACAGTGGCAGGGAGGCGCGTGTAGGTCAGCACTATGCCCAGGGCTTCATTCCTAGGAGGGCAGTCAGTCCCCAGGTCTCCCACTCAGCTCCCGTGCTTCAAACCCGCACAAGAAGCACCGTGCCAACCCAGTGCTCTCCTCTCTCCTACCGCAGGGCCTAAAATCATGCTGCATTCTTCGCTGGAAAGCTTTTTCTCCCTTTGCTTGGTTCATTATTCACATCATCAGGTACTTCACTTCCTTGGGGAAAGGCCTTCCCACCACTGGACAACCTAAACTAGCCCCTACTCCCTACCTCACACCCAACCATCTCCCCCCACCTTCTTTCTGTTTAAAGTTTATTTATCTGAGAGAGAAGAGACAGTGCAAGTGGGGGAGGGGCGGAGAGAGAGGGAGAGAGAATCCCAGGCAGGCTTCGTGCCATAAGCTAAGAGCCTGACACCGGCGTGGAACCCATGAAACCATGAGATCATGACCTGAGCTGAAACCAAGAGTCACACGCTTAACTGACTCAGACACCGAGGCACCCCCACACCTTTCTTTTGATTTCTTCAGATCAGCACTTCTACCTGAGATTATATCATTTATGAATTTATTGGTATGTTTGCTAGCCATCTCCTCCACAATCAGGTAGACTCCATAAAGGAAAGATTTAATTTTATTCCGAATAGTATCTCCAGCACCAAGAATAATGCCCAGAACTAAGTAGGTGCTAAATAAGTATCTGAGAAATTACTTCAAGTTGAGGAACTATCCTTCTAAGTGTATATTAGAGACCTCTGTCCAACTCAAAAGATGGTTTGAGTGAAAACTCTGAGTCCTGATCATCAGAGGGACTGTGCAGAATTTTTTTTTTAATTTTTTTTTTCAACGTTTATTTTTATTTTTGGGACAGAGAGAGACAGAGCATAAACGGGGGAGGGGCAGAGAGAGAGGGAGACACAGAATCGGAAACAGTCTCCAGGCTCCGAGCCATCAGCCCAGAGCCTGACGCGGGGCTCGAACTCACGGACCGCGAGATCGTGACCTGGCTGAAGTCGGACGCTTAACCGACTGCGCCACCCAGGCGCCCCTTTAAATTTTTTTTAACGTCTATTATCAAGAGACACAGAAAGAAAGAGCATGAGCATGGGAGGGGCAGAGAGAGGGGGAGACACAGAATCCAAAGCAGGCCCCAGGCTCTGAGCAGTCAGCACTGAGCCGGACACAGAGCTCAAACTCACAAACCATATCATGGCCTGAGCCGAAGTCAGATGCTTAACTGAACCACCCAGGCACCCCTGGACTGTGCAGAATTTTTTAAAAAGAGGAAATGTTTGTTCTCACATCTCCAAGAACGTACACTAATAAGTTACTGATCTTGAATTAAGAATGAACCACAGAAATTTTGGTTGTATTTGTTTAAAGTACAAAATGAAGTAAACTGCCCATGAACTCAATAAGGAGTTAGGAAATGTGGACTCAACATCCACTAGCCATTAGATATAACTAGGGCCTGACAATCATCAGGGCACATTTGGACCCCTGTAAAAGAGGGTACAAAGGCTTGCCTCATTTGTTTTTATTTTTATTATTTTTTTTTTTTTTTTAAAGAGAAGAGCACACGAGCAGGGAAAGGGGCAGAGGGAGAGAGAAAATCTTAAGCAGGCTCCACGCTCAGCACAGAACCCAGTGCAGGGCTCAATCCCACAACCCTGGGATCATGACCTAAGAAGAAATCAAGAATCTGATGCTCAACTGAGTCACCCAGGCACCCCTGCCCCATTTGTTTTTAAGTGCTATTTTCAAATTGCAATAATTGGCACAAAGAAATGAAAATTAAAATAGTGTATCTACAACAGCAAAGTACCACACAGATTTATCAAATCTTAACATGTGGAGCCATAGTTGTATCAGATTACATTTTAAGAAAAATTACAGGAAGTAATGATTGCTGATCTATTTCATTTTGAAAATTAGGTACATCTGAAACCCTAAACATCTTTAAGTCACTGTTAGATGCCATATATTATAATAGTTACTAGCTTCCAAAGGCATTTGTCAGCAACTCTCACCTCATTTCTCCTGCCAGCATTTTAATTCCCTCTTTACTACTCATCCACATCCCTCGCCATGATTTCTTTTTGTTCATTTCTCCTCATCTCCTGCCTGATTCCCCAACTGTTTTGGGCAGGTCATGTCATGTACCAAAATGAATTCCAAGAAAGCAAGCATTTTGTTAAAAAGGAAACCAAGAAAGTATTAGAAGAAAAATTAGTGGAGATGTTTCTTCTACTGTAACTAAAATTCCCAAAGCCATAGAAGATAAATTCAACTGCATAAAAATGAACTACATGGGGAGCAAAAATTGTACATGACAAAACAAAATGAAGCAGATGAAGAACCATAAAAAAAAAAAGGGGGCGAAGTCCACAACTCTATCACAGAAAAAGGACTAATTACAAATACACACAGGATACACACATCCATATACACAATTATTTACACACATGGTAACATATATACACAATGAGTTTTAAAAACAATCATAAAAAGGTGTGCCTGGGTGGCTCAGTCAATTAAATGTCCGATTTGGCTCAGGTCATGATCTCATGGTTCCTGAGTTCGAGTCCTATATCGGGCTCTGTGCTGACAGCTCAGAGTCTGGAGCCTGCTTCGGATTCTGTGTCTCCTCCTCTCTCTGCCCCCACCCCACTTGTGCTCTGTCTCTCAAAAATGAATAAAGGTTAAAAAAATTTTTAATCATAAAAAACACAAAAACCCAACAGAAGAAGGGACAAAGGATGCACACTCACAGTTTACAGTAAAGGAAATACAAATGCCTCTTAAATGTATAATAGGATGCTTAACCTCATTCATCATAAGAGAACTGCCAATTAAAACACTGAGAAATCATTTTTTTAACCTACTAAGTTGGCAAGAATCCAAAAGTTTAATAACACACTCTGTTGGTAAGTCTGTGGAGAACAAGCACACACCTAACATTGTTGGTGAGGGTATAAATTAGCTCAACTCCTGAGGAGTGCAATTTGGCAATGTCTATCAAAAGTACAAATGTATATGCCCTTTGATCCAGCTAATCTATTTGAGAATTTATCCTCTAGATATACTTGCAAACATTCAAAAATGACAGTTTAAGGTCACTGACTACAGCTCTGTGAGAGAACAAGCACAGTATCCATCAATAGGGGATTAGATAAACAAATTATGATGAATTCATACAATGGAATGCTACATGCCTGTAAGTAATGGAGAATGCTCTCTGTAGACTGATAATAGAAAAGCATTTTGTTAAGTGAGAAAAACAAGGGGCAAAATAACGTGAATAGAATGGTACCTTCTATTTATATGGGAAAGGATTGATACTTAGAATTTTGCTTATAAACACAAAATTTTAGAAAATCTGAAAAAAATTAAAGGAATCAAAAATAGTGATCTTTTCAGGTGGCAGTGCAAACTGGGGAAGACCAGGAAGAGAATGGGAAGGCAACTTTGCATAATCTTTCCTATCTCTTAATTTTCAAATCATATGGGTGTGTTACCTATTCAAAAATTGAAATTGATGGGGCGCCTGGGTGGCGCAGTCGGTTAAGCGTCCGACTTCAGCCAGGTCACGATCTCGCGGTCCGTGAGTTCGAGCCCCGCATCAGGCTCTGGGCTGATGGCTCGGAGCCTGGAGACTGTTTCCGATTCCGTGTCTCCCTCTCTCTCTGCCCCTCCCCCGTTCATGCTCTGTCTCTCTCTGTCCCAAAAATAAATAAAAAACGTTGGAAAAAAAAATTTAAAAAAAAAATAGAAATTGAGGGGCACCTGAGCAGCTCACTTGGTTAAGCGACAGAATCTTGATTTCAGCTCAGGTCACTACATTTCAGTTCAAAAGATCAAGCCCCATGTCAGGCTCTGCACTGACAGTGCACAGAGGCTGCTTCTGATTCATATTCTCTCTCTCTCTCTCTCTCTCTCTCTCTCTCTCTCTCTCTCTCTCTCTCTGTCCCTCCCTTGCTTGCACTTGCTCTCTCTCAAAATAAATAAACTTCCCCCCCCCCAAAAAAATGATACTGATTAAAAAATAAACCTCCACTCACAGAGTGTTAGAGTATTTTCTAAGTCAAAATATACTGCTTGGCTAGAGCTGTGCACCCTAAATAGGGAAAGGAAGACCCTGAGAAGCAAAGAACTCTAGTGGACTGAGCTAGAATAAGGAAGGGGTAGGAAAGTTTCTCCTACATTTGTTCTTGAAATGACCAATTACCTCAATACACACAACCCAGCACACTTTGACAGAAAGACTGCAGCCTGAGTTGGTCCATTTTATTTCTCTGACTGTTCCTTCACTTTCTGAATGTCACAGTAGCATCCTTTCCAGGTCCTCCGTGTGATGCCTCACTCAACTCACTCCCCCCAGCCCCAGCACACTGCTCTGCCTTGTTGACAAACCCTCTCTTCACTTCACTCCCCTCAACCCCATTCAATCTTCCTTCTCTCAGATATTGCTGGATTCCCAGCAAATGGCCAGACCAGTAGCATGGTGCTACTTTAAGATTACCAGTGAATAAAAGAAATCAAAGGGAAACACTGTCTAGTTTCACCAAAAAGTAAGTAAATACATAAGCAATCTTTTATCATTTCTCTTTATCCAGCATTCAGTTACACAAAAAAGCAGACTTGGAGACAGAATTTTAGGGGTTGTACACAAGACAGCCAGCATGCACTGCTTCCTCTAATGATCCTGGCTCAGTCCCCATATTAGCTCCCAACTTGGCTGACTGGACCAGGGATAGATGGGCACTCAGCTGAAGACTGGCCATCTATAGGGGCCAAAAACCTATCATATTACATTGGGGCCATCTATCTGTCCAGGCTGCCACATCAGTAGACCCCAATTCTGTCATTCAAAGTTCCTGAGGCTACATTCCTCCTTGCTTCAAGTCATCCTAAGACCAGACCAACTAACTTAGTCATGGCAGCCCTCACAGAAGTACAGAGGACTGTGGCATAGCATTATAGACTATAGAAATGCCGCTTGATCTATTCATTTTATAATGCACATACAATTACCAAAACTGTATTTTAAAAGATGTATGTATATGAAAGATAGGTTAGTAAAATGCAGTGAAACGTGTGCGTTGAAAGACTTTAACTGCAAGATAATAATGCATCATGTCGACTTATTATTTGTCTTAAGCAGCCTCTAAAATACCCAGTGGGTTTCCTTAAGTAGAAAAAAAATACAAGCCCAGGTATTTTTAATATCCTTTGCAAACCACTATCAAAAGCTACTGTGAATGGTAAATTTCAGTTTAGCCTGTACATACACCACCCCAAGTTTTAGATCAATGGAATCCAAATGAATGAGATTTTATCACAGGTGAAAAATAAATATTGACAACTATGTACACAACTAGAACTTTCACACTCTAATGGAAATATAATTTGGCACAACCACCACTCTGGAGAACTCTTAGGCAATACATAATAACAATGAACACCATGTACACTCTATTACCCAGCAATTCTGGCCCTAGGTATGTATCCAACAGAAACGGGTATGTATGTTCACCCACAGACAGACAAGAATGTTCACAGCAGTCATTCAAAATAGCCAGAAACTACTGACCAACAACCCAAATGACCACCAACAGTAGAACAGCTTTTTTAAATCTGGCCAATCCAGGGGCACCTGGGTGGCTCAGTCCGTTAAATGTCTGACTTCGGCTCAGGTCATGATCTCGCAGTTCGTGGATTTGAGCCCCGCGTCCGGCTCTGTGCTGACAGCTCAGAGCCTGGAGCCTGCTTCGATTCTGTATCTCCCTCTCTCTCTGCCCCTCGCCTGCTCACACTCTGTGTCTCTCTCTCTCTCTCTCTCTCTCTCTCTCTCTCTCTCTCTCTCTCTCCCTCCCTCCCTCTCTCTCAAAAATAAATAAACATAAAAAATTTTAAACCTGGCCAATCCATACAACAGAATACTATATAGCTAGAAGGATGCAGGAAGCATTGCTACATCGACATGGATGAATCTCCCGGAAACAATGTTAAGCAAATGAAGCTAAAAACAGAAAAGGAGATCTTCTAAGATTCCACTTATGTCAAGGGTTAAAACAGGCAAAACTAACCTGCTGTTTGAGGACAGGACAGCACATTAGTTACCCTTGATGGAACAAGTAGTGCAAGTGGTACCTGGGACAGACACTTTGGGGGCTTCTGGTTCTGGATACCAGCAATATTCTATATCCTGATCTGAATGCTGATTACACTGGTGTGCTCACTTTGTGGTAATTAACCAGACTGGGCACTTAGAATTTGTGCACTTTTCTGTATGTATGTTATACGTCAACAAAGCATTTTAAAATATTTAGAAAAAAAATTGCCTGTAATTACTCTTCAAAGCATCAAGTACCTGAACTCCTGCCCCAAAGTTAGAGGGACCCTTAATTCCTATCATTAGCTCCTGACATGTCCAAATGATTCTTTGGCTACTTGTTAATAATGGAATCAAAAGGCACTAATCTCATTATCGCCTGTCAGCAGGCACTGTCAGAACGCTGTTGGCTATTAGTCGCCTGCTGCTGCAATCAGTCAGAGACTTGCAAAGCACCCACAAGGAGACACAAAATACTGCCAGTTTAGGTTTTCTCTTGTCCCACTCACCTTTTAGCAACCTCATGTCCAATCCTTCAACCTCTCCTACCCCCCAACACCATAGACTACCTTCTCCAAAAGACCAACCCAGAGCTCTCCAGCCAACACAGAACTCCTATTCTCTCAACAAATTGCTACATTACTTGACTCATCCATCCATCCACACATCCATCCATTTATTGATCACCCACTATGTGCCAGGCTGTGTGTTCAAGATATTAAATTGAGTAAAACATAATTCCTTCACAGTATTATATGGAAAAAGACAAAAAATAGTATTATGATAGACATACATGAGAATAGCAGGAAAATACGTGAGGAATATATAAGCCAGCTTTGGGGGTAGGGGAAAAGAAAATGATTCCTAGTGAAGATGAATATGCCGTAAAGCATGAATGAAAGTTGGCCAGGCAAGTAAAATAAAGGCAACTCCTAGCAGAGGGGATCTCAAGAGCAAAGACTAGCTTTGAACAACATGTATACACTATGACCCTCCAACTCTGTCCCTAGGTATGTATCCAACAAAAATGACTATGTACATTCACCAAAAAACAGGATGCAAAAAAAAAAGCAGGGAGCCTGGTGTGGGGGTGCAGGCCTGTGGAAGACTAGAGGGAGTAAAATATGAGTGTGGGCAGAGGACAGCAGGCAGAGAGCAGAGCCCAAAGGTCTTTGCAAACCATATGAAACAGATGAGACTTCGCATGCCAGATAGGAAGGGCACTCACTAAGGTGGTGAGCACGGAAATGGCAGGTCAAGTTTGTCATTCAGGAACTGCATGGGACATGGCACTGGAGAGCAAGAGGCAAGTAGATTTCAACACAGATCTCCTTGAGCCAGAACACTTGGATGGGGTTAGAGAGGAGAAAAATTCAAGACATGTTTAGGTGGTAAGGGTTGCCTGGGTGGCTCAGTCAGTTAAGCATCCAACTCCTGATTTCAGCTCAGGTCATGATCTCATGGTTCATAGGTTCGAGCCACATGTTGGGCTCCATGCTAATGGTGTCGAGTCTGCTTGGTATTCTCTCCCCCACTCTCTCTGTCCCTACCCCCCAAACAAACATACATTTAAAAAAAATAAATATTTGTTAAAATCAGAAGAACTTGGTAACCAATTTGGTGCAGTATCAGAGTAGGGAAGGAGAAAAGGAAATTGATGAGAACTGACAGACTTGTGTCTGACAGCAAAGAAAAGACACACAGGAGGACAAGGTTAGGGTGGACAGGAGGGAAGATGACGAAACCAGCACTGGGGGCATTAAATATGGAGACTTCCAGGAGTATGTTCAATAGGAGAGTTAACACCTAAGTCTGACAGCAAGGGACCCTGGCTAAAGGTAGAAAAGGACTCATCAACACATAGTAGAAACTGAAACCCTGGAGCCTATGAAATCATAGAATACATGTGGTAAGCAAATAGAGGCCCAAGGACTCTTGGTCACACCAACATTAAGGAAGGAGTGGAGAGAGAAGGGTCTATAAAGCAGGCTGCGGGAATAGAGAGGTACTCAGTGATCGCGAAGTATTATTGTCACCAATGCCAAGGCAGTATGAAGTTTTCAAACCTTAGTGACTGATCAGTAGTCCCAAATGTAATTGCCAGAAGTCCAGGAAGATTAGAACAGGAATAATTCCATTCGATTTGGCAATTACCAAGTCATTGGTGGCTTTAGTGAGAGGTTTCAGACTTCAGTTCACTTATGTCAACATGGTAGACTAAGCTGATAAACCCACTTTAAACAATATGGATAAAGCATAACCCTCCCCTAAAATCTTGATATATAGCAGAGCTTGGGGTGGAGGGTAATGGGGGCAAGGGAGAGAAACTTCCTACGAAGAGAAAACAAGACTAAAGTTGAAACGTACACCAATTCCACAAGAGACCGTGACAGTATCAGACCTGGATATAAATCATAGGTTCCTGGTGCTTAATGTCCTCAAAGGGATAGGACATGTTGCTTTGGGCCCACACAAGATGGGGAACTGAAACTAATAGTTCCGCATGAAGCTGAACATCTAAGGGCTGCCCAACATATAAAAAGGGGACAAGAGAAACTATCTACAAACCCAGAAAAGCAGTAAGGAAGCATGCTTTTTCTCAGGGGTTTGAACAGAGAAAAAGCCTCCTGTAGGAAACTACAAGCCTGCATTTTACAGTGTTTCAAATTCAAGCTGAAAATAACATAAACCTGGCATTAGATCTATGAAACTCCCTTTTAAAAACAGTAACCTCCCACAACCTAAGACACAGCCCTTGACAAAGAAATGCTCATGGTATAAAATAAAAATTTTAACACACACAAGGAAACAAATAACTATGAGGGAGAATCAGCCAATCACATATAGAACAGGAAGTTACAGAAAAGTATGAAAAGCCCTGAAACGAGAATTTAAAATATATAGAAACCCTTACAGACAGATTTGAAAAAAAAATTAAATATTCTAACAGTCAAAATTAAGAACTGATGAAAAGGTTCAACAGAATATTATATACCAAGAAAAAAGAATTTATGAACCACAGGGTAAATCTGAAAACAAACAAAGAAAACATTACCCAGAACTCAGCACAGAGAGATAAAGACATGGCATTTATCAACTAAGGTATGTGGCAAAGAGGACAGAATAAGTTTCATGATATATTCTTTTGAAACTTTGGCTAAAGACAGAGAATAGGGGAAAGACAATCATCAAAAGGAGAACTTCTGGGAATTTTCCAGAAGTGAAAAAAATTAAACACATAAATTCTTAGACTATATAAGGTCACTCGATTCCTAAGGATTTTAAATAAAATAAATCCACACATTGATACATAGTATTGTAATGTAAAGACTGAAAGCAAGGAGAAAAATCTTTAAGAGAAAAGATTACTCTCAAAGGAATTAAAAACTTAGAGCAGACTTCACACCATCAACAGTTAATTCCAGAAGACAATGAAATTTGTTAGTCTGCTCAGGCTGCCATAACAAAATACAATAGACTGAGGTGGCTTTTACAACAGACATTTATTTTCTCACAGTTCTGGAGGCTGGACATCCATGGTCAAGGTGCTGGCACATTTGGTTTCTAGTGAGAATTCTCTTCCCAACTTACAGATAGCTGCCTTCTCAGTGGGTGCTCACGTGCCCTTTCTTCTGTACTCATTCACAGAGTGAGAGACAGAGACAAAACTAGGATATTTCTTTCTCTTATTAGTACACCCATTCTATCCAATTGAGGTCCCACCCTTATGACCTCATTTCACCTTAAATTTTTCCCTAAAGGCCCTACCTCCAAATGTAACCCTGTTGATAGTTAGGGTTTCAACGTAGGAATTGGATGGCAGTGGGGGGAATATTACACAAATGAGCCCACCACAGAATATCTTCAAAGTATTTGAAGAAAAATAACTGTCAGCTAGAATTCTGCACCCAGATTAACGATACTTACCCTTCAGAAATAAAGCCAAAGTAAAAATATTTTCAGGCAAACTGAGAAAATTCTTACATCTAAGGAGTCACTGAAATATCTACTCAACAGTGTTCTGCTTAGCAGTACACTAATTGAAACGAGAAATAAGTCAACTAAGTTGGTAAGATATTCACTAAAGAAATGTCTACTGAACAGTCTCACATAGGTGCCAGACACTATTCTATTTGCTGAGGATTTTACAATGAATACAACAAATACCTTGATTTGTTCCATATAATCTGGTAAATGGTGATAAGTGCGCCCAGTGAAAATAAAGCAGGAAAAGGCAGCAAGGAGAAGTTTTATTCTGTGCTGCTAAAGCCAAATGTGCATTGAATAGTAAAAAGTAATAATAGTGGTGAATTTCCAGGGCTTAAAAATAAGGGGTTCCAGATAGGATGATGAAGGCAGTAAGAATCATTTTGATCAGACAAGTTTAAAAGACTCAGAAATCACACTGGGGAAAAGAATACAAAAACACTATTCAGAGGAATAAATGCATCCCGGTGTTTATAGCAGCATTATCTACAACAGTCAAATTATGGAAGTGGCCCAAGTGTCCACTGACTGATGAATGGATCAAGATGTGTTTATGTATACAATGGAATATTACTCAGCCATAAAAACAAGAATGAAATTTTGCCATTTGTGATGACATGGATGGAGCTAGAGAATATTATGCTGAGCAAAATCAGAGAAAGACAGATTCTGTATGATTTCATTCATATGTGGAATTTAAGAAACAAATGAGCCAAGGGAAGAAAGAGGGAGAGAAAGAAGCAAACTAAGAAACAGACTTTTAACTATATGGAACAAATTGGTTGTTACCAGCAGGGGAGGGGATGGGTGAAGTAGGTCATGGGGATTAACAAGTACACTTGCGATGAGCACCAGGTATTATATGCAAGTGTTGAATCATCGTATTGTACATTTGAAAATAATGTTACACTGTAGGTCAACTATAAGTAAAAAGTTAAAAATGAAAAAACATTCACAACTGGGAAACCAGTCAAGTTTCTCTCTTTCCTTATTTCCCCTCTGCCACCCCCTCACAGGATGCCAGATATCCCTCAGACTATTATACCACACAGTCTAAGATGATTGGAGTCACAAACACTCTCCTGTAAACTCAACAGAATCTAGTGGAAGAAAGAGAACCATCTCTTACCTGCATCTTAAAAGTACAAGAAATCTTTTTTCTGTAGTAGCTTGGTAGATTTCCTTTGTGCTAATTGGCCAAGGTAGTGTCATGTGCCCATATCTAAACCAATCACAGGCAAGGGGAAGAGAATCCCAGAGTTGGTCTTTTTTAAAAAATTTTTTTTTAATGTTTATTTATTTTTGAGAGAGGGAGAGACAGAGCATGAGCCGGGGAGGGTCAGAGAATGAGGGAGACACAGAATCCAAAGCAGGCTCCAGGCTGAGCTGTCAGCACAGAGCCGGATGCGGGGCTTGAACTCACAAACCATGAGATCATGACCTAAGCCGAAGTCGGATGCTCAACTGACTGAGCCACCCAGACGCCCCCCAGGGTTGGTCTTAAAATAACCCAGATTAAAATGCTGGTGCTAGGTTCAAGTAACATGAAGAAGCAGACACACCCAGACAAAAATTCCAGTTTTTCCATTAAGGAAGAAAGCAATGCCTACAGAGAAAAGCAGAAATGGCATCTGCCCCACCTCCCATCTGCCTCAAAACTGACCACAGGTAGTGACTATGTGACACTATAACCAGACTCCCACACAACATGGCAGAATACAACCCTGGATACCTGAAAAGGGTTGTATTAATCTAATTCTCTCTACAAGCCCAACTGCTTTAACCAAAGCATGTGCACAGGTGCCACATGCATGTTAATAACCAAGCTGTATCATGACGGCACTAATTCAGCAACCAAACTATAGGGGTAACAGGACCATCCAAATCAACCCCTAAGGATGGCGGATAAGAACACCTCCCATGCATTAAGCTAAGCCACAGGTAATCTCTGCAGATATTTAAAGGTTCCCAGATGCCCCTGTAAAAATTCTGTCTTCAGGCTACGGAGCCAGTTCCAGATTAGCCAAAATGTCAAAGAAATGTGCCTTTCACTAAAGACCATTTCCAAATTATTTCAACATTACCAGGTTGGGGAGATATTGTGGAAATAACTGGCTCAATGGATTAAACGTTTTCATTTCTAGGAGAAACTGAAGTTATGATAATGGAATTTTAGAGACAAAAGGGACTTCTCAGGGTATTTAATAGGACTCCCACATTTCACAGATGAGACTTTGTGCAAGTCAGTGGCATCAAGGCTGGCAATTTGATGAAAGATTTAATCCAAGACAAACCTTTTTAACCTATTTGTTATCACACTGTCCTGGGAGCAAGAGAGAATACATTAATTCAACAATTCTCTACCACCTTTGTGATGAGTAACAGACCCTAAGTCTACATCTCATTTCAGACTGTTCCTGAGATCTCTGAAGTTCACCTAGGGATCCTAAGATTAAAAGTCCCTCCATTAGGGGCACCTGGGTGTTTCAGTCGGTTAAATGTCTACTCTTGATTTTGGCTGAAGAATGTGGGATCAAGCCCTGCCTCTGCACCGACAGCATAGAACCTGCTTGGGATTCTCTCTCCCATTCTCTCTGCCCCTTCTTCACTCATTCTCATGCTCACACACTCTCTCTACCCACCCCCATACACTTTTAAAATCCCTCATTTAGATATAGTTAATATACTCAGTTCAGACAGATACACTGAGGTTATGATTTCCTTTATCATTATTTAGAGGTAGAAAATAATTGCATGCTAGTTTCTTCTACACCTTGCTCAGTCCTATCATGTTTTACCTAGTTAGTATAAATTCAAGAAATTCTATCCATTCTAAAAACACTCCAAGGATAACAAGAGTAGTTCTATAATGTGAATCAAGTAAATGGAAGCCTCTGCCCTCTTTCCAGTCTACCACTACACCCCTACATTTAGAAAAACTCCTAACAGAAAGTAAGCCACCAATAAAGGTCTTTAAGTAACTGACTAGGATCAACCTTTTAACCTTTCAGAATACTTACAAAATTATCTCACATCCTTTACCATGTCTAGAAAGGACCAGTTTGATTATTATTACTTTATAGATAAAGAAACACAAAGAGACTCAATGACTTAGCTAGGATCATGTATCTAAGAGCAAAATTTGGAGTAATACTTGGGTTTCCTCATTGGTGTTTCCAGCTATTAAATCAGTGGTACACAAAAGCACTTCTTCAACTGGAAATAACTATACAAATATAAGCTATTGTTAATATACTGTGTTCCTTCCAAGCCAAAACATAACTTTCTTGTGGATTACCTGCTCACTTTGAATTATCCATGCTGCTTCACTCCACTAGCCTGGAGAATAGCATTGGCCGTGCCTTAAATAAAACTGCCTCCATACGCATGAGCTATCCACGCATCAAAGGCATAAAAATTAGTTTTTCCATTGCCTAGCTGACCACAGCTACCCTCAACAGTCTCCAAGTAATCCTGAGTAACTTTTGCATCACCTTGATCTGATTTGTGCTAAAACTAACCCCTTCAACTGGGCATAATAAGGAGAAAACAGTTGTGTGATTTATCTGCAGACACTTCAACTTGGATCACTTTCCAGCTTATTTTAGCTGGGTAAATAATAGCTCGATATGTAGCACCTGCTAAGTGAAATGAAAATGGAAAATGTTTTAAAGGGTTTTCACTTAATGTCTTCATATTACTGTAAATGTATGAAAATTTTCTATCCGGGTTTTTATTACTGTTGATTGCTAAGCTGACAGGGGAAAATAATCCAAGCTGGCACATTAATGAAACATGATTTTTTTTTAAGTGTCTTTTTTTTTTCCTTAAGAACAAAGCTAAACACAATTAAATGGTAAAAAGTCACTCCAACTCTTAACTCTTTGAAGATTGTACAGTAGCTATCAGATTTTTTTATGTGCTTTCTTAGCCACTTCCCCTTGCCTAGAAAACACTTTCTTCTGACACAGTGGCATGCCCAAACCCAGCCTTATGTTTGCAGCTTTGCTCTGTTAACTCCATCACTATGTCCTTCTTCAAGTAATTGTCCTTTCAGAGCCCTCAAAAACATGACTACCCATTCCAGAAAGCTACAACAATACAGGGAACGAAAGTAGAAAAGGAATACCAAGAATTGAGGGCATATGCCAGGAAGGCTCCACTGGGAGCAGACATGCCCTCGGGAAATGGTGCCAATATTAATCTGAGTCTCTTAGAAGTGGGCTCAGCCCCACCAGTAACAACAAAGAGGAGCCCAAACCCTTCCAACAATGCTCTCTCTCACAGACACTCATGAACGACTCGCTTTAGAAGCTCACATTCATCCAAGAGGTGGTGTCAGTGGTGGAATTAGTCACACCTGCCAGTGAATAGCAAACAACAGCTGTATAGACACAAGTGAGTTATTGGTAGTAGGCTACAATCTCCCAGGAAGCTAACTATGCAATTTCTGCTGCTTCCAGGCCAACTGAAAGGAACTTAAATTTGCAAATGATTAAGTGTCTTAATTGTGTCATCTTAAAGCATTTCATTACCATAACCAACACCCAAAGGCTGGGAGAAGGCCAGCTGCAGCATTCAGAGGCCCTACCCTAAATTTTAACAGCCATGACACCTTCCGTCCCACTTCTTCCTTATCATCAGATCCTGCCTGTAGGTTCTCATTGCCTGATGCAATCTAGTTTGTGGAAAAAGCATCCCTAGAAACCAAAGCTTCTGATTCCCAGTATTCCCTCCCGCCTCACCACATTGTTCCCTTGTTTTTATGTAAGAGAAAAGACAAAATATGAGGAATAATTATGATGTGTTTAATGGATTTCTCCCAACATTTCATTTCATGAACCCAGTTGCTATTATGTCCTGAAAAATTCAACCCCAAGCAAGATTCTGGGGACAACGTACTAAAAAGAAACATAACATGTGTAATGTGCCCTCAAGAAAATTATGTTCTGGGTCTGGAGGCAAAACCTCCATCACACTCACAAAATTCACTTACCAGTATTTATTAACAAATGCTATGAGCAAAGCATTGTGCTAAATGCCTGTGGAGAAACTACAATAAGACAGCAATTACCCTCCACCAAGAAGACAATAACTGAAGAGAAGCTGGGCTTGCAAAGGACCTCAGAGACCACCCTGTGAGCTCTTGACAACCACACCCTGGCTGAACAACTCTGGTGGTGCTCTGCCTATAAAGATTCCAATTTGTCTGCTTCCAACTTAAAATGTAGGTCCTGGAATTGAACACAATAATCTAGGTGTGGCTTTCCTTTTTCAAGATAATGTGCTTCTCTCATTGAATCTACAATCTCATAAGCTCCTTAAACACTCATTCAGATATTTGAAGACACCAAATAAGACTTAATTTTTCCCCACACATCACCCTTTTTCTGGTACTCTGCTTTAACAGTTCATTTGGGAGCCCAAGTCCAAGTATAATCTTCTTAAATTTAATCTCTTCTGATTTGGCCATATTCTAGCTGATCAAATATTAGGTCATCATCATTCTATGATTTTGTTCTACTGTCCTTCCCAGTTCTGTCTCCTACAAATATGACATATGTGTTTTCTGTATCTTTACCGAAGTCACTTGTAAATATTTTTGCTAAGTAACAGCTACAAAATTAAGCTCTGTGGAGACACACAAGAAACGTTCCTCCAGAGAAACATTAGCTCCATTCAGGTGTCCTCGTCTGGTAAAGGTGTTTGGCACAAATTCAGTATTAAAAGCCTTTCCTTAATTTAAAATGCCTCATACTTAATACATTTCCCTTATTTATTAAGTCACAAAAAAAAAAAGGTGGGGGAGGGGGTTGTTAAATGACCATCTATTCACAGTGAACCCAGGCGGACTCAAACAATTGCTGGCTTACCATCCATCCTTGTAATCATCTGTATTAAAATCTCATTCCTAATTGCAAAGGTCAACTTGAGTGAGTAGAGGAATGCCAAAGAGGAAATAGGACTTCAGTTTGGCCAAGCACACAACACTTGTAGAGAATAGTAAAGGAAGGTACTGTAATTGGAATACAGAAAATCTTAAAGACTCCACTTAAAAGAGTAGACCTAACACTGGGGCAGGGGGCAGGGGGGAGCATTAAACTCAACTCTGAAGGTAGTGCAAAAACAGTGAATGGTGTGAGTTTGGGTGCAGAAGGGGGCATGATTGGAAATAACATCTAGAAAAAACAATCTGACAGGAAGGTAAGAAAGATAGGATTCTAGGCAAAAGCTAGAATTATAGAGATCAGGCCCTTATAACAGTTCGAGTTTAAATAACTTGACTAAAATGGGAACATCAGAATACGTGACAGTGATCGAGGTACAAACTGGTGACTAATTAAACAAAAAAAGAAGGGAAGAAATCAGGAGGACTCTGAGGCCCTCCAAGGATGTCAATGAGTAAAGTAAGGAAAGCCAAAGGAGAAACTGCCTGTCCAAGTAAAAGAAAAGGTAAATTAGTTTCAACAGAGTAATCATGAGGTTCCAAAGGGACATTCAATGTGTACCTGCCCTGAAGTCAACTAGTAAAAATGGACCTGGGGAGAAACATAAAGTGAAGCTGGAGGCAAAGTGGAAATATCTGTATTTTCAAGTTGAGAGGAGGAAAATGGGCCAGAAAATGACCCAGGTAAAGGAGGGCCAGCAAAGCATCCAGAAAATCTGGATAGAACTATGTTAGAGAAGTCAAACAGAGAGAAGCTTTGAAAAAGAAAACCATCTCAAATGACAGAGTGGTCAAGGAGAAGGAAGGGTGAGAATTGGCTATTAGATTTTGTGCCCAGAAAACCAGATCTTCAAAAAAGTATTTTAGACTTAGAAGTCCTTCTCAGACTTTAATGTACCGCAAGTCACTTGGAGATCTCGTTAAAACGAAGTTCTGACCCATTAGTTCTGGAGTGGGACCCACAGTCCAGCATTTCTAACAACCTCCCTAAGGATACCAATGGTACTGGGTCCACAGACCACACTTACAAGACCAAGAGGAAGGGGTGATTAAGGGATAAGTATGTGAAGACAACAAGTGGAAACACTTTCTGGAAGTTTGACCAAGAAGAAGAAATGAGGGATGGATGGGATAGGGAATATCGATTTTGAGCATCATAGGGATTAATAATGAGAGGGGAAAAAATCAAAAGCACTGTGTTTAAGGCATCCTCTCTCCTAGAAGCTCATCATGAGAGTTTTGATAAATGTGCTAAAGAAATTCAGTATAGGGGCACCTGGGTGGCACAGTCAATTGAGCGTCAGACTCTTAATTTCCGGCTCAGGTCATGGTCTTGGCAGTTTGTGAGATAGAGCCCCACATGGAGCTCTGTGCTGAGCATGGAGCATGCATGCTTAGGATTCTCTCTCCCCCTCTGCCCTGCTCTCCTGCTTGTGTGCATGCTCGCTCGCTCTCTCTCTCAAAAAAAAAAAAAAAAAAAGAAAGGAAAAATTTCAGTATATGATTTCAGTTCTTCTGTCCTTTTACTTAACTTGACCTGAGTGATTTAAGGTTTAACACTAAGTGGGAAATGTAGAGTTTGAAGGCCATTTTGGTCAGCAAAAAATTAACATACCTTCTCAGTGATCCTATTCTTTGACTAAACAGCCCATTAGCTGCTCCATTCTCCTTCCAAGGTACTTCCTGACTAGAGGGCTACTCCCACAATGCAGTTCTCTCATACTTGAGCTCTCAGCCTCCCCAGCTCACCCACACCTGTTTGATTAGGACTTAGCCTCTGTTGACAGATCTTTATCTTTGGAAATGCCCCTGGCTATGCCCAAAAAACCAAGTTAAGCAAAGGATTAACTAACACACTTGCACTGATGCAGTCAAACCAGCACCCAGTTAAGAGACAGAGAACAATTTCAGGTAAACACACCCTCAACCAATTGCTGCCAAGATGCCCCAGTAATCCCCCCAGTGAAAGAATTCAGCCTCTGTCCTGACAAAGGCCTTTGTGCTTTCAAATGCAAACTCTATTCTTGAAAGAACTTTCCTATTACCTTGATACACCCAAGAATATAAAACCAGCCCCCTAAACCCACAAAGAACATCTGACCTGCCAAGGTCACCTGAGAGTCCTGAGACAAGTCATAACTGCACAGAGAATCTCCCCCATTTGATTTGGGTGGTGCCAGAGCTTTTGATTCTATGGTTGACTAGAGAATCTTTGCGAACTATTTCTGTTCTCTGGAAAGGTCAATCAAAATAGTAATTAATTGTGAGGGAGAGGCTGCCATAGGAAGAGACCCAAAGGTTATTAAATAAAAATATCATATGATCCTAAATAGACCTTTTTTTTCTAATGTTATTTATGTTGTGGGAGAGCACAAGCAGGGGAGGGGCAGAGAAAGAGGGAGAGAGAATGCCAAGCAGCCGGTAACCAGACACAGGGTTCAATCCCAGGAAGCTGGGATTGTGACCTGAGTCAAAACCAAGAATTAGACACTCAACAAATTGAGCGACCCAGGCACCCCTAAAACGGACCATTTTAAAAGGGGGGTTTATATGCAAAGAAATCACCTTTCCAGCCATTCATATAAAATCATGGAGTCACAGAATGCTACAATCTGGAGAGGCCATTATAGATCAGCAAAAGGATCACTTCTGAAGCTTGTTTAAAAATAGATTCCCAGGGGGCGCCTGGGTGGCGCAGTCGGTTAAGCGTCCCACTTCAGCCAGGTCACGATCTCGCGCTCCGGGAGGTTGAGCCCCGCGTCGGGCTCTGGGCTGATGGCTCAGAGCCTGGAGCCTGTTTCTGATTCTGTGTCTCCCTCTCTCTCTGCCCCTCCCCCGTTCATGCTCTGTCTCTCTCTGTCCCAAAAAATAAATAAACGTTGAAAAAAAAAATTAAAAAAAAAAATAGATTCCCAGGCCCCACCCTATACCATGGGCTTACTGACCCAAACTCTCCAGGGATGTCCAACTCACTCTATCAGATCCAGAGAAGTGACTTTCCTAAGATCATATATGTTTATTTCAAAGTATCTTCTATTTCATTTCACGAGACCCAAGGCAGAAATCATATGGCTGATGATGCTATCAAGGACTGAACATAGGCCCTTATACAGAATTGGAGTCAACGAATTCTTTGAGGACTAATTTTATGTCATCTAGTACAAAGTCTTACTGAAACACAGATTTTTTTTACTCTCTGATCCAGGTGCCTGAAAATAGCATTCCTCTCTAATGGGAAATAAAATTCCACCATGCCAACACCCTCTTGGTCACATGTAAGCCCCAAACTGCTTTACATAGCCTAATTTTCCATCAGGAAAAGTAAAAGTTTTCAGTGAATACTAGGTAAATCATACAAGAAGGGGGAAAAAAAAAACAGTAAATCATAGCACTGACCATCATCTAATTACTCTTTTTCCCCCAAGCTGGATAAGCAGGAAAATAGGAGTGTTGGAGAAAGCACAGGGGTATGAGTGCTGTCTGCCCAATGAAGCAGTACATTTCATAACCCTTCCTTTATCACAGAACTAAAACCATGCCAATGTGCTGGTGTACCCTCCATGCCAGGGGTTTCTTGGAGGATTTAGATACCACTTAATAAAGTCACTCACACCAGGCCTCCTGCTCATCAGTCTGAAAAGACACATCAAAACAGCTTGTCCTTAAAACTTCTTGGGGGCCCAAATGGAAAACAGTTGGACTTAACAAATCAACACACAGCTCCATATATTATATGGCTTTAGAGGGGATTGGGGGGTGGGGGTGGGGAAGAGCTTAGTGAAAATAGGAACAACTCGAAGATGGACACGATGCAGGCAGGCAAAGCAGGAGGCATCTTGCTCCAAGCTTCATCCCCAGCTCCAGTTGGTTCTTGGCACGGAAGTACAGCCAGAGTCAGAAGAGCTGAACAAAACAGAAGTCATGCCTCATGTCTGCTTTAAACAGTTCCTTTCATCTGGTCCATTCACTGATACCAATCTCGCACGCCCAGAATGTGGGTTTCTATAGCCACCCTCTCTCCTACAATCCCAACGCACTTCCACAGCCCTTTCTTTCCAACATCCCTGAGAACTAAGAAGTCAGGCATTTTAGGTTCCATAAATACTGGGTGTTTAGTGCACTAACATTTCATGTAATTGCTGACATGGTTGGAGTTGAATCCACTGTGTTACCGCTGTTTTCTCTTTGTCAACCTTTTGCTTTCTTCCTCCTTTCCTGCCTTCTTATAGAATTGTTTTTAGAGTATCATCTTAATGTATCTATTGGCTTTTTGGTTGTATCCCTTGCATTTTTGTAAAGCTGCTCTAAGGTTGCAATATACATTCTCCCTTTGTCACCACCTACTTACAATACTGTACCACTTCATGTAAAAACAACCCTGAGATCAAGACCTGAGCTGAGATCAAGAGTCAGATGCTTCACCAACTGAGCTACCCAGGCACCCCAGTTATAAGCATTTTTTAAAAATTAGAGGAAAAAGTCTCTTTTTGTTTGTGTACCCACCTATTCATGATATCTGATACTCTTCTTGCTTCCTGAGGATAGATTTCCATTCTTTGGCCTGTAGAACCTCTTGAGCCTTTTCTTGGTATGCAGGACTACTAGTGATTATCTTGGTTTTCTTCTCAGTAGAAAATGTCTTTATTTCACCTTCATTCTTCAAGGATATTTTTGCTGAATAGAGAATTCTCAATCTACAAAGTGTGGGGTTGCTTTTCTCCTGTAAGCCTTTTAAAGATGTCATCCTACTGTCTTCTAGCCTCCACTGTTTCAGTTAAAGCACAAAGGTAATTCAAGTTGTTGTTATCCTGTAAACAATGTGTACTTTTGTCTATTTTTTCATGATTTTTTTTCTTTATCTTTTTTTTGGGGGGAAGGGGAAAAGGGGGAGGGAGTTTAAGATATGCCCAGGTGTGCTTGGCCTTAAATTAATCCTGCTTGATGACCAATGAGCTTCCTGTATCTATAAATTTGTGTCATTCAATTTGTTTTTAACATTTATTTTTGAGAGAAAGAGCACAAGCAGGGGAGGAGCAGAGACAGAGACAGAGACAGAGAGAGAGAGAGAGAGAGAGAGAGAGAGAGAGAGAGAGAATGAATGAATGAATCAATGAGAGAGAGAATATCCAAAGCAGGCTCCAGGCTGCCAGCACAGAGCCCGACACGGGGCTTGAACTCACAGACCACGAGATCATGACCTGAGCCGAAGTCAGCCACTCTACCAACTGAGCCACCCAGGCGCCCCAAATTTGTGTCATTCAAATTTCAGGTATTTTCAGCCATTATTCCTTCAATATTTTTTTTGCCCCACTCTAAGACTCCAGTGTGTTAGATACAGTCTCACAAGCCCTTGTAACTGTTTACCTTTTGTTTTCCATTTTTTTCTCTCTCAGACTGAATAATTCCTATTGCTCTTTAATTTCTTTCTCTGACATCTTCATTCTACCATTAAGCTTACACAGTGAATTCTTTGCTATCATCATTGTCAAGCCTGGATTATTATATTATTACAATAGAATAATCGAACAATACTATTTCACTGCTGAGATTTCATATCTTTTCCTACATAGTGAGTATATTTCCCTTCATGTCCTTGAGCATATTTCTAACAGCTACTTTAAAATCTTTGCTCGCTATTCCATCATCTGGGACATCTTGGAGTTGGTCCCTATTGCTTTTCACAATGTGAGGAGTAATTTTAGATTTTGTCTTGGATGTCTTGAATGATGGGTTGTAAGAATTCTGAATTGTGTCAAGTTTCTCTGAGTATCATTTTTTACGCATGCATTTAACCTGGCTGAAAGAAAAATGCAAAATACTGTCTCCCCTGAAGCAGGCAACTCCATTTCAGTACAATTGTTTTAGCCTTACTGTAGGCAACCTGACCCACACATGGCTCAGGGTCCAGCTACAGATAAGAGATTTTATATACACAAATTTAGAGATCTCATATATGCAATTGTATACATGCATACATACAACTGACTCCTTCCAGAGATTCTCCTCTTTCCAGATGCTAAGGTTGGTCTGAACTTTCATCTGATTATTCAAGCCAATAAAAATCATGCTTTCGATCAAGTTTTACCCTTCCCACATGGCATAATCTCAAGTCCATCCTGAAGATAAACCTGTAGAAAATGAGAAACCCACCCTATGCCTTTCCCTTCCTTCAAATGTCAACTTCTTATCTAGTATCTGCCTGTTTCTTCCTTTAGTAAGGATCTATCTTATGGTTGCTCTATAGTTTGCTTTAGAACTTCCTTATAGGACAACAGAGAAGACAGTCAGGGTCCCACCAGACTCCTCTCATCAGGATCAGAGACTCCTCTGTATTAGACATACAAGGATGCTAAAATCCCAGCTCCTTGGGATTTCCTGGAGGAGGCCATCAGACCATCCCCTCCTGTCTCTTCTCAGGATAGGAATCCTCTCCACACAGACTCTAAAGGCTTCCATCCTTCCACATTGTCCATTCCATCTTCAGTGGCTTTAAATATTGGCAAGGTCTTCCTTATAGTTAACTGAAGGCTGCTACCCTATAATCATCATCACTGGCCGGAATTCCAAATTGTGAGCCCCTAAGAGCAGGAAGTGTATCTTACCTGTATCTCCATCTGCAGTGCCTAGCACAAAGTAGGCACTAATAGAAGTGATCAGTTAATTAATGTCATTATAACCAACATCAGATAGAAGTCTACATGCTGCTTCATCATGGCAATTTCACAGCTCCTTGTAGGGGCTGTCATTTATTACATTTGTCCTACAAAGTTTCCCTTCTTCGGTCTAAATGTCCTTTGGTCATTTAATTACTCC
Organism: Felis catus; assembly: GCF_018350175.1. NCBI lineage: Eukaryota > Metazoa > Chordata > Mammalia > Carnivora > Felidae > Felis > Felis catus. The sequence goes on along the minus strand of NC_058378.1, from coordinate 35,878,957 downwards.
CCATACGGTAGGATTTCTAGAATCCTCCTGACCTCCTAGACACCCTACAACTGACCAGTGTTACTTAAAATGTCTCAGGAATTCATTCCTTCTCAAGATACAGAAAACCACAAAAGAACACCACTCTACACTAAAAACAAAAAAGGTAAATAACCTACAAAATCCCAATTTTTCTCCACTCCATCAGAGGGCTGATGTTACAAGGCAAACAAGTAAACTGAATTCCGAAGTGTGAGTCGTCCGTCTCCAAGGGGGACCAGGACACGCCAACTATTTCATGTTTGGCAGAGCACAGGTTGAAGGGGCAGCTGTCAAAAAAGTCAATAAAAAGAAAAAAGCTGGAATTTTAACAAACTTGTTAAGGCCACATGTGGGCTAGCCAGAGACTTTAGAATTCCTGAGAGTCCCAGACACAAGGAGAGTCTTCACTCCTCATCAGCTTTTTCCATGTTGGTCACAAAGAGAGTAAGATGAAGAGACATAAGAGAATCCCCTACATTGTGTACAGGCATAAAATCTTGCCTATTTCCCAGACCCTTTTCTCATTAACAAGACAAAAACAAAAACAAATAACACAGGAGTCATAAGCCTCTGAGAAAGAACAGTTCCAAGTAAAGGTCACTGCCACTAAAGGAGAGTTAGATGCAAAACCTGTCTCATCTCTCCCTGGGGGAAGGGGGTAGGAAAACATGTTCAGTTACAGCATCTGGCATATACAGAAAGAAGAGACCTGCTACCACTGGGAAAAGGACAGCAAATTCTCTCCTATCCACGAGTCCTTACCAACATGAGACAGAACAAAATTCATGCCTGGGACCTCTGCCCACAGGACATGCCTAAGACTGAGCCTAGAGCATGAGAAGAAACCCTCCCCACTACCACAAGCTTCAGAGAGTAAAAAAGCAAGAGTAGGCTAGCCTTCATGGAGGGGAAAGGTCCATTCTTTGGTGTAGGCATGTGGACCCACTTAGAGTTATGGATAGTGTGCAAACATGAGGAAAACCCTGTTTCTCCAGATTCCCCCCTAAGCATACAGTAGCAGCAAGCCACCACTGGAGGAATTTCAAGTCTGTCTTAAAACAAAAACTCAGACCCAGTTCAATTATTGACTCAACTACCCATACTAACATCCCAACAGACAGGTCTCTGTTTCCAGGTGTAAATACTATTTACCTCAGTCTCTACTGTTCTTTTACATACTTTGTCTAGCACTTCATCAAAAGTTATAGGACACATGAAAATCAAGAAAAAAATAAAATACTCTTGGTCAGAAGATGAAATAGTCAACATTACCAGAACCAAAAGTCATTCAGATGTTGTAACTAACAGGGGCTTAATAGAACTATTACTACATGGTGTTTTTTTTTTTTTTTTTTTAATGTACAAGCTAAACATCATGCATGAACAGGTGAGTAATTTGCAGAAAAAAAGCAAGCTATTAAAAAAAGTCAAATGGAAATGCTAGAAATAAAAAACATGATATCAGAGAAGAATTCCTTCAATAGGTTTAGTAGATTAGATACATCAGAATAAAAGGTTCATGAACTTGAACTTAAGAAAATATCCAAACAATGAAGAAAAAAGCTGAAAAACAAATCAGAGCATCCAAGAGCTATGGGATGATATCAAATAGTGTAACACATTTTTGGAATTCTTGAAGTAAATGAAAGCAGAAAGGGAGTAGAAAAAAATGTTTTAAAATAGGCAAGAATTTTCCAAAACTAACAAAAACATTAAACCACAGTTCAAAGAACCTAAGAAATCCTCAAGTGGGATAGTGGGAGGGAAGAACATAGGCACATCATAGTAAAACTACTAGAAAACAAGTATAAGATGAAAATGTAGAAGGTAGCCAGAGACAATCTACAATATTCTAGAGAGAAAACATACATACAAAAGAACAAAGCTGAGAATGACATCAGAATTCTCAACAGAAGAATACAAGGCAGAAGAAAATGGGATGGCATCATTTAAGTACTGAAAAAAAAAAACTAATGGGAATTTTGTATGCACTAAAAATACCTTCTAAAAATGATGGTAAGGTAAGAATGCCTCAGACAAAAACAGAAAATTCATTGCCAGTATAGCCATACTGAAAAGATGTTAAAGAAAACTCTTCAGGCCAGAGTCTAGTACCAGAAGAAAATCTGGATCTACACAGAGAAATAAAGTGCTTCAGAAGTGGTAAAAAACGTGGGTAATATCACCAACATTTTCTTAATTTTATTCTCCTTAAAAGATAACTGGTTCTACAAAATATATTTAAGTTTGCAAACAGATTAAATTTTAACAGAATATTTTAATTTTCCAATTACAGTAAGCAAATAGAGAAATATTTTTCCTGGTTTAAAAAAAGGAGGGGGGTAACTGCTAAAGAAGAAAAATTATCTGGGAGTTTAACACATGTAGAAGTAACATGTGAGACAATCATAAAATAAAGGATAGGAAGAAGGAAATAGAAGTATACCACTGTAAGATACTCAAACTATACATAAGGTGAATACTTGAAAGTAAACTGTAATAAGTTAAATATATATACTATATACACTAATACAACTACCAGAAAAAAATTTTAAGACAAAACATCTATGTTTTTCTGGAGATAAAATAGAATCATAAATACACGCAACCAAAAACCATAAATATATACAAACAATATAAAAGGTAGGAAATTAAACAAATGGGATAAACACAAAACTTACAAAATGTTAGATTTAAACCTGTATCAATAAATTATATTAAAAGTAAATGGCCTGAAAATACCAAGTCAAAAGCAGATATTATCAGATTGGATAGCAAAGAAATTCACTGTAAATGTAAATACAGAGATATATTAAGAGTAAAAAATAGATAAACCACATGAAACTTGAAAGCTCTATAATACAAACTAGGATTCAGAACAAGGAGTATTTTCAGAAACAAAATAATTCATCAAGAAAATGTAACAAATACATACGCATCTAAAAACAGAGTTCCAAAACCATAAAATTCTGATACAAATCAAATCAAACAAAATCACAATTTTACTGGAGAACTTCAATATTCCTCTTTCAGTAATATGTGTAATAAGTATACCAAAAAATCAGTAAGGATATTGAAGGCTTGAACAACACTATGAACCAACTTGATTCAACTGACATTTGCAAAAGACTCCAATCAATAAGAACAGGTTCCATATCCTCAAAAACCCATGGAACATTCACCAAGACAGACAATTTTCTGAGAAAATCTTTATAGACGCTTTGTGCATAGTAGCCAAAAACTTTAAACAATCCAAGCCCCAAATGTATCAAAATGTATCAGTGTATCATGGTACAACCACACACTGGAATACTATTCGGCAATAAAAAGAAGTAAACTGCCGATACATGCTACAACCTGGATCAATCTCAAAAGCATTATGTGGAGTGAAAGAAGCTAGGCACAAAGGCTACATGGTATATGATTCCATTTTTATAATATTCTAGGAAAAAGTAAAATTACAGAGAAAAAAGTGGTATCAGTGCAGGTCAGGAGCTGGGGATAAAGGAGACTAAATGAAAAGAGTCCCAAGGGAACTTTCTGTAGTGATCAAAGTATTCCATCTTGATTGTGTGGTGGCTACATGACTGCATATATTTGTCACAAATCATCTAACTATTCACTTAGAAGGGGAATTTAATGTGGGACACCTGGGTGGCTCAGTTAAGCATCTAACTTCAGCTCAGGTCATGATCTCCTGATACATGAGTTCAAGCCCAACAGCAGGCTCTGTGCTGACAGCCTGGACCCTGTTTCAGATTCTATGTCTCCCTTTTCTCTGTCCCTCCCCCACTCTAAAAAAAATTTTTTTTTTAAAGAAAGGGAATTTAATGTAAATTATGTAACACTAATCTGACTTTTTCAGAGTTTCAATTATTTAGTATAATTTATTGTCAAGCTAGCTAACATATAGTACATAAAGTGTGATACTATCATCCATGATAAAAAATAGTAATAAAATAAGCTTGTAAGAATATACTCTTAATATGGTCACATCAGTACTGGACTTGACTTATCTTCTTGGAAGACGCCTTTTTGAGGGACTATCTCATCCTATTGCCTCACACAGAATTTCATTAAGGCATCATCACAAATAAGCCACCACAAGGTATATAGATTCTAACAGTTACTTAGATCTCTTTTATGCCCAGAGACCAAAAAGGTAAGAAATATTACAGATTTCAGTAACATGAAGGCAAACAGAAATTTATTTTCATATTTGCAAAGGATAACCAGCATCTGGTCCTGAGTTGTCCTCCTTAGCGACAGTGAACATTCAATAGGGAGTTCTGGGAAGCACAAGACCATCTGGGGAGTTTCTACTGAGAATAGAAATTATCCTTTGTCACCTTACATTGATATCATATTGTTAAGATATTATGGGCTGTCCAGGTCAGAAGGACTCTAGCAGGGAAGAAGGCCTAGGCTGGGTCCCAGACTCCTGGGTCCAACTCAGGGTATTAACATAAGAATTTCTCAGGCTTGGATTAGGAAGCCACTCCCACATTTCTTCCATAGGCAAAGCAGGGAAAAGAGGTGGCCTTTCTACATAGAACGAAGATGTTCTCTAAAGCTGCCAGAGCTTGCCAGGGGATGTCAATACTGGACACTCTTCACTGTTAAAGATTAATATGCAAAAATATTGAATGCCATCCTGCTCTGAAGAGGAGTCTCTGGAAAAGTTCACTACATTACTACCAAACCCCAAATAACTTTCTTAATTACCCGTTAAGGGCTCCCGACAGGCCACCTCTAGAGAAACATTTGTCCTCTGAATGTTTTTTCTTTTAAAGGCTATCTTTCACCACTGTGTTTATACTTGCCACAAAGATACAGTGTGATTAATGCAGGAAAAATAAATATGAAGAGCCTTACAATCAAATTAAGGAGGGCACTTGATAAAATGAGCCTTCTTCTTGTGAGTAATTTCAAAGAATAACTGTTTTTCATTATAAACCTCAGCTCCCAGCAGGTCCTACATAAGCCAAGCCAGCTGTGGTTCAAGCAAAGGTCCAAAGGAGGACCCACTCAAGGTGTGGATAAATCACAATTGTGATCACAGACTAGGTTTCTATCTTTTTTTATCCCTCTTAATAAATTGGGCTTGACCTGAAACTCTAAGAAAGTTAATTTAGAACAGCCAACTTCTCTCTCTCTTTTTTTTTTTTTTTAACATCACAGCTCACCTTTCTTTTTCTTTTAAATTTAAACCGTTATGACAAATGGAGATTTATTATATACCATAAACACATGTGGCTTGAGAACTGGTATTTAGTCTGGAAACTCAGATGGGGCAGTAGGCTGCTGGAGCAATCAGGAAATGCCACGTGACATTCTTGATAAAGATGAAACACACACACATTCCACAGCACTTACTGTGGCCACCGTGGTTTTGGCTATTGTGTGGGCACCACGGACTCAGTGCAGGCTGTGAATGGAAAGCTGATTCAGTTAGGTCACAAAGAAGTACTGTCTGTCAGGCCACATTCACTCAAATCAGTGCTAAAATCTTCCAAGGGCAACTAGAACTTTTAGGGATGAGCATACACAGGCAGCTTCCCAAGACACTTCTCTAACCTTGGCCTGGTCTCATCCTCTGTATCTGCTCCCGACACAAACCCTGAAAGTGGTTCACGTGTTTTGGTCCAGAGACACTCAGTAATGCTGCAGAGAATCATCCTGAGACATCAGGCTGGGTTCACCAGTAAGTAAATGAAATCTTGGCAGATGGTGGGTTAGAAACCTATTTCCCACCATACTAAGGCTAATATGAGACTCTCTTAATCCTTCTCCCCCTTGTCTTGACCAGGCTGAAATTATCGGTTTCTCTCCAATGGATCACTCATTCTTGCAGTTCCCCACTGGAAGTATGAGGTGATTTACCAACTAAACAAGGTTCCCTGGGAGGTAACATCAACTTGTGGTTAAGGACATAAGCTTTGGAGTCAATCCTGGCTCCACCACTCCCCAAATTCTCTCAACCTCATTTTTTCCATTTGTAAAAGAGGACTACTAGTAAGTACCCCATATGTCTGTTAGGAAGATTCAGTGAAATAATATTTGTACATCACAAATTGTCCTAATATGTTATTAAAAATGTAGAGATTCTCTATCATAATCTAGTTAGCCAAATAGTTCAATAGTTACTGATAGCCTTTATTAATAAACTTTCTAGGGGCGCCTGGGTGGCTTGGTCGGTTAAGCATCGGACTTCGGCTCAGGTCATGATCTCACAGTCCGTGAGTTCAAGCCCCGCGTCGGGCTCCGTGCTGACAGCTCAGAGCCTGGAGCCTGTTTCAGATTCTGTGTCTCCCTCTCTCTCTGCCCCTCCCCTGTTCATGCTCTGTCTCTCTCTGTCTCAAAAATAAATAAACGTTACTAAATAAATAAATAAATAAATAAATAAATAAATAAAATAAAAATAAACTTTCTATATGTGTAGATCTTCTTCTAGAAGTACAATAAAGGTTCCCTGAGGACAGCAACTCCATGTTTACTTTTCCTTTACTTTGCTTATTTTCCCGGGCACAAACAACTTAGTAATACTTGCTGATCACATCAATTCTATCAACCAAAATAAAAAACAAAAACAAAAACAAAAACCCTTTTAATTACTTATAAAAAAGAAACCAGTAAAAATACAAATAAAGAAAATTAAAATCATCCTTGATCCCAGCACTAGAAATAACCAATTAATATTCCGATATATAGTTTTCCATTCCTTTTTCTATGCAAACACACATTAAGTACAGTTGGGATCCAGAGTGCACACCCAGTTTTTTAACTTAAGAATAGTTCAGGATCACCTGGGAGGCTAGTGGGTTAAGCAAGTGACTCTTGATTTCCACTCAGGTCATGATCTCATGGTTTTGGGGACAGCACAGAGCCTGCTTGGGATTCTGTCCCCCCCCCCCCGCCCCCCTCTCCCTCTCATGCTCTTTTAAAAATAAACATTAAAAAAAAGAATAGTTCACAGTTATTTTCCCCTACCATCAAGTATTCAGAAGCATGACCTTTGAAAGCAGCTTGTTAAGCCATCCAATGGCTCTATCACCCATTGTTCTTTATCCACCATCTTCCCAATGGAGAATACCTACAATACTAAAGCTCAGTAACATCACTAAAACCAGTATATGGAATTACCTGGCAGTGGGCTTAATACTGATCAACAATTCATGTTCTCATTCTTCCTCTGTGTCTGATGTCGTTAAAGAAATTTCATGAAAGATTCCCACTTCTATCACAAGATAATGTTTGTCAGCACTAAAAGAACTGAAGACTAAGACCATCCCCATAAGGCTTCTCCTCTTTTCCTTTAGTCCCAGGACAAGATTTTGGATCTTAAAAAATTCCACATGATTTTCATGATCATTATAAATGATAATCCTCCTTATCTATTCCTGTATACTTCCAGAATCCAGAGGTCTCAGACTGGAAATGTTGTCACTAAGTGTTTCTCTACTTCAGACAGGGACTTTCCTTCATAACCAGACTTAAGTTTCCTTTTGTGGTTTGGAACTGAAGAGTGTAAAGAACATAGGACTTGGGGTCACGAGGGCTGGCCTCTAGTCCCAACTTTGCCACCTGCTACCATTTTGGGTAAATAACCTCCCTTTCTGGGTCTCAATTTTTTCATCTGTAAAAGGGAAGACTTCAGTAATGTGCAGATTACATCACCACCTGTAGGGCAGGGAGAATTTATACATGGGTATTCATTTACATACTAAAATCTGATTTAAGGTTCACACCAGTCCACAGGTTTTATCCTGTAATAGTTCTGCCTTTTGTCCCATTTAGCAGAGAAAGAAACTGATGTTTCCTAACTGGGGTTAAGCTACAAGCCCTAGTCATGCAGTACAACCATCATCAGAACCCAGGCATGTGTCTAACCCAGGTGTGTGCCTGTGTTCACAACCAGGAAGCTCTGTACTTCTCAAACTTTTAGGTTCTGGGTCTTGCACAGCAGCAAGCTCTCAATAGCACTTGTTGAGTGACAGACTGGTTTTTGATTCAATTCGTGGAGTTTTACTGAGAACTTTTGTCTCTATGTCACTGTGCAAAGCCACACTGACATTTTAGACCTGATGATTCTTTACTAGAAGTGGAGGAGGGGGGTTGCTATCCTCTGTGTTACAGGATGTTTAGCAGCATCCCCAGCCTCTACCCAGCAGATGCCACTAGCACTCACCCTCCCAGACAGGACGATCAAATGCCTACAGGGAGAGCGGACAGGACTGTCCCCCCTTCTCCCCATTGAGAACCACGGCTATAAACAAAACACACTGAAAACACAGGAAAGGCAAAAGAAAAGAGCATTTGACTGATATCTGTATCAACAGTAAGAACAGAAAAGTCAAATAATTATGAGATTAACTACACATCCCTACTTATAAACACCCAACTTATAAGCATGCCCTCCATAATGACTCTACAACTAGAGCACTGGGAAGGATTTATACTCTTGATTCAGTACCTAAGGTAGGGTTAGGGGCAATTTTTTTGCTGCTGGGATCATGGCAGAAGAGGGAGTTTCTCCATTTCCAAGTTTTGGACAATGAGGAAGAAAGTAAGAAAAATGGTTTTCCTAGTACCCTATATCTAGGTGAGGACTCTGAAGGTATTTTCCAGTAGAATCAATGCTATCATGGTGAGGTTCTCAGGCTAGCCCACACAAGACCACTTTCCCTCCTAAGTGTTCTTTTGCCGTAGCAAATTCTGTGAAATAGCCTAGCAACCTGATATCATTTAAACCTCCATTTCCTACAAATATTAGTTCTAAATATACACTACATATTAGTAAGAAATTTGGGAACTTAGAGACTAAATGTAAGGGAAATAACCACCACGAAATCTTTTCTCTACTTTTCTTCCCCCCAAAAGTTCCCATTAGTAATAATCTATCTCCTTCCTCTTAGATTCTCCATCAAAAGTTATTATGTGGATATGAGAAACCCACATACACACTTTCTTTTCACTTCTTAAATCCATCTATAGTTGAGTTTTAGGGATTTTCCTGACATTTCTTTTGAAGTCGGTTCTTGGTGTGAAACTGTTTACAGAGGTGGGGTGAAGGACCCAAACTTTAAATATGCTAGAAAGCACAAGCTACAGTGTGGAAACACACTCGGGGACCCCTATATCAGAATTAGTAAGTTTCTGTCACCGACGGGAGTGAAAATCTAGAAGTGCTATAGATCATCAGGGACATTTCAGCTTACCATCATATTTTACAGACAAAATTACATTCCAGGAAGGGGAAGTGGGGAGAAGGGAGAATAGGTGTAGGGAGGGAGGAAAAGCCACATAAAAGTTCTGAAATATATCAATGTCTAGAAATGGCAAAGGAAAAAAAAAAGCAGCCTTTGGAGAATTTAAAAAACATGAAATAAAATATCTATCTTATTTCAGAATCCTGGAGTAAATAATCCTTCTGATGCCCCCACAGAGAGTCAAATCCAGCCAGCAAAACAAACACAAATACAAATAAATACTGGGCTGGAGAATTAGGAAAGGTACACAGAGGAATTCAAAAATAGGATGAAGATTTTGTTCAGAAATGGGATCCTTCCTCCCCCACCCCAATTTTTTTTTTTCTTGAAGTAAAATCCATTATTTTGAAAACACCATTTGAAATCCTAAAGAAATAGCAAACACAGTATTGTGGTATTCCAAAGTAATATCTCTTGTTTATAACCATATAAATTTAGCCCCTGGCACTACAGGGCTTATATAATCGAATAGAGTTATTTTAACAGCACCCTGTTAAAGAAGAAGCAAAATGTTCAGCTCATTTTCTCCAGTGGGAGGGACACATGGCCTCATGCAAGAGAGGCAACATGCCTAAGTCATTACCTCGGGAAAGCAATCCGTCAAAGCCGGGTCGCTCTGGCATGGCCAACACCACTGGCGAGATCACAGAGGCAGCCTCTGCTTGCAATTACCAGGGAAGGACCTTGGCTCTAGGCAGCCTGCTATCAATTACTGCCCTGGCCTCGCTGCTTGGACTTGTCAATTTCCCAGTGTCTTCTGTTTTGTAACAGTAAGAAAAAGGGCTCCTCCTGACTGATTCTTGGAAGTTTCTCATGTGTTGTGTCACTCCTTGGTGTCATTAACAATTCAATTAAAATTTCACAGCACACAGGCAGGCAGCACCGAGCAGGGGAGGGAAGTGGCCAGTAGTGGAGATTTCCAAAGAACCTGCAATGGGGCCACGTCGAATGAAGTGAATCCCATCTTGAATTTTCTTTGAGTTCACCAGTCAGGCTTGCATGTGTCTCCCATCTGACGCGATGCTGGCTGTCATCTTGGCAAGATGACATGTTTGATGTTCTCACCCCGCTGGGGGTGTAGTGATAGAAAGGAATTTCAGGCTGGCTAGAAACAAAATCTCACACATTATTTTACTAAAAGTTTTGGCTCCATAATGGATAATTGTAAATATTCATAATCAGCTCTATTAATCTACAGTGAGCTTTTTCTCCATTTGTTTTTCTTCATTGGGTTCTCCTGTTTTCTTGCTTTTTCAGAGTAGGGCTGTCTCTAAGCATTTAGAGACAGAGTGTAAATCACAAATTCTTTAGGAAGGTGGATGACTGGGAAGGCTCAGTCGGGATGGCTGGAAACAAGAAAGACTCACCACTGTCATTATTAACTCTGTGAAAGTGCAAACACTCCTTTGTCCCACTGAATGATGGAGCTACACATGCTCACGTGCTTTTAAGCGTCCCAAGGGTTTAGGGCAAAACCGAAAAAAAAAAAAATTTTTTTTCAGGCTTAAGACTTCTGAGGCAGCTTTCTCTCTAACCCTCTCAATGAGTTTAGTCATGCAAGGAAAGATTCTTTAAAGTTACCAAAGACTTTGTTTAATGCCCAAGAAAATGCAGACTGTCAGCACCCTTTGTCAGGTTTTGGTGGCTTAAGTCCATTTCCCAATACACTGGTGACCCTCCACCCCTCATTCACTAGTTTCTTTTTGACATCAAGCGCTCGATAATTGTTTGATTTCCTTCTAGGTAAAAGGAGATTAAATGCCCAGCTGCAACAGCTGACACACAAAAGGGAAAATATAGTTTAACCACCATATTTATCAAGATAATTTTTCTTCCACACACTGATTAATAACATTAGCCAACATCCCTTTTGCATGGGGGGGGGGGGGGGGAAGGGGGTGGGGAGAGACATGTCCCCCTCAAGAGTATCAGAAACAGGAGTTGACAGTTCAAGGCAAAAATGATTTGCATGTAAATTCTGATCAAAAGCAAGTCTGCACCCTGAAGTTGTCAAGTTTTGCTACCAATTTGACACTTAAATGGGCTATAGCAAAACTTGATTTAAACTGAAGAGGAAAAAAACATGGCAACTCAATTACCCCCTAGCAGATCGGATCTGGCAGCTGAGGTCAAACTTTTCACCCTGCCATTACATTTCTCAATACCTGATGCTTTAAACAAACACTATGTATTCCTCCTACAATCCTAGAGGAAAATGCATTTCTCAGGACTCCCTACTGTGCCCCAGATTAAAAAATAAAGTTTCACTTGTGTGGGATCTGGAGCCATTTTCTCCATGTAAATTTCTGAATAAATCAGGACTTAAGAAATGGCCTTTTACACTGGGAAAAACAGTCTCAGCCTTTAAAAAAAAAAAAAAAAAAAAAGGAAAGAAAGAAAAAAAAACTTTGTGGGGAAGATTTGTGGAGTACTAAAAGATGATTTAAAAACAAATATTCCCATAGCATTAGAGGCAAAACATTGACCTGTTTTTAGTTTGCTTTTAATATATTTCATATTTGAACTTCAGCTGAACAGCACATTAATTCAGCAGGGAGAAAAACAGCTAGCTAGTTCCAAATCAGCTCCAAATTTATGGAGGACAAAGTATCTCATAAGGCCCTGGGATGAAGGCTCAAAAGCAGGAAAGACCCAGTCTAATGATCCGGCTGGCCTCTGGGGGTTCCATCCCCCTCGAGTTAGAACACTGCAGTCCCCTGGGTCATTTAATCCCCCATGCGTTTTCATTCCTGCAACAATTTTTAAGCCAACAACTGTTTAAACTCTAATAAGTGCCCCAAAGCAGTTCCCAAACTGTTGTTCCCCCTTTTTTTTTTTTAAGTCTTATTTCCCTAAATTGGTTTTAACCTCCTTCTACAGGTTTTGGTTTTTGTTTTTTAGTATTTAGTTTTGAGAGACAGAGAGTGAGCAGAGAAGGGGCAGACACAGAATCCCAAGCAGGCTCCAGGCTCTCAGTGGTCAGCACAGAGCCCAATGCAGGGCTTGAACCCACAAACCGTGAGATCATGAACTGAGCCAAAGCCAGACACTTAACCAAATGACCCACTCAGGCGCCCCTAACCTCCTTCTAAAAAAGCAAGGAGTGTATTGATTTTACCATCACCCTAATTTCTAGTACTCATCCTGGGCAACCAGACAATGTGTAGGTAAAGGTCTTGCTTATTTAGCCAACAAATATATTGAGCATTTACTGGGTGCCAAGTACTGTGGTAAGCATGAGGGGCCCAAACATGATTAAGAGTTGCTCATGGCTGGAAAGACAATCACATATACAACTAATTATAATAATGCAGGGTAAGCATTGTCGAAGAGTTATATTCAAAGTATGAGATAAGATTTAACTGAAGGATTCATTCTGAGGGAGTGAAAGTTTAAAATTCCCCTGGTGACTGAAACTGTATCTATACTGGCATCTGGTGAATGATGGAGCGAGAGTGCCAATAGAGAAATGAAATATTTCTATGGGAATAAACAATGTGGAAATGAGAAAGCCCACTTGGCCAGACTCTAGGTAGATGAAGATACTATGAATAAGAAGCCTACAGCTACACAGATAGGATAAGTGTGCAAAACCACATTCGTCTTGTACCTGGCCTAGCCAGGGAGCCTACCATGTCAACCCCCAAACTTGGAGCACTCCCCCCACTGCTTTCTCTGAAATGCTCTTGCCTTTTGCTGTTGCACAAATATTCCAAGCTTGTTCTGGCCCCAGGGACTTTGCACATGCTGCTCTCCCTCTGTCAGGTACCTTTGCATAGCTCAAGCCACCTGATCATTCAGCTCTTTGCTTAAATGTCACTTCTCAGAACAATTTTCTCTAACATATCTACCTCCCACACACACTTTTCCGAGACACTAACTCCTTACACTCTGCTTTATTTTCTTCAGAGCATGTATGACTACCTGAGATTGTACTGTCTATTTATCGTTCTCTCCCCTTCACTGGGTTGTAAACAATGTAAGAATCAGGACTATAACCCCAGTTCCTGGTGTAACAGTATAGTAAATATATAGTAAATATGTTAATACCCACTAACTCCCTGGTAGCATTAAGCTAATATCCCTGAATTCAGGCTGTGAAGAAAATTAAGGCCCCAAACCATCATCACCACAGACCTGACTTACAGACCCTTGCATAAAAAAGAAATAACAGAAGAATGGATACAAATGAACATTTTTGAAACTCATAGACAGCCAGAAGAGAGAAATTACCAACATACCAAAAAAAGAAGAAAAAACAGCCATTTATCAGAAATCTCTGAGATCATTCTGAAAAATACACATTTAACTTTAAGCAGGTTCCCAGGTTTCTCACAAATCCCCACTCACAAGGGGAAACGATGTGAGAAGTTATAGTCTGCTTCTGAACATTTAAGCATTTTTATCAATATTATTTGCTAGTATAAATATTTTCCCCATAACTTTATATTTAAAATAGGAGTGCACCAAACCGGGACTTATAATGTGCAAAGGAAACAGTTCAGTCTAAGGTATTCATGACTTCAGTCACTCTCTCATAAAACAACAGATGAAATAAAATGTATGACATTCCCAAAGAGGGAGTTTCTCGTGTAATTCATCTTAAAATGCAATGTTCTGTCATCTCAAGTAACACTTACTGAAAGCAACCATCAATACTTTTTGTCAAAAGCCCGTACTCTGTGTAAAATGTTCCATCAATCTCTATTTACATAAAAGAAAAACTTCCAGTGTGGTTCTAACACACCGTCGAGGAGCATCTCTGTCTCCGGTTTCCATGCTCCGGTGAAAAATAATTTGACTGACACCAGAAAAATAAAGATGACCCTTAAAGGAAAGCTTTTAGGAAGGGAGAAACTACAAGGGGAAATACCTTAGTTGGTTGGACACATGTCCTATTGGAGAGATTTTCTTTAACCCTGAGATAGATTTTCTCTGAAAATTACAAAAATCCATTTTGCCAGGAAATCCCCTAAACAAGATTTTATTCAACTATATGCAAGCAATACTTGCCAACAACTAATGGAGAGATGGCACCCTGCTGATTCTAAATTTGAGTATGCAACCTGTACCACTCTGTTCCAAGCCAGAATTTTTAGCTTTAAGTCCTGCAGAATTTGAGTATCACATGAGGCTACAAGAAGGTCATCGCCTGGGGATGTTTATAAAACACACAAATTAAGGTATTAGCCTTTCACCTTGAGGGTCTGAAGATCAAATCCCAGCTTAGGTAACAAAACAGAAAGTCTTTCCAGCAGTCTTTTTCTAATACTTGGTTGCTGAAAACATACAGACCCTTTCATCTGACCCACACTGGCTCCGGCCTTGATGAGAAAGCTAAGAAATTTCAGGTCAAAGCCAAGAAAAACTACTCAATCCCCATCAGAGACGTTGAACTTCACGCCCAGTGACCCTTTTTGCCATTCTTCTTCCTACCCCTAGGACTTGAAACGTCTAGGGTTGAGGATTACACAAGAAACAACAATGCCACATACATTTCTTTAATCACCAATGTAAGATCCATTAGAAAATCACTCAAGCTTTCCTAATTATTCATTACACAGCATGCGTGAGCACCCAATATGTGAAATGCATGGTGTACAACTGAGCAGGGTGGACAGAGACTACTTGAAGTAGCACTGTGGAGCCCTGACCAAACCACTGTCCTCTGAGTCTCTGAAACTTGGTGTCTTTACCTATGAAACGAGCGAGTCTGGCCAGACCGGTAGTCTTCAAAGCGTGTTCCACCATGTGCAGTGTTCTGCAAAGAGCCTCAAGGGCCTTTTGGAGGGAGAGAGGAAGACTGAGCAAGCAGGTTCTTGGCCTCTCTTTGACACAGCAGCCTCATCACTATCTACTTTGTATCTAATGAGCTAAGAAAGCTGAAGGCTTCCTTTGCAACCACATCATTAGACCCCAGAGTCCTTTCCAGCTCTGCTACTGCATGACCTTACACTGTGGCAGAGCAGGAACAAACATCTACACCTCGCATCCATGTGAGACACACCCGACATCCCAGACATGGGGTTGAAGAGGATGGAGTGTAAATTGCTACGGTTCACGTTAGTGGCGTAAGCAGGACCAGCAGAAGCACAGTGAGCATCTTCAGAAGACAGAAACTGGGACTTAAGGGGGGTTGGAAAAGGGCATTCGACAGAGGCAGCAAACCAGATCAACAGCCAACAGCACAGAAACAAGGCCAGAGAACATGGGAAGCATAGGGTGTCCCTCTAAAACAGGAGGGGAAAGGTAGAGAGGATAAAAAGCAGAACCCTGCATGCCAGGCTGAGGATGCTAGACTCCCTGGGCTCAAGACACACTCACCACTAGTCATGAATGCAAAATGTCCACTGAGCAACCCGAGCTCACTTCAATGCTTTTCATCCCATCTGCAAATCCCATACACATTTGTCGGATCTTAATTTCTGTCCTTAAGGGCCTGGCTCGGGCTTCTTACATTTGGTAGTCAATACAGGCTTTGATAATAAGAATATCAATACAGGCTTTGATAATAAGAATAACGAGGATGAATTATGTGAGACACCATGCTAAGAACTGTACAGGAATGGTCTCAGTTAATTCTGACAAGCAGGGAGATAGGTACTTCACCATTTCACAGGGGAGAAAATTAAGACTTAGAGCCTCAATAACTTGCCTGATGTCACAAAACTAGAGTCAGAGCAGAACTCAAACACTGATGTACCTGACCCCAAACCCAGGCTCTTGGGCACACTGCCACCCTGATGATGATCCCCAGAGGCTGGGTCAAAAGCAGCAGCAACAATATAAAGTCTCCAGATGATGGAGAGAACACTTCCTTCAGGAGGCTTCATGGGAGGAAAAAAAAGGACAAGGCTTTGAGCTGAATGGGAAAAATCACTCCCAAAAAGTAAGGAACACAGAGGAAAGAGAAAGCTCATCAAAGACCTACAGCAATGGTGGAAAACCACCTCTTGGATAGTTTGGGCTTAAAGTTTCCTTCTTTGCTTTTGCTCCCAACATGAACCTGAGGTGAGTGAACAGCTGGAATATCAGAGCTTTCATGCTCCCTAGAAATTCTAGGCTTCAATCACCAACAATCAGGGGGACACCTACTATTTGTCCAGCTATGCTGGGTGCTATGAGGGACATAATGAGGACACCTTTTCCCCCCAAGGTTCTTGTAGTTAAATGTCAAGCAAGGCTTGAACACAGTCCCTTCCAGATCAAAAAATACTACAATGAAAGAACAGCAAGTGGTCCAACATATAGTTTGGTTGAGCAGTATGGGATGGACAAGTACCACAAAAATTCTGAGAAGGAATAGCACATTAAGAACCCAAGGAGCTAGGAAAGGCCTGGCACAATTTCAACTGGCCCTATAGGCATGGTTAAGACTTGGGTAGGCTAAAAGAAGGCAATGTTGAGGAAGCAGGGCAGATATCTCAGATGGTGGGGCAGCCAAGAGCAAAGCCAGGTACAGGAGTAGAGCAGGGAGTCCAGTACAGCTAAAGCACAGTGACAAGCAATCAAGTCAGACAGCAAGGATGTGGCTCTTCCTTGCAACACACAATCTAAATCATCCAATCCAACCTCTCATTTCACATGATACACGGAGTAATTCAGGGTCCCGTTCAAAGTCACTGAGTCAAGTTAGCAGCACAAGTAAATCAGGACAGCCCAAATCTCTGCTCCTAATCTAGGGCACTTTCCACTCTACCACACGTCCTCCTCCTAGAAGTAGAACCAATTTTGTCTTTCTAATGGCAGGGGTACCAGGAACCTCAAGGAGGTCTGTTCCAATGGTAAAAGGACTCCAACTTCATCCAAAATGCTCACTGGGCTTGTTTTGTTTTTGTTTTGTTTTTGTTTTTGTTTTTAAGCCCCATCTAATTTTTCCTAGGGTTTCATTCTGAAAATTCTTGAATGATCAACTTCTCTTCAAAAATCACCTGAGGGTTTCTTGGCCTGGGAACTGCATTAGTTAGCTCATCTTCTTCCCAAAATGCACTAGGAGAACATAAGAGATTAAGAGAGGAAAACCAAAGAGGAACCAAGTACTTGAATCTGAGTTTTTGCCTTTCACAGAGGGATCCCTGAGTTGAATAACAAATCTCTTAAGCTACGCTGACACAATGCTTCATGAAAAGAGGGCCAGAGTAAAAACCAATAAAAGAAACTAAAGGAAAGATGGATCTGAAGTAGAATTCTAGAAAAAAAATCAGACAACAGAGAAGGCTTATTACTCATTTGCGGTTGTTGGTGGGTGTCAATCTCACAAGAAAAACTCAGGTGAAATCTTTGTGATAATGATGTTCCGTCACAGTGGAATCCTGGTAAGGAAAAGGCACCCAAGAGTAACAGTCTAAAGAAAGCAACAACATCAACAACAACAAATTAATGACAATGAATTCCCAATTTTCCAGATGAAAAGAACAGTGTTTTATCAAAAATAGTCACAGATTCTGAGACACATTCACAAAGTATTTTTCTCCTATAGGTACAACCAAGTCCCCTTGTGGTGGACAAAGATATCTAAGTAAGTATGTTTCTATTTATTTTAGGTTTTGGGTTTGTACTTTGTTTTGTTTTTAATGAAGGTGTGGATAAAAAGAAATCCTGGTGCACAGTTTAAGCTCCCACTAACAAAACTTTCCCCTAAATCTGACCCCCATTACTTAAATGTAAACCTAATTAAGCTTAAAAGGGGAGGAAAAAAGAAAACATCATGTCCATTTCCTTAAGAGTCCTATTTTGGGATTCAAAATTCTTCAAAAAAGTCAAGCTTAAATTATTCAGCCATTCTGTGGTTTGAGTCAAGGTTTTATGAGCATTTTCTGTCCATCAGCAATCGTGGGTTGGGGGAAAAAAGAGACATCGTAATTCAGATGCTATTCCGGGGCTATGTACGTGGCCCAACACGATACTCAACGTCAGCTCGCCCGCCAAGAACTAACATACATTTTGGAAAGCAATCATTGACTTAAAAGCTAAAGATCAGAAACTACCGTCATCTTCCATTCTTACTCCCGAAGTTGACTCATGAATCCAGAACACCCCCTGCCAAAAACACACCCACAACATTGCAGAGCAAGCGAACAAAAGTTTCCAGAGTCTGGGTGGTTGCAAACAGTCTTAAATGTCACCCAGGTCAGTAGTACAATTTTTTTTTTTTTGCTCTTTTTTGGTTAACTTCAGGTTTAAGTATTCCGCAAAATTGGCAGCCTCAGACAGTGTCCACCCAATGTTATAGGCACCACACTTTGCACCAAGTAGATGTACAAAGTTATATGCCCAAGTGTGCAAAGTCATCACAGGTTTGTAACAGAAGCACCTCACAATTGAGCATCAGAATTACTTCAAATGTTCACCTTCACAGACCATGTTCTCTGTGAATGGCCTAAATCAAGCCACATATAGTGGGTGATTAAGAGATCATCAGCCTGGTGATGCTAGCAATGTCCAAGAGGAGACTAAAATTGGATTGAGGACATCAGCTGAACCACACATCAACCTACTCTGAAACTCACCCAGACACCTAACCAATATATTTCCTTTATTGTTGAAGCCAATTTGAGTGTCTTGTCACCTGCAATATAAACAGTGCTAATACTGTGATGCACATATTGCATGTACCTTTTATTATACTCATATAGGTCTTCTTATTCCATGATGATCCTTTCACGACAAGTATCACCTCTGCAAGGAGCTAACTCTTCCAGTTGCAATGAACTGTTGCCTCTCTTTCCCACTCAACTCAGGAGAAGTGGATCCAGCTCTCCTAGTGATGACACAGGGCAGGGAGAGCTTGCTCAGCAGCAGACCTTGGCCACTGCCCTGATCCCAACCCTACTTATCCAAAACATCAAAGAATAAGCTTCCCAAGTTTCCAGGATTTTCCAGAAAGTGATGCCCTTATATAGAACAGCCAAGAAAACATAGACATGAAATGTCATAGTTTATTATTGACACTAACTGTAACTGTGTCACTGGGAGAAACAGTGTGAGTGTACCCAGAGGTCTCTCTTACTCAGACCCAAGGGAACTCCTTTATAACTCAAAACTTTACACCCACAATATCAATGTTTTTCCTGCTGCACAAAACCTTTCCAGACTCTGTTTTTGGCCTTTCCTTGAGGTAGATTTGGATAGCAATTAGAGGTGGATCC
The DNA here is from genome assembly GCF_018350175.1 of Felis catus. Classification (NCBI taxonomy): domain Eukaryota; kingdom Metazoa; phylum Chordata; class Mammalia; order Carnivora; family Felidae; genus Felis; species Felis catus. Next base: position 35,859,519 of record NC_058378.1, on the reverse strand, counting down.
ACCCATAGTCTATCAATTTCATCTGTGTGTGGGTTTCTCCTCATTAAAATGTTATGAGGAACCCATTTGAAGAGTCAATGAGGAGCAGTGCATGGACACCTCAGCCTTTCCTGAAACTGACTTTTATTTTGTTCAACCCACAGTATGTTGTTAGCCCCTCCACCCACAGTTCAAAGGGTAAGAACATTCTACAGTTCTTTAGGTGGCTTCTCCTTCCAGAAAATCTGAGGGTTTTTTTTTTTTTAAATATACTTCATTGTCTAATAGACTGCCATACAACACCCAGTTGGGACATGCTTTTTGCAATTCTTTTCTACTTGCTATACAATAGATTCTTCCCCTGATCAATAAGTCACACCTTAGCCAGCATGGCCTATGTTCTGTCTTGTAGTAAAGTCAGCTGAGATTGTTCTCTCTCATCAGAGTCAGCCTCTTGAAAGCAAGGATAACATCTCTTCTTTAAACCCTGCAGTGCTTAGGGGTGCCTGGGTGGCTCAGTCGGGTAAGCATCCCACTCTTGGTTTTGGATCAGTTCATGACCTCATAATTACTGAGTTCAAGCCCTGTGTCAGGCTCTGGGCTGGCAGTGTGGAGCCCACTTGGGATTCTGTCTCTCTCCCTCTCTCTCTGCCCCTCCCCTGCTCGTGCTCTAAATAAAATCAACTTTAAAAAAAAAAAAAAAAAACTGAGCACCGGGGAGCCTCAGTTGGTTCAGCATCTTATTTTGGCTCATGTTATGATCTTGCAGTCATGGGTTTCAGCCCCTGCTCAGAGCCTACAGCCTGATTCAGACTCTGTGTGTCCTTCTCTCTCTGCCCCTCCCCTGCCCATGCTCTGTGTCTCTCAAAAATAAACATTAAAAAAAGGACAAACCAAAGAGACCCAAGCCAAGACACATAATAATTACACCATCAAAAAGTTACAGAAGAAAATATTAAAAGCAGCCAGAGAACAGCAGCTTATTAGGGACAAGGGAACACCCTCCCATAAGGCTATCAACAGATTTTTCAGCAGCAACTTTGTGGGCCCAGAGGGAGTGGCACAATATATTCAAGGTGATGAAAGAGAAAGCTTCCAACCAAAAATACTCTACCCAGCCAAAGTATCATTCAGACTGAAAAAGAGATAGAGTTTTCCAGAGAAGCAAAAGCTAAAGAAGTTCATCATTACTATACTGGCCTCACAAAAAACATTAAGACACTTCTTTAAGCTGAAAAGAAAGAGTATTAAGTAAGACCTAGAAAACATATTCAAGAATAAATCTCCCCAGAAAGGTAAATATATAATTAATGTAGTGGATCAATCACTTACAAAGGTAATACAGAGATTGAAAAACCCAAGCAGTATAAATCACTATTATTATAATGATTAATTAAGGAATACACAAGATATAAAGATGTAAACTCTAACACTGAAAACATGAAAGATGGGCAGAAGTACACTGACCTTTAGAATGGGATCAAACTTAAGTTGCTACCAACTTAAAGCCGACAGTTATAAATTCATTGTTCTATGTAAGCCTCATGGCAACCACACTGCAAAAACTTGTAATACATACATAAAAGACCAAAAAGGAAGGAACATAAGCATACTAACAAAAGAAAATAAAACCACAAGAGACCAAGAGATTTAATAAAGAACTACAAAACACCCAAAGAAACAGTTAACAAAATGACAATAAGCACACCTATCAGTAATTACTTAAAATACAAATGGACTAAATGCTCCCATCAAAAGGCACTGAATGGCTCAATGCTTAAAAAAATAAAACCCATCTATATGCTACCTATGAAAGATTTACTTTAGATGTAAGTTCACACAGACTAAAAACTGAAGGAAGGGAAGAAGGTATTGTATGCAAGTGCAATAACAACAACAAAAAAGCTGGAGCAGCTGTAATTCTATCAGACACAGAATTTAAAGCAAAGGTTATAATAATAGTTACAAAATGATAATAGCTACAAAATGATAAAGGGGTCAATACAACAAGAGGATACATTTGTAAACATTTATACACCCAACATAGAAGCACCTAAATATATAAAGCAAATATTAACAAACCTAAAGGAAGAAATCAACAGCAATAGAGTAATAGTAGGGGACTTTAATGCACCACTTACATCAATATACAGGTCATCCAGACAGAAAATCAATAAAGAAACTTCAGCCTTAAATGACATGTTAGACCAGATACACATTCTTCTTAAAGTGCACATGGAACATTTTCCAGGATAGATCATGCGTCAGGCCACAAAACAAGTCTTAATAAGTTTAAAAGGACCGAACTCATATCGAGCATTTCTTACTACAATGTATCAAACCAGAAATTACACAAAGGAAACTGGAAGTTTTACACATAGGTAGATATTACATATGAATTACATGTGGAAACATGCTACTGAACTAATGGGTCAGACAAGAAATCAAAAGAGTAAAAAAAAAAAAAAAAAACCTTGAGACAGGGGCACAGGGTTGGCAACGACTCTTGATTATGGCTCAGGTCATGATCCCAAGGTGGTGGAATCAAGCCCAAATCAGGCTCCACACTGAGACTGCTTAGAATTCTCTTCCCCTCTTCCCTTGTCCTTCCCCCACTCACACACATTCTCTAAAATAAAAATATATAAATAAAATAGCTGGAGACAAAAAATGTGAATATAACACACCAAAATTGTGGGATGCAGCAAAAATAATTCCAAGAGTTCTGAATCAATAAACAAACACTATCTTTGTTTTTGTTTGTTTTTTTTTAATTTTTTTAACGTTTATTCATTTTTGAGACAGAGAGAGACAGAGCATGAATGGGGGAGGGGCAGAGAGAGGGAGACACAGAATCTGCAACAGGCTCCAGGCTCTGAGCTGTCAGCACAGAGCCCGACACAGGGCTCGAACTCATGGACCGCGAGCTCATGACCTGAGCTGAAGTCGGCCGCTTAACCGACTGAGCCACCCAGGCGCCCCCAAACACTATCTTTGAACAACACAGTGGACCAGATGGACTCAACACTTACATACAGAACATTCTACCCAAAAATAACAGAATAAACATTCTTTTCAAGTACACATGGAAAATTCTCCAGGTTAAATCACATATTAAGCCACAAAACAAGTCTCAATTTAAGATGACTGAAATCTCATCAAGCATCTTTTCCTACCACAATGGTATGAAACTAGAAATCAATTACAAGATAGAAATGAGAAAAATCACAATCTTGTGGGGGCCAAAAAACATGCTACTAAACAACAAATTGGTCAAGGAAAAAATCCAAGAGGAAATCAAAACATACATCAAAACAAAAATGAAACACAATAGTCCATTGTGGGACACAGCAAAAGCAGTTGTTAGAAGGTTATAGTAATAAATGCCTACCTCAAGAAACAAGAAAAGTCTTAAATAAAAAATCTAACTTTACAGTTCAAGAAACTAGAGACAGAAAAACAAAGCCCAAAGTTAGAAGGAAGAAAATAAAGATTATAGCAGACATAAATGAAATAGAGACAAAAAAGACAGTGAAGATCAATGCAACTAAGAGCTGATTCTTTGAAAAGATTTTTTAAGGTGTGCCAAACCTTTAGCAAGACCTACCAAAAAAAAAAAAAAAACCCTCAAATACACAATATCAGGAATGAAAGATATGTTGCAACTAATACCACAGAAATACAAGGATCATAAGAGACTACTATGAACAATTATACACCAACAAATTGGGTAACTTACAAGAAATGGATAAATTCCTAGAAGCATACAAGCTACCAAGACCAAACCATGAGGAAATGGAAAATCTGAACAGAGTGATTACTAGTAAGGAGATTTAATTAGTAATCAAAAGCCTCCCAGCAAATAAAAGTCCAGGACCAGATGGCTTCTCCAGTGAATTCTACCAAGCATTCAAAGAAAAATCAGCACCAATCCTCCTCAAGTCTTGCAGAAAATAGAAGAGGGAACTGTTCCAATCTCATTTAGAGGCCAGCATTACCCTGACCCAAAACCAGACAAGAACTTCCCAAGAAAAGAAAATTACAGGCCAATACCCCTGATAACGATAGATGCAAAAATCCTCAACAAAATATTAGCAAACTTATTTCAACAATACAAGAAAAGGATCATACACCATGATCAACTGAGATTTTTCCAGGGATACAAGGATAGATTCAACATATGCCAATTAGTCAAGTGATACACCACATCAGCAAAGTAAAGGATAAAAATCTTATCTCAATAGATGCAAAAAAAAAAAAAAAAAAAAAAAAAAAAAGGGGGGGTCGGATTTGACAAAATTCAACATCCCTTTATGATTAAAAAAACACCCTCAACAAAGTGGGTATAGAGGAAATGTACCTCAACATAAATAAAAGCCAAAGCAAACATCATACTCAATAGTAAAATCTGAAACCTTTCCTCTAAGACCAGGAATGAGATAAGGATGCTCACTCTTGCACTCTTACCATAGTTTTGGAAGTCCTAGCCAGAGAAATTAGAGAAATAAAAAGCAACAAAACTAGCACAAAAGAAGTTAACCTGTCACTATTTGTGGACATATTATATACAGAAAATGCTGAAGACTAATAAAAACAACTTCAAATAAGTGAATTCAGTAAAGGTGAATACAAAATCAATATGCACAAGTCTGTTGCATTTCTATATACAAATAAACTATCAGAAAAAGAAAATAACTCCGTTTACAATTGCATCAAAAAAAAAAATACCTAAGATTAAATTTACTCAAGGAGGTGGTAAACCTGTATTTGGAAAACTATAAGATATTAATGAAATTGAAGATGACACCTATAAACAGAAAGATATCCCATGCTCATCGATTGGAAAAACCAGTACTTTGCAAATGTCTATACTACCCAAAGCAATCTGCAAATTTAGTTCAATCCCTATCAAAATTCCAATGGCCTTTTCCAAGAGAGAATAATCCTAAAGTTTGTATGAAACTACAAAAGACCCTGAATAGCCAAAACAATCCTGAGAAAGAACAAAGCTGGAGGCATCATGCTCCCTGGTTTCAAACAACATTACAAAGATGCAGTAATTAAAACAGTATGGTTTTGGCATAAAAGCAAACACACAGATCAGTAGAACAGAACACAGAGCCTAGAAATAAATCTAGGCATATATTATATAGTTATTTTACAACAAAAAGGCCAAGAATAAACAGGGAAAGGACAGTCTCTTCAGTAAATGGTATAGGGCAAACAGAATAGTCACTTATAACGAATGCAACTTGACCAGTATCTTACACCATACACAAAAATTAACTCAAAATGAATTAAAAACTTGAATATAAGACCTAAAACCACAAAACTAGCTAAGTGGTAAGCTCCTTGGCATAGGTGTTGGCCATGATTTTTAGAATGTGACTCCAAAAGCAAAAGCAGCAAAAGCAAAAATAAGCAATGGAACTTCATCAAACTAAAAAGCTTCTGCACAGCAAAGGCAACCAACAAAACAAATGAAAAAGCAACCTACTGAATGAGAGGAAATATTTGCAAATCATATCCGGATAAGAGGCTAATATCCACCATATATAAAGAATTCATACAACTCATTCAAAAAAAAAACTTTAAAAAATGGGCAGAGGATCTTAATAGACATTTTTGCAAGAATGTACAGATGGCCAAAGGTACATGAAAAGATGTCTAACATCATTAAGCATCTGGGAAATGCAAATCAAAACCACAATGAGGTATCATCTGACACCTGTGAGAATGGCTATTATCAAAAAGACAAGAAATAAGTGTTGGTGAGGATGTGGAGAAAAGGGTACCCTCATCCACTGTTGTTAGCAATGTAATTTGGTATAGTCACTATGGAAAATAGTATGGAGGTTCCTCAAAAAATTAAAATTGGAACTACCATATAATCCAACAATTCCAATAAAAAATGAAAACACTAAGTCAAAAGGTATGTGCACCCCCATGTTCATTGCAGCATTATTTCCAGTAGCCAAAATATGGAAACAACCTAAGTGTCCATTCAATGGATGAATGAATAAAGAAATCTTGTGTTTGTGTGTGTAAACACTCTGGAACAGTATTCAACCATGAAAAAGGATGAAATCCTGACAATTGTTACAACACGGATGGACCTCAAGGGCATTATAACTGAAGTAAGTCAGAAAAAGACGAATACCATATGATCTCTCTTATACATGGAATGAAAAACAACAACGACAACAACAAAAACCCACCCCAAGCTTATAGATACAAAGAACAGACTAATGATTGCCAGAGGTGGAGGTGGGAGAAATGGGTGAAGCAGATCAAAAGATTAAAAGAAAACGAGACAATACTGTGTCCAAAAAGAAAAGCTGGGCACACACTAGCTACTTAAACTATCTGTCAGAGAACCAGACAGTATGTAACAAGCCAGTGAAGAATGCTGGCTTTACAACCAAAGGGAATCAAGTTCTAACACCATCTCCTCTGTAATCCCTACAGTGCTTAGAACAAGACTTAGTACAAAACTAGTAAGTCTCCTGTATTTTGCACCAGTCTCTCAGATTCCACTCAGAGCAAAGAAGGGTGGGAGTCTGACAGTCAGGCTAAGCCTGGCTGTTAGGACCCTAAGGTATGTTCATGTTCACACATGCATACACACACACACCCTTTGCTAACCCTTCCTAAAGCCAAGCTCATCATGATTATGAAAGAAGAAAAACTACAGTTCTATTTTCTCTTCCAGGGCCTCTGCTCACATGGTTCCCCTGCCCAATTGTCCTTGCCCCCTTTTTTGGAGGATAACTCCTTGGCCTTCAGGACAAACTCCACTGTCCAGCAAGTTTTCCTGATCCTGTGTTAAGTGCCCCTTTGATGTATGCACAAGCTCCCTGTACCACTCCTACCATAGCACTTGTCACACTGTTACTTCTGCCTGACTGGTCTGTTTGCTCTGCTGATAGGATCCATGAGGACAGGGATCATGGGTATCCTGTCCTCCACTATAATCCCAGGGACCAGTACAGTGCCTGGCATACACAAGCACTCAACAGATGTTACCAATGCAAGAAGGGATCTTGCTAAGCCTCAATCTTCTCAAATGTGAAATAGAAAATGTTTCATTTATAGGACGATTGTGAAGAATGAGGATATATGTGACAGTCCAGTAACAACTGCCATTCAATAAATTATATATGCTCATTGAGGCTGTGAACAGTGAACTATTTATTACCAAAAATCCTTGGTGATGAAATGGAGAAATCCAAACAACCAAATTCAATACAAGGGGCCTAAGTGCCACCATTAATCGTTTGAGGCTTTCTGAAAGATACATCCCCAAAGCCTGTCTTTAGGTTCTGCTTCTAATAAAACCACTTGGGAATTTGGAAGAGAGGAAGCTTGGGCTGTGTTCCAAGTAGCCCCATGTTATTTTCCAGTCTCAGTGAGCCATTACCTGAAACTAAGGGTCTAATGGAAGGGAATGCAGAGAAAAGCTGTTCCCACAGTAAAGGAATGAGGCAAGCTGATTTAGGAGTCAAGATTCTAAAGGATCGAAATATACACAGATTGGCACAGCAAGCAGGGTGAAGAATGGGGGCACACCTTTCACAGCCAGGAAACATCAGGGATGAGTCAACACTGAGGCCAGCAAAGAGAAGGGGGCAGACTACAGGTTCCTTCATTCTAGGAAAAACTCTTAGGCATCTTGTCATTTGTCATCTGACCCAGGGTACTCTGTACATTTCTATCTTTGAAATCCTGTGATTTTGTGATACAATTAACAACTCCTTCCTTAGGAGAGTGACAAACGACACCATCTCCTCCATGACCTCCATGGAGATTCACCAAGAATTCCCATCCATCATTGTCATCAGTACTTTCTTTTTTCAAATTGTGTAAGAAGTATATACATTTTTCCCATTCTCTACGATAATCATAAAGTGTATAACGAGGCAGAAGCAAATACCCATAATTGTACTGGCATGTTTCCCTCAATGTTACGTTTAGGTTTTGTTTTTTCCAAGTTCTACGCAAATCTTTTCAAGAATCTAAAAGACCCCCATGGTTTGTGGCAGGAACAAACTATGCAGTCCCCCTTGCTTTTTCCTCATCTCTCCCTCCACTATCTCTTTGGGCTGATACTTAGGTATTCTCCTCCATGTTTCTGATTTACAAACAAGTTTGCTATTTTTCAGTTTCTGTCAATTTCCCACTACAGCTTACTCTTTCTATGCTACAAATGTGGACCATTTCTATCTGCCCTCCATTTTCCCAACATGGTCACATTATAATTGGAGTTAGAGATTTTTGTTCATAATTATAGTGCTTGTGCTATGATTGTGTAAGATCTAGAAAACAGATTTTTTTCTTTCCGGCAAACTTTTTTGGTTTACTCAGCAGTTAACAATTATCTAACCAATAAAAAGTTCAATACCAAATTCCAGCCAATTCTTAAAGCTTCCTCTCAAAATGTCCAGATGCATCACATGATAGAGTATTTATCATCCTAGGGCATCTCTCCTGAAGTTCTCTCTCCTGACTACTCTACACCAATAGCCCTCCAGGCCTGGTACACAACCACCATCTTGAGATTTTCCTTGTCCATCACCCTGTAGATGCCCTTCCCCTCCCCCCAGCAACATCTCTTTCTTGTATACTGTTTTGAACAAACGCCCTCTCCAGCTGATTCCTAAAATGGTAAAGTTTTTGCAGCATTCCATACTTGATTCATCTAACCCTTAATCTTATCTTCATCTTACCCTAAATCTTGTTTGGCTTATGACAGACTTCCTGGTTAAATATCATTTCCTTTTGGAATTTTGAAGACATTGGTCCCTTATCTCCTAGCTTCCAGTGTTGCTGCTTGGAACTCTGAAAGTCTTCTGCACCATGATTCTTTATGTAGGACATGTTTCTCCAGTACCTCATATTCTGAAATTTCCCAAATACGTGTAGCAGTCTGAGTCGGTTTTCATGGTGGCCCTTGGTGGAATCCTACAATCCGGAATCTCATGTATTTCAGTTCTGGAAATTTTCCTTGAAATCATTTCTCTTCTTTTCTATAGCTCCAATTATATGAACATTAGGCCTCTTGAGCTTTTTTAATTTTTCCCCCTCTATTTTCATCTCTGCCTTTTCTTACCCTACTTTCTAGGAAAATTACTTTCTGTAGATTTTTCATTTTCGTTTCCATGTTCTTAATTTTCAAGAGCTCTTTTTCCCATTATCCACATGTTGTCTTCATGAGATCCTATTCGTATTTCAGGGCTACATTACCTTCTTTCATCTAAGTTATTGACAGCAGATTTTTACTCTTAGGCTTTCTTTTCTCAGGCTAGTCCTTGATTGCTCCAAGTTTCTTTCTGGTCTGTTTTAACCTCTAGCTTTTATGTTGGAAGCTTCTCACAGGTATCAGGAAATCCTTAGATTTTATCCAGTATTTAAGAATGGAGAGGGATTGGGCACCTGGGTAGCTTAGTCGGTTGAATGTCCGACTTCGGCTCCAGTCATGATCTCGCAGTCCATGAGTTCGAGGCCTGTGTCAGGCTCTGTGCTGACAGCTCAGGGCCTGGAGCCTCCTTCAGATTCTGTGTCTCCCTCTCTCTCTCTGCTCCTCCCCTGCTCACACTCTCTCAAAAATCAAGATTAAAAAAAAATTAAAAAAAAAAAAAAAAAAAAAGAATGGAGAGGCATAAACTGACTGGAATCTCAGATAAGAGAACTTCTCATCTGAGATTCACTCTAGAGTGATCTGGCCATTTAGCTGAGGAACTTCCAGGGGAAGTCCTTTCAGCTTGTTCCTTGGGCTAGTGTCTCCCCAACCCTTGCTTCTGGGTAAAGACTGGACTACCTCAGTCCTAGAAGCCAAATAAGTAGAGACCATTGCATGAGGGTGAGGAGTGTCTCAAAATCCTCTGTGCAGATGTTCAATTAATACACGCAATTACCTGGGGCACCTAGGTGACTCAGTTGGTTCAACGTCCAGTTTTGGCTTAGGTCATGCTTTACGCAGTTTGTGAAATCGAGCCCCACGTCAGGTTCACTGCTGTCAGCATGCAGCCCACTCAGATCCTCTGTTCTCCTCTCTCTCTGTCCTTCCCCACTCACACACACTCTCAAAAATAAACATTTAAAAAAATACATTCAGTTACTTGCTGTCTATAGGGAACTCCTACACTCAAAAGTGACTGGGGTTTATTCTCTCCCCAGAAGAAAACTCCAGCCTTTTTCCAGAGTGACGGAAGAGTAGTTAACACACGGTTCCAGGTTTGGGAAGAATTATGTAGTGTCAATCAAACTGGTTCTCAGCTTTTCCTCCTCCTGGCTTAGGATTCCATCTTCCTTATCTACTTTCTAACTGGCAGAAATCTATGGCTAACATTAAAAGATGATCAACACCACTGGTCCTTGGGGAAATGCAGATCAAAGCCATAATTAAATACCACCTCATAGCCACTAGGATAACTATAATTTATGTGTGTGCGCGCACACGCGTTTAAGATAACAAGGGTTGGTGAGGATATCAGGGAAATTAGATCCTCATACATTGCTGATGTGAAGGTAAAATGGCACAGCTGCTGTGGAAACCAGTTTTTCAGTTCAAGAAATTACCATATGACCCATCAATTCCACCCTTACGTATACATCCAACAAATTAAAAACAGGTATTCAAAAATGTGTACAAGAATATTCATAGCAGCATACACAATAGCCAAAATGTGAAAACCCTAATATCCATCATCCAACAAATGGATAAACAAAATGTGGTCTATCCATACAACAAAATAATCATTCACAGGAAAGCATGAAGTACTAACACATGGATGAAAACACGTGGTTAAAAACACTATTCTGAGTGCATGAAGCTACACAAAAAGCCACTTATTGTTTGATTCCAGTTACGTGACATATCCAGAAAAGGCAAAGTCACAGAGACAAAGCAGATTCGTAGTTGCCCTGAGGGTATGGGGACAAACTAGTGGTTGCCAGAGGGGAGGAGATGGTGGGATGGGGGAAATAGGTAAAGGGGATGAAGAGACACAAACTTCCAGTTATAAACTCACTAAGTTACAGGAATGAAAAATACAGCATAGGGAACATACTCAATAATATTGTAATAACTTTGTATGGTGACAGATGGTAACTATACTTATGGTGATGAGCACTGAGTAATGTACAGGATGGTTGAATCACTGCACTGTATACCTGAAACTGAAACATATGTTAACTATACTTAAATTTCAAAAAAAAGGCATTATAAGGTTGGATCCAACCTTCAAGGAACTTACTCTTAAGATTTAAAAATTAATAATCATGAAAGAAAACCACACTATGCAATAAATTATTGTGGCCAGAACAGTCCAAACAGTCTGTGTCATGGAGATCAAAGAAAAAGGCTATTGCTGTTACTGTAATAAAAGGCTTCACAAATAACCAGTGACTTGGTGCTGGATAAGAAATAACCTCAGAGAAGATTATCCTAGTAAGTTGTGTCAGAAATGTGATAAACACAGGAAAACATATTTATGGTATGCATGGTCTGGAGACCAACTGGGCCAGTTTGTAATAAGCTATATCCTAAATAAGTGGTCTGGGGTCAGATTGTAAACAGCTTATGTGCTATTTTGACATTTTCAAAATATACACACACGTATATGTACGCATGTATATCTATATATATGCATATATAAGCTTCCAGATAAAATTATCTCAAACTTGGGTTCTCCAAGTCATGCTAAACGTTAGCCAACACATTCAAAATCCTTCATACTGGATTAATTCTAGGCATTTCCATTTTCAGTTTGTTTTTTTTTTTCAACATTTATTTTTGGGACAGAGAGAGACAGAGCATGAACGGGGGAGGGGCAGAGAGAGAGGGAGACACAGAATCGGAAACAGGCTCCAGGCTCTGAGCCATCAGCCCAGAGCCTGACGCGGAGCTCGAACTCACGGAGCGCGAGATCGTGACCTGGCTGAAGTCGGACGCTTAACCGACTGCGCCACCCAGGCGCCCCTCCATTTTCAGTTTTAAAGTAAGACAAATGGCCCAGATCATCATCAAGTACATACCCCAATCTGCTCAATTTTAGTACCCTTGGCATGACAGGCCTGAGCTTACACAACTGCCTAAAGTTCCACATAAAAGGCACTCATGAACCATACTCTGACTCAGCCCTGGAGGTAAGAACAAACAATGCTAGCTGGTAAGCAAATAGCCTCTGAAGGCCAAACACTCTCTCCTTCCCGTTTAATGGGAGATAACCAGAGAACTAGGAAATGTGGCTACTGCAAAGCAATGGGTGGTCTGCAGATTTGTCAATAGCCTGGGAGGGAGGGTAAAATCATCACCCAAATCTCTGTATGCAATGCTAGCCTTCCCACTAATTCTAGGACTTATGCAAATATATGTTGGGTTTCAATCGTTTGTACCTAAAAGGGTTTAAAAGGGTGGGGGGTTCTGATTGACACATACCCCCACTAAGCCCCAATACTACTGAGCCTAGGCATCACACTTCAACTAGTTCTCAAACTCTAGCGCCCATTAAATCAGCTCAGCTGTCAATTCCTTGGATGTCTTAGCTCTTCATCTTATTTACATCTCAAATATTTAATGATGGATGGATGGATGGAATGAAATCAAGACAGAAAAGACTTAACCAAGAAATAGAAAAAATATTGAAGTTTCTGCTTAATTTCTTATTCATCTTCTTCAAATTCTCTGAATCCTGTGTATTAAGATTTCCCATAGGTCTTCATCTGATGGCTACAAAGGCCACCGTTTTAAGGGAGGAAAACATCTACACAGAGAATTCCATTAGGGTAATCTGTACCAACTTCCCAAATCCTATCCCAATGATCCAAGCAGAGTAACAAATAAAGGATGGCTAATGTTTTGAGAGTCTGTGTACTCTCAAAGTGAGGCACCTCACTAAGTGCTTTGTAGATACTGTCTCAGTCATCACCAGGGTCTTCAAGTATAGATATTTGATCACCATCATACAGATTAGGAAACCAGGAGCTGAAAATCTTGCCAAAGGTCATACAACTACACAGACAACAGATTCAAACTCACATATTTCTGTCTCCACAATCAAGATCAGTTATTTATTGGGTAGATGCCTACATGACTTGAGGGTCCCGAAAAGACCAATCTCCTCAAAAATGTCCCTTCCCAAGGCTAGAAATTCTACTAAAAACTCATTCTTTAGATTACTATGTTCCAGACTCATTTATAATCTTAATAACTTACATTTATATTAACCCTTCATTAGTCATGAATCACTTTCACATAAATTTTGTTTAATCTTCACAGCAACCCCATGAAGCTGGTATCTTATCCCCATACTGCAAATGGGAAAACCAAGGTCAGAGAAGAGACATGTCCAAAGCAAAGCCATCAAACACTAGCATCCTCAAGTCTTCCAACCCCGTGTTTCAGATGCTTCTTCTATAGGCAAATTGTCAAGTGGAGGGCTGACACTACATCAGACACTAAGGGGACTGGTGCCTCAGAAAGGAGCATAGGAGAAGGGGTGCTGGAGTAGACAGAGGTGAAAAGCACAGAATGGGGAAGCTAAAGGCCAGCTGCCATCACAATCTGCCCTGGGCTTAAAATTGCTCTGAGATGTTCAGATGTTATCAATAGAGTCACTACACATCCCACTCTGGGACAGCCCTGGGTTAGGCCAGTTTCCCCAGCATAACTATTAATAGCTCCTCCTTTTCTTTTCAAAAGAATCCCAGTTTGGACAGTAAGTTGTATGGTCACTGCAGTTACTACACATCCCCAGTAGAGATTTGAGGGGAGGTCCCTGTACCACACAGTACCCACATGGCTCCCAGCTATGTGTGTTTCAAGTCTGTGCAATTGAATCTTTTTGCTTCCCACTTCAGATGAGATATATTAAAAAAAAAAAAAAAAAAAAAAAAGATTATAACAGTTCAGAGAGAGGCCCCTGGGCAGCAGAACTGGGCTCCGGTTGTACCAGTGCTTTTTCTCCTTCAGTAATTACCAGTTGCTCAGCAAGCTTAGCACCAACACCCGCATCAGCCACCATGTAATTATGGGAAGTCTTGAAAGAAGGACTAGCTCAATGTGACACAGCCTTTTCCAGGAGGACACATGAGCACACACGCTCGTGCGCCTGTCCTCACAGGCTCTCTACCCAGGGAAAGCCAGTTGTAACAGGAACAGCTTGCATGTGGACAGTAATTTACCATTTATGAAGCTCTCTTGCCCACATTACCCCCTTCCCTTTCCAACACCCTCATGATGAAAGAGAGCAAGTGATAGAAGCTCCAATTTACAAGTGATAAAACTAAGGTTCAAAAAGAGAAATGACTGCCCAGGGTCACACTACTGGAAGGACACCAAGTCGGGACAAGAATGATGCTCAGATGTCCCCTCTGCCACCACACCACCCCAGGCAGGAGTGTTCAGCTCAGAGCCAGCTTCTGCTGTGCAGAGGACAGAGGGACAGCCTCTACCCTCTCTACATCCAGAGAGATCACTCCCTCAGCTGCCTCTGTGTCCACTTGACCTGGAGCTTCAGTCTTGTCTCTACCCCCTCCAGATACCTGCTTAGGGGTCATTTCAGTTCAGTTAGTGGTTAGTAAATGAGTCATTCATGTTCAGCCCCAAGGTAACATAAGTGTTGGCCTCAGACCCCACAGAGTTAATGATCCCATGGTGTAGGACAAAGGAAGGGAGTCTGGCACTCAAAGCTGAGCACCCAGGTCTCCTCTGACACAAGCTGGGTGACTCAGACAATTTGTCTCACCTCTTTTTGTTTCAGTTTCCTTCTCTTTAAAATAAGGGTGGACTAAATTAGAGTTGCAATCTGGTGGCCAGAAGGCTATACCACTTCCCCCAGATAACCTAGAACCGGCCTCCACAGCTTTTTTTTTTATTTCTTAACACCTCTCTTTACTGACCCACCACTCCTAAACCTCCACAAAACTGGTTTGCCCTTTCATGTTCTCTGCATGGAGGCTTTTAATTTGTGACCCTTAAATCAGATGACCTCTAAGGCCCTTCCAAATGAATGTTCTGGGTTTGGGAGGTGGTGGCAATTCAGTCTCTGGAGCCAGACTGCAACTTACTAGTTGTATGACCTCAATGAAGTTATTAGCTTCTGCCCCAAGGTACTGAATCTGCTGAGGATAATCACAGTACTTACTTCATAAGGTTGTTATGAGGACTCAGTCAGTGCATTTAGAGAGTATGGAATAGGGCCTGCCTTAGAGTTAGGTGCATGTACACTTGACCTTTGAACAACACAGGTTTGAACTGTGTGAGTCCACTTAGATGTACGTTGTTTTTTATAAATACATTACTGCAAATATGTTTTCTCTTATGATTTTAACATTTCATTTTATCTAGCTTACTTTATTCCAAGAATAGAGTACACAGTCTATAATACACAAAATATGTTTTTATCGAACTGTTTACACATCCATAAGGCTTCTGGTCAATAGTAGGGTGTTAGGAGTTAAGTTTTGGGGGAGTCAAAACTTTCATACACACATTTGTGACTGCCCAGGTTTGGGGAAAGTGGTGATGCAATGCCTCCCCATTGTTCAAGGGTCAACTGTATTTAGTAACAACGACTTTCTACTTCTACTGCCGCAACCACGAAGTACAAGTGTTAAGAATGCAACAAATAGAACCAAGAGCCAAAGTAGATAGATGGGAGTTTTAAAAGAGGCTTTCTCCCCTTCTGTTCCAAGAGAATATCCAAATCTCATCTTCATCTGATCTTCATCTCTTCACACTCTGACAGTGATGCCTTTGGGCTTCCTTTTTTTGTTTGGTTTGGTTTGGTTTTTTAAACATTTTTTTTCTCTAGAGCAGTTTTAGGCTCACAGCAAAACTGAGCCTAACATACAGATTTTCCCATATACCTCCTGTCCCAACTCATGCATAGCCTCCCCCTTTATCAGCATCCCCTTATTTGTTACCACTGATGAATCTACATGGATACATCCTCATCACCCAGAGTTCAGTTTACATTAGGGTTCATTTGTGGTATCGGACATTCCATATGTTTGGATAAACATCTAATGATGACCCGTATCCACCTTTAGAGTATTATAGTTTTTACTGCCCTAGAAGTTTTCTGTGTTCTGCCTACCCATCCTCCATCTCTCCACCAAACCATCATAAACACAGCTATTTTTTACTATCTCTAAAATTTTGCCTTTTCCAGAAGGTCCGAGTCATAGTGTGTAGCCTTTTCAGGTTGGCCTCTTTCACTTGGGGATGCGTATTTGAGGTTCTTCCAAGTCTTTTCATGGCTCCACAGCTCATACCTTAATAGCACTAAATAATATTTCATTGTCTGGATACACCACAGTTTATCCATTCACCTACTGAAAGACATCTCAGCTACCAACATATTGGGCAATTATGATTAAAACTGCTATTAACATCTACATGCGTGTTTCTGAGTGAACATAGTTTTCAATTCCCTTCAGTAAGTACCAAGGAGTGTGATTGCTGGATCATATGGTACAAGTATATTTAGTTTTATAAGAAACTACCATATTGTCTTTCAAAGTGGCTCTAACAGGGGGCACCTGGGTGGCTCAGTCAGTTAAGCATCCAACTCTTGATTTTGGTTCAGGTCATGATCTCATGGTTTCTGGTGCTGGTGGCGTGGAGCCTGCTTGGGATTCTCTTCCATCTCTGCCCCTCCCCTGCTCACACTGTCTCTCAAAATAAACCTACTTAAAATTAAAAAGTGGCTTTAACAGTTTGCTATCTCAGCAGCGATGAACGTGAGCTCCTATTGCTCCACAGCCTGGCCGGCATTTAGCATTGCCAGTGTTCCACATTTGGGCCATTCTAACAGGCAGGTTGTAGTATCTTGCTTTAATTTGCATTTCCTTGATGACAAACAATGTGGAGCATCTTTTCATGTGCTTATGTGCCAGCTGTAGATCTTCTTGGGTTAAGTGTCTGCTAATATCCTTGACTTTTTTTTAGTCAAGTTGTTTGTTTTCTCATTGAGTTTTGGTTTACTTTTGAGAGAACGCAAGTAGGGGAGGGACAGGGAGAGGGGGACAGAGGATCTCTGAAGTGGGCTCTGCAGTGACAGCAGCCACCCCAATGTGGGGCTTGAATTCAAGTGACCGGAGATGAAGCTGGACACTCACTCAACTGAGCCACTCAAGTGCCCCTTTTCTCATTGAGTTTTAAGAGTTATTTCTATATTTTTGACAAGAGCCTTAGCAGATGTGTCTTTTGCAAATATTTCCTCCCAGTCTGTTGCTTTTCATGTCTTTTTCTTGACCTTGTCCTTTGCAGAATGGAAGTTTTAATTTCAATGAAGTCCAGCCTCTCAATTACTTCTTTCATAAATCACGTGTGAAAAATTCACCATCTCACCCAAGACCTAGGTTTTCTACTATTATCATCTAAGAGATAGTTTTTTAGTTTCACAGGAGTTTTATAGTTTTACATTTTACACTTAGATCTATGATCCTTTTTGAATTAATTTTTGTGAAGGGTATAAGGTCTACACTTACATCATTCTCCTGCATGTGGATATCCAATTGCTGCAGCACCATTTGTTGACTTTTTTGTTCTATGAAATTCTCTTCGCAACTTTGTCAAAGATCAGTATACTTACATGAGTCTTTTTCTGGGATCTATTCTGTGCCACTGATCTTTCTTTCACCACTGTCACAGTATTTTGATACTGTAAGTACACTTGATTCTCTTGAAGTTGGATAGCGTCACTGTTCCAACTATGTTGTTCTTCAGTACTGTGTTGGTTATTCTGGGTCCTTTGCCTGTCCACATAAACTTAAGAAATCATTTGCTGACCCCCACAAAACAGCTTGCTGGGATTTTGCTATCTCACCAGAATCAGAAGTATGTTGAATCTACAAATCAAGTTGAGAAGAATTGGTATCTTGACAACATTGAGTCTTCATATTCATTAACATGGAATTCAATAACCTGGGTGGCTCAGTCAAGCATCCGATGCTTCATTTCGGCTTAGGTCATGATCTCGTGGTTTGTGTATTTGAGCCCCACAGAGTTTTAATTGTCTTCATATAGATCTTATACCTATTTTGTTACATTTATACATATGTATTTCACTTTGGTCAGGGGTAGTAGCTAATTTAAATAAGTTTTTCATTTCAAAGTACAGTTGTTAGTTGACAATATATAAAAGTAAAATGGTGGACTTTTGTACATTAACCTTCTATCCAGATTTTTGTCAACGGTCAGACTTTGTACATTGTGTCATCCGCAGAGTGTTATTTCTTTCCTCCCATCTGTATACATTTCCTTATCTTCTCTTATTAGGATTCTCAGGGACCTTGTCCCTGGTCTTAGTGAGAAAAAGTAAATTTTTTACCATTAAGTATGATGTTAGCTAGGTCTTTTTTATGAATGTTCTTTATCAAGTTGAAGAAATGCCTCTATTCCTAGTTTACTGACAGTTTTTTACCATGAATGGGTACCAGATTTTGTCAAATGCTTTTTTCACATCTATTTGTATGATCATATGATTTTTCTTTAGTCTACTGATGTGATGAATTACATTGATTTTCTAATGCTAAATCAGTCTTGTATAACTGGAATAAATTTTACTTGGTTGTGGTGTATAGTTTTTTTATACATTGTTGAATTCAAGGTATACTTCGTTGAAGATTTTTTTATCTGCATTCATGGGAGATACTATATTCTCATTTTCTCGGGTCTTTGGCTTTGGCATTAGAATAAGGCTGGTCTCACAAAATAAGTTACCAAGTATTCCCTCTGCTTCTATCTTAAAGAGATTGTAGATAATTGGTATTTCTTCTTTAAATGTTTGGTAGAATTCAGCAGTGATCCATCAGGCTTGGTGCTGTTTGGGAAGGCTATTGTTTTTTAATTTCTTTAATAGACATGGGCTTATTATCAGTTTCTTCTGGAGTTTTGGCAGATTAGGTCTTTCAAGGAACCGGTCCATTTCACATGGTTCATCAAATCTATGATCATAGAGTTGTTGATTTTTTTCTGTTATCCTTTTAAACTCTGTAAGATCTAAAGGCACTTAGGTGGCTTAGTCAGTTAAGCATCCAACTTCAGCTCAGGACATGATCTCC
The DNA here is from genome assembly GCF_018350175.1 of Felis catus. Lineage (NCBI taxonomy): Eukaryota > Metazoa > Chordata > Mammalia > Carnivora > Felidae > Felis > Felis catus. The sequence goes on along the minus strand of NC_058378.1, from coordinate 35,840,469 downwards.
TAACTCAGAAGTTCGAGCCCCACATCGGGCTCTGTGCTCACAGCTCAAAACCTGGAGCCTGCTTCGCATTCTGTGTCTCCCTCTCTCTGCCCTTCCCGTGCTCACTTGCGTATATACATGTTCTCTCTCTAGCTCTTGGTCTCAAAAATAAACATTAAAAAAAATTTTAATGAATAGAGTCCATGAGATCTGTAGAGAGGTCTCCTCTTTCATTAACACTATTAGTAACTTGCGTCCTCTCTTCTTTTTAGTCTGGTTAGAGGTATTTAAGTTTTATTGGTCTTTTCCAAAGTTCCAGCTACATTGGTTTCCTCTACTGATTTTCTGTTTTCAATTTCATTAATTTCTATTTTTCACTTTTTACTCTTAATATGAAGTAACTAGAAAAGAATACATTAAGATTAGATTGGTGGCACCTGAGTGGTTCAGTTGGTTAAGGGTCAATTCTTGATCTCGGTTCAGGTCATGATCTCCCAAGTTCATGAGATCAATGTTCCGTATCATGTTCTGTGCTGGTAGCACAGAGCCTGCTTAGGATTCTGTCTCTCCTTCTCTTTGCTCCTCCCCAACTTGTGCTCTCACTCTCTCAAAACAAATTTAAAAAAAGATTAGATTGACTTCATAGCTTTCTAACAAATGCATTCATGGCTATCAGTTTCCCTCTAAGCACTGCTTTTGCTGCATCCCACAAATTTTCATTTTTTGAAGATTTCTTCTTTGACTCATGTGTTACTTCCAAGTGTGTTATTAGCTGTGCTGACAGCTCAGAGCCTGGAGCCTGCTTTGGATACTGTGTCTCCCTCTCTCTCTGCCCCTCCCTCCTTCCCTCTCTGTCAAAATAATAAACGTTAAAAATTTTTTCAAAAAAGATTTCATCTCCTCCAAATATATACTCAAAACTGGGACTGTTGGATCATAGGGTAGTTCTATATTTGAGGAATCCCCATACTATTTTACATAGTGGCTGTACCAATTTGCATTCCTATGAACACTGCACCAGGGTCCCTTTCTTCACATCCTATCATTTGTGGGGTTTTTTTGGTTTGGTAATAGCCTCTCTAGTAGGTATGAAGTGATAAGTCATTGTAGTTTTGATTTCCATTTCCCTGGTGAATAGTAATGTTGAATACCTTTTTATGTCCCTGTCAGCCATTTACATGTCTTCTTTGGAAAAAATTCTATTCAAGTCCTCTGCCCATTTAGTTGGATTTTTTTTTTTTTACTATTGTGTTATAGAAATTCCTTATATTTTGGATATTAACCCCTTATCAAATATATGGCATGCAAATATTTTATGCAATTCCATAGGTTGCCATTTTCATTTTGTTGTTTCTTTTGCTGTATAGAATTTTTAGTTTCACATAGTCCCACTGGTTGATTTTTGTTTTTGGTTATGCTTCTGGTGTCAGTCAACAAATCATCGTCAAGCCCAATGTCAAAGAGCTTCTGCTTATTTTCTTCGAGTTTTATACTGAAAGTATAACTCTTAAATGTATTGCCAGTTAATTTTTCTAAGTGGCTTAAGGGGTCCAATTTCATTCTTTTGCATGTGGATATCCAGTCTTCTTAACAGTTTATTGAAGAAACTACATACTTTCCCCACTGAGTATTCTTGGCTTCCTTGTCAAATATTAACTATATATGCATGGGTTTACTTCTGGACTCTGCTTTGTTCCCCTGGTAAGCCAGTACCATACTGTCTTGATTACTACATCATTGTAATGTAGTTTGAAATCAGCCAGTATGATACCTACAGAATTGTTCTTTCTCAAAGATTTCTTCGGCTATTCAGGGTTTTTGTGATTTCCTATCAATTTTAGGATTACCTCTTCTCTGTGAAAAATACAATTGGAATTTTGATAGGACTTGCACTGAATCTACAGATGGCTTGGGATAGTATCCATGAACACAGGTCACTTAGATCTTAAAGGTCTTTCATAAATGGCTTATAGTTTCTGGTATATATTTAACTTTCTAGATTAAATTTGTTCCTAATTTTATGCTATTGTAAATGGAATAATTTCCTTTTTCAGATATTTCATTATTAGTATGATCAAGTATGTTGATCTTGTATTCTTAAACTTTATTGAATTCATTTATGAAATGTAAGTTTTTTGGTAGCATCTTCAGGATACAAGATTATGTCAAACAATTTTTTCTCTGGAGGCCTTTTCCTTTTCTTGCCTAATTGCTCCGATAAGGACTTCCAGTACTATGTTGAGTACAAATATTGACAGCGCACCTACCTGTGTCTTGTTCCTGATCTCCATGGCAAAAGTTTCAAACTTTCACCATTATGAGTGCTATATGATCTTGTCAAATATGGCCTTTATTACATGAAAGGATATTCCTTCTATATTCCATTTCTTGACAGTTTTTATTATGAAAGTAGGTTGCATTTTTTCAAATGCTTTTCTCCATTTATTGGGATGCAGAGTTGTTATCACTCTCCTATCTAAAGAAATTTTAACATTTTTTGTAAGGTCTACTGGCAACAAATCTCAATTTTCATCTTAAGAACTATTTTTCCTTTACTTGTGAAGGCTAATTTCACAGGGTACAGAATTCTAGGTTGTGGGTTTTTTTTTAATTCTCCCCAACATTTTAAGTATTTTACTACACACTCTTGTTTGCATAGTTTCTAAAAAGTAGTTAGATGTAATTCTCATCTTTGATTTTTTTTGGGGCGGGGGGGATGCTTCCAAGATTTTTTCTGTCTTTAACTTTGATTTTCTGTAGTTTGAAAATGAGATACCTACGTGTTGTTTCTGTTGTTGGTTTTGACATTAACCACACTTGGTTCTCTCCAGATTTCCTCACCATGTAGTTCAGTATCTGACATTAATTTAGGAGAAATTCTCAGTAATGGTTTTCACCATTTCTTCTTTCTCCTTCTGGTATTCTTAGTCGAGGTATACTATACCTTTTGTAGGTGTCCAACAATTCTATTATTTTAACTCTTTCTTCTCTTTGCTTGTCAGTTTTAAATGTTTCTACTTCAATACCATCAAGGTCAGATGTTCTTTCCTCAGCTGTGTCATATCTACTAATAAGCCCAAAGGCATTCTTCACCTAAATGTTTTTGATCTCTAGCGTTTTTGGGTTTTTGGAATTTCCAGGTCTCTGCTTACATTGCCCATCTGTTTCTCCATGAAGTGTACTTTGTACATTAGAGCCCTTAGCATGTTTATCAGTTGTTTTAAATTCCTCATCTGGTAATTCCAACGTCCCTGCCACAATCAAGTCTTACTCTGTCTCTTGCCTTTTAGTATGTCTTACAAGTTTTTCTTGATAACTGGGCATAATGCACTGAGCAAGAAGAACTGCTGCAAATGGGCCTTTAGTAATATATGGGGGGAAGGGAAACATTTTATAATCCTATTAGATTTCCATCTTTTAGTTTCAGAGCATGTGCCTCTGGACTGAACTTCATATGTGCTTCTCTGTAGATAGGATGACTAGAGTAGGGTGAATTTGGGAATCTCCCTTCTTGCAGGTACATTAGGCTCTGATGAATTCTCCTAAAAGCAAACTCTAAGTACAGAATGCTCTGTCGTGTTTCAAAACAGTTCCCTTCCCTGCTCTGGACTGCCAGAAGCACAATTTTCCTCCCTATTTACTCTGAGAACCCGGTAGAGATCCAGGAAGTAACACACACAAAAGTGTGGGGGCCTCTGATGACTGGGTACCCTTCAAATTATTAACTCTCAGTTGTTCACACCTTACTTCCAATAATTCATCAATTACAACTGAGGTTTCTCTACCCAGGGCAATGGTTCCCAGGGATGTTGCTCTTCTGGTAAGTTGTGATTCTCTGTATTTGCCTGTCAGTCTCTCCAATTTGGGAGGCAGTTTGCCCTGTGACCCCATTTCTCTTATGTATTTAAGTAAAGCTATTTTCCAGTTTGTTTAGCTTTTTTACTTTTTGTTATAATGTACCAGGTTTCCAAGCTTGTTACATGCTGGACCAGAAAACTTAAGTCTTTATTCTTAATTGATGTAGAATTCTTTTTACATGAAATGAACCACTTTCAATAGTTCAGTAGTATATGACCTTCACAATGTTGTATAACCATCACCCTGATCTAGTTCCAAAACTCTTTTTGGAGAGAGGGGATCAAAGCATTTTATTGAGGGACTTCAGGGAAAGGGCAAAAGGCTAGGAGGACAACAAGCTCCAACACCCTCAGCCCAGCCAGAAATTCCCCAGTTCAGTGACCAAGAGCCCCAAAAATGGTCATTATCTCCAAAGGAAACCTCATACTCATTAAGCAGTCACTTCCTCCCCTCACCCAACCGCTAGCAGCCATCATCTGTGAATGGATTCGTCTGTATTTTCTCATTTCATATAAATAAAAAAACAAAGTATCTGATGTTTTGTGTCAGCCTTCTTTCACTTTGCATAATGTTTTTAAGGTTCATCATATTGTAGCATGTACCAGTACTGCATTCCTTTTTAAGGTTGAGTAATAGTCCATTATATGGACATACCACTTTTGGTTTATCCATGCATCCGTTCATGCACTTCCTGTGCTTTTTTCCTGCCATCCAGCATAGAACTTCTGAAGTGTGCTCAGAGAGGCCAGGTCATCCTCACCAAGACCCTTTTGGGCCAAGCCACGGTTTTTCATCAGGTACTACACGACCATCTGTTCCAGCCCATCCAGATCAGCCACTGGTCTTACCCATAGCAGAGACAGAAGCATGTAGGACATTTGGAGGCTGACATTTTGGGGGTTGGTTGTTAGGTTTAAAAAAAAAAAAAAAGAATATAGTTAGAAAAATGGGAAGAATCTTCTCTTGGGAACCAAGGATAAGGGGGGGGGGGGGGAGTAAAAGGAGGTTGCTTCGAATTGTACCATTGGCAAGAGTAAAGCTAAGTTTTATAGTATGTTTCCTGGAGAGTAAATATCCTTACAACCAAAATAATCACTTTTTAATGGTAACAATTAGGCTGATTCCACAAGTTCAAGAAAGCTCTTTTTTAAACTATCAAGAAAAACATATTTACTTTTACCACCTGATGTCTTCTTGCCCATTGTCATAAGCAGAATAATGCTCCCCACACCCCTGTAAGACGCCCTAGTCCCTACACCCTGTGGATCTGTTACCTTACATGGCAAAGGGACTTTGCAGATGTACTTAGACAAAGGATCTGGCAACTCTCTACCCCTCCCCTGCTCACACTCCGTCAAAATAAATACACTGTAGAATGAGGAGGGGGAGAGGGGGGCAGGAGGGGGAGAGGGGGGCAGAAGGGGGAGGGGGAGAGGGGGAGAGAGAGAGAGAGAGAGAGAGACGGGGAGACAGAGAGAGAGAGAGAGACGGGGAGACAGGGAGAGAGAGAGAGACACGGGGGAGAGAGAGAGAGAGACACGGGGGAGAGAGAGAGAGAGAGACACGGGGGGAGAGAGAGAGAGAGAGAGAGACACGGGGGAGAGAGAGAGAGAGACATGGGGGAGAGAGAGAGAGAGACACGGGGGAGAGAGAGAGAGAGAGAGAGACACGGGGGAGAGAGAGAGAGAGAGAGAGACACGGGGGGAGAGAGAGAGAGACACGGGGGGAGAGAGAGAGAGAGAGACGGGGGGTAGAGAGAGAGAGTGAGACGGGGTAGAGAGAGAGAGACGGGGGGAGAGAGAGAGAGAGACGGGGGGAGAGAGAGAGAGAGACGGGGGGAGAGAGAGAGAGAGAGACGGGGGGAGAGAGAGAGAGAGAGACGGGGGAGAGAGAGAGAGACACGGGGGGAGAGAGAGAGAGACACGGGGGGAGAGAGAGAGAGACACGGGGGGAGAGAGAGAGAGACACGGGGGGAGAGAGAGAGAGACACGGGGGGAGAGAGAGAGAGAGACACGGGGGGAGAGAGAGAGAGAGACACGGGGGGGGAGAGAGAGAGAGACACGGGGGGAGAGAGAGAGAGAGACACGGGGGGAGAGAGAGAGAGAGACACGGGGGGAGGGAGAGAGAGAGACACGGGGGGAGGGAGAGAGAGAGAGACACGGGGGGAGGGAGAGAGAGAGAGACACGGGGGGAGGGAGAGAGAGAGAGACACGGGGGGAGAGAGAGAGAGACACGGGGGGAGAGAGAGAGAGACACGGGGGGAGAGAGAGAGAGAGACACGGGGGGAGAGAGAGAGAGAGACACGGGGGGAGAGAGAGAGAGAGACACGGGGGAGAGAGAGAGAGAGAGAGACACGGGGGAGAGAGAGAGAGAGAGACACGGGGGAGAGAGAGAGAGACACGGGGGAGAGAGAGAGAGAGACACGGGGGAGAGAGAGAGAGAGAGAGAGAGACGGGGGAGAGAGAGAGAGAGACACGGGGGGGGGGGAGAGAGAGAGAGAGAGAGAGACATGGGGGGAGAGAGAGAGACACGGGGGGAGAGAGAGAGAGAGAGAGACACGGGGGGAGAGAGAGAGAGAGAGAGACACGGGGGGAGAGAGAGAGAGACACGGGGGGAGAGAGAGAGAGACACGGGGGGAGAGAGAGAGAGACACGGGGGGAGAGAGAGAGAGAGAGACGGGGGGTAGAGAGAGAGAGAGAGAGACGGGGGGTAGAGAGAGAGAGAGAGAGACGGGGGGGTAGAGAGAGAGAGAGAGAGACGGGGGGTAGAGAGAGAGAGACGGGGGGAGAGAGAGAGAGAGACGGGGGGAGAGAGAGAGAGAGACGGGGGGAGAGAGAGAGAGAGACGGGGGGAGAGAGAGAGAGAGACGGGGGGAGAGAGAGAGAGAGACGGGGGAGAGAGAGAGAGAGAGAGAGACGGGAGAGAGAGAGAGAGAGAGAGAGAGACGGGGGAGAGAGAGAGAGAGAGAGAGACGGGGGAGAGAGAGAGAGAGAGAGAGACGGGGGAGAGAGAGAGAGAGAGACGGGGGAGAGAGAGAGAGAGAGACGGGGGAGAGAGAGAGAGAGAGACGGGGGAGAGAGAGAGAGAGAGAGACGGGGGAGAGAGAGAGAGAGAGACGGGGGAGAGAGAGAGAGAGAGAGAGACGGGGGAGAGAGAGAGAGAGAGACGGGGGAGAGAGAGAGAGAGAGACGGGGGAGAGAGAGAGAGAGACGGGGGAGAGAGAGAGAGACGGGGGGGAGAGAGAGAGACGGGGGGGAGAGAGAGAGACGGGGGGGAGAGAGAGAGACGGGGGGGAGAGAGAGAGACGGGGGGAGAGAGAGAGAGACAGGGGAGGGGGAGAGAGAGAGACAGGGGAGGGGGAGAGAGAGAGACAGGGGAGGGGGAGAGAGAGAGACAGGGGAGGGGGAGAGAGACAGGGGAGGGGGAGAGAGAGAGACAGGGGAGGGGGAGAGAGAGAGACAGGGGAGGGGGAGAGAGAGAGACAGGGGAGGGGGAGAGAGAGAGACAGGGGAGGGGGAGAGAGAGAGACAGGGGAGGGGGAGAGAGAGAGACAGGGGAGGGGGAGAGAGAGAGACAGGGGAGGGGGAGGGAGAGAGACAGGGGAGGGGGAGAGAGAGAGACAGGGGAGGGGGAGAGAGAGAGACAGGGGAGGGGGAGAGAGAGAGACAGGGGAGGGGGAGAGAGAGAGACAGGGGAGGGGGAGAGAGAGAGACAGGGGAGGGGGAGAGAGAGAGACAGGGGAGGGGGAGAGAGAGAGACAGGGGAGAGAGAGAGGGAGACAAAGGAAGGAAGGGAGAGAGAGAAAGGGAGAGAAAGAGAGGAAGGAAGGGAGAGAGAGAGAGAGAAAAAGGCAGGCAGGCAAGAAAGAGAAAAAAGAAACAAAACTGCAAAGATAAGGTAACAGGTTCTTCTGTAGAACTTCTGGAAAAAACACAGGCCTACTAATACCTTGGTTTTTAGCTCAGGAAGACCCATTTTGGACTTCTGACTTCCACACAGTAAGATAAAAAGGTTGGTAGGTTTTTTTTTTTTAATGTTTCATTTATTTTAGAGAGAGGAAAGGGGGGGAGGGGAGAGCACACATGCACTAGCATGAGATGAGGAGGGGCAGAGAGATGAGAGAGGGAGACACAATCCAAAGCGGTCTCCAGGCTCTGAGTGGTCAGCACAGAGCCTGAAGCGGGGCTCGAACTCACAAACCATGAGATCAACCGTGACCTGAGCCAAAGTCAGACGCTCAACCAACTGAACCACCCAGGCACCCCAAGAAGTTTGTTAAGTTTGTGGTAATTTGTTTCAGAAGCAATAGGAAACTAATATACCCATCTAAAATGTCCAGCCATTTAATAATTATCAACACAGAGAAACACTGAGAAGTCAGGCTTCTCCATGGAGATGGTATTCGTGTCTTCCTGAAAAAAATGTGGTGTCTGCATTTAAGAAAGCCAACACACAAGAGGGAGAGGGAACACACCAGGAAACCTGGAATTAGAAGCAAAATTTAAGCCTGAAGTTTTAACACCTGAATGAGGAAAATATCTGAAGCATCATGAATTTTTCACCTCTGCCATAAAACCTTTCACAGCACCTTCAAATCAGATGGGCCCTGGTGAAAGGTTTTAACAAGCCAATAGCCCATGTGGTACGTCTCAGAAAATGAACCTTCAATTCTCTTAATTTTCCAGTTAAATGAATCTGATATTCTCCACAGAGAGGGAATTAACCCCCACCAAACCAAGAAAACCCCTTTTCCACATAACTGATACAGTAAAGATAAAACTTGGCTTTGTAATGGTCTCATTATTCTTGTTGCAAACCATCTGTCAAATTTTGTTTAACAAGATGGATAAATTCAAGAGAAATAACAGTTTTCTGAAACCCTCATGTCCACACAGGTACACTTTAAATGAGCTATGCTTGACAAGGCACGCACGCATACACACACACACACACACACACACTCAATTTCTTGGCAATGCAGTCTTGTTTAAATACACAATCATCAAGCCCAGAAAGAGATGCAAATCATTCTTCCTCCTTCTCCACCCCCTCCCATTTTGCTCCTCTGGGAACTAAGACCCAAACCAGTTCTGCTCCTTCCCAGCTGCCAGTTCGCAAGAACACTCACAACCCATAGTCCTCCTAAAACAAACAGCACATAAATCAGCAACAAAAACTAACCTGACTTCCAACCAGCCCATTCCAACATTAATAGTGCCTTTGTTGTCAATAAACCTAGATTTGACTTCTCCTATTTTTATGTGTATTTATACATTACTAATGCTTTTTCTGAAGCAAAATGGTCAAAGTAATAGTCTACACTGAGCACACTCCATCAGCTGGAAAAAAAAAAGATACAGTTCAAATTGAGTAAAGGAGAGAGAACTACTAGCTGTGAATACACAGGCATTTCCCATTTCTGCTTGATCTCCAGTACCTACACTTTCTACCCCTCGTACTCAGAGTGAGCAAGTACCATGTAGACTTTATGCTGCAGTCAACCAGAGAGATGGAAAGTGGAAGTCACAGCTCAGAGGAGCCATTCTATCAAGCTGTGCCTATTCTTTAGAGGCTCGAGTACTGATGTATTTGTCCACACTGGTAGAAGTATAGAGGTGGGGATAGTGGTTTACTAAGTGAGAAACTACTCTAAACCAGATACATGACAGGACCCTTCAGCTCCTCAGGAATGCAAAGAACTTTCACAAGCAATAGTTTGGGGAACGAGAGAATTTCCCCAACTTCAGACCAAGCTAGGATACGATGCTTGCTAGAGGAGGTGGAAGAGTGAGCTCTTCACAGAGGAAAGCAGAGGAGGAAGAAGCCAGGATTTAACATGAAGTTGCACTTCTTTCTTTGCCCAGAAACCATTAAGACGAAATTCTCTCCAGCAGGGAGTTTGGAAGGTGAAGTGCCTCAACAGAGAAAAAGTATGACAATTCCAGTTTCTCAAGCCATCCAACAACTTTCAGATTCCTGGTTCAAATGGTTCAAATTATGGGTTGTTTTTACACAACTCAGGAGATAATGAGAACCATTATAGGGACAGGCCATGTCTGTCACATTGAGATGGGGACAACAGCCCCTGAAATGCCACGGCATTCCCCAAGCTGGCCCCATTTGCAAACAGACACATAGGGTCCCACCCTCCATCCCAAGTTCATGGCAGGTAAGAGCAGGAAGGCACCTGAGACACTGCCTTATCCAACTGCTCACTCATTATCCCAACAGTGGCTCACAGTCCCGCAATACACTAAGGGTAAAGTTACAACCAGAATCCTGGTTTCCTCACTCCTCCTGTATTTTTTTCTAACATTTATTTATTTTTGAAAGATAGAATATAAGCAGGGGAGGGGCTGAGAGGGAGGAAGACATAGAATCAGAAGCAGGCTCCAGGCTTTGAGCAGTCACGGCACAGAGCCTGACATAGGGCCCAAACTCTGGAACCCTGAGATCATGATCTGAGTCAAAGTTCCACACTTAACCATCTGAGCCACCCAGGTACCCTAGTCCTGTATTTTATTTTCAATCCAAAAATGTTGGGGTTCCTCCCAAAGTCAATTTAACAGGCACAAGTGTGGATGCAGTGGGAACAAGGAAGGAGATGTTGCTCTGCTACAGTGTCAGTTGCCCTTTCTTTACCCTCCCTGGATCCAGCTAGGAAATAAGCAGGTACAAACGCAGACCAGTGCCCTGGCCTGTTAGGCATTATGTGGCAATTTCAAGAGGAGAATGATCTACTCTCCTGCCTCGAAGACCATTCCAGTCCTATCCTTCTGGGGCTTGCTCAATTCTTCCCACCAACTTCCCTTCCACCTCTATGGCCAACGCCCCTTCCTCTTTCCACCTTGCCATCAGACCAGTCTCCTCCTTCCCCACAGGAATAGTCACATACCATGATCTATTTAGTGGACTAAGAGGAAACTCACACTTAGGAGGACAAGTCTGTGGTCACAGAGGGTTTCAGCTTGAAGCTGGTAGATTTATCCCCATTCAAATCTCAGTCATCTTTCAGAATGCAGCTCAAATCCCACCCTTCCACAAGAAACCTCTCTCCTATCTTCATGTGTTTAGACATGTTGGATCACCCCACCCTCTTCTAGTGCTCTAAAGTAATCCTAACAGCCAACATGTCAGGAACAAGTTTTAGTACAAAACTTTGTGACATATACGACCACTTCTCAGGGAACCACTAGCATCTATCTCTCCTTTTCTTCACCTCAGACTCTCTTCTCCCCTGAGCCCAGAAGATCTTTATTATGCCAAGTCAGCCAGTTCCTCTATCATCATGCAGTCTTCCACATCTTTTTTTCTTACACTTGGGCCTAAACTTTTGAAATTCAGAAGCCAGGATCAGAGTCTCTCTTCTGTTTTCTGCTGTGCCATCACTTAAAGTAAACATCAAATACTGAAGCTGACAGGAAGGACAAGGAGTGCAAAGAAATGTAGATTGAAAAAAACAAGCTCAGTGACCATCTCAAACTCATTATCCTGTCATACAAACATTTACTGAGCATCTCTTCAGTGTTGGGTACTTTGATAGACATTTTCATTTCTATTCTCTCATTTCAGCTAACAACAGTCCTGTCTCCATGTTACAGAAAAGTAAGTGGACCCAGATGGCCAACAACCTCCTCAGAGCCACACAGTCCATGTGCCCTCTGCCTTGGGTAGGTGCACAGGCCTCAAGACTGGAGCCTAAGCTCATTCACATGCAGGGTAGTAAGGCAGAGTGGTTAAGAGTAAGGGTCCAAGTTCAAACACCACCATCTACTAGCTGGGTCCAAACTAGGTGACCTCTCTGAGGCTGTTTCCTCATATGCAAAATAGTGATAACTGTTCATACCTACCAACCTACCTCCCTCCCCCACTGGATTGTCAGAGAACTAAATACCTAGAGAATAAAAATTACATCTGGCTCAGAACAGACCCTTAATCAGTGTGAGCCACCACCATCACCACCACCATCTCCCAAGCCAGGGCTGGACACACAGGGGAGGATACACCGCAGCCAACACCACAAAAAGTACCAGATCAATGAAGGAATTCCTCTTGGGTCCCAACATGTGCATCTGAGAGGGGTGTATCATGGGGGGGGGGGGGGGCGGGCTGCTTTTACAAGCCAGCCTCACTTTGGGACTCCATGTTATCTCTACCCAACTCCCAACTTATGCATGCTTTCCTTACTCCTCCCCCAAAGTCAGGCATGCCTTAACAACTGCACAGTGACCCACTTCTGAGAGACGTCCACCCTGTACTGCATCCCCAATTAGACTACTAGCCCCATGAAGATGTGGATGGAATCCAGGGCATAAATATGATTTCCCAGTTACCTAAAACTGGAGATGGAACTTGTGGATGTGCATCCCACCTCTGGGCTTTTGGACCTGGCACGAGCAAACTAACAGTCCTTGCAGTGTATGTGACTCACGTCCTATTACTCATTGGTATCAACATTATTGGTCTAGGACACAAATACTAGCTGGCAGGTAAATTAATTCAAGGCTGAAACGACAATTTCTTATTATTTCATTTTCATCTATGGAAAACCTATGCATTCTTTCTGGCGTGGTGAGCCAGAAGACACAACAAAAGTTTAAGTCCTAGTCAGCAGGAAGAGGAGGGACAAGGACCACACACATCAAAGAGAATGTGAGAAAGCAAGAACAGATTCTGGATGGTTTTAGGAAACTTCAGGGTACAAAGCTCAATCCTTCCTCCATTCTCACCATGAAAATTCACAGGTTTCCACCATGAGAGTGAGCTTAGTGGCCAGCAAATCCAGCCACCTTTTACAGAGAAAGGGAATCCAGAAAAATGAAATGACTCGCCCAAGGTCTCCTGACCCAAGGAGAAATGAGCATTCAGTGAAGTAAACTAATGCAATGGAAAAGATGGTCAATCTCAGCTAAGGACATATGGACACCAATCCCAGCTCTGTCACTGATCAAGACACACTACCTCTCTTGGGCCCAGGACTGTAAAATGAGACCTGGAAGAGAAGAACAACAAACCACAGCATCAATAGGTCAGAGACCTTGCTGGCAGTAACATTCGGGGACCTTTGGATTCCCCTAGTCTTACAGTCTAGGGTTCTTTCTAGACACAACCGTAAGAGTAGTACTCCAAATAAAACACACACACAATTATACAAAAACACATCTATGTTAACAGAAAGCAGAAGAGAATTTTAAGTCCCTTAAGAGCTTGGAGTTTAACATTCGTTTTTTTTCTCCTCTCTCCTGGTAAACTCGCTTAAGTGTTTTACACACACACACACACACACACACACACACACACACACACACACACACACACACACACACGTAGACTGGGACTTTTTCATGGCCATTTGGGTTTCTGTTCCCAGGCAACACTGCTCCAAGGAAGAGGGAATGTCAGCCAGCAACGGTGGCCCATGAGGGCCAACAAAGAGGGGCCAAGCACTCCCACTGTCACCACCCTGAAACACCTGGTCGGGTCTGATTAATGAGATGAGGACCAGATGCTAAAAATGTCTGCTAAATTAAAAGAAAAAAGAAACAAAGAGAAAAGGAAAGGAAACCAGAAGCCTGCCTTTAATACAGTGCACTTTGTTATCTGTAATGTCTTTCAACCACAGATAACAGAATCAACCACATGGAATCTAAGATGCATGCCAGGTGAAAAAACATCATAAAGACATAATAAAAAGTTCCACCAGTGCCCATAAATTGCTGGGGGACTGTTGCAAGGGCAGAACCATAAATTCTTGATGTTTCCCAAATTAGAGGGTACCAACACGTATGCAGATATATTTGTGTGGGTAATTGAGGGCTAAAAAATCTTACATTAAACACAGCTACCTCCTCCAAACGCTGTTAGGGGAGCCTCCAACAGGCACACACATACAGCACACACTGTAGGAATTCAATTTGGAAACCATCATCTAAAGCACAGAGGAGAACAGGAAAGTCATATTGCTATAATGCTTAGATTATCAATCATCTTGACAGTTTATTGGCTTTATCACCACACATACCATTAAAATGATGTCTGGCCTAGACTGTCAGGAGCAAACATTAAACAGACCAGGATTAAAAAGCAGATCCCAAACAGCACTCCAGTCAAGTTTCCCTTCCACTCTGAAATTAGTTAGAGCTGACTAAGAAACTGGCGCTAGACTTTGAAGAAATATACAGCCCAAAAGGCTGCGAGTCAACTCAGACCTGAGGAGCTGATAGGTAGTGTCATGTTATGGCAAATCTGACTCTCCTGAGGTTGATTTATCACGCACTCTGTGCAACAGAATGATTGCTAATGGTGGAAGCGAGAAGGGGAGGGGGTGGGGAAGAAAACACCACCACCGTAATTTGCCTCTTCTTGCAACCAAGGGCTTGCATCAAAAGGGCCAAGCGAGCTCCCTGAAGTGGGGTAGGAATGCTAATAAATTCACACTACTGAGCAAACATATTAACATTACCCCCACACAGGTTGTTAAAGTAATTTTACAGATTCAGAAGAACCGAATAGGCAGCGGAAGAAACATTCATAATTCAAGAGCTCTAGACAGCGAAAGAGTTACGAACCCTATACGTTTTTAAAATGCTTCTGCATGTGTCACTTTGGCAAGGAAATCTCAACACAATTAAAACTATACTAGCACATCAATAGGGCTCAATTGAGAGCTGTGTACCTGCCTTTTACTAGGCCAGGGCTTTATAGATGCCTCAGGAAGAAAGGGGAAATGGGAAATTCACTGCTAATTAAAGGGAACCTTCTGTGCCCAAGGAAAAAATGGTGGCATTTCTAAAATATCTATAAAAGAAACACGTTTTCGAATCTCTGCCAAGGGTTTGGCTTTTTCACAGCCCCTAGAACTGTTCCGTGTTTGTTTGGAAGTTACAGAGCCATTCTGTTTGTGATTAATAGTTCGCTTTCCAGTACAAATAAGTCATTAAGAAGGGTGGGGTGGGGTGCAGGAGAGAACGGACAGGGTAGGAACTGGCCCTGAAACAATGCAAGTGAGCAATTCATACCACATTTTCCAACGTTTTCACTCCCTTATTTACCCAAGTGGGGTCCATGCCCTCCCCACTGGGTGACTTCAACATGACCCTCTGAATGAATACACTCACTGGGACACCGCATTAGAGGCCCTTTCTCTTGTGCCTTTCCCCCAAGCAGACTTAGGGATACCTGGGGAATCCCGTTAACTCATCACTCACTACAGGTTCTGGAAAGGGATGGGACAAAAGCAGCTATAGAACATCAAGAAGCAGCCTCAGCAGTGTTCCTGCTCTTACTGGGATATCTCTGACTCCCCCATGGGCCATGCTGCCATTTTGTGACACTCCAACCAGCCTTCCTTTTCCAAGCAGTGAAGTCTTTGTTTCATTGGTTATAGGTTGAGGGAGAATAGTGGCAATACACCATTGACGCAGGGGGAGGGGAGGTAATTCCCTGTACATCAGATGTCCCCAGAAGAAAAAATAAAAGTGTAATGCCAGACACAAGGCTTGTATACAGCTGAGCAAATCCTGAACTTTACACGTGAACATCTAGGTTTGGGAAACCAGACAAGACCCACCCCATCCTCAAGCTTGCATACATCCAACAATGTCCTAGCCTTATACAAGAGCCAGGAGAGAAATAACTAGGGGGAAGGGCAGCCAGCATCCAAGCTCCTCACGTCATAAACTTCCTCTGCCATCACCTCTGGCTCAGATTTCTGAAGCACCTTCACTATCAGTGAAGAGGAAACCTCCCGCAACTGGCCCTCCACACACACCCCCAACCAGAAAATGGACACAATTGCCACTTTCACACTTCAAGATATCAAGGCACCACGAACTCCATGGGAAGGGTACAAGTGTAGCTACCAGTCAATGAAATCATTCATGAAGGTCACTGGGCACCTGCTAAGGGACTAACATGGTATTGAGCTTTGTTATGAACATATGAGACTCTGAGGAGCATGGTCATGTACCCACAGAACCTACAACCAACCCAGCTAGGGGACGTGACTGGCTTATCACCAAGAAGATGGAGATTTTCTGCTCTTTCCACCAGCCCCTGAGCTCCTGCAGTGCAG
Source organism: Felis catus (assembly GCF_018350175.1). Lineage (NCBI taxonomy): Eukaryota > Metazoa > Chordata > Mammalia > Carnivora > Felidae > Felis > Felis catus. The sequence goes on along the minus strand of NC_058378.1, from coordinate 35,824,559 downwards.
GGACTATGTCTCATTGATTTGGTGTAAAACCTACCAAGAATTAATGAAATCATCTATGAATGAGAAAATGAATGATTTTTTAATCAAACGATAATATGTGCAAAGGCAGAACTGTTAGTTGGCTAGGAAGTCCCACCTTGGCTGCCAATTCAGGCCCTTCTTCCAACAAGTGGCTATAAGAAATAAGACAGTGAAGCAGCAGGATGCTGCATCAACTCATTCTCTTTCCTCTGAGTCCTCTTAGAACACTCTTCTTCCCCTGCCACACCTGCACAAAGGTGACATCCAGGTCATACCAAGCGCCAGTGTGGGGTCCCCAAGGCTGTCTATGATCACAACAGTAAGGCAGGCTAACATTAGCAAGCAAGGGAGAACTACTAAGAAATGACAAAATTGGGGTTATCTTAGCCTCTAATACTTCTGCTTTGTTGCCATCTATCCTAGAAATGGCTCTTAAAGATTCCCAAGTGTCACCCCAACACAAAGCTCACTGGGGTTTTCTTATAAAAAAAAATAAGACTTTTATTAACTTATTTTTTAAGTTTACATCCAAATTAGTTAGCATATACTGCAACAATGATTTCAGGAGTAGATTCCTTAGTGCCCCTTATCCATTTAGCTCATCCCCCCTCCCACAACCCCTCCAGTACCCTCTGTTTGTTCTCCATATTTAGGAGTCTCTTCTGTTTTGGCCCCCTCCGTGTTTTTATAGGATGTTTGATTCTTTCCCTTATGTTCATCTGTTTGGTCTCTTAAAGTCCTCATATGAGTAAAGTCATATGATTTTTTTCTTTCTCTAATTTCACTTAGCATAATACCCTCCAGTTCTGTCCACATAGTTGCAAATGGCAAGATTTCATTCTTTTTGATTGCCGAGTAATACTCCATTTTATATATATTTATATAAATATATATATTTATATATATATATATTTATATAAATATATATATTTATATAAATATATATATACTCCATTATATATATATATATATAAAAATATATATATTTATATAAATATATATATATACTCCATTTTATATATATATATATTATATATATATATATAAACACACACACACACACACATATATACACACACATCATCTTTATTCATTCATCCATCGATGGACATTGGGGCTCTTTCCATACTTTGGCTATTGTGGATAGTGCTGCTATAAACATGGGGGTGCATGTGTCCCTTTGAAACAGCACACCTGTATCCCATGGATAAATGCCTAGTAGTGCAATTTCTGGGTCATAGGGTAGTTCTGTTTTTAGTTTTGAGGGACCTCCAAACTGTTTTCCAGAGCGACTACACCAGCTTGCATTCCCACCTCCCATAGTACTCTTTAAACAAACACTTACTGAACAGAAATCAGATAGGCAATGATTTGAAAAGCTAAATAGAGGCACCTGGGTGACTCCATTAAGCAACTGACTCTTGATTTCAGCTCTAGTCATGATCTCACGGTTCATGAGTTTAAGCCCCAGGTTGGGCTCTGGCACTGACAACCAGGCCTGCCTGGGATTCTGTCTCTCCCTCTCTCTCTGCCCCTCCCCACCCTCAAAAATAAACTTAAAGAAAAGAAAAGCTAAATCATGCAGCATGGGAGTTAAACAGAAAAGACAGGCCATCAGTGTAAGAACTGTTATTATACAACGCAGTAACAGGAACCATAATGTTAGAATTCACCTTAAAAAAGCAGCTGGGGTTGGAGCATCAGGGACAGCTTTACGAAGCAGGTAAGAATCAGCAGGTCTTTGAAGCATGTGTACAGAGGGAGAAGGGCATTCCAGGTAGGAAGAATATGGGTGTCGGGGGGGGGGGGGTACAAGAATACTGCAGGGGTAGACTAAGAGGGTAGAGAGGAGAGTCAAGGGAACGAAGACAGGATGAGGGAGAGACTGTAAAGATCCCAAGCAGATCATGAAATGAACACCAAACACTGAACTCCTGATTTTCTCCTACCAACTGGTCTCCTGGTGTTTTCTTTCAGTGACTTCATCATCATGGTAGGAGCGGCTGGTTGTCCCCTGATATCTACAGCTATGTGTGGTTATCCAATTAAGTTACAACCCACGGGTCCATAAGCCACTTCTAGGTGGTGACTCTGAAGAGAAGGTACACATTTGGACTGTGATAAGAAAGAGCATTCTATTTCCATCTTGTTTAGCCACTTGGGAGTCTTGTTTAAACAGCCAAACCTGTATCAAAACTACAACTATCATTATTCATCTAGTTTCGAAGCCAGGCATTCAGATATCAGGCTGGACTCTGTCCTCTTCCCCATCGTCTGCATAACCTCTCTTTCACCAAGTTCTTCTGATGTCAATTACCATCTAACACTCACATTTGCCCTCTTTATTCCACCTCACCTCAACAGCCAAGTACATGACCTACCCCCACAAACCTTAAGAATTTCTCAAATCCATTATCACAGAAGGATTCTTTCTACAGACACAAATCCCATCATGCCCCCTAATGAAAACTCCCAATGGTTTCTTTTTTTTTTTTTTGGCAGAACAAAAATCTTCAGCACATACTATAAGGCTTAGGACAGTCTGATCCTAATCTGCCTCCTCTATACCACCCTCCACTCCCCAACCTTCTATTAGTCTCCCTAGTAACTACCATGCTGTCTCCCCACACACGGGGTCTTTGTACATGCTGTTCCCACTGTCTAAAATGTCTCTTCCTCCCCTTATTTACTTAAGTCCTACTCATCCTTCAGATCTTAACTCAAGAAACACTTGGTTAGGGAAGACTTCCCTGACCTCTTACCAGGTCAACTCCCCCTATTATAACATGCACCAATATTTATGCACAAATACATACATTTAAAAAAAAAATGTGTACATTTATACCCATGAGGCTTCCTTAAAGTATTTCTCTTTATAATTGGCCAAAAAAGTTAATGGATGGCTCTGGTACCTTTCATGGATTTCACTTCATTAATACCCCTTATCCATCTGGTTCCTGGGTAATCATATACCTATGTTTGTTCATCTTTCCAAACAAAGCCAAGGCTCTTAGAACTCTACAGTACTGGCAAAATATCCTTACCCTGCCTCCCCTCCCTCTTTCAGGTTCTGCCTGGAAAAAGACAACCTTCTGTGGGAGAGTGGCTCCTTGGGCACTCGATTCCGAGTGCAACTATTGTCCTATCAGGGGGGAAAAAAAAACCAGAATAGAGTATCACTGGTATTTAATGACCCATTAGACAGCCACCTTGATGCAAACCAGAAGGTGGTTAATGCTCTAACAAACTGATGCTAAACCAAGGTAACAGAGGGCATCAAAAGGATTAAGGCTTCTATAAACCAAGAGTCAGGTTTATAACACTAGTATTTCATTAACTGAGCGGGAAATAGGGCATACCAGATTCCTGACCAATTATAAAGCAGCACAATGGAATCACAGCGGCTGTGACAAGTTCCCCAAATGTCTGGGTCCACAGGCCTGATGTCATCCACATCCCAAAAATGACAAATCTTTCTTTCAATATCCACCACCATCACCACCACCACTGACGTATAATACAACACTCTCAAGCAGGAGAATCTCCAACTTTGCAACTGCACAATGAAGTGTTCTGGAAGAAGCCAATGAAACCATCCTAAATGCCAGCTGGCTTCGTATTCAAATGCAAACTTGTTTTTAAAGGAGACAGGCACGATTGTGGTACCTGTAATAAAGAAAATGGGCTATTAACTGACAGTAGGTATCCTCACCTTCAAAACATGCATTCCCTAGAGAAAGCAGTTCCTCCCTGGCTTTTGTACTTTTACACAGTGACCATAAAAAAGTATTTATGGGCTTGTGTACCATCTTGTTCTGCCACAGAGAGACATTTCCATGTTCGAGCCTCTCAGGTTAAACTCAAGAAAGGCAACAAGTGATTCAGAGGAGTGGCACCACAGGTCACAGGGTGGTGTGGACACAGAAGCATCACAGGAAAGGGACAGTTGCCTCTGCCTAGAGACTGCAGGACTGGAGAGGGGAGAACTAACACTAGTCACAACAAGAAAGGAAATGCACCCGGTTGAGCCTGGAGAGGCCTCTGAACCCCTTGGAAGAAACACCAAAAAGTAAACTTAGGACAAAGCTTGCACCTGTCTGAGAACTAGGGCCAACCAGGCCCATAGGCCATTGATGCCAGAAGTTTATGATCCCCACTTCTTCCCAACAAAACACCGTGGTTTGGCAAGGGCTCTTACCTCATTCTGCCCAAGAGTGTACACACACACAGACCAACTATCTCATCAACTGAAGTCAGAGGTTAATGCTAAGGGGAAAAAAAAAAAAATCTAGGGGCACCTGGTGGCTCAGTCAGTCAAGCGTCTGACTTCAGCTCAGGTCATGATCTCACGGTTTGAGTTCGAGCTATGCACCGGGCTCTTTGTTCAGAGCCTGCTTCATACTCCTTGTCTCCCTCTCTCTCTGCCCCGCCTCCACTCACTCTCTCTCTCTCTCAAAAATAAACATTTAAAAATTTTTAAAAAAACAAGACAAAAATATCTAATAAACAAGAAGGCCTATAACTTGTTCTCTGTACCAAGTAGGTCAATAATCACCTCCCACACTATGCCCACACCCAGGGAATGGGGAAATGGATCATCTTCAATACCCAGTGCTACAGAAAAAATGAGGGTATACCACTGTCCTGTTCTCGTCTTCCTGGGCACACAGCTGGACTTCATTTCCCAGACTCCCTTCAAGAAAGTGGGGCCACAGAACACATTCTTACTGGTGAAATGTGAAAAGAAGGGAGGTGCACAACTCTGGGGCTGAGGCATTTAAGAGTTACTTTGTCTTCTCCACATTTTCTCTCCCCATCCACTAGAAGAACTAAGGAGTCTCCAACAAGAGAGCAAAGGGAAGGCGCAATAGAGAAATCATTCCCGGGCTCCTGAATGATGTCAGGAAACAACTCTCCTTCCCCAACTCTCTTCCTCTCATACACACACCTTCTGCTTTAGACTGGAGAGCAATAAACAGATTTATATCATGTTAGGCGACTACGATTTGGGGGCTTGTTTAATAGGAATTAGTCTTCTCTGGCTAATAGAATAATTCAAACTTCATTAGCACCTGGTTTGAGACCTATATTGGTTATGTTTATTTGTATAGCAGATCCACCCTCCTGATTATGCTGGGCTCTGGTTAATGTTAATACTTGGTTTGTATTCTCTCAGCTAGGTCATGGAGTCTAGGATAAAAATTTCACCACGGAAAATCTTCAATACAGAAAAGCCACCAGCAAATATTCATGAGCTGACCCCACCCCCATGTCTATAGACAGGCCCACTCCCTCTTTCAAGTTCCTTCTGGTCTCTCTTGAAATGGACAAGACACACACATGGAGCCCACCACTTTTACAGATGTATTAGGTCACTCAGATCTTTACCGGTAAGAAAAAAATATACACCTATCAGGCAAATAAGAGAACATGTTTTACAACAGGATAAATATGAATTCCAATCAATGGAACAAGAGGTTATCCACTCTCAACTGAGACTGCCAATCAAAAATGCTTGTTTCAAAGAAAAGATTATATACAGTTTACTCAGGATGCTTATTTATCATAGGATTAGAAAAGGGTAAACCAGAGACAGACTTCTGGTAGAGCTAGAGCGATAGATAGAAAAGGCAAAGAGATGTGTTAAAAACAAACAAACAAACAAACCAAAAAAAAAAAAAAAACACAGCATCCCAGCACCCTGAATCCTGGAGGACCCCAGAAGCCATACTTTGGTTTGAAGCCCAGATGTGCATTCTTTTTTTTTTTTTTTTAACGTTTTATTTATTTTTGACACAGAGACAGAGCATGAACGGGGGAGGGGCAGAGAGAGAAGGAGACACAGAATCAGAAGCAGGCTCCAGGCTCTGAGCCATCAGCCCAGAGCCCGACGCGGGGCTCGAACTCACAGACCACGAGATCGTGACCTGAGCTGAAGTCGGACGCTTAACCCACTGAGCCACCCAGGTGCCCCCAGATGTGCGTTCTTAAAAGAGGTCATGAAAGAGCGCACCCCCAGTGGCAAAGTCTGTTTCTTACAACAGATACAACCAACTAAGGGATCTGAGCATCCATCCAGGAGACCAGTAGCAGGTAGCATGGCCTCATTCTGGAGTTGGGGAAATCAATCCTAACAGATCAACTCACATTGCTAAGTATTTACTGATTATCTAATATCAGTTGAAAACCTGTAGGAGAAACTGAATTTGACTATTTCAGAGCTGAAAGAACTCTTAGCATTTGTCACTTCTCAGCTGTGAATCCTTGCTTAACCTCTCAACCTCAGTGTCTTCATCTGAAGCTAATAGATGCAAAGCATTTAGCAAACGTGAGCCAACAATTTATTTCAGCTGTCACCAGAACAGTAACCATCCCGAAGAGCTCAACTACATGTGACTACAGTGTTCCACAGAGCTAAGCAAGTCACTGAGTGCCCTCCTGACTACCACAAAAGATGGAGGATCAATCAAGGGAGTCTCCAGCCTCCCACCCCACTCAGAAGCAGCTCAGTTTGGGGCTGTTTGTTTTACATACTCAAATCCTATATAACCCGCCTTATGCTTGGCAGGAAAAAAAAAATGTTTAAGAAACACCAGTTTAATCCCCCTCACCTTTTTGGGGTTTCCCCCCCCCTTTCCTCCAACCACTGAGGAAACTGGAAGTTGGGCAGAAGTTAATGTATGTTTACTGACTCCTGGTTATCTTTTCCATTGCACCAGGCTGGACACTGGGAATGAGCAAGGTTTCTTCTCCCAGCCTAGTCTGCTGCTGTAGTGTGCAGATCTTGGCTCTGACTAAAGACCATCTCTGCAAACTCTGCTACTGCAGGGAAGACCAAGGTGTTACCCGTGGCCTCCTTCTCTAGGGGTGCAAACATCCCCTCCCACTCCTAACCTATCATGAGCACCTCCCTATTGGCTATGTTAGATGGGGCTGTCTCCATGCCAAAGGCACTACTCAGGCAGGCTCCAGACCTGAGTCATAGTACCAGAATAATGATAGTCATGATAGTCGTTTAAATACATTAGCAGTAAACCACCCTTTGTCGAGCATTTACTTTTTGACAGGCACTATGCTAAGCACTTTGCAGCCACTTTTCCATGTCAGCTTCAGCACAACTCTGAAGCAAGCTGCCATTGTTAACTCCATCTTACGGAAAAGGAAATGGAGGTCCACAGAGCAGAAACTAGGCCCACTCACCCAGCTGGCAAGTAGAAGCCAGAGTCTGACCACAGGCAGGTTGGTTTCATTTCCCATCCTCCCAGCAGTCCATGCACTGTTTCCCAACCACACATCCAGACCAGCAATGAGAAACCAACACCATGGCCTGCCAAGGATAGCTGCATTTTAGGACAAGGTCAATACTGGGGAAGATGGCAGACACATGGGGTAGAAACTACTCATCCCAAGCAAACTGGCTGCAAAACCAAACTGTCAGTGCCTCTGATCCATCCAGAACTGCCAGGGAGAAGAGACTTAAGGAAATGCCTAGACTTCACTGTCCAGGTCATCTCCATCACCTCCCTTTCTTCTAGCCTCCAGGTTCCCATTTCCCACATGGTCCTGCTTCATACAGCACACAGTAGGCACTCAACTATGTCCATCTACCTGGCTGCTTTAGGAGGCAACCCCACAGCACTTCCTGGGGTTCATCTTCCCCAAACTAATAACTCAACCCCCTCTCAGACTTCTCAAAGAAGGTCACACCCCTGCCACTGCTTTGCCAACTTACCCCATCCTCCCTCCCCCATTTAATTTCCCCCATTATGCCTGGATCAGTTTCCTCACCCTCTGCTAATTCCTCTCCCTCTCCGGTGTTTATACCCTTCAGATGTTTGCAGGCTATTATCATGTACCCACTTAGTCAAGCAGCACACATTAAGTTCTTTTCATCTTTCCTCATAAATCAATCCCTTAATCCCTCCAAGCCCTTTAATCGTGCTAGCTGCTCTTCTCTGAACTCTGGCCAGTTTCCCCAAGTCTCTGATAATGTTGTGACACGAGGCTGAATGCAAGGCTCCAGCTGCTGACTCTCCAAGCTCCCTGTGTCAAGGAGCTCCGCGCACGCACATGGCTCCATCTGGGAAGATGGACACCTTGCCTTACTGCTCCCACTGTCCTTCCTGCAGCCATATCATCATGAAGTGACTGTGGCTGTCCACAGACATGCACATTCTGTGCCATGCAGAACTTTAAGGGGGTTTAAAACCCTGCAGGAAATTTTATGGCCCCATAAGATTTTCACTAGCTATTCCCACACACCCCCTAAGAATAGATAAGGTCTCTGAGATCAAGGAGGATTCAGGAGCCCAGGGAAAGGCCGTTTCGGAGCCCCAGGCCATAAGCAAACGAAAACCACAGTGAGCTATCACTATACACAAACCAGAGGGGCTATAACCAAAAAGACTGATAATACCAAACGCTGGCAAGGATGCAGAGCAACTACAACTCACATACACTGTTGGTAGAAGTGAAAATGCAACAACCACTTCAGTAAAAGGTCTGGCAATTTCTTCAACATTAAACTTACACCTATCCTAAAGCCTCAAAATTCCACCCCCACATACTTAAGAAAAATTAAAATGTACATATACATAAAGGCTTATATGCAAATGTCCATAGCAGCTTGTTAGCTCAAACCTGAGAACAGCTCTGATTTTCAAAGGAATGGACAAACTACAATCTACGCATACACTGGAAGACCACTCAACAAGAAGAAACTACTGGTATATACAACGTGGGTGAATCTCAGACACACAGTGCTAATGAATGATTCACGAAAAAACATACTATAGGATTCCAATTATATCAAGTCTTAAAATAGTCCCATCAAACTATGGCAAAAATATAAGAGTGGTTACCTGTGGAGAAGAATCAGGGAGTAACTAGGAAGGGGAATCAGGACACTTTTTTGGTACAAGTTTTACATTTTGATAGGAGTTTGGATTACATAGATGCATCCATTTATCAAAACTCAGAAATGGTACACTTAGAGCTAGTCCATTTCTCAAAAGAAAAAAATAAACTAATACTGAACTCTAGTAAATGATATGCTGCTGAGTGTTTAGGGTTAGGGGTATTGATATCTGCAACTTACATTGACATGCACCAAAAAGAAAGATGGACTGATGGATGGATGGAGGTAGAATAAAGTGAGTACAGTAAAATGGTAATGAAGAACCTGGATGCTACTTTGATGTCAGGTGTATGTGTGTTCACCATACAATTCTTTCAACTTCTCCGTACCATGGAAAATTTTTATCATTTTTTTAAATGTTTATTTTTGAGAGAGAGAACATGAGTTGGGGAGGGACAGAAATAGAGGGAGACACAGAATCTGAAACCAGCTCCAGGCTCTGAGCTGTCAGCAGAGATCCAGACGTGGGGCTCAAACCCTCAATGTGTCTTAACTGACTGAGCCACCCAGGCACCCCTGAAATTTTTCATAATAAAAAGTTAGAGTGAGAAAAACAAACTTGACTCTTCCCATTCTTAACTTCTTGTAGACCTTGGAATCATGAATGCTACAATGATGTGCAACAGAGTATTTATCTTTCAGGCATTATCTCAACTACTTGCTTCTCATGCTAGGTGTGGCCTCACCATTTCCTTCTCTTCCCCATTTAGTAACAGTATCTACAGTCAAAAAAAAAAAAAAAACCATCAATCAATAGTTCACCCAGGGATTCTTAATCCAGAATTCTTGAGGGAAGGCAGGAGTAGAACATCAGAAATAATGTGGTCCACAGATCAACTGCAGTTTTATGAAAGATTCCATGCACATGTATATGTGCATTTCTCTGAAGGGAGGATCCACAGTTCTCAGATTTTCATAGAGGTCTGAGAGCCAGGAAGATACAAAACACAACTAGAAGCCTTCTTCAACTGCACTGCCTAAGGTGTGCTAATGGCAGGTTATACTTTCCGTTGAGAAATCATCCGCTCTTTGGTACACCTGTGTTATTCTTTATCAAAGAGCGTTTTCATTGTATGCTCATATTATTAAAGGGAAAAGGGGGCTGCTTGAAAGTAGTCATGTGACAGCCTATGCCCATGAACATCTTCAGCCACATACAGTAAGATTAGGGTTATTCAAGGTGATATATTCAATTGTTACATACACTGCTCAATTTTTTAAAAAGCTTTTGATCATGAAATAAATATTTTTACTAAGCACTTGGATGAGTGAATTGCATAAACAAGAAATTAACTTTTATTAAGGACCTACTATGTGCCAGGCACTTTACATATGGTTCTAATTTCATTCTCTGGAGTTACATCTCATTAGGGCTGTTTGGTATTTAAGAAAACTGGGCCTAAAGTTATCCCCCAAAAGCCATACAGCAAGAGATTTTGAACCCAGATCTCCCAGGGTTCCAAAGTCAAATCTCTTCAAAGCTTCTTGAAGCAAGATCATAGCTCCTAGAACTTGGTTAAATTGTCTATTTCAAATACACTGTCCCATAAACTTTAAAGCTGTCAACATTATCCAGAAATGCGAGCATTGCAGAATGCAAAACCTATCACCCAGACCGCCCTTTGTCTTCAGGGGTTGCATAACTCATCATATTACATATCCCAATTCTTAGTCTGGAAAATTCCACTGCTGCTGAAGGACGAAGAATGGATGGATTGGAGTGTAAGAAGGGACACAGCACTGCCATCTACAGCATCATCCCATCTCAAAGTACCTTTGTTCTCAGTGGAGGGGGCTGTCTTCCCAAGGACTTGGGGACTACCATAAACAGCACCATCTGAGTTTGCAACAGCTGAGACTAAACAGAGCCAACTTACCGAGAGGCATCACCTTTATCTTCTATTGGAAAAAATTTTTAAGTGTCTGTTCATGGGAAGGAGCATGTAGGACACTGGACTGGACTTCCATATTCTGGGGATTTTGGTGGAGTAGAGAGCACTTCATCCCACAAGCCATAGGACTCTGGACTTCAAGGGGGTTGCCCTCTGGCCCAGGTGCCTACAGGTGTGGACAAGAATGCCAACTGTGAACCCAGGAAGGGCAAAAAGTTCAGACACTTCCAGGAACCACTCTGGCAACTCTCTGGTCACCTTTCCTTCTTTAAGGCAAGCCTTGATGTTTCCACTGAATAAAAATGTTAGGAGAAAAATAAAAACTCGGCACTCAAGGCTTCCTCCATCCCTGTTATCTTAATGTCAGTAAAAGTAGGTTAAAACAATCAAAAGATACCTTGGAAAGGAAAAGTGGTAGTAAAAGTCCAGTCTGGAGCATGTATAGAACTAGGGAGGGGGCATTCCAACTACAGTGGACAGGATGGTAAAGTGAGCGCACTTGGGGGAAGGAAAGGGGGTAGAGACAGATGAATGAATTGATACCTAGTATGGCAGTTTACAGGTGGCCTATCCAATATCCAGTCTCCCTTCTCCCTCAGGAACAGGACCCCTCAAGTTTTGTCATGGCACACTGTCACCCAGTTTAAAGACTGCAGTTCTCTGCCTCCCTTGCAGCTAGGTGTGGACTTACATACATATTGCTGCATGAAACTTCTTAAAAAGTTCTTAAGAGGAAGGAGGGAATGCCCTTTGCCTTTCTTCCTGCTGCCAGTCTGGTATGTGGATATGATGTCTCGACTGTGTCCATCTTTAAATTTTTTTGAGAGAGGGAGAACACATACACAGGGAGGGGCAGAGAGAGTGTGTGAGAGAGCACCCGCACACAACAGGTGGGGGGGGGGGGGGCGGGGTAGGGGCCGGCAGAGAGAATCCCAAGGAGGCGCCACACTGTCAGCACAGAGCCCAACGTAGGGCTCAATCTCACCACCTGGGAGATCATGACCCGAGCCAAAATCAAGAGTCAAATGTTTAACCAACTGAGCCACCCAGTTGCCCCTGAACGATGTCCATCTTCAACTATGAGGTTCAGTCCAAGAAACGCTTGAGACAGCAGAGTGGAAATATGGAAGTAGCCTGGACCCCTGTTAATACCATGAAGCTACCATATCAGCCCTAGGTTGTCAACCTCTAGACCTCAAGAGAGAAATGAATGTGAACCTTAGGTAATATGCAGGTAATTATGATTATCTACCCTATGCAACTGAACCTACTCCTAACTGATACAGATGGCTGGATAAATCTGTAAGAAGTGGTTTCTGACAACTGGTGGTCAAAGTACCACACCCTAATCACAGCTCTGGTCTCTAGCCGCTACCACCCAGATGAGAAAGGGTTCAATATTAGAAGTAACAGCTCCTGCACCTCTTCACTTGGGAAAGGCCACAAGTCAAAGCCCATCCTCTTCAAACCACTAAATCAAATCCATCATTTCAAGCACAGTCACCTGTTCAGGGCACTGTACCTTATAGGAGAGGGTAAGACACATGTGAGTTCATAATCAATTAGTCCTCAGAAGCCCCACCTCATAGCAAGTGAACTCTAACATGCTTACTTTCCCTTAAGAAAAGTCTAAAGGGAAACATGTAGGCTTTAAACATGTGAATTTCAAATAAGTCAGGCAGGCAGTCTCAAGACCAGAAGCAACATAATGAGGCACCAGGGAATAAGAAATAGGAAACGGTGACTGGTCTTTCCAGGTGCTCTTCTCCCAAGTTAGGACTGCATGACACTCAAATTTCTGAGAGGAGACCTGCACCCATGGGGATGTTTTACCACATGTTATTCCAAGTCAAGCAGCAAGTTACCCAATAGCATCCAAGTGGAGGCTAAAGGTCTAAGCCAGTTCCCAAGGACATGACTTCACCACCTCTACCCAGGAGAAAGGACTGAATATTTTCCATTTCATCTCCAGCGGTGGGAGCTTCTTCAACAATCTCTTTAGAGGAGTGGCTTCAGAGCATGCCCACCTTGGCTGTCTTGTCAGTCCAGGAATCCTGAGAGAGAAGACACCCCTCCAATCCACAAGGATTCTCAGGGGCTTCCTTGACATCCCACCTGCCATATCCCCATTCTGATTTCATGGGCTAAACACACACACACCCACATCCCAACCTCAGAACTCCACAATCCTCAGTCCTCCCTTCACTCACAAGGCTTCTTCAGAGAGATCCCCAAGGGCCAGCAATTCTGAGATTCTGGAGAATAAAGCTTTCTACTCACTTCCCAGCTGTGGAGGACTCCTTCTCCAAGGACATCCAAATGGGAAGGGAATGCTATCTTTTAGGATGTGAGGTTGGATTTTGGTGATAAAGTTTTAAATTGCTGTCCATTATTAATGTTAAACTCACAGCAGTCAGCCCTGAGATCTGCAATTACAACAATTCATAAAAACAGCCCCTTTGTTAGTTGCACTTGAAGAGCTTTTGAGATATAATTGCAACGTGGTGCAAAGTAAAATAAAAATTCAGATTTTCTTTTACCGAGGCCATGAACAATACTGTCCTTTTTACAGCAGCGGAAAGCCTCAAGACATCCGTTATATTCCTTCAATGAGCTTTGTTCAATAAATGCTAAGCCTTGAAGCTTTTAAATGTATTAAAGTGATTATGATATCATCACTCCAAAGGCACTTCAATAGAACATTAAGACAGAAACAATTTTCTTCCACACAAACGGCGTAACAGTAACAAAAAGTTGATTAAATGCACATTGTATCAAAAATATTTTCAGTATTTATAGACATATGTAGATAACATTAACTGTAACCCACACCATGGACAGGGAAGAGAAGAGTAAATAATAAAAGCATTAGGGAAAGAGCAAATTTTAACAATAAATCTTCAAAACTTAAAACTGTAGCCTGTGACTTTGCTTTTGGATTTACAGTCAAAGTCACACTACATAAAAGAGTAAGTCTCAAAATTAATAAATACTAGAAGAGAACAAGTCCTTGTTTGCTTCTCTAATAAGCTCAAATATATTCCCCACTCACACATGCCATACTTCCTTAAATGCCTCAATGGAACTGGTAGGAAATTTGAGTCCACTGATTTATGACATCACTTAACATACTGCAAGCAGGTGATGACTCTGCAAGGAGCAGATGCCTAACATGTCCAACCAGGAAGCATAGAGAAGGTAGGAAGGAGGCCAAGAGGTGGTTTCAGAGCAAAATGGCAAGATGTAAGATTCTCTTGGTTGCAGGCTCATTACAGAATGCTCTTAGCACAGATAAGGGGATTATGAATTCACATGTGAATTTATCCCTTATTAAACTTTCAGCAAAAGGGTCAGTTGGCTGGAATAGCAAAGCTAAGGCACCACGGTCACATGCCAAGGTAGAAACTACTTGTAAGGCTTTCCTGACACATGAGTAAGAAAAAAAGGGAAGTTTCAGCCCTTTGAGTGCATGCAGATTAACATTTACATCTGTGTTCAGTTCCGTGTCCTGCTATTTTGCTCAGCTTTATCTTGAGAGTATGCTCCCAAGGCATTTAAAACTTATTTCCTTTCTAATGGATGTACAACAGGGTGTTTGGTGGTTATTTTTTGTAGCAGCTATTTATGTAGTAAGGATATCTATCATATGCTTGTCATATTTTGTTCAAATATTTACCATCAGTTGTTTGGGCCTCCTAAGTTTGTTTATGGTGTATTCTTAAAACAAGGAGAAGGACTCTAATATCTTAAAAGTAAGGAGAAAAGCATTCTAAGGACGCAGGGGTTGGGAGGGGGCGGGGGGGGGGGGGGGGAGTCTGCCAGGAATAATAAAACAAAAAAACTCCCAAACCAGTTAAAACCAAATCCCTACATATGACCCAGTACCTTTCAACTTGTCTTACCACCTAGACCAAAGGCAGAGAGTGTTTCTCAGGGGAAAACACTCAAAACAACGCAGACTCCACAAGAAAGGCAATGGACAAGGCCTTTTATTACCCATCTTGGGGCCCTTGTGATTTTCTTTATGGGGAGAGTATCCTTGTTCATCACTTCAAGCACAGCACCCTAGCCCTGGCAGCTTCTTAAACCAGCCCAGAGAAAGAAACACATAAAGGGCCAAGGAAAATGGAAAATAAAGACCATACAGTGGGTGACAAGTTCCCCCACTCAACCAACTAGCCAGTGCCATGGGCCAGAATTGATTTTCTATACGACATCAGAAAGGATTACCTCTCCCCCACAATACTGCCCAGGGGGACGGAGTGGAAATCATAATTAATTCAAGCAAATTCAATTCTGAGAGTCCGAGTGACAAATACTTTCCTTACAATATCAAGCACAGCCTCAAAATGTCTTAGAAAACAGTTGGTGGGAGCAATAGCAACACACTCAATGCAAGAATGCACAAAGCTACACAATAAAATGCTTGTGCCCAAATAAGAATTCTTCCAAGTCAGGAAAGAACATTCCTTTAAAAAATAAATTCTGACTTCAAAGAAAATGCATTTCCATGAATAATGTTGAGTCTTTCCCTCCTGGTGACATGAGGTAGCGGGGAGTAGAGGTCAATTTAATTCCTCAACTATCTTGGTCCATTAGGCCAACCAAAATATTCTCTGTGTTAGAGGGAAATGTATTATTGTGCTCCTGATGCAAGGAATCAGATGGGAGTGGTTGCTTCCATATAGCCAATGTGACCTCAACCCCGAAGAATCTAAAAGACCATGACACTCAACTACAAATTAGCCACACCATTGGAGAATTAGCGATACCCATAATTTCAAAAACAGATCATCACAACACCGTTTCTTTTGGTTTCAGAGTTTTTTTCCTTTGTTTTGTCTTTGGGGCTTCAAAGTTTATTCCATGGAGTGGTAGGGTCATACAGGAGAGAGAACACTCAAGCAAGAGACAGGCATCCCAACATCTAGTACCAAATCTAGCACTAGTAGATCAGAGGCCTTGAGCCAATGAACACTTCCCTGGAGGCCCTGAGCCTCCTCTCTAAAACAAAATGACTTACTTGTTTCCATATGCTCTTTCAGTTGTAATGTTCTACAACTGTGGGTTTATTTTCATCTCCCTAAAGAAATTCTACTTAAAATTACTTTTAAATGAGTTTCTATTCCTCAACCCCAACAGCTAGGCAAGAGTGTAAATGTTCTGGGTAAAAAAAAAAAGAGGATATTCTGGCATTCACAGTCAGAGGGTAATTCCCAAAATAGAATATCAGAAGTTCACTGTATGTATCATACATGCACATACACAAGCATGCATCTCCTTGGCCAAAACACTTCTCACTTAATCATTACAACCTATTATTCATTAACCACCCATTAGAAAATGCTTCTGTTTAGCTAACCATATGTGATCAGAAAGGGTGGGAAAATCATGGCTGATATATGCACAGTCTTCAGCATCAGATGACTGATTCATATTCCGCCTCTTTGGGCAAACTTACAGTAACCGCTCTGATCCTGTTTCCTCATCTAGAAAATGGGAAAGATAATAATACCTTGCTCATAGGATTATTGTGAGACTCAAATAAGACAATCCACATAAAGCAGACACAGTAATTGCTATAATAACTATTTACCACTACTGCTTCTATTAATATCCCATTAGGTTGCTCTAAGAGTTTAATAAGAGTATATACGAAGTACTAAGCACCAGTCCCTGGCACAGAACAAAAATAAAGGTTGCCAGTATTCTTATCTATTATACTTGCCTACATAGTATCATTAAGTCATCAGATAAGCTTGTAGCATTTCTAGTTAACACAGTACTCCTGGGTTTCCCACCCTGCATGACCATTTTCCATGGTCTAGTTCTAGCCCTAAGGCCCCCTCAGAAACAAAACACACACCCCCAAACTAATGCTTCTTAGTGGTAACAAGGCTTGGTAAGAGGAGCCAAGGAGCACAGACTCAGTGACTTATGCTCCTCCTCTGAAAACTGATAAGGCTATAGCCAACTAGCTCACACATCCATCCAATGCTGGCTTTACACAAACCTGTCAACCATTCCCAGGTGTGGGCGGCACCCACAGCCTAGTGTCCTCTCTTATGAGAGTCTTAAAGAGTGATGACTCCAAATAACCAACCTGAAATCCAAAGGAATAGCTTCCACATACAGCTGCAAGAACTTATTGGAGATCACTACCGAAACCAGAGTTGAATCCATTTTCTGGGCTTGGCCCAATTTTGTTCATATGAAACAATGGATGGATATTACTGGACATCAATTCACAGACAGTTTCTCTACTACACCTTTATTTTCCACTTAGAACTATAGTCAGCAACACTCATTTTATTTGTCCTCTACTAGTAAGATTCCTTCTGGGGGTTTTTCCCCCACAAAAGTCCAAAGGGATTAGCATAGAAAGTTCTACCCACAATGGGGTGACTGCTGCAAATTAAGATGTCCCAACCATGTTTGAGGCAGTTCAATAAGCAGGTTCCTCCCTGCTCTTCATGAACCACATTAAGTAACAAATAAGCATGATTTATTCCTCTGGCTGTAACTTGTGTGATCTATCTTCCTGGGAAAAGAGCACAAGATCTGAGAAGACTCCTCTGAGATTCATATGAGAACGGAGTTAACACATGACTACAGTCATAGTTTGCCAGTTTCTGCTGGTTTCTAGGAGGGTAAAGAAAACTGTATGTCAAGGGTTAAGGGGGCTCCAGGCCTTTAGGATAGAACAAATTACCCTGCATCCATGGAACAAGGCAGGTGACAATTCAGCATCTCCCCTGGGAGCCCCTCCTTTCTGTAGACCCCTTAGCCCCCAGTTCTGCTGCTCCAGGAAGGGCATTGCTGCTCACTCTGGATCTTCAAATAGAAGGAGATCCTAGAACCACAGGGACAATGGCAAGACACTGGCCATCTCATGCCCACCACTTGCTTTTTCAGTGCCTGGAAAGTGAGTCTCAAAACATCAATGGGCAAAAGAGAAGAAATGAAGGTGACACGAATGCTAACTTTTTATCCCCATTATTTAGTTACTTTATTAGAGTTTTCCGAAATCCTCTGTACAAAGGGAAAGGTAAGCTATAGAAAACTAAGTGGCTTTGTCATCAAAAGCCTTCTCCACACTGGCACACAAACACCTGTCAGTGCAAAAGATGCCTCTTTATCAAGTCTTCGTGCCTACCAGGAGCCAAGTACACTCTGAGATTTCAGACTATTTTCTTCCAATGTTTTGAAGTCCTTTTCAGTTCACATGAAGGCTAACGATTTGAAAAAAGATGGGGAAAGGAAAGAGTTCTTAAAAAAAAGAAAAAAAAAAGAAAAGAAAAAGGAAAAGGTATTGTGCCATGATTATGAAGTCCTAAAAGCCTTTTTAGCTGACAGCAAAGGCTTTGTTGAATAGCCCCTAAGAACCTCCACTGAAACACACAGTACAGAAATAAAACAGAGGAAGAGCATCCACAGTTTAGCATCCCGAGCCTCCCAAATTCAGACAGCCCATTTTGCAGAAGTCCGGTTTCTGCCCCAACGGCCCTTTGGAACACTTAAGGTCTAGTGTGGCAGCAAAGGAGTTCAACCAACTGATGACATTCTGCCAACAGAGAGATTAGTCTGTACCAAACTCAGCACAAACCTGCTGTTAAAACCACAATTCCAAAAAAAGCAAAAGTGCCCTAAACCCTCAGACTGCCCCCATGTCCCAAGTCGATCAGTTCACTCATGATGCTTGGTCCTCAATTTCCCCATTGAGTGATGACTGCCATCCTAACCAAGTCTGCTCCTCCAAGCCCTTGCCCCAATCAGCAGAGTTCAGACCACTCACAGACACTTAGCACTTGGGCATTTAGAGCATTCACATGGGATAGCACTGGTTTATGGAGAGTTGTGGTCTAGAGCTAAACCCACCTGTTTAATTTCAGTAGCTAGTACACTTCCTGCCATTCTACCCTGACCAGTGGTAAGTGAACAGACAATAAGGGCTGGGAAGACGAAACCACAACCAAGATTCTATTAAATAAGTTCACACATCTCCCACACATCCATCCCAACATGAAAGCATGATTTCAATAGCACATGCAGTATTTGGCTTGGGTGTGCAAAATACCAGCTTTTGAGTGATGGAGTCCTCACCCCTACTTCAGACATACCTTTTCTCTTAAACTATTACAGTTGGAGAGTTTCAAGCTCATGCTCCAGACCCATCCATCTAACAACAGAAAGCACCTCTCAAGCTCCTTTCTGACACAAGCCCATCATTCACCATTTGCTGGTATGCACAGTTTTTGCTGACAAAGCTCCATTACTAGAAAAAGCTCAGTAAGTAAAGCTGATTTGAAATAACTATATATTATATGGAGGCTGGATGAAGAAAACTGATTTGGAGTCTAGAAAATCATCATATAAAAGAGGCTCTAGAAAGAACTGCTTAATTATTTAAATACCTTCACTTCCTACAGACCATACATCATTTGATTTATCATCAGTGTTCAATACTTGGTAATTTACTGGGGTCATCTGACAAAACAACTCCATATAGCAAGTACATATCAGACACTGTAATTCTTCAGTTGAAATGTCTGTGTATCCCTGATTAATGTTTGAATACTAAGCTAATGCTATCAAACTGAGGTGTATGCCAATTTCAGCTCTCCAGTGAAGATGCAAAGCTGAGAGCATGCCAATAGGGCAACCTAAAGAGCAAATTATCATGTTGTCCTCCGTTGTTGCAAGGTAGGCTGATAACATGGCTGGGACGGCCCCAACAAAGATGCTTATCCATAAGTCAGTTCAACAGCAAAGTCTCGTCCCCGATGACTCACTGCCCGATTCAACTGCTACAGTAAATCATAGAGACCAAGACCTCAGAAGGGTATGTGCCTTCTCCCCAACATGCCAGGCTCATCCCAAGCCCAGCTCTGCTCATGGTGTGCAAAGCCTAAAAGGCACCATTACACACTCCCCACCTCTTGCTTGCTCTTCAAGATCCATCTCCTGCATTGAGCTTTGTTATCAAGCTCAAAATGCTCTCTCCAGTGTTTCAACTCCTACTACTAGCATCAGTGTTTTGTTTTGTGTTGTTTTTTTAATCAAATTGTCTCAATAAATTCAAGGGAGCATCTACATCTTTTGGATAGTCTCTCAAGTGCTTAATACAATAAATAAAAGCAACCCTAAGTTTTAGGACATGGCAAGTCAAACAGGTTAAAAAAAAAAAAAAACACAATAGGAGAAGCCTACTACCATTTCTTAAGGAAATCCAATTGATAGATTTCTAATTATGTAACTTGAAAACAGAGAACTTTGAAGTGCCTATTTACAACACCTGATCATATGGTAGGTTATAAAAAGGACCTAGAATTCCAAGAAACAGGTATAGTGCAGACCACATGACCACATTCTGATTCCACATCACAAAAATTTTTAAACCTGTGATTTTTATGACCAGAGAAAAATCAAGATCCCAAAATATCTAGAAAACAAAAATATAGAACATTATGTATGAGCATCCACAGTAAGTGCTCAGAAAAAAATCCTAGCTTTAAGCAGTGCAGCTCTAGAAATATAATGCTTAACTGCAGTTCAAATAGGAAGAATAAAATAAGGAAAGCAGAAATACTGGTAGGTATAAAAACAGTAGTAACAAAAACAGCACTAACAAATAAATACAAGACTATTAAATAAGCTATTCAACTGATAATTAAGGGGAAGAAAAGATCAAGTGTATAGGGCTTAGGATTCTGTGCCTCACAGGATCAAACTATCCATAACAGTTCCTGGCAGGTTACCACCCCCAAAGCACTGCATTGACAGGAGACGGATACACATCCCCAGCATTTCCTATGACCACTCCTTCAAGACTTGGAGAAGTAGGTGTTTCACCTAATACACAGACACAAACACAGAGTCAAGCACAATGAAGAAACCACCAAACATAGAGGGGCAGGGGAGCAAGTGCCACATAACCAAATGACGATAAAGTAATTTACTTGATGAAGAGTAATTTACCTGAAGAATTCAAAGTAATGACCATAAAGATGCTCACCAATCTCAAGAGAAGCATGGATAAACACAGACATCAGTAAAGATTGACTCTAAGTATCAAACAGAAGTCACAGAGCTGAATAACACAAGTACTGAACTAAAGGAGTTCAACAGTAGACTACATAGAACAATCAGTGACCTAGAAGAAAAGGCAGTGGAACTCACCCAAACAGAGCAGCAAAAGGAAAAAGTAATTTTAAAAAGTGAAAATAGCTTAAAAGATCTATGTGACATCAAGGGGAAAATAATTTTTGAGTAGCAGAGGATGGACAGAGAAATGGGTACAAAACTTATTTCACGTAATAGACAGCTAACAATTTCCCTAACCTGAGGAGATAAAAAGACATTCAGATTCAGGAAGCCCAATCTTCAGTAAGATGAACCCCAAGATATCCACACCAAGACATATTACATTAAAATGTACAAGGGAACCTCCATTAGACCATCAGATTTTTCAAAAGCAACTTTGCAGGCCAGAACAGAGTGGCTGAAAGCAAAAACTTCCAACCAAGAATACTCCAGCCAGCAAGGATATCATTCAGATTTAGAGGATTTTCCAGCTAAGCAAAAAATAAAGAAGTTACCCACCACTAAACTGGCCTTCCAAAAAATGTTAGCAACTTCTCTAAGTTGAAAATCAAGGGTGCTGATTTCTAACAGAACATATGAAAGTAAAAATCCCACTGGGTAAGGCCAATATACGGTAACAGTAGACCAAAAAAAAAAAAAAAAGAAAGAAAGAAAGGGAAAAAAAAGAAAAACTAGTAAGAATAGCTACAAGTAAAGAATACAAAAAATAAAAAGATGTAAAATGTGACATCAAACATGGAGTTAAACTAAAGTATAAGAATGCATTCAATTTTAAGTTGCTTTCAACTTAAAACAGACTGGTATACATATAGGCCACTATATGGCCTATAAGGCAAAAACCTAGACACAGAAAAGGCAAGAATGGATTCTAAACATGACACTATAGAAAAGCATCAAACTACAAGGGAAGAGAACAGGAAAACAAAGAAACAGAGAGGAACTATAAAACAGCCAAAAAACAATTTTCTGAAGGGCAGTAAACACATACCTATGATTATTTTAAGTGTAAATGGACTAAATTCTCCCATCAAAAGACATAGAATGGCTGAATGGATTTAAGAAAAATAAGTAAGACCCATCTATATGCTGCCTGCAAGAGACCGACTCAAATGTAAGGATACACCCAGAATTAAAGTAAAGGGATGAAGAAAGAGAAAGAGTTTTATTGCAAATGGAAACTAAGAGAAAGCTAGAGTACCTAGATCAGCAAGACGGAATTTAAAACAAAGACTAATAAAAGTCAAAGATAGGCATTACATAATGATAATGGAGTCAATCCAACAAGGAGCTAGAGCATTTGTAAATATTTATTCACCCAAAACTGGAGCACCCAAATAAAGCAAATATTAATAGACCTAAAAGGGGAAATCATCAGTAATACAATAGAATATACTACTTAGATAAAAGAAATCATCCAATAATGAACTATCAACCTTAATACATTAGATCAGATGAATTTTATCAGACCTATGACACAACATTCCATCCAAAGAATATACATTCTTCTAGTGCACACAGAATATTCTCCAGGATACAGCATATGTTAGATCACAAAACAAATCCATAAATTTAAGATTGATAGATATTATATCAAGGATCTTTTCAGACTATAATGGTATGAAACTGTCAATCACAAAACAAATACCACCATACCCTCACACAAACACAAACCTGAGAAAAATCTCAAGTATGTGGAAATTAAACAAAATGCTACTCAAAGCCCATGATGAAATCAAAGGAACAATCAAAAATACCTTGAGACAAATGAAAACATCACATACCAAAATCTACAGGATGTAACAAAAGCAGTTCTAAAAGGGAGTTTCACACAACACAGACCTACCTCAATGAACAAGCAAACATCTCAAACATGTGCTTTACACCTCAACCAACTAGAAAGAGGCCCAAAGCCCAAAGTTAGAAGGAAGGAAATAGAGCAAATAAGACTAAAAATAGAAACCAAGCTAAATCAATGACCTAAGAGTTGGTTCTTCGAAAAGATAAACAAAATTGATATACCTTTGCCTAGATGAAGAAAAAGAGGGTTCAAATAAGCAATCACAACAAGAGAAGGAACAGTACAACTGTTACCAAAGAAAACACTAGGAAGCCTAAGTGACTACTATGAATAAACCAACAAGTTGACAGCCTAGAAGAAATGGATAAATTCCTAGAAATACACAATGTTCTATGACAATCAAGAAGAAATAGAAAATCTCAATAGCAAGGAGATTGAATTGGTAATCCAAAACCTGCCAAAAAAAAAACAAAGTACAGGACAAGACAGCTTCTCTGGTGAATTCTACCAAATATTCAAAGAAGATTTAATACCTATCCTTCTCAAGCTCTTCCAAAAAACTGAGGGGGATGGAATGTTTCCAAATTCATTTTATGAGGCTAGCATTACCCTGATACCAAAACCAGTCAAGAATACCACATACACACACACACACACAAATTACAGGCCAATATCCCTGATAAACATAAACTTAAGTCTTCAGCAAAATTTTAGCACACTGAATTCACTAATACATTAAAAAGATCATACACCATGATCAAGTGGTGTTTATTCCAGATATGCAAAGATTGTTGATTTGCAAATCAACGGGATATACCCCATCAGCAAAAGGATGAAAATCATAATCATCCCAATAGATGCAGCAAAGTATTTGACCAAATTAACATCCATTTATGATAAAAACTCTCAACAAAGCAGGTACAGACAGAATGTACCTCAAATTATCAAGACCATATAGGACAAAACCACAGTCAACATTATACTCAACAGTGAAAAGCTGAAAGCTTTTCCTTGAAGATCAGGAATTAGACAATGAAGCCAACTCCCACTACTTTTATTCAACACAGAATTCAAAGCCCTAGCTAGAGAAATTAGGCATTGTCACTATGTGTCACTATTTGTAAGCAATTTTACTCAAAGGAGTCCACACACACACACACACACACACACACACACACACACACACACACAAAATATCTTAGAATAAACATTCCCTAAAGTTGGATACAAAATTGATTTGACACTAACCAATTATTTTACACTAACGAATTATGAGAAACAAACTAACAATGCCACTTAATTGCATCCAAAAACAAAAAGAAAAACAAAAAAAGCAAAAAACAGTACCTCACTACATGGCACTGATGAATAAAACTCAAGAATAAGTGGAAAGATATGGATTGGGACAATATTGTTAAGATGTCCATACTGTCCAGAATAATCAGAATCAATGCAATCCCTACCAAAATTCCAATAGCATTTTTCACACAAATACAAGTACTTCCAAAACTTGTATGGAACCATAAAAAACCCCAAATAGCCAAAACAGTATTGAGAAAGAACAAAGCTGTAGGCATCATGACCCGTGATTTGTAACTATACTACAAAGCTATAGTAGTCCTAACAATATGGCTATGGCATAAATACAGACACATTAATCAAACAGAACTGAGAGGCCAGAAGTAAACCCGTGCACATATTGGCAACAAATTTATGACCAAAGAGCCAACAACACACCACGAGAAAAAGACCATCTCTTCAATAAATGGTGCCAGGAAAACTGGGCAGTCACATAATAATGAAACTCAACCACTACCTTATGCCATACACAAAAATTAACTCAAAATTGATTAAAGATTTGAACATAAGACCAGAAACTCTAAAATTCCTCAAAGAAAACATAGGTGGTAAGCTCCCGGACATTGCTTTTGCCAACTTTTCTGGATCTGATTCCAACGAGAATGGCAACCAAAGCAAAAATAAACAAATGGGAGTACACTGACCTAAAATGCTTCTGCAAAGTGAATGAGACCACTAACAAAATAAAAAGGCAACCTAATAAATGGGAGAATGATATGTTCAATAAGGTGTTAATATCTAGACTGTATATATAACTCCTACAACTCACTAGCCAAAAAAAAGGTTAAAATAATGGGCATGGAATCTGAACAGTCTTTCCAAAGTCATACAGATGGCCACCAGATACATGAGTAGTATTCAACATCACTTATCAGGAAAATGCAAATCAAAACCACAATGAGATATCACCTCACACCTGTCAGAATGGCTATTATCAAAAAGACAAGAAATCACCAGTGTTGGCAAGGATGTAAAAGGGGGGAAAAAAACGTTCATACACTGTTGGTGGAAATGTAAATTGATATAGCTATTATGGAAAAGAGTATGGAGATTCCTCAAAAAACCAAAGACGCAACTACCATATGATCTAGTAATTCCACTTCTTGGTATGTATCAAAAGAAACCAAGTACTAAATCAAAAAGGTATCTATACCTGTATGTTCATTACAGCCTTATTTACAATAGCCAGCATATGCAAACAACCACAGTATCCATCATGGATGAATGGATAAAGAGGATACGGTACATATAATGGAATACTAGTCAACCATATAAAAGAATAAAATCTTGCCATTTGCAACAACACGGGTGAACCCTAAGGATAATTTGCTAAGTGAAATAAATCAGACAGAAAAAGGCAAATATTTCACAAATATGTAGAATCTAAAAAGCAAACTAAAACCAAACTCAGAGGCAGGGAACAAATTGGGGTTGCCAAAGGAGAGGGGAGCTGGAGAGTGGTCAAAACTGGGAATAAGGAATCAAGAGGTAAAAATTTCTAGTCGTAAAAATTTCTAGTCATAAAATAAGTCATGGGAATGTAACATACAACATGACTACAGTCAGTAACATTGTATTGCATATTATGTAACTTTATATGGTGTTAGGGGGAAATTAAAGTTATTGGGGTGGGTCATCATTTCACAGTGAATACAAACATCGAAACCTTATTTTGTATGTGGAAAACCAGTTAAAAACATGTCAAGTATACCTGAGTAACAAATACAAAGAAAGTCAATGTATATATAACCAGATACCAAATAAAGACACATAAAAGCAGTAATTTTGCTCAACTTTAATACATTTGAAATCCTGGATAAACTGAGTGTTTTCTAGGGTAATATAAATCATCAAAACTAAGTTCAGAAAATATTGAAAATCTAGATAGTTTTATCTGTGGTAACTTTATATAGTACTTGACCTAACAGAGTCCAGGCCCCAAATGTTTCACAGATAAATTTTATCTATTCCTTGGCACAAAAACAGACACTCAGATCAATGGAACAGAATAGAGAACCCAGAAACGTACGGCCAACTAATCTTTGACAAAGCAGGAAAGAATATCCAATGGAATAAAGACAGTCTCTTCAGCAAATGCTGCTGGGAAAACTGGACAGCGATGTGCAGAAAAATGAACCTGGACCACTTTCTTACACCATACACAAAAATAAACTCACATTGGATGAAAGACCTAATCTTAAGACAGGAAGCCATCAAAATCCCCAAGGAGAAAGCAGGCAAAAACCTCTTTCATCTTGGCCACAGCAACTTCTTACTCAACACATCTCCAGAGGCAAGGAAAACAAAAGCAAAAATGAACTATTGGGACCTCATCAAAATAAAAAGCTTCTGCACAGCAAAGGAAACAATCAGTAAAACTAAAAGGCAAATGACAGAATGGGAGAAGATACTTGCAAATGACATATCAGATAAAGGGGTAGTATCCAAAATCTATAAAAACTTATCTAACTCAACACCCAAAACGTAATTCAATGAAGAAATGGACAGAAGACATGAATAGACACTTCTCCAAAGACGACATCCAGATGGCCAACCAACACATGAAAAGATGCTCAACAGCACTCATCAGGGAAATACAAATCAAAACCACCATGATATACCACCTTATACCTGTCAGAATGGCTAACATTAACTCAAGCAACAACAGATGTTGGCGAGGATGTAGAGAAAAAGGATCTCTTTTGCATTGTTGGTGGGAATGCAAGCTGGTGCAGCCACTCTGGAAAACAATATGGAGGTTCCTCAAAAAACTAAAAATACAACTACCCTACGACCCAGCAATTGCACTACTAGGTATTTATCCAAGGGATACAGGTATGCTGTTTCGAAGGGACACATGCATCCCCATGTTTCTAGCAGCACTATCAACAACAGCCAAAGTATGGAAAGAGCCCAAATGTCCATCAATAGATGAATGGATAAAGAAGATGTGCTATACACACAAAATGGAGTATTACTCAGCAATCAAAAAGAATGAAATCTTGCCATTTGCAACTATGTGGATGGAACTGGAGGGTATTATGCTAAGTGAAATTAGTCACTCAGAAAAAGACACAAATCATATGACTTCGCTCACTTTAAGAGACAAAACAGATGAACATAAGGGAAGGGAAACAAAAATCATAGAAACAGGGAGGGGAACAAGAAGAGACTCTTAAATACAGAGAACTGAGGGTTGCTGGAGGAGTTGTGGGAGGGGGGATGGGCTAAACGGGTAAGGGGCATTAAGGAATCTACTCCTGAAATCACTGTTGCACTATATGCTAACTTGGATGTAAATTAAAAAATAAATAAATGTTAAATTTTTAATTTATTCCTTTAAGAAATAGGTAACTACAAGCTAGCTTAACTATTTCTTCCACAACATAATATATTCTGAACTATTTTTATAAGTAAGTGTAACAGTCTGTCAGTCTGCTCAGGCAACTATAACAGACTACCACAGACAGGGTGCCTTATACAAATTTCTTTTCTCAGAGTTCTGGAGGCTCGAAGTTCGTGACCAAGGTATTATCAGTATTTCTGTTGAAGGCACTCTGCACAGCTTACAGACAGCGGCCTTTTTGCCATGTACTCATGTCGTCTCTTCTCTGTGCAAACCTCTCCCTGTTTCCTCAAGGACACTAGTCCGTTTGGATTGAGGCACTCAACCTTTATTACCTCTCTCAAGACCTATGCCAAATACAGTCACACTGGAATTTAGGGCTTCCATACCTAAGTTTTGGGGGTACACAATTCAGTCCATAGCCAATAGATTAATAAGTGCCTCAAGTATTACAAGATCTACAATGGTCTGTCATACTAGTCAATAAAAAGGGGGAAAACATGCCCATCTCCTCAGATCCTGAGAAAGCACTAATGTTAAAAACCAAGCATCAGTTACTCATTTAAAAATAATTAAAAAATAAATACCAAGGTGTCTCCAAGATGCCGATTTCCATTCCTTTGGATATATACCCATGAGTTGCATTGTTGAATCAAATGGTAGTTGGGTTTTTTTTTTAATTTATTTTGAGAGTGCAAGAAGGCACAAGAGTGGGGGAGGGGCAGAGAGAGAGAGAGAGAGAGAGAGAGAATATCCCAAGCAAGCTCTGCACTGCCGGACATGGGGCTTGAACTCAAGAACCATGATATCATGATCTGAGCCAGTCAAGAGTTGGATGCTTAACAACTGAGCCCAGGCTCCCAGGTCATATGGTAGTTCTATTTTCAATCTTTTGAGGAAGCTCCAAGCTGTTTTCCATAGTGGCTGCACCAATTTACATTCCCACAAGTGTGTAAGAGTTCTCTTTTCTCCACATCTTCACCAACACTTGCTATTTTCTCTTTTATTGATAATGGCTACTTTTACATATCTCAGGTACAGCAAAGTGTTTACAGTTAATAACACTGTACTATATACTTTTACCCTCTTAGCAAAACTAAGTGTTCTTATCATACAACCTAACAATACAAATAATAAAGAGGGTGAGAGGAAACTTTTGGAAGTGACAACTATGTTTTTTAATTTATTTTGAGAGAGAGAAAACATGCAAGTAGGGGACAGGCAGAGAGGAGAGAGAGAATCCCAAGCACACTCCATGCTGTCAGCTCATGAACCAGGAGATCATGACCTGAGCCAAAATCAAGAGTTGGACACTTAACTGAGCCACCCAGGCACCCCAGTGATAACTATGTTTATGGCATAGATTGTGGTGATGGTTCCATGCATGCAAACTTAGCTCCAAACTCATCAATTTGTATGCATTAAATATGTACAGGTTTTTGTACGTTCATTCATACTTTAATAGTTTAGAAAGCAAAGTGCACTGATTTTTATTTTTATTTTTTAATAGTTTTGAGAGACAGAACTTGAACAGGGGGAAGGGAAGAGAGAAAGGGAGACACAGAATCCAAAGCAGGCTCCAGGCTCTGAGCTGCCAGCAGAGATCCCGACATGGGGCTCGAACTCATGAATCATGAGATCGTGACCTGATCTGAAGTCAGATGCGCAACCAACTGAGCCACCCAGGTGCCCCAAAAGTGCACTGTTTTAAAAAATATTCTTTTAAAAAACCCTCTCAGTACTAGCCAGTGCAATTAGAGAAGGAAAAGCAGCATTAAGAAAGCAGCAAAATTTTTTCCCACAACACAACCGTATGCCAAAACCCAATAGAATTAACCGAATAACTTTTAGAAAGGAGATATTAATATGGTGGTTTATTATGAAGTCAACATTTAAAAACCAATAGCTTCACTCTTTACTCTTTCATTTTTCATTCCATTTCATTCACTTAACTACAAGTTACAAGCCCTTTTATTTTTGCAAAGCATTTCTCACAATCCTGTGAAGTAGGTATTAATCAACCCTGTTTTACAGGTGCAGAAAATAAAGCTCAAGGAGGTTAAATCACTTTTCATGGTCACAGAGCTAGTAAATACCAGTATCTGTCCTGGCTCCAAGCCCTGTATTCATTCCCTGTAAGAAGATGCTTCCCTTCCTCACCACCACCTACCATCCCCCACCCCCCACCATAAGACAGACTTATCAAATTACTTGAGTGTTTTTCTCACCTCCACCAAAATTAACTCTTAAATCAACAGCAGATCCTAAAAGCCTAGATCTCTTTTTAAAGTAGAAATTATCTATGAAAATGAACCTATTTGTTACTGGGGTAGTGATTCATGTTATACACAGCAACCTTGATAATTCTTAACTAGTTGGACTATATGACCAACATACTCATTTTCACTTCAAGATTATCGCATTTTTCCCCACAATTCACACTATAACCACTTAACACAAACCAGTGGTTTATCAAAATTTCTATTACAGGAAACACATTTCTAAAAACTGTCATTTTAAGTTGGCCAAGTATAATTAAATGTAAAATGTATCGTAATACCTTTGGCACTGGGCCAATTTGGTCACAACCAGTAAATTCCTAAGGTTATCATGGAAGATAAAGTATGTGTTTCAACTCAACTAGGTGGTGTCTTTTTAACTTAAATGTGTCACACACCCACAATGTGTCAGACACTACAGGGTGTGGTGAAATACATGTACAGTGATACCCGAAACTTGCCCTCACAGAACTTAGTATTTAGTTAAGAACACAAACATAAATAACAATACCCACAATCACAACTGTAATTGCTACTTTATCAGCCATGTCTCACCAACATGATTCTGTCCAAACTAAAATTCATTTTTTCTCCTACATCTGCAAATCAGCTACAACTTGGCCAGACTCCAGGTTGCGTACTGCACACAGGGCTCAGGTCCACTTGAGTTCATCATGAGACCAGTCTCAGAATAGACAACAGACAACAGCAGAGGCTCTAGAGAGGCAGGCTCTAGAATGCACAATGCTTCCTAAGGTGTAGGCTTAGAACTGGCACACTTTCACTTCCACCGATGTATCTGGCCTCAGCAAGTCATGTGGCTGTACCCAACATCAGTGGGTCAGGGGACTACACTCCAAGGGACGAACTGCAAAACCACATGGCAAAGGGCATGGATATGGGGGGGGGGGGGGGGGGTGGGGAGAACTGGGAACATAACACAATCTGCCACAGCTATGAGAGAAAGACAAGTGATGCTGTGACAACACCCAACAGACAGAGCTGATCCTGTGAGGGAGGTCTGGGAAGACTTCCCTAATAGAGGGAAGCTCCAGGGCACCTGGGTGGCTCCATCAGTTAAGCATCTGACTTTAGCCTAGGTCATGATTTCACAGTTCATGGGTTCAAGCCCTGCATCAGGCTCTGTGCTGACAGCTCAGAGCCTGAAGCGCGCTCTCTCTCTCTCTCTCTCTCTCTCTCTGCCCTTCCCCCACTCACACTGTCTCTCTCAAAAATAAACATTAAAAAATTTTTTAAAAAAAGAATGAAGCTCCAACTAAAATCTGCAAGACACGTAGAAACAGTCAGTGAAAGCAAAGAACAGCAGGTATGAAGTCCTGATGGCCACAGGAGACACGACCAGCTCAAAGCATTTAAGGAAGACCTATGGCTGGGGAGGGAGGGAGGGGGAGAGGGGGAGAGGGGGACAGAGGGACAGAGGGACAGAGGGAGAGAGAAAACAAACAAACAAACATGTTCTCTCTGAGAACAGAGAAGGAGTCGGGAGACTCCTGCTCCATGTGAAGGAATAGGGCTTTATCTGTACAGCATAAAGCCACTGAAGGATGCTAAGCAAGGAAGTGGCATAATTAGATTTGCCCCTTTGCAAGATCACTGTGCAGAAGACACAATGTGTTGGGGGGCCAATCAGGAGGCTATAGCAAAAGTCCGAGCGAGAGAAGCTCATGCCTTGAACCAGAATCGTTTTTGATGGAGAGAAAGTATTCAAGGGACATCATGTAAACAGAAAAGCCCACCATTCTATGTAATCATTCCTGCCCAAGTCACTACCTCCCTATGCTAAATCCCATGGATATTCAAAGACCTCATCCTCTTTTTTATCTCTGCATTTTACCCCACTGACCCCTCTCCCTCCTCTTTCAACTATTTTCCTTCTTTTTCTGACAAACTCACTATCTGATTTTCTTCCACTGTCCTTCC
This sequence comes from Felis catus, assembly GCF_018350175.1. Taxonomy (NCBI): domain Eukaryota; kingdom Metazoa; phylum Chordata; class Mammalia; order Carnivora; family Felidae; genus Felis; species Felis catus. Next base: position 35,792,902 of record NC_058378.1, on the reverse strand, counting down.
TCGTCCTTAGTTCATTCTCTAAGTCCTGAAATCTGTCCCCCCATCCCTCATTACTCTCAACCTTCCTCCCCCAACTGCAAGCAAATTCATCCACCCCCATGTTCTAAATATCTCATTATGTTGATGCTTCCTGTCATGGACCTTCAGAGCAGACTCTGCTCTCAAACCTAAATCCATATACCCACCGCCTCCTGGACACTTTCAGGAGGATGTTCCCATAGGGGTCTCATATTCAACGGGTCCTAAATTCATTCCTCATCACTTCCACCCTGAAAATCCTCCTCCCCAACTTCCCCATCTCAGACATAGCCACCACCATCCATCCATTTATTCCAATAGGGGCACCTGGGTGGCTCAGTCAGTTAAATGTCTGACTCTTGGTTTCACCTCAGTTGTGTGAGTTTGAGCCCCATGTTGGACTCCACACTGACAGTGTGGAGCCTGCTTGAGATTTTCTCTCTCCATCTCTGCCCCTCCCCAACTCGAGCGCACGCACACGCTCTCTCTCTCAAAATAAACTTAAAAGAATGTTGTTCCAACAATAAACCCAAGAGCCAGCTCCAATTCCTCCCTGCCTCACCACTCCATATTCCACTCAGCACAAATATTGGCACAACTGCCTAAGAGATTTCTCAGATGTATCTACTCACTTCTACCACTGCTCCACTGCAGGCCCCCATGCCTCATCTGGAGAACTCCACAGCCTCTTAACTTGCTCCCTCAACTGTACCCCAGCCCACTCTCTCCATCATGACAGAAATGATCTAAAATACAAATATGACCTTGCCACCTTCCCGCCTGAAACCATTCATTGCCAACCCCTTACTCTCAGAATAAAGTTGTCAGCTCCTTGACAAGGTGGCCCCTACCTTAATATGCCTTGCATGTGTTCATGCTACCTGGAATCTGGACATTGTCCATTCTGTTCTTCTACCTAAAATACTTGTCACCCAACAGCACCTGACTTGGCTTCTTTTCCCAACTAAAATATAATTTCATGAGGGCACAGACCCTGCCTTTTGCTGTTATTTGCCAGCAATCGGTACAGGGACTACCCCCTTAACACATACTGGTCCTGTAAGGTCAATGAATGAGTAAATCCTTCAGGTTCACCTAGATAACCCTTCCTTCAAGCTGCCTTTCCTGATACCTCTCCCTTCTCCTAAAGGTTGGGTGTACCTTTTAGGTGTTCTCAGAGTGGCCTATGCTTTCCCCATGGTAGCATCACCTTACTATTCCCTCACTCATCGTCCTACACTCACCATCCCCTCTAACTCTTGCCCCAATTAAAATGTTAACTTCATGGAGGGGGTGCCCGGGGCAGGGCTCAGTGAAGCATCCGACTCAGATTTCAGCTCGCATCGTGATCTCACAGTTCATGGGTTTGAGCCCTGCAACCGGCTCTCTGCTGTCAGCGTGGAGCCTGCTTGGGAGTCTCTATCCCCCTCTTTCTGCCCCTCCCTTATTCGTTCTCTCTCAACATAAACTTTAAATTAAAAAAAAAGTTAGCTTCATGAAGGTAAGAATTCTCTCTGTTGCAGGAAGAATTGTGAGCTACAGTGAACCAGAAATAATATTGCCTTAAAAGAGGTCCATGAAGGCAAATGAAGCCAGGCAGGAAGCAGAGACTGAAGGCCCAGATAAAGTGAACCATATACAAAATTCAGGGGTACACTGAGGATATATATGGGGAGATGTGGGGTAGTGAGGTAGTGGGAATACTTAAAGAATAAAGTCAGTCATTGAGGCCACACGGCTCCACATGTAACGCACCCATGACCGATTACATAATGATACCCTCCTTTCATGCAGAAATTCACACAGGTGGGACAGTATCTCCATAGTTTGTAATATCATGCTAAGTTCCACTGAAATCCCTTGCACATTAAGAAACTGTCTTTTCGACATTTTTACTCATTGTCACTTTGTTTCAAGGGGCCAGACTACATTCAAATAAAAACCTGAGGGTATGGTTAATGCCTTTTATAATGGATAGGATTTCATCAAAATCAGTCAACTCCTTTCAAAGTTATTTAAAAAACAGCCTTTTAAATGCAAAAGACGAGGTACTTAAAACAGAAACCTTCCTTAGTTCAGTCAATTAAATATGGTAACATGCTAAGGGACAAAGCAAATCAACTCTAAAGGTAAACCCAAGCAAAATCAAATATTAAAACTGAAAAAGTTGAAGGATTAGAGATCCTCTTGACAGGCAAGAACATGGCTTCGCTGGGTCTGCAATCTCTTGGTTATTAACAGCAGACAGCACCACATCAGTCACCAAGTCTGAACCAAGGACCTTTTGCCTGAGGTTAGGTTTCTAAACCATCCACTCACAGCTCATTCAGATTCTTAAATATGATGTTCCCTTTGCTATTTTTCTCCACCTGACTCAGAGCAGGTTGTAATCCCGGGAAGAAGCTGCCTTCTCCCAGGGTAAAGGCAGGCAGCACTGAAGGGGTGACAGGCTGCAAGGAGACTTCCAGGCCTACTGTGTCCTTCAGCCCTTCAGAGAAATGATCTAATGATTGACAATCCATTCAATCCATTTCTGAAGTGGGGCATGGCTCAGAAACCAGAGTATGGTAAAACATGGAAAAACAGAGAAAAGGGGAAAGGAAGCACCAGGGTAGGCCATGCCGCACAGGCCAGAGTGGTAGTGGCATTGACCCAGCTTGCCTCTGCCCAAGAGGATAGGGACGTCTCCTCTGCAGCAGCTTCAAGGGGCCATCATGGATAAGCAATTAGAAAAGGAATAGTAATTACCACAGATATGATTAAGAGGGCTGCACAACAGGGGGTTCTGTCAAAGCCAGTAATTCTTGCAAATGAGCAACAGACCCTGTGTGACAAGAGTCTTCCCTCATGAATTATATAGGTGGCCCTGCATAGTACGTTTGGGGCACTGCTTAACCAGAAGGGACCATTCATGGTAGGGACAGCAAGTCCCCAGGAGTTATGCAGACCTTGTGTCCCTAAGAGGTAGAAGCAGAAATCCAGCCTTCATGCCATCAACTACATGTGGGGACTTGAAGTGGAAGGCCCCCCAGGAACTTAAGGCAGCTGGGCAATTACACAGAGAGTTAGGGAGAACTTCATGGAAACAAGACATTCAGATTTTGAGCCTGGAACTTATAGACGCTTGATGGGTAAGTACTCTCCTTACTTACCCATCAGAGGGTATTGTGGGGTATTATGTTCTTAGTTGCATCCCTCAAAAACCAGATGTTGAAATCCTAACCACCAGTATCTCAGAATGGGATAGTATTTGAAGACGGGGTCTTCCAACAGGGAAGTTAAGAGGAGGTCATCAAAGTGGGCCCTGATCCTCCATGATCGGTGTCCTCAGAAGGGATTAGACATGCACAGAGGGAAGACCATGTGAAGACCCAAAGAGATGACGATCTTCTACCAGCCAAGGAGAGAGGCCTCAGGAGAAACCAACTCTGACAACACCTTGATCTTGGACTTCTAGCCCCCAGAATGAGGAGAAAATTTTTGTTTAAGCTACTTCATATATGGTGTTTTATTAGAGTATCCCTAGCAAACTAATACAAGGAGACAACAAAAATAAAGACCAAGAACTGGGAAGCTGCAAGGTCATTTGGCCAACAGGAAAGAGGAACTAAATTAGAAGAATTTCAAGCAGAACTTGAATCAGATGGTGCCTCTTGACAATTCCTGCTATGTTGGCGGGGTTTAGAGGAAAGAAAAGATGTGGGCAGGCAGAGCAATTAAGGTACTTTAGCAATTCAAAGGGTCGGAAAACATGAACTTTCACTTGAACCTGGGTTATCAGGAGGATGGCAATACCAGTAACCGAGATAAAGAAGAACACATGTGGGGAGGAAGGATGAAATCCACTTTGGATGGGCTGAGTTTGCACAGATTTAAGGTAGGAAAATAGGTTAAAATTTACCCACCCACCCGCCCCACCTCACCATGAGCTGATTCCTAGCAGCGCCTGGGGCCACACATGTGCAAACAGATCTATTCCCATTTGGGGCCCCATGTTCACAAGCAGATTTCTTTTTAAATTATCCTAACACGGGGGCGCCTGGGTGGCGCAGTCGGTTAAGCGTCTGACTTCAGCCAGGTCACGATCTCGCGGTCCGTGAGTTCAAGCTCCGAGTCAGGCTCTGGGCTGAGCCTGGAGCCTGTTTCCGATTCTGTGTCTCCCTCTCTCTCTGCCCTTCCCCCGTTCATGCTCTGGCTCTCTCTGTCCCAAAAATAAATAAACGTTAAATTATCCTAACACGTGACACCACAACCAACGAACTCAACCCTAACGGGATGGTCTTGAAACAGAAGCCCAGTAAGTAGGAACAAGACTTGAATGACTCCACTTTAAATTCAGATCCCTGGTTAACTCCCAAAAGGCTCAGCATCCTACTTCACAGTTCTGAGGGGCCAGATTCAAGAATCTCGGGGTGAAGCTGTCAGAACATTCTAATGTTTGCAAATTGTCAAAGTTTAAGCAAGAATCAGCCACGTGGAAAAGACGGGGATGGGATTGGGTATGGAGGGTGGCTCTCACAGAATGTTGTGGTCTTGGACCACTTAAGAAAAACAATCAAAAATCACCTTCAGCACCCACGCCTTCTTTCAGAAAAACATTAAAAAGCACTGCCTATTGGAAAAGAAAGTTGTATAAATCATTTTATTTCATGCTCCATCATTTCCTCAGCACAGGCTTCGGTGACACCTCCTGATTAGGTTTAATTTTAAGCCAGCAAGCACACCACATACCCTATTGTCAGAGAGAGTTCCATTTCTCTCCAAGCCTGATGGGCGACTATTGTAATGTAAAACCCTGGGATTTAAATAACACAAGCGGATTCTATTATGAGAAGAAAGGTTTATATTTTGGAGTCTTTTTCCTTCAAAGGAGCCCAGATACCAAACCATGAATTACCTGAAACAATGGGCTTCAATGATCTGCACATCCCCATTTCTTTAGGAAAAAGACTACTTGCCTGAAGACCAGGACTCAGTGATCCAATTATCTCTCAGAAACAGTCCCAAGCTCTCAAAATTAATACTGGTTAGGAAAACCGGAGAAGGGTGGAGACCTGGCTTACCTCTGATTCCCGGCCTCGCTTCCACCACCAGGACATCTCACCTGGGGTCTGGGGTCCTCCCCTTCCCTAAGGCGTTGGCTCCCACAGCCAAAACTGATTATTATGCAACACCCATGTTAATCTCCAGGGAGAGATTCCCAAGAGGGCTGGAGGCTCACAGTAGGATCACCTCCCCAGGAAACACAAGAAGGAAGCAACTAGGGCCACAGGGAGAAAAACCGACAATCTATTGTCCCCAGGACCTTCAGATACTCTCAGATAACCAATCAAGAGCTGCCCACATTACCCTCCCATGAGGTCTCAGTCTCTCAAAGACCCCACTGACAACATGGGACTCTTACTGATGTCCCTCAAACAAGAGACATTTTTGAACAGGACTATGTGCCAGGAGCTAGAGATCAAAGAACTAGTTTCCACCCTGAATGAGCACAAGTCTGGTGGGCAGACAGCTCCATGAAAGAATAGTTGCCCTGCAGTGTGATACACACCGCCAAGTGTTAAGGCAGGACAGAAGATCGGGAGCAATTTCCTTTAGGAGGGGACACTGGCACTCATCTTGAGGGTGCCACCTCAAGTCATGTTTACCAAATGAACTGAGTACTGCGCCATGCATAGCCATATATGCATAAGTCTTACAATCCAATTGATCAGACCGTCCCCATGAGATGGATTATAATTCAAAATGAAATGGTATCATTATGAGGGGCCCTCTAGAAAGTTCTAAGGCAAACTGCCCATGTGCTTCAGTCACCTGATGCCCTTGGCCATAGTACCAGGTCTGTCCTCTACCCAATCAAGGCTGGCTTAAAAAACATTCACTGCCTTAACTCCCTCTTTAGGAGGCTTCATCCTGCCCCCAGGTTTTCTTGCTTTGATCATGAGAGTCCTTGATTTCAAAAGAATTCTGGGTAACAAATCTAACTATTCAGGAGAGATGGCAGGGCAATGAGAGGCACCACATACACAACCACACATTCTAAATTCTATTGCATAGAACCCAAGTGCAAAAAGATGTTTTCCAACCCACTTAATCTGAACATTGCCCCAGACCTACTTAGTCCGAAATTCAGGGGTCGAGTCCAATAATTTTGATTTCTAAACAACTCCAAAGTGATGCTGATGGTCCTGGGACACAGTTTGAGAACCACTGCTCTGGGGAACAATTTCCTTGGTCACTGGTGGGAAGATGGTGATGACACGACCACCAGAGCAGCTGCTAACACAGACAAAGCAGTTACCAGAAGCCAGAAACTGCACCCGACAATTTACAAGCATCATCTCATTTAATCCTCCCAATCAGCATTCCACAGATGAGGAATCTGAGCCACAAAATGTTAAACAGCTTACCTGATGTCCCAGCAGCCAAAAGTAGAGCTGAGATTTGAACCTAATCTCTCTTCAGGGGTAATAACAACTTCACCTCCCAATGCAGCCCACTGAACTGCTACCTGGGAATTCCGATAGTGACTGGCATGAAACCCTGCAACATCCTGACACCAAGAAAGCATTCACCTTTGAAACCCAGCATTTCCAAACACTTAGTCTGAGTAACAATTAACTCTTTGTGGAATGTTCATCTTTATCACTCCTTCAGCTCTCCAGCACTTCCTCCTCCCATCTGTAGCACCTATAGCCACTGCGGTCTGCCTCCCTAACTCCAAAGAATGCTATGCCAGCTCTTGCAGAAAAGCTCCAGGTTGGGCCCCACTTTGGGGCACACTCCTGCACTGGCTTCCACTTTGGTACACATCCCCGGTTTCTGCCTCCTCTCCCCGACTACACACCCCTGGGCTCACTCCCACTTTGGAGTGCACCTCTACATAGTTAGGCCTCCATGTAGTATACACCTGTCATTGGGGCTCCACTTTTGTTTACATCCGGTCTTCTAACTCTAGCCAAGAATGAAATAGCACTAAGAAGACAAACCTTCATAGCTCCCAAAGCTTCCCTAGACAGATTGTTGGGAATGATAAAACATCTTTGTGTCCATCAATGGGGAAGACAGGGTACTCCAAGAAGTGCCGCACAGCCCAAACCTCATGCTGGGTAATCCTGACCTGACACACAAAGCTAAGGGTGGCCAACAAGGTGGATCCTGCCCCCTGAACTCCCAAGCTCAGACCATTCAGCTCTCAGATCTGGCCACACCCACACTCCCACCCGCTGTTAGGATCTCATCAAGAGAGGGGAACTGGGACAGAGAAAAGGAACAGATGTGGAGCTTTGCTCTAGCTCAAGGCACAAAGCAGCTTCAAGATGTTTTTCCCTCCTTTCCACCTCTTGTCAATTCCCAACCCTTGCCAAACTGCAGAGATCACTGTTTGAAATTAGAAGCACACGCCACATGCACAGTTGACTAAATTTTTCCCCGATTCAGCAGTGCACAGGAGGAATTTTCACCCCCACAAAAGAAACTGTCCAACAACTCAACAAGCATTCAATGAGCACCTACCATGTGTCTTGCACTGCACACTGATCACTAAGGGGGAAGTTAAACAGTCCCTGCCATTTTAGAGTTCTGCCACTTACAGGATACTCATTTTCTCTTGCCCTGCCTGGGACTTTAACCCCTCCTCCCTGTGAAGTGGGGATAATAAACCCCACCTCAAAATGTTATCAAATTAAATAGAAGAGTGCTGGGAATATGAACTTGAGACCCCCTTGCCTCTTATACAATTTTGAGGACACAGGAGTCCATATGATAGCATAAAATTTGAAGTCAAATTGGAAAGGGTAGGGTTTGGGGGAGTCTAGGGCAAGGAGAAATCAACTTTGGTAGAGGGACTGCCTGGAGACTATATATGTTGAGCTGAGGTCCCAAGGCTAGACAGAATTGGGTACAGAAGATTTGAGGGAGGAGGCGGCCAAGAGCATTCTGGGTAAAGAGAACGGATCTAAGACTAGGAAATAAAGTGGCCAAGTTAAAGGGAGAGAAAAAGACCAGCCTGGCAAGAAGGTTTGGTCCCCCCTGAGAAAGAGGGACATCAGGGATCTCTGTAAAGACCCAGCAAAGAAATCCGGCTTCAGTTAGAAGCCAGAGGGTCAAGGACAAGACAAACTCTCCTTCCACAAATTTTTGCTGACAGAGAGCGCGACATGTTCCCCAAACAACCTGGAGACTCCCACAAGGCTCCATCTGTGCTGGCCCAATGGCTCCTTTTGAGCAACATGGGGGGTGGGGGGGGGGGGGTGGGAGGGGCAGGCTCAGTACTCTCAATTTTCAACATCAAAGAAATTAGAAATAAACATTCAATATTTCAGGGACTGGTTTACATTAGAGTAAATCGGCATGGGGAGAAAAATCATGTAGTCATTTGAAAAGATTATCATGAATACTATAGAAACACAGAAAAATGCTTCTGACATGTTAAGTGAAAAACAGCAGAACCCAAAACATTATGTGCACCATTGCCAAGAACATGGTGCAGTAGAGGGAACACAGGCACAGAAAGAACCAGTTGTGATGCTAACTGCAACTTAGAAGCTGGGAGACCATAGGCAGGTTTTACCTCCATTCCCTTCACGATAAAGGGAGAGAAGAAAAATGACTTTCCAGGATAGCTAAGGATTTCCAAATGCCTGGCAGAATACAAAGCTCTATTCCCCCACTTCCACAGTGCTTGCAGAATAAGCTATAGCTCTTTGGATGGAATCAGGTTTTTCAACAGAAAAAAAAAAAAGTTAAAACAGTGAGCTTCCTGAAGACAGGGCCTAGGTCTTGCTATGTCCCCAGAACTCAATAAAAGCAAGATGAAGGTAATGGGATGACAGTTTATTACTACCACTATATACAGTTTAAAAACGCCATTAGGAAATGCCTATCTCTAGCCAATACAAAGAACATGACCACTATCAGGCCATTTCTCTCTGTGAAGCCAACTTTACTGCTCAAGGCACAGAGCCTTGGAGCAAGCATCTATAGATTCACAACACAACCAATCTACGTAGGAGATCAGTATCTTTGCACAATGGACATGGGTCAGGTCACAGCTGGTGATTCCAGAGAGAAAGCCCAAAACTTTAAAGATCTCCCAGGACTAGACTGGATCCTTCTCCAGTATGGAAAAACAAGGCAGGGCCTATCTGTAGCTGGCCAGCATTAAGGTCTGAAGACCTCCTAACCATCACCAGGCAGTAACTAACACTTCCCCTAGGGAAACTGTCCCGACCTCATGTACTCTGAGCACATAACTGTTCAAATGGTCAGTAGGGCTGCTCAAAGGGCCCTACAGGAAAGGACCCACCCCACAGGGAGGCTACCTCTGAGCCATAAAAGCCATTCCAGCACAGGAAAGGAGGAATACCATCCACACTACAGCTGACCCAACCGACTGCCTGCTCCATTGCTCCATACCCACCCCCACTGACATCTCAAAAGGACACCCTGAAATCCTGCTTTCTAATGGCGGGAACTCCTTCAAAAACATTTCTGCCCTACTTTAGGTTTTGATCTTCCCTGAAATGCAGATCAACATAAGGTAGTTAGAAGCCATTTCATCAACACAACATGAATATGAAAGGCTTCCTGATCTCAGCCTGTTTTTGATGGTGGCAAAGAGAAAGCAGGAAAGTACTGGGGCCTTGAGAAAAAGGGAGAACATGTCATCAAAGGGGAAAAGCACATCTAAGAACCAGGAATGTAGGGCCAGTAAAGACAAGCCTTATTGGACTCAACCATGTTGCTGAGATCCAGCGTTGGTACCCTGCAGATGATGAGCCACAGCACCCAACACGCAACCAAGAGGAGAGAACTCCCTGGAGACCAACACCAGGTTCTGAACCCTGTTTGAGGCTCAAAGTGCAGTTATCACTTTGAGGTAAGTGAAAGGTAAGCCCCAATGCCAATCTCCAGGTTCTTCCTCTAACCAGGCTGGTGATAACCCACATCACTCTACAATAGTGCAGCACTGCTTTGCCAGTCCAAGAAAAGCAAAAACTCACTGCCTCCCCTCATCCAACCATTTCCTTCATCACCCACCACTTCAATACACGGGGATGTCACACTCCCCGAAACACACAGACACACACAAGCAACCACTTCAATACCTGCACACCCACCTTAACCAACAGGAATCTAAAAGCAAAGCCAGATGCAATCAAAACCATCCAAAAGAGGCTGAAAGGGAGAGAGATGGGGGAAACAAGGCAGCATGCTCTGGGCTCAGGCCCTCTGCACCCTTTATGGCAAGGCCCTAGAAACTGCCAAGGCCTCTGATTGGCTTTAGGTTGGGGAGTAGTTAAGGCAAATAACTGAAGGCATTTCAATTGATGGTGCTCCCCCAGTGACTCGCTGTTTCTTTATTGCAACATGCTCTCTATAAAAGCCATTTTCCTCTCGCAGGATCTGCTTGGGCAACATGTGATGTCATCATAAATCATCTTTTTTTTTTCTTCCTTTAAAATGTCAGCAGATTTCTTGGAGTTTCTAAAAAGCCAAGAGAGCCAGCACCATCTCCCAATTTTGGCAGAGAAACCCATTTTCTTTCCCAAGACGTCTGTCTTCACTTTTTCCCATTGCTCTCCCATAGGAGTCCTGCAGAGATAAAGCCTTACAGAGTACAGAAAGTCACAGAAATCATTTATTAAAAAAAACCTTCCTTTCTACCCTTTCCAAATGCAGGCCTTTTCTCTCGCTCCCTTTTTTCCTCTCGTCCTATTTTGGTGCACTTCCAGAGGAAGTGAATGTATAGCGAGCACTTTTAAACAAGGTCTAATACAATCCATGCCTCCCAGACACGGATGCCATTAATCAGAACGAAGGCTTTGTGTGAGAGAGGCCACAGGCTGGATGGGCGCCATGGACCAATAAAGCAGCCAGCCCCCTACCTACCCACCCCACCCCCTGTTGGGGCTTGGCATTCATCCTTCCTTGCCCTACCCCCCTTCCCAAGCCCGGTGCCCAATTTTACCCTAACGACCTTCTGCAAAAACCTACCATGGGAGAAAAAGTTTCCTTTCATTCCAAGTTCATTGGACCAAAAAGAAGTCATCATCATTACTTTAACTGCAGAACCTCAAAAGCAAAAAGAACACCTAAACCAACTCTAAGCCACAGAACTCATAGGCCCATGACAGAGGAGAGTCTGTTGGTTGCTGAGGCATGGGTCTTATCACATTGGGTGCTTCTCGAAGCAAACCTACTTTCTGGAAGACTTCTTCCAGAAAGATCTCTGCTATGGCTGCCCTATCACCTACATTCAATGGTCACATGATAACGAAGATGGTGCTGGATTCCAAATGGTCCTTTTACATCCTTGGGCCATAGCCAACAGTCTGTCTTACCCCCCTAACCACACTAGAATCCAAACAACTGAAGACATCTGGAGCAAAGGAACTCGTGGGGGGGGGGGGGGGGGGGGGGGGGGGGGAAGAAACACCTACCTGAAGTCCTTCCGGGCTATTGTCAATGTCCTTAAGCACCTCCCTAAAAGCAAATCCTCATGCCTGGTCTAAAATGCCTGATATTCCATCATTAGTGCTGGATTCATTACAATTAGTCACTGGAAATACACAGATATTCCTTGGGGATTTTTACTGCTATCAGTTATTTGCACCTAAGTGTAACTGTTGGTGCCTTAGTAAGGAGGGAGGGGGGAAAAGAAAAAAAGAGAACGAAGGCACAGTACAGCAACAAGGAATCAAAGCAGATGTAGAACTTGCAACCTTGATAAGTGTCTTATGGCCACTGGCCCCCACAATTTATCCCTACACAGGTGTAAGGTCTTCCAGGAACCCATTATATACTTGATGGACTGGCCACACCCTTTGTTCTTCCTCTCCTCTCTGATCCCAGTTCCTTATCAATAAAGGCAAAAGGTAGGGGAAATTTAGGAGGGAAAAGGGAGAAGGAAAAAACAAGATACAGAGTGCCGAGGTCTTTGCCTTTTCCCCCTCATTTAGCGCAAGCACCTAAGGAAGGTCCCGACATGAACACTTAATATGTTTGCTGAGTAAACCAGAGACTACTAGCATGTCAAGTGCTGCCCTGGCTGAGAAATGGCAAGCAGAGACGTCACCTAGCAGGGTGAGTAGAGTTACGGCTCCACCTGTTTCAGCCTTCCCTGCCGTTGCTCACGGCATTAGCCCCGAGTGTCTATCCTCATCCTCCCAAAAGGCTCATCCTATTCCTGTTTTAGATTCAGCTCACACTTGCTACCACCCCAGGAAATCTTCCTCACCACCCCCAGGATCGGCCAACTGCCACTCCACATCACCAGTACTCTCTGCTTTCCTCAGGATTTCATTATTTCATTGGATTGTAGTCCTCAATCTCTACATCTGTCTCCTCCATGGGGATGTTAGCCCGTTCAGTTTTTTGAGAGAGAAAGATCATGAACAGGAAGAGGTACAGAGACAGAGGGAGACAGAGGATCCGAAGCAGGCTCCGTGCTAATAGCAGAGAGCCCAACATGGGACTCGAGCTCATGAACCACGAGCTCATGACTTGAGTCAAAGTTGGACACTCAACCAACTAAGCTAGCCAGGTGCCCCAGTCGTCTTGGCATCTTTAATGCCTACGCTTCCACTGGCACATAGCAAGCTTTCGGTAACAAATCAACTCAGCCACTGAAAGAAAATTAAACCTAAATTATTTCACTTCGGGGTGTGTGTGGTTTTTTTTTGTTTTTCCCCTTTGCTTTCCATTTCAGAGCAGGTTTTTCTGAGAGATCTATGCAAAGTTTCCCCAATGCTAACATGAGAGCAGAGAGAATCCAGAGAGAGAGGAGACAGTTCAGAATGGGAGAGATCCATGTCAAATATGAAAAGGGTTATTAATTCTGGAGTGTTCCCTTTCTGTGCTGAATGAACTTCCTGGAATCTATAAAGCTAGGCTACACCACCCAAGATGGAAAATACTGAGGAAGAGGTAGGGCATAGCCTCACTTAGGATAATCCAAGCCCCCTAATCTTCAGGAGGGAAGGAACTTCAGACTTTACCAGTCCCTTATGCCTACAAAGCTGGCCAGAGTAGTTTGGGGTGGCTTCAATGGATGAAAAGGTGATGGTCAATGAAGACATGTTAGTGATTGCACAACAGCTGAGGACTGAAGCAAAACCACCAGCTCCCACAGCACCCAGAAAAAAGCATGTAGCTTTCCTGTCTCCCCCTACCCTCTTCTGTCAATCTGGCACATGGTGGTATGGTCCCTTGTGAAATGCAGAGTCTTCAAAAATTTTTTAAGTTTTGATTTTTATAAAATGACCCCTCAACTGCCCAGAGCAATTGAACTTATCACATCAAAGAAAAAAGCTCCCATCGCAGCTTTGCCCACAGACCCAAACAAGACTCCACCCCCCTGGAATTGCTGGTGCCTTCACTGCAGACTCAGAGCAAACTGAACATGGGAGGGGATTAAAAATCTCTCCCCAAATAAAGCCAAATACACAAAGCAACAGCCCTCCAAATCCTCTCCTGTCCGACGCCTTATTACTACCTTTTGCGATCTCGCAGCCTCCCTTCTGGAAAGTTTCAAAGTCACCACCAACCAACCCTTTCCAATGCACAATGGCATTTAATAATTGCTTACGGTTCTCGCCTGGGAAGCCAGGCAAGCACCCACAATTCATTACACATGTGACCTTTCGAGCCCTCAGCCCCCAAATGATTTTCACTCACTTTAATCTGACTCCGATTCGAAACAGATCTGCTGTCAACAGCCTGAATTCTGTAGCCCCATGGATGGGCAGTGCCTACGGCTAATCTTTTAGTGCCTTAATCATAAAATGCAGCACTTCCCCAGCTGTTTTCACCCAAATAGCCAGAAATCGGGTTGAGCCGGGTGTGAAAAAATGAATTATGAACTCCCAAGTAGTATTTCATTAAGCAAGATTGGACGCTAAAACTTTAACTGTGCTCTCAGCAATTGAAAGGTCATTTTATTTCAAAAAAAAAAAAAAAACTAAAACAAAATTTCTAACTTAGGAATTTTGAAGACTCTACACTTCACAGGGAGCACACCACCATGTACCAGACTGACAGGGGAGGAGAGGAGACACGAGAGCAGCGGTCAGCATAAAATGTTTTTTGTTTTTTTGTTTTTTTTAAGCCACGGCCACTTTGGATTTTTGCGATGTGATGCCGAGCGCATTCAACAGGTCTACAAACTCACCGCGTTAGCCTCAATTTAGTGGGTGTTAATTGGAATCAGAGCTGCAGTCGTTACCACCGACATGTTTCTAAATACTACCCAGTAAATTTTTGTCTGTTTCAGATTCTCTGTGACAGCCGGCAGTGAAAACCCATGAGCAGGCACGTAAAAACGGTCTTCTTATGTACGCAGTCCTCAAGCATACTCACAAAAGGAGGTCTGCGTGTGGATCTGGCCTATGTCTGCACACACAGACATGTGTATGGATAAACACAAGATAGATGCGCATGCCTTGCCCATTTTTAGAAGGCAAACAGGGCAGACATGTGCAAAGACACACATATACTCCGTACTCCGGCAGCTTCCTTTTTTTCCTAATGCACCTCCACAGAGAGCAAAATTGGCCTCTCTCAATGTGACAGAAACACTGTCGTTTATAGTGAGAGGGGTTTATGGTGCAACTTACGGGGCTCTTTTAGAGGGCTGTTTCCCTTCCTTCTTCTCTGGCTTGCTTCACTCCCTTCAGGTAAGCCTTGTTTCAATTTAAAAAAACGAAATTAAAATTTCCTCCAGAACAGAGCATTTAAGGGTCAGCCAGGAAAAGGTCTGCAATACATAGAATTTGAAAGGAAGGAGGAAGGGGCCTAGGGGAAGGAGAGAAAGTCTGGAAAGAACCATCAGCTTTCATGAGGTCTCAGAAAGATACCACTTTCATTGTTCTAATTACTCATTAGTTCATTAGTTTATGTGGAAAGAGGTGGCTTTGTGTCCAGAGTCATGATTCTAGCCAAAATAAAGAAAAAAGGTGAGTGTCTAGCCCTGAGGCTCCACACATTTCACCCGTCCTTGATGCTCTGATGATAATCTGAGGACTTGCCTAGATGCCAGAAGTACTGTAACTTTGCTGGGGGTCTAGTCCAATGGAAAGCAAACACTACAGTCAGCTTCCACAGCAGTGGCCCAGGAGGAACCTTGGAGGCAAATATGTTTACCAAAGACGAATGACACCAAAGGACTAGGTTTTGGCCCCAGCAGATCCTCATGCAGATCCACCCACCCCCCTCACATCCTACATATGTCCCATTAATCTGATTAATCAAGTGAGTATTAACTAAGGAGCCCTAGTGTTCCACTTAGCACTCTCTGCCCACCTGTATCACCCCTCCCCCGTGTGTCTTTCACACACACACACACACACACACACACACACACACACACACACTCTTTCCCGTGGTTTGGTACTTGCCTGTTCCCTAAAGATACAGCTAACATGTGTGTCCATGGATCACATACACACTTGTACACTTGCTGTGTGCCTACTCCCAAATACGCCACTGAGTTACACAAAAACAAGTTCTGCCAACACACACAAGATTTAGTACATGCTCTTCCTCAACCACACAATCAGTGCATGTGCACAGTGCACGCACATACATCACACAATGGCAACCCCTTCAGAGAAGGCAGGGTACCTTGGACTAGGAGACAAACCTGTCCCCTGGCCACTTAAAGCTAAACAAAAAAAAAAGTCGGTGCATCCAATCTTTTGAAGGGGCTAGAAACATTTGCACAGAAAAAAAGTAACTTTTTGATGTAGAAATCCATCCACCCCAGCCCCCAAAGACTCCTCTCTTTCTTAACCACAAACATGGTCTTACAGGAGCCACCAGATGCTCTGTGGGAAGAGGACTTGAACTCCTTGATACTCAAGTTGGGTCTGCATAGGTCAGCATCACCTGCAAATTCATTAGAAATGCAGAGGCTAAGGCCCAACCCCAGACCTACTAAAAAAAAAAAAATCAGAGACTCCGTTTTGACAAGACCCCCAGATGATTTGTGCACACACAGTCCACCCTCCTATATCCAGGTCAGGCTCTCCAGCTCATGCCCAAGTAGAAGAGGGAGCAGGGCATTCTTCCACCATCAGACCTTCTGCCTCCTCACCCAAGACTCCCCTTCTCTTACCAGCAGTAACTTGAGTTAACAGCACAGCCTCAGGTGTCCAGACTTGCCTGCATCTCTAAACCCACCAGGAGCTCAGTGATACTAACAGTTTTCTCCCCACTAATTGTCTCATCACTCCACAACTGCTGCTTTTTATTTCATTATGCTTCTCATCAGTCTCAGATAGGAATATAACAGAAAAAGAAATTGGAGGGGAACAATTTCAATATTTCAAAACACATGCAAATCAACACCCAGAATCCTACCTGGAGTGTTTTTATTGAGACAATTCTGTGCTTGTCTGAGAGATGACCTTATAATAAATAAATTCATATCTTGCAAAGGCAGACTTTCTCCCCACCTTATAAAGCTAATTATACCAGCACAACATAACATTTTCCTAAATGCCTGATAACCTCATCCTGTTACTCAGGAAATATTATTTTTAAATAGGTGTGATAGGTACAAACTGAAACACTCGATTTCAATTCCAGCCCCAATTCCCGGATCCCCTCTCTGAGTAATTTAAGGACTTCCTCCAGATAGTTTTTCATATTCTTTTAACTGACATTTTATCTTTATACAGTATCTCACAGAATGAGCACGCACTAAGACAATGACAGCCAAGAAGGCCTGTCATTTCTCATTCCGACAAAGACAGATGTCTTACACTGGCTTATGCCAATAATAGATCCAACAAAAAACAAAAGAGACTACACCTGCCGCTGATGTAAAGGCACCAATTCACATTTGTGACACTCATTTGTCAATTAACAGATTTCTTCCATTGTTGACACACGAGACTTAAAAGATGTGGGCTCGAATGTGATGAATTAAAAAAGACAGATGAGTAAGCTATGAGCTGCAAAGTAATGCTATAATGTGCTTTAGATATGAATATCAACTGACACCCCTGACAGGCCATACAAGGTTTTATTTCATTTTGCACCGTATCCAGGCTTCATACTTTGTCTTCTTTGTTCGCTTTTCATCAAGCTCCTAACATCTCATTCTGACAGCCAGAGACATTTAAGGCACTTTCGTTTCAAATGCAAGTTAGCGTACTTGATTTGTCATTAAAATGCAAAACGATTGCTATTGCAGGTAAATGTAGGTATGCTTAAAAGGTTGGATCTGCAAAGGAGAAGCTCAAAGTGGTTTGGGTTCCTCTCCTCCTTACCCCTCCACAAGAAGCAAGGCATGGGGGGGGGGGGGGGGGGGCGGTGGCACAAGGCCTGTCCTGAGGAAGACTCTGGAGCTCTGTCCCAGGACAGGCAAGGGACGACCCGCCAACTTAGGGGAGCCAGGCCTGAGTGAAGTGCACCTTTCCCTCCCCACAGATGTTGAGCTGATGTGAAGTTTATCAGTATTAGAACCAGCATTCAGCCTGTGGAGAAGCAGCACAGACAGGCTTAGGTCAAGATGCTCAAAATGATTCTTCTCATCAAGCCCCCATCCCGAGCCCATCCAACATCTCCCCCACCGCCTACAGAGAAGGAGAAAACTCCACACTCGAGACCTTCCTGTAGGAGACAGAAGAACAGTTAGATGGGGCTTTCAGGGGAAGACCTTGCTTTCGTGACTTTTAATTCAGTAATTTCATAATTTACCAAAGAGTCTTAACAGTAAAAACAGTGAAACCACGATTTATACGCAAAGACATTCACCACAGTGTTAACACCTAAAAGTGGAAAACAGTTCTTAAATATGTCAATAAGAGAATGACTCAATTACCCTGCATCCATGGAAAAAAAAAAAATCATATGCGATCAAAGACCACATTAACCAAGAACACTGGACATGATAGAACATTAAGAAAAAAAAAATGTGGGTACAAGACTGTATATACAGCCTGAACACAATTTTGTAAGAAGTTACACATATTCTAAGTAGAATAGTGGTCTATTGTATAGCACGAAGATCATGGTTTTGTCTTTTTCATGTGTTTTTAAAAACGTTTGAAATGAGTAGGTATTACTTTCTAACTCGAAAAAAGAAACAGCAAAGCTTGAAAAACTAATTTTAAAAAGTCAACATTTCTTTGGCCCAATTTCCTGTTCCCTAGCACCACCTCAACCATGTGTACTTTCTAGGCTTCAATTTCCTTTGTTAAAATAAAGTATTAAGCCAGTGTTTTTCAAACTGTTGCACAGAACCCCGGAGTATTGCAAGGGGCGTCTGAGATTCTTCAAGTGACTAATTTGAATTTAACATTTAAATTACTTTAGCCATTTTTTAAAACTATAATTTAAGCGCAGTATGCACTCTCAAACATGTTAGATGCCCAATTTCAACACACTAGAGAGCAACAGCCTATTATCTTATGCTGCCAGATTAACTCCTTTTGTGCAGATCTCAAAGTTTCTTCTTAAAATTGTCTAAAAAATATGCTGATATTTGCAAGATGAACTTTAAGAGGGGGAGGGGAACCTCACCATTTGCAACTATTTAACTGAGATAGCATGTAGGTATTGCACAAAGCCAAACCTACCATCATCTGAACACCAGGACCTGGAGCAAACTGCATGGGTCTCCAACCTTGCTATCAAGAACCCAGCATTCATCTCAACAGCTTCATTGCTTTTGCTGACTCACTTCAAAAAATATGACCACACTTATCCCATAATGGTCTTTCTATATAAAATTGTTTGACAAGGATTCTGCCACTAGAAAAATCACTTTGAAAACCACTACACTGGAGTGCCTGGATGGCTGTCAGAAGATCAAGAGACTTTTGATCTTGGGGTCCTGAGTTCGAGCCCCACACTGGTTATAGACAATACTTAAAATAACCACTAGATTAAACCAACCTACCTTTAAGGTTCCTCTAACAGCATGTGATTCTATGAACAGGGTTACGGTATCATGATGAGGAGTGGAGCATTAGGAGAAGCAGAATCCGAGCGAGTCCCAGATTTCAACATGTACTATGTGATACTGGGCATAGTACCTCTCAATCTAGGTCTCAGTTTGGAAGGGTTTGATGAGAGAGACCTGCAGAACTGTTAGTCCATGTTACATGATCGTCACTCCTTGGAATATGCAGGAGGAGGGGAGGCCTCAGCATGGCACCAATACAACAGTTCACAGAGCCAACGGATGAAAGCTTTCATACAATCCATAGAAATTTCTTCACTATTAAAAGCCAGAGCACTGTCACCCTAGATTTTCTGCCCCATGTTTATTTCCTCACCTTTTCTGTCATCTGAACAGTTTGTACCCCACAAGTACATTTTTCCTTTAATAGTAAGTCAATTTCAAATAGCCATATTCTACTTCCCTACACACTGCTTAAATGTGATGTTTATAGTTATCTTCTGGGAAGAGGCTCTAACAAGACCTTTTTTTAAAAAGCTAACACAGACCCTGTTAGTTACAACAGAACCATTCAATTCAGTGTCACTCAGAAATTATAGAAAATCCTACTTGTGGTAAGGGCAAAAAAAAAAAAAAAAGAGGAGAAACTTATAGCTGTAGAAAACAGTCACATGCTTCTTGCAAGGAAACACTGTAGGACTATGATCTCCCTCTTGATTTCAATACAAGTCACAGACAACGAATGCCACATGACCCCAAGCCAAGTAATCCTGAAGCTAATTGTCAACAAGAATCAAAAAGAAAGTAAACGCTAATAGGTGTTTTCTTTTGGAACCAAACTCTAATATTTAGTATTTCATTTGATCTGCATAACCTCAATAGAGGTGTCCCTTATCCCCATTTGGAAAATAACACAGATTAGATGACTTGGCTCAATATCTCAGAGCCAATTTGTGATGGGGTGAAGACTAAAGTCAAGTATCCTGTCTCATGCTCATTGGTTTTCCACCAGATCAGACATCAGCCAGAACTCCTGACTTTGTGGTCTCCAACAATGACTGAGCTTCAAACTAACAAGAGTTTGGTTGCTCATTTACAAGACCAAATACATATAATGACAATAATTCATTTTATGTTAACTACACCTACTGGGATAATCATTGTGCAACCTGTACGTGTATTAAGTTATTCTGTAGTATACCTTGGACTAGTGTTCTATCAATTACATCTCAGTAAAACTGGAGAAAAAAATACTTCTAGTTACATGGTACTTAGCAATAGACAAGTCATTTGCGTTCAAATAATCTACTTCTTGTGCAATCCAGAGACCTCTAAAGTAGACACTATTCTTTTCCCATAACCGGCCAGTGAACAGACTCATACCTCCTAAATGGCTGTCCTGACACACAACAGCAGCAGTGGGACTCACACACTACCTGAGGTGGATGCAAAAAAACTCTAGTGAGGCCCCACCCCACCCAAGAGGCCTCTTATTTGACCAAGAGGGAGTTTCTTGGATTTTTGTTGTTCATCTTCCTAAAGGAACAGGACAATAGAAGTTAATGCAGCCTAATTTTCTACAGACTTCCAGAACACTATTATTTGATGTAAACATTCATGGTTTATGTTTGTTTTTTTATCTCCCCTTAAAGATGAGGAGGGCAGATAGAAGTTTCAGAAGAACACCAAACAGCAACAGCGTTGGAGAGGAGGACAGTGACTGTTCCCTTTTCATGGGCCTGAAAGACAGTTTCCTCTTCTCTACCATTTAGTTAGCAACCTACACCAGTTTACCAGATAAAGAGGACAACAATGAATTAGGATTGGGAAAACACATGGAATACAATAAGGTATAGGAAGGAGTTAAGCAAATAAGTTTTGAGGATGGGGTCTTGGCTCCCCACTGACCAGGTAGCTGCCCTTGGCAGAGTCCCTTCCCCCTCCATCCACTTTCATTCCAGTCTTCAAACCCTGATGGACACCTAGCTTGCTATAAGGACTTAAAACATCCAGGGTAAATGGGTGGACAAATTGTAGTTGCCATTACTGGTACCTCTTTTAAAGAAATGTGAACATGCTTTTAAACATCCATTTTGGCAAGTAAGAAATTGCCAAATTAGATAAGATCTTCCAGTAGAGGGGGCACCTATCATGTGCCTAACTCTGCCTTGGGCCCTCCTGGAAAAAAAAAAAAAAAAAAAAAAAAAAAAAGCTGTTATCCCATCCTGGAGAAGTTTCTATTCCAATGGGAGGCAGAGCTGCTGCAAAGGCCCCAAGGCATTCACAGAAACCAGCGAAGTACAAGTTGGGGAGGGGATGCACCCCTAGGTGCCAGCCCTGCAGAAACACCGTGGCATGAGACAAGGATAAAAAGTGTAATTTCTCAAAGAGGAGATTAAGTTTTTGGTTCCTCCCCTTCTGAATAAGCCCAGGGCCAGCCTACAGGGCCTTGCTGGGTGCTAAGCAGCACAGCATGTTCGTAGCAGGAGTCATCGAAGAACTGCATTAACCGTGACCCTTCTAACAGCGTAATTGCCACGTATGTGTGTCAGGGCCAGCACTCAGGCCCTGCTTAGCCTGGGAATTGGCTGCCCTCCACCAGCTGGAGCTGGCTTGTCTTTGCCACATGCCTATCACTCCAGTAGGAAGGTCCAAGGGGGAGAACCCATACCTCCCCCAAGTCCTTACTTGATGGGCCTCCCCCCAAAGCTTCTGGCCTGGTCAGTTTCCCTCCCCATTGAGCTCCCAGGTCTCAGAACCACCCCCATTCCGTGCAAGGATTATGTCTGCATGCATGGGAGGGAGCTTACCATCCTCTCCCATTTCCCTCCTTCTCTACTCTCACCAACTTCTGAGGGCAGAGAGACCAGAGTCTCACCATCTCTACTCAGCACAAGCCTGATTCCAATGTGCAGCTGACATTGTGTGAGCTATTTACCCTGCCCAGAAATCGACCCAGTGTGGCAAACTCTGCTCTTTCTTCAAGGTGTGGCCCAAGTCCCACCTCCAGTTTCCTTTGACTAAGTCCTCCCTCCTAAAACTTCCTTGAGCATGAGAGTCAATAATACACTTTTGACACTAAGTTGGAGTTGTCCTGTGGCTATCTAGGGAGACCTGAGAGCCACCTCAGGGCTCACCTGGGTCAAATCACCATTGGACCCTTTCTCTCCACATGTGGCTCCCCACAGCAGCTAACTCAAAGAGAACAAGTTTTCCAGACAGTAAACAGAGTACACTCCCCAATAGAACTAGTAAGTTCTCAGAGTCCTCTGGTTAGATTTAACAGTGGTCTTGCATAGTTCTTATAATTTAATCTGTATTAGCCTTATCTCCTGATTGAGCATGTGAGTGAGGTTTTTAGGGGAAACATCACATCTGTAAAGTTCTAGGTGCTGGGAAACTCAGCATGCACTGAATACTTAGCTATCTATAACAAACAGAGACCTACAATGATCCAAGCCCTCTAGCCCTTGAGGACAACTCTGAACATCTCTGGGGGAACCATGCTTTTCTGAGCAGTCCCCACCTCCACTTAGCTGAATGATAATCTACGGTCATGGCTGTTAATGGTCAAGGCCATTAAAAGACCTTGAAGACCACTTTCCCGAGTGATGCATCCCTGGAGGGACCAGTTATACATGGCAGCTAGAAAGAACATTGTAACCCCACTGGCATCCTCTAAAACATAAGTCACTCCAGGCCTGACTTCCACTCATCAGCTAAAGAGGAAGAAAAACCTTTGACTATATGGTTAAATTTACCCCTACAGTCATTCTTCTAGGGCTTCATGTCACAGGGGGAAATAAATGCAGTACTCCTCAGAGGCAAGACATTTACAAAAGGACCTTGGGAGTCATTATCAGGCTGAGTAGTCCTACCAGAGCCCTGCCTCCAAGAACAGAATTCAAGATATTTGTTTGTTTTATCTAATTCCACCTGGAAGGATGCTTGGCTATCTGTGAGGTTAGTCTGACTTAGGCATTGGGAAAGAATTCCTAGGAGCCTACCAAGATAGACCCACAACTCAACTGTTAGCACAGATAGAGACCATCCACCCACCCAGGTTCATCCTCAGGGTCCTCATCACCCACTGCTCCTATGAGGTGTGAACCCTGATGGACTCAGAGGACAGGGAATCAATTCTGAAAAGTCCCTGAAATCAACATCCCACCAGGCAATTCTAGTGTACCCCCTTCAAAGACTGACACACAAGTGAGCAAATGCCCACTACTCCAGGTTCTCAAAGTGGACACACAGCAAAAGCTCTTAACTCCATCCCTTCTTACTTTCTGCTCCACCAAGCCCACAGTGCATTTTAGTGGGTTCAATCCACAAAGCTGCTGCCAAACAAGAGAAGTCACTAGAATTTCTAAGAAACAAAGCAGCTCAAAACACACATATTTAAACATCTAGAAGGGTCTCAGTCTCCGTGAAACAGAACAGAGTCTTGGGGAAATGGTGCCTTTGCAAACAGCATCGTATTTGAAAAGAATGCATCTAAATTATCCCTTGTCCTATCATTTCTTTGGTAGTACAGAAACAAAACTAGCTCCAATTAGGTTAACTTTTACTGTACAATATTAAAAGTGAAGAGAGGCTTCCTCTGCCATCATCTGAAGTTCTTCCCCACTCACATCTGCTCCACATCTGAGCACTACTCAGGAAAATAAACAGCATAAAAACCATCAGCTGACTGGACATTACAGTGACAAAACTACTACAGATGCCACATTCTGACAGTGGTCAACAGCAAAAGTGCTTTTCTTCACACATTCTCGGTCTCTCCCCTCTCATGGCCTCTTCCAGGCACTCACAGCAGAACGCCCTCACCGTAGGTATACAATATAGAAAATCCATCTTTTTTTGGGAAACAAAGCTACACCTGTGAATCATTTGGTATCTCCGTGACCCATATCAAACTCAAGCTAGAGTTCCAGGTGCCATCTTCCCCTCTCCTACGAGGAGAGTCTTTTCCCCTCAGATCCACACATTTTTAGCACAATAATTTGAGACTTCATCAGAAAGGCCATTATGCCTGCAAACTTTAAATGATTCCTTGTATATAAATATTTCATGCCAATTTTGTTTCCAAATGAGGTACACATGAAGAATGACCACACTAAGCAGTGTCCAAGTATGTCCTGTTGTTCCAAAATACAGACATTTTAATATTTCTGAGGAACCGCATTCTATCTGAGGTCCTGCAGGATTCTGTACACCATCTATGTGGAAGTAAAACTGCTGCCTCGATCTCCCTTCATGTCAGACTAGAAATGTAGCCAGTGGAGTCTTAAGAGCCAAATAAAAGTCTTTTAAACTAATTGTTCCTTGCTAAACTGCTAAATTTTCAGGGGAATACCCTGGGAGGATTGGGAAGTTTGAGAAATGATGCCAGATACGTGAACGGTCATGTCCTGAAAGCACTAAATTTTAACCTTGGGTAACACCAGGGGAAGATTTTAAGCACTCCAACCATAAAAAAGGCTCTGGTCACTTGCCCCCATCGTGTGTCAAGAGACAAGGGAAAAGAAATCCTCTCAAAGTTGTGAGAAAAAAAACGGGCTGTGATGCGACCCTGAACCTCCACACACACACACACACACACACACACACACACACACACACACACTCCCTGAGTGGCTTGAACAGCAGTCACACTAAAGGGGTGAACAAAGAACAGGGACACCATAAACATCATTAACCAAGGCTCCAAGCAGCACAGAGACCAGCTCAAAACCAATGCACACGGAGGCTCCAACAAAAACTCTCCAGGCAGCCTCAGGAGTGTGATAGCCCAGGGCCCTAGGGAACCCTGCAGTGTGGCAAAGAAGGGAAGGGGCCAAGGGGTCCTCACTGGAGCCCCTCCCCCTCCACCTCCAACACTGGCCACTCCTTTCCTCCATTTCTTCCCTGGGTACTAAGGGGAGGAGGCATAACAAGACCAAGTGGGGCTGAACCAAGTAAAATATGCCCGAGTCTTGTGCCAAGCCAGCAGCACAAACTTGAGCAAATTAACATGCATATATAACCCCCAAATGTACTATTCGGCAAAGCACCACCTTACTAATACAGGCTTAGAACGAAGGAGTGAACACACACGCGCACACACACATACACACACACACACACTGAAACTTTCTTTTACCAGAGCAAAAGCTGGGAAGAAAAAACTAACAAGCCTTAGTGAAAGCTAAATCCTGTCTCGGGGTAGCTGTTGCATTCAGCTTGATGTTGCATTCAGCTTGATGTTGTGAAATTAACAAAAATGTTCCCTTGGCATTTAAATTCTTTTTCTTCCCTTTTTCCTCCTCTTAGCAGAGTGGGGGGTGACGCATAAGTCAAAAGACAAAGCAACTTCAAAACAAAATCAGTTACTTGTAAACAATCCTTGTGGGTATTTTCTCCCCTGCTCTCCCCACCCCCCCCCCCAAGAAAAACAGCCCTGCCAGTTGTAATAGAAAGCCAAGTAAAGATAAATCAATTAGCTTGCTAATTTCTCCCCTCTCATTTACTTAGCTCTGCACTGTATTTGTCGTAATTGACTACAATTATGTTAATTACTAACTCCAGTATAATTACTATATTTATTGTCATTGAGCATGCGATGTACCCACAGCAAAGCTGGCATTTGTCGGGCATCAAGAAAGCAAACTGTCGAGAGGTGATTCTCTGCAAACTGGCGGATGTGGCTTCAGCAAATCAAAGGGCAAAAGAGATTTCATGCAATGTTAGTTTGAAAGCACCGGTTCATTAAGGATATTAATTTTCTGATAACTACACATTTAAGCATGACACACTAGAGCAGTATCTACAGGATTTCGCAATTATTAATGCGTGACAGTTTCAAATGCTAAGTGAATCAATTAAACAGCAGCATTCACAATTTGAGAAGAGATAACTGCTTCATAACTACCTAAGACTACAATTTTCACATGACAAAAAAGAGCCATTGAGGCGCCTTCAAAACCTGACAGGTCAAGAAAGAAGTTTGAAACAAAAGCACCTTACAACCATCATCTCTCCTCTTTACTTGTCAGATCAACTTTGCTAGTGTCTCCCCAGAAACGGCATCACATGCCAGCTGCCACAAGGTGATTTTTCATGTCTTGTCAAAGAAATCTTTTATTCTATTTGCTCTGCATTAACATGTTACATTTATTGATCAAGGGCCTGTTCGGCAGCCACAGCAGGGCACTGAGCTCTCCATGCCTACGGGGCTTTGATGTCCCGGTGACATTCGAGCCCGAATAATGCACATACTAAATGGATTTAATGCAGAAATGTGTTTGGGCCTGACAGTTACATTAATAACAGCCCCTCACACTGATAAATATGCAATTGCTACTATTAAGAGTTACCCAATTACGGGGAAAATATTTCTCTACCTTATAAATAAATCCATCAAGGAAAAAAAAAGTTTCAACAATGGTGCATTTTCTTAAAACACTTCTCCAGCTGCAGAAAATGGGGCATGTGGGGGTTAACACCCCCTCTCTTTCCCCTCCAATTGTTTTTAATAAGTCTTGCTTTATCTCACGAATGGTTTGGGTGTTTTTTTTTTAAACCTCTTTTGTTGGTCTTCCCTGCTCTACCCGTCTTATTTCTTCAGAACCAGAGAAAAAGCAGACACCCAGGAGACTGAAAATTGGGTTCTGTATAAACTCAGAGGAGCTTAGGGGAGGTGGTGCAAAGGTGCGGGGCACATAGCTGATCTCCATAATGATGGGTCTGGAGGAGGAGGTGTCTACACACACACACACACACACACACACACACACACACACACACACACACACACACACACACACACACACCACGAAACCCGAACATGTCTCTCTCCCTCATTTAAAGCCCTAAGTGACCTTGTGCCGTGGCAGTGATGGGGTTGGGGGTGTGAAAGGAAAGGGAAAGCAGCTGGGAGAGAAGAGACCTTTTACTAGAAAAGTCTTGGCCAGGGAGAATTTGTAGTTATTATAGCCTTGCAATTAAACACAGACACCAAGCAAAAAGCATTATCACTCCACTTTCATCATCAAGGAGCAGAGCACAGCTGAAATCCCCACCACTGCAGTCCCTGAGGAGACCGGAAGAAAGAGGGTTTTCAGATGGTGGGTGTGTGTATGCAAGTCAATACATGTGCAAGTGTATTCTCCCTCTCTCTCTCCCTCTCTCTCTCTCTCTCTCTCTCTCTCTCTCTCTCTCTCTCTCTCTCTCACACACACACACACACACACACACACACCCTTTTTCTCTCTCCAGGCTGGGACATAGAACAATCTGAGACACAGCAATTGCTAAGCCACTTTTCCCCATGACCGTGACCTGCATCTGAGCCAGATCTCACAGCTCAGAGGGCAGTAAGAAAGTGAGTTCCCTGGGAAGTCCCCACCTTTAAGCCAGCCCAGGTCTCACAAGGTCTTGCAAACCCAAAAGTTTCCAAATCAGGGTTTTGGGAAACAGGAGAGAAAATACAACAGACAGAACTCGAAGCCTACAAGGGTCTCCAAACTGGAGGATCCACTGTGACCCCATGATGGTGGCTTCCACAGGCTACTCAGGATTTTCAAGAGGAAAAATAAACCTTCTCCCTCTGCAAGGAAATATAGGCTTGGAAACAGCCACCCATCTTCTCACACCCAAAAAAAGCAACAAGTTCTACCTTAAGAAGCAGTTTGGAGTAACTGTAAAGCTAAAGTCAACCCCCTGGAGGCCATTTAATCCCTGTTCTCCCATTTAATCACAGGTGTAGTATGAGGCCCATTTCTTCCCCATCTGGGTCTCAGTTGCTTCATCTGTAAAATGTGGGTATTAACAGTCACACTGTAAAAACACTTTGCAAAGACTGAATGAGATAGATAACACTTTAAGTGTCCCGCTCAGCTGTGGCATGTAGTAATACTGGTTATTAATAAGTTAATAAACACAACTCATGTCACTTGTTTGACACTTGTCCCTGGACTCCCTTGGAGAAGGAAGCCAGCTACCTCTCGGTACTTATTTGCAAGGCTACTGTATTGTGAGGCTCAAGCCCATCTGGCACAGGACTGAGGTCTTTCTCAACAAAGCATAGTTGGCATAAGGGAAGAAGTACTCTTCGTCCAAAGCAGTCCTAGGCCCTGCAAAACATCTCTGGCTTCACTGGCTAAATGCTTGTAGAGCCCCTACTTCCATCATTGTGACAGAACTTTGTACTCACTGGCTCTTCAAGTTCTCAACCACAGAGTCTGAAAGGGTTAAGCTTGCCAATCTCCACCCTCTTCCCCCAAATCACCACTGCTTCCAAATGCCACCCTGACAACATGGAAGGCAGCCTTGTCCACATGCACAGTGATGTCCTCAGGATAGAGAGAAGGGCCAAGGGAGAAGGTAGAGCAGTGAGGCCCAAGTTCAAAAAGCTCAGGGAGAGGGGCACCTGGGTGGCTCAGTCGGTTGAGCATCGGACTTCGGCTCAGGTCTTGATCTCAGTTTCATGAGTTCGAGCCCTGCATTGGGCTCTGTG
The DNA here is from genome assembly GCF_018350175.1 of Felis catus. Taxonomy (NCBI): domain Eukaryota; kingdom Metazoa; phylum Chordata; class Mammalia; order Carnivora; family Felidae; genus Felis; species Felis catus. Next base: position 35,764,472 of record NC_058378.1, on the reverse strand, counting down.
CTGACAGCTTGGAGCCTGGAGCCTGCTTCAGATTCTGTGTCTCCCTCTCTGACCCTCCCCTGCTCATGCTTTGTCAAAAATAAAAGAAAAAAATTTTTTTAATTAAAAAAAAAAAGAGCTCAGGGAGAGAAACTTTATGAAGAAAGGAGAATTAAACCCAAGATTCTGATGGAGTAAAATGGATGACAAGAGAAATAAGAAGGCAGTACTAGAAAATCTAGGAACTTCTTATCCAAGAGGCAAACACAGTAGGAAATATGGAGACACTCTTTTAGGAAGTGCTTTCATAATCATACTGTAGGTTAGAGGGGCCATCATCTATGAAAAAGCTGAACCTCATTATGGCCCCTTAGACCACTCTCTCCAACCTCCCACCACTTTCCCAGCCCAGTCTTACCCACAGTGGCTCAAAACCCATTTTCTCTGGCCAAAGGCTAAAAATCCAGCAAGTCAGGACATTCTTGGGGGAGGAAGAGGGTGGTGTCATTTAAACCTCACTCACAGGGGCCTGAAACTTGCTCTCTCAGGGATCTTCCCTCCTCCCTTTAAGCTGTTTTTGGTGGTGCTACTGTCATGGAGGTCACTTGAGAAAGTGTAAATACAGGAAATTAAAGTCTTGCTACTGGGACGTTAATCATTACCTGCCAAGTCATTCTGCATTTCACCTTTTGGTTTCATGTTCTGTTGGTAGCTGGAGACATGAGAATGGCCACTGATTCTCTTGGTAGAAAAAAAGATGCTTTTCACCACATTGCCCAGCTTAGAAACAACACTTATTCCAACATGCAAAGACCCATGCCTCATTGGAATTCATCACTGACCTACAACTATTTGGAAAATTCAGTAACAGCGTAGCTTTCTAAAGTCTATCTTTTCTACCATCATCTCTTCCCCTCAAGGTTTCCTTACAACTCTGTTGCTACCTTCACTTCACTATCGGCATGTTCTCCAAGCAAGACCACTACGTTTGGGTTTTAAAAAAACAAGTATCAACAAGGTCCCTGACTGCAAAGAAAGGATTTGAGAAAGATCCATGCCAACAGAGCATACCCTTTGAACTGTTCTCCTGAGAGCCTGAGTGGGGAATTAGCTTTTACCCATTCCCACCTGATATGAACAAAGGGATGCTCCTGACTGGCAAAGATGAAAAATATGTAGGAGAGGACTGGGTTGAAGCTAGGAGATGTCCAGGACAGCTGGAGAACTTAAGTATACTGGTTAAGATAGGCTAGGTTATACTGCATCAACAAACACCTTAGGGGTGCCTGGGTGGCTCAGTCAGTTAAGTGTCCAGCTTCAGTTCAGGTCATGATCTCATGGCTCATGAGTTCAAGCCCCATGTCGGCTCTGTGCTGACAGCTCAGAGCCTGGAGCCTGCTTGGGATTCTGCCCCTCCCTCTCTCTGCCCCTCCCCCGTTCACGTGCGCATGTGCGCAGTCTCTCTCTCTCTCTCTCTCTCTCTCTCTCTCTGAAGAAACAAACAAGAAAAACCCTGAACTTTTTTTAATGTTTATTTTTTAAGAGAAAGAGAACACAAGCAGGGGAAGGGCAGAGAGGGAGACAGAATCCGAAGCAGGTTCCAAACTGTTAGCACAGAGCCCAATGCAGAGCTTGAACTCACGAAACTAGGGGATCACGAGCTGAGCCAAAGTCAGAGGATTAACCAACTGAGCCACCCTGGCACCCCAGAAATACTCTAAACTCAAACAGATTTAGTTCTCATTTAAAGTTTGTGTCCAACATGGATCAGCAAAGGGTTTTGCTCATTTACAGTCAGAACCTAAGACTGATTACAGCAGGTAGGAGAATAATTGACAAATTGCACACTAGCTTTTCGCATTTCTGCCCATTGGTCACACCAAAGGATGCAGAGATGTGTAGACATACCATGTACTAAAGGAGAAGAAATCCTGAATGTCCATTAAGAATCCCAATTACGAGGCTCCTGGGTAGCTCAGTTGGTTAAGTGGCCGATTTCGGCTCAGGTCATGATCTCGCAGTCCATGAGTTCGAGCCCCACATCGGGCTCTGTGCTGATAGAAGCAGGCTCCAGGCTCTGAGCTGTTTCTGTGTCTCCCTCTTTCCGCCCCTCCCCATTTGCACTGCCTTTCAAAAATGAATAAATGTTAAAAAAAAATTTTTTTTTAAATAATAATCCCAATGACTACAACAGAGTAAGATGGCCCTGTGGAGGGTTAAGCCTAGGATTTCAGCCTCCCCACCAACACGTTTTAGTTCTAACTGTAGCTATACTTATTGAAGACCTACTATGTGCCAGGTAATTTGTTAGGCACTTTACACAGTCACACACTCAGGATTTTTGCAATTAGCCTAAGGGCAGTTAAACAACTGGTGAGTAATTTGAGAGGAGGATTTCAAGCCAGGGTGGTGGAACCACAAAGCGTTGGTTCTTTTTAATTTCCACTGCCCATTTTCCCAATTTAGCATCAAGTTACCAGATCTAGTTTAATCTAGCAGTTCATAACAGACACAGAAACGGTTGTGTGCCTGTCCTCGAATCCCTTACAGTGTGCCGTGGAGAGTCCACCTCACTGCCTTGGTGGAGATGGGGAGCACAGAGCCACCATTTCGGTACTGGAGCTTCCCCAACTCCCCAGTCTTTCACTTTTATCCTGGTCAAAGTCAGGGAAGCAACAAGCAATCTCCCACCTGAGACATTTTCTCCTAAGCAATTCTCCCATTGAGTGCATTTATCAGAGTGATGCTAAATAAGACACAAGTACAATTTTTAAAACCTAAGATTCCTGTTGCCATACATCAATTAAACCCTCTCAATTTTATTACCAGAATGACATAGGTGTATTTATCACCATTTGCCATGCGAGCCCTGCTCTGCCCACTGTGTTCAACAAGCTCAGCGAGCAACCCACTCAAACTACTCAGGGCCCTTGCAGGGAGTGGGATGAGTACCAGAGAGAACTCAAGCCTTTCCCCATCAGGGAAAAGGGGAAACTAAACCTGAAACAACTCATTAACAAGAGATCTTTGCCTTGAGCAGATCAAGGAACCAGCACTGACTCAAGCATAGGATCTCCTTATTGATCTAAAAATATAATCTGAAAACCTCAACAACAAGCTCAAGGAAGAGTTTGGGATAATAGGTATTCAAATGGTCTTCGTAGAAGAAATTGGTATAACCTCTCAAGGGCAATCTGACATCTTTGTCAAAGCCCTCTGACAATTCTGTCTCTAGGAGTTTGTCCCAAGAAATTAGAGACCTATTCATGAGTGCTACAAGAATAGAGATATTTTTAATAGTAAGAATCTGGAAACAATCTAAATGTCCAACACTAAGAAATAAGCCTTTAAAAACTGTAATGCAGTATTGATAGGAAAATGCTTCCAACACAAGGTAAACACCACCAACATTTTTAGACATTTGGCATTGTAAGATTGGAAGACAAAAGCATAAGAGACTCTTAAAAACTGAGAACAAACTGAGGGTTGATGGGGGTGGGAGGGAGGGGAGGGTGGGTGATGGGTATTGAGGAGGGCACCTTTCGGGATGAGCACTGGGTGTTGTAGGGAAACCAATTTGACAATAAACTTCATATACTGAAAAAATAAAATAAAATAAAATAAAAAAAGAAAAAGTTCAAAAATCTCTCTAAAAAAAATAAATAAATAAGATTGGAAGACAATAAAACATCAGCAATGGTGATTTCCAGTGCTAAGATTATCAGGGATTTGAAAGAAAGAGCGTTTCCTCATACCTGAGTTTAACATGCCTATACTGACCATGATTTTATTCTGTTTTAGAGAAAGAACACAAGCCAGGGGGAGAGGGGCAGAGGAAGAAGCAGAGAATCTCAAGCAGGCTCCACACCCAGCACAGGGCTAGATTCCACAACCCTGGGACCAAATCAAAAACAGCAGGGCAGAGGAGAACTGGGAGGCTAAAGTAACTACATGTGAAGAATTCCACCACCAACCCCCACCCCCTCACCCCCGTTTACATGTTTGCTCCTTCTAAACCGTATGCCACATGCCTACATTAACTATTAAGAAAATGAATAGAATTCCTTGCCTAAAAACAAACTATAGCCTAAAATACAGACGGACTACAGCTGATTTGGGGACCTATGGTGTAGCAAAATTTGTATTAGGGTTATTGCTCTGTTTAAGGCAATACTGTAATAGGATTATCTGGATGGGGGGTGGGAGTGAAGCTTGCAGAGATGTTCTTTAAAGAACAGGACAATAATTTTTCTGTATATAACAAAGCAAAAAGAATTTTGGGTTTCCGAGGGCAGCTCTAGGAAGAGGGTAAGTGACATGGAAAAGTGAGAAACAGGCTGGGATAGGCACCTGGTCACCTGCAAGAAGCCTGACCTGAAGGAGAGCTGCAACCAGGGAAAAATTCTGGCAACAGAGCACCTAAAAGCTTTCCAGGAACAACGCTAGCCCAAGCTTGTCTCCTGCCATGTGCTACCATACTACCTACCTCCCCCCAGTATACCTTGAACTGGTAGTAAAAGTACTACTATATTACACATAGTAATGCTGTGTTGGGCTTGGGAGAAATGAAGGGAATGTCTTGAGAGGGGGCAGTATCTTGAATAGACTGCCAAGAGGTAAAACAGCAGACAACAGAGCAGAGAGTGATTGTGAATCCAGGTGCGGGCAAACTGACCAGGTAGTACGCTCCCCAGATCCCATGCAAACAGCAAGGCAGGGCTAGGGAGAAACTTTCTACAGAATGTGATGGGGACTCACGTTATTTCATTTGGATATGATGAGCCCTACAGCCTGGTGGGCTTTGGGTCCTCTGTTATATACCTATTTAGAAGTTTATCATCATCTTTCTTTTTCCCTTCCCCTTCTCTCCCCTCCTCCACTTTAAGAATTAGCCAAGAATCTGGGGTACCTGGGTGGCTCAGTCGGTTAAGCCTTTGACTCGTGGTTTCACATCAGGTCATGATCTCATGGTTTCCTGAGCTCAAGCCCCACATCAGGCTCTATGCTAATAGCACAGAGTCTGCTTGGGGTTCATTTCTCCTCTTTTTGCCCCTCCCTGGCTTAGACTGTCTGTCTCTCTCAATAAATACACTTAAAAATTAAGAATCTAAAATATTTTATTTTGATCCAGATGAAGACAGAGATAGAGACCAGTGCTTGAATAAGCTCACATCTTCCTCCAACACCCAAGAGAAGGTAGTGTCACATCCCCTAACCCACCCGCCCTTGTGTAAACAAGACAAAGAGGATCCAGCCCCAACACATCCACATTAAATCAGGACTGCTTTTCTCTATTCTGGTCTCTAAGTCCCTCCAGCTTAACCAAGTCCTCACATAAACTCTTCCTGAAACTTAGACCTCACCCCTCCATTGCTCATCCCTGCCCCAATCCAGTTATACCCCAGTATGGCACTGACCATCTGCCAAGTATAGGCTCCTGACCAAATGGGATAGCACCTCAACTCAACAGAAATTTTCTCAACAAAGGAGAATCAAATTCACAACTCCCCTCCTTCCAAATCGTTTTTACCAAACTTCCTCTCACTGGATTACCCTGCCTCTATGACTGGTCATTTCCTACAAATCCTTATAGATCCAGACCCTCAGAGCCCCTTCTTACTGCTGACCCTGCTCAACACACACACCCACACCCACACACCCCTACCACTCCCAGGGTCCAGCCTCTTCTCTGCCAAAGGGAGGCAAGGCAGGGCCTCCGAGTTTGACAAAGACAGCTCTGTTTCCTTAGACCTGACAGCCAGTCCCATGACCTGTCCCTGCTGACATGCTCCCTCGTGGGGCACAGCCTCCTCCAACCCACATCCAGGCTCCCACCAGCAAGGTGGCAGTGGCCAGAGCCACAACACCCCAAGCCTCTAGAAGCCAGTCACACAGAAAGAAGTCCCTCCAATGCCCAAAGAAATGCTTTCCCAGAGTCTGCAATGGGGAACTTTTTAAGGTGCACACGTGTCCAGGCTGTGTACTTGGTCTTCTCCTTGGGTACTGGGACCAAAAATCATCCTTAAATATCTTCAGAGTCAGTTTTTTTTTTCTTTGGCACCCTCTCATCACTACATGTTAGTTTGTGACTTTTCAGTTCCCCCATCTTCCCAGAAGCACACAAACCCTTTGGGAGTCAGGGAGAGCATATACACAGTGTCCACATTCTTCTTAACACCCTGGATGCCCCTTCCCTGAAGACAGTGCATCTCTGGGAGTACCAGCCCAAAAGGCTCTGTTGGCTCAAAGTCCCCTCAACCCGCTGGTGCCTTAATCACCTGAGTTTTGTCCGTCTTCTCTCAAATTCTCAATTCCAAGTGTCTGGACTCAAAGTCTGGGAGAGAAAGACTCCAGAGCATGGAAGCATGAACGTGCCCGAGTCCCTTCTCGCCTTCCACCCCACAACAGTCTGTTCCATTCAGAGGACAGCACAGTTCTCAAGGGGGCACTTACGAGAAAAATCCGGCATGGAACCAGCTCATTAGGAAAAGCCACCATCCTGAACCCTGCTCATTTATTCATTTCCCTGATATCTGCTTTTCAAGTTCCTCTCGCTTCCCTCTTCCAAGCCCCCAAACCAGTCCCAAGTGGTAACCTTCTATGAAGAAATCAAGGAACCATCTGCATTTTCCAATGGAATAATATAGAAGATCACACTTAGCTTTTGCCAAGACTGAAGCAGTTGTTAGAGTTCCCCTCCCCCCGTCCCATGCCATCAGTGTTTGAATTACTCTGGGAGTAGTAATTCCATCTGGGATTGGATGTCATCGGGGAGAAATCACAAATATTTGAGGTTCCAATTCATTTAAAAAGAAAAAAAGAAGCACGCATATATACACCCTACCTGTGATTTGGCAAATCTTCGGGAGATGGGGCACCCCAAAATGCTCTTACTGGTTCCATCCCATTCCTTCCCCAAGAGTATTCTAACTCGTCTACATGGTATCAGTGAGAAAGGAAAAGAACAAAGGGACACAATGACGGTCCTCTTGTAGGACCTCAGGTGAGGTGGAGGATGTCCACACACAGCTTTTTCAGTGGCACAAAGAGGCTAACCATCATCTGAAGCATAGCCACACTTTTGGGGTCGGATTCCACACATCTCAGAGCCCCACACCCTATGCAGAGCTGGATGGGAACTTTTACCTGCAGGCTGTTACCAAGGGGACTGGGCCTCCCGGCCTGGTCTGTATCTTGTGAAGGGTACATACCTCAGAAGGTTAAAACTCAGATCAAGCCTTTTTGCAAAATGTCCACAGTCCCTGCCGAGGTGCTCTGGAATTTCTCTGCAGTCCTGGCCTATGTAGGACACCTGGAAATTAAATGGAACAGAAACAATGTGGCAAACGGAAATCGCCCAGCTGCTCCCAACCCTGAGTCATTGATCCCAAGATTGCTTCCGCAACTTTAAACACACGCCCCTCACACACAAGAAGGCCACATTTGTGTCCTTTTCCTGAGCAAATCGGCTTTGGGGGCTTCAGGGACTCTGCCAATAGCTCGCCTTTCCTGGTACACTTAGCATGATGGAGACTAATCCCAGCACAACAGAAACTGAACTAAAATTGGCTGGATTCAGGTGTCCAAAAAGGCTCCCACATCAGAACACATTGATATAATCACAGCAATCAGCTTCTTGCTCAGAGGCCTTTCCAACAGCTGCCCCTCTGGCTCTCCTCCCCAACCCCCTCCCTCAAATACTCTGTTATGCACATTACCTCATAAAAGACAGAGCAGATGCACTCACCGGCATTCAATCTGCAGGGCGCTGGAACAAACAGGGTTGGACAAGAAAACCTCCCCAGATCACCAATCCCATCTTATACCACGGTGTATAAAATATCCCCCACACTCTGAACAAAGTTGACTTGAAGGTGACAGGACAACAGTGGCCACAGCTTCCAAGCCTCTCTCCTCCAGGGATCCTTCTGCAACCAACCCCAATAGGGCTGCAGAGCAATTCCCCTTAGGCCTTCTCTTATATCATCACCATCAACCACCTAGTGTGTGCCCAAATATTAAGAAGCTGAACTGCAATTTGATGCCAGAACTTCTGATTGTGGCAAGGTTGGAGGGCTTGCTCACTGCTCCAACCACTAGGTTTTTGAAACCCACTTTTTAGAGGTAGATGCCAATCCAACCACAGTGTACTAATCCCAAAACCCATAAAACAAACCCATGGGTGAGAGTTGGCCAATGGATCAAAATATAGGAGACTTCCCTAAAGGGCTCCCTACCTCCAATGACGAGGTAGAAATTCAACCCTATCACACGGACTACAGTCTTGACCCTTTCTCCCTACAAATGCATATCCTCCTATACATACAGGTAAGAATGTCTTGGAATGAGTAAGATTCCCCAGAGGGTTATGCTTCCTAATGGGGAATAGGAATATGGTGGCCATATCGAATTCTAGATATTAGGATGAACATTGAGGATTACTAGCATTCCATCCTAGAACTACAGAAACACCACTTTCATTAGGACTCGACCTAATTTAAAAAAAAAAAAAAATCACACTGCACCCTAACACCCCCAATTTTTCAAGTCCTCCCTCAACCCTATCCTATCCAATGGGGGCAAACTGCTGGCAATACAGTATCTTGTGTTCACTCCCCTAGGGACTTCATATCTGGAGAAGAGAAAGTGGGGGAGAAAGGACAGAAAAACAGCTGACTCCAATAAGATAACTTGGACTCAAGAAGATAAAGGCTAAAAAATAAAGGTCTCTAGGTTCAATCTAGCAACCTCCCCTTTCTACAGGGGACCAGTCTTTCCTCAGAACTTCTTGTGGAACAAAGTTCTGCTTCCAAGCAGAGATGGAAATCATACAGCAAGAAGAGACTGGGGATATAAGGCCTCAGTCAGCCTATGGACTTCAATTTCCCTCAGGATACCCACTTGATCAGCAGCAGTTTCTGTATCAGAACACCGCAGTGACCCTGCAGGCCTGAGGTACTCACCAGAAAACCCATCCCTTTCACCCCATCATGCACTACCATCTTATATCACAAAGATCTTGAATAATCTGTATAAGTGGCATAGAAGTGGAGATTTAGATGGAGAAACTGAGCTTTGTCCTTATAGACTCATCAAGGACTAAATATGGTAGAGACCCAGTTTCTCAAAACCCATCATGTTTTTTTACAAGGAAAGGGAGACTTCAGCACCATGCCCAGTATTATATAGCTTCTTAATGATAAAGCCTGGAGGAAGTCCTGCACCAGGAATAGGTACTTCCAATTTGGGAGCCATGGAGTTCTTAAAACTCCAAGTGTAGGTATGGATTTTCTTCATCAACAAATGCTAGTGGTGCATCTATCAGCAGGTTTGGGCTTCAAAAACGCAACTTCCTAGCTGAAAGGTTGCAAACTACCTCAGGATAGCCCCAGAACAGAGTCAGAACATAGACAGGGGGATATTTGCTCCCCCTTTTTCTTCTATAGGATTCCCTTTCAGAGGCAACACCAACACCAAGGAGAGCTATCACCATGAAGCATGCACACCACTTACATGCCTAACAAGACTTTCATCAGCTTGTTTTCTCACATGACATCCCAGGAAAACTAAAGCACAACTTGTTCCACAGTGATCAAGTCTCCAAAATGCAGTATGAAAACCAACTTGATAAGCCATCTGCATGCTTGGACCCAGCACCACCACCACTGCCCCCCACCCCTACACAGTAAACTGGAGCATTTAGAGATGGGAGTTAAGCTGACCACATTTAAGGGTCCAAATCATCTGGAAAAGGCTTAAAGCAGCAAGCAGCCACTGCCAGGCACTGAAACCAACACTCCCAATGAGAAGACAAACATGTTTAAGAAGTGCTCCCAAGTTGAAGACCTTGGGTCTCAGGATGTCAAGAAGCTTCTTGGAGCATCGGACCACCTAATGGAAGAAACAAGGCCAGAAGAGCCAGACCAAATATAGTTTGTTTCTTGAAGAAGAGAAGGGAAATGGAGATTAATAGACCCCAATGCTACAGAAGCAAGAGCACATCCAGACCAAGGGCCATTTCATTTAGTCAATTACTTTGATTTAGACTCAATTGAAGAACAAAGTTTTGTACTTTTCATCTGCCTATCTTATAGCACCTGTATCCCAAGACTTCCACCCTACATGAAATGGTAATAAAGGGACACTATTACCAGGGACATGAAAACATACCAAGAACCCTACAAGGAGGAATACCAGAGAGGCAAAGGAAGAGGTCTGTGCAAAATCCCCCACACATACATGCCCTCCGACCAGAAGCCACCGGGAGTTACCAGACTGTAGGAGACTAGGTTTCTCCTTGCAGTTAGGACAGTCTGGCCATTTCTGTGGATGGTAGGTTTCTTAGTAGACTGAGAGACACTTATTTTATGATGCCTGACCCCAGTCAGGGGTGGGAGATCCTCAATTTTAAATTTGCCGTACTGACAACTGTCAAGAGTGGAAACAGACCCTGTGCCGCTACTTACTAGCTGTGTTATCCTGGATGGGTCACAATCCCAGGGAGTTTGTTTCCTCCTCTGTAAACTAGTCTAACACTAACCGCATCCAGAAGTGTGAATAATGGAGCTTACATTTATTAGATGCCTACCACCTGTTACCTAGTCAATCCTCATGGAACAGTCACATATTATCCTCAACTTACTTATAGCAATGAGAGAAGATAACACATTTAAAGTACACAGCACTGTCCTCAGCACCTAGTGGCCACTTGATAAATAGTTGAATCGGAACAATATCCCTAAGAAAGGGATTGGTTATTCCCTGGTCTCTTGAGCACTGAAATCGTGTGCCCAAATTCCAAGTTTGCATTTGTATATACAATTTTATCGATGCCCCTACTTCATCTTAAACTAGTGGAAAAAGACAATTGAAGACTTAATGTTGACATAAATGAGGCATTCAAACCAAGAGAAGGCCAAATGAGGTCAGATTGTGTTGAATCAAAAGACTTCACAGAGAGGAGTGGAGGGAGGGCTATTTATAGGCCCGTGCAACTCCCAAAACCCAGGGCAACAGCAGTGAGCCCACAGTGGGCTGAAAGCAGAGGAGACCTCATTTCATCCATCTCATTTAATTGTTTTAGTGGTGTCATGGTGTTCTTATGTCTTTGCACTTAAACCATCTATTTGGGGGATAGGTCTCTATCAACTTAGAAAAAGTTCTATCTGGTTTTAGGTGTGTGTATTTAACCAACACTGCAATAGAAACTATCAACAGTGAGTTCATGGGAAGGTTCCCCACCCCCCCCTTAAGGTGGCTCTACCAAATTTTGAAAAGTACCATGTGACACACATTTCAGGAACTACATCTTGCTATGGCCGTCATTAGCAACTAGAAGGGGCAGAATGCTAAGACCCTAAACCCCAGGGTTGCCACTCAAATCCACTGGCCTAGGTGTTTTAGGACAAGGGGGACTAACACCCCAGGAGTATTTTTTCCAGCCTGCCTTCTCTGGTCCTTACCAGGCAGCTCCATCTGTTTAGAACAGTACCCTAGGGCCCAAAATGCCTCACAGGACAGTGATTACCTTTGAGCAGTTTGGAGTGGGCTAAAAGCAAGGGGTGCACGGGGGGAAAAGAAATCAAGTCAGGGAAACGAAGGAAGAGAGAAGGAGGCACAGGAAAGTTCTTAGCCCTACTGTCAAGTCCTCCATGAAGCTGGAAGAAGCTATACTCAAAGAACGCTGGGTCTGAAATGCAGAGACCTACAGTGGGGCAGGGGGGGGGGGGGGAGATATTCTCGGGCAGAGGCCTTCTCCTCCAGCTCCTCCCTCTAGGCAGGCATGTTAACTCCCAAAAGCCCCTTTTCCCTGATAAATAAGACCCGCCACCTTCAACCTTTCCCACAGGCTGGTACCTCACTGGCCTTCTCACTTCCAAACTCTGAGAAGAGGAAAACATCTGCCCAAAGTAATCTCAAAATCTAACTGTGCCTGACACTACCTGCCTTAGGCAATCCAAGGGGAGAGCTTCAAAACCTCAGAACTATTTCTCTAGGGTGTGCAAGGAAAGGTAGGAAGAGGGCTGGCTTAATCAGAGGTTAAAAAAGACCTGGCTTTTCCAGAAGGTAAAAGGCACCTGGGCCCAGCATCCCTCCAGCAATGACTAAGAACACCTGAGGCTTCTTCACTACAGAGCTGAAAGCAAGTGAGGCTAGGTGTCTGTCACCCAGAGTTGAAAAGAATGTTGTCATTCCTCACAGTCACCTGTACAGGAAGTCAGGTGCTGAATGAGATCTTGCCATTTGTGACAACATGGATGGACCTACAGGGTATTATGCTAAGCGAAGTCAGTCCGAGCAAGACAAATACAATGGTTTCGCTTACATGTGGAATCTAAAAAACAAACAAAAAACAAAACTGGACTCAAATACAGAAAACTGGTTGTTGCCAGAGGGGGAGGAGGAGAGGCAAAAACAAGCGAAGGGGATTAAGAAATACAAACTGCCAACTATAAAATAAGTCACAAGGATGAAAAGTACAGCACAGGGAATATAGCTAATAATACTGGAATAAGGTCATATGGGGACAGATGGTAACCACACTAGTGGTGAGCAAAGTATAATGTACAGAATTGTAGAATCACTATGTTGTACACCTGAAACTAATGTAACATGGTATGCCAACTATATAATATAGAACTAAAAAAAGAAATCAGGTGCTGAAATAAAACTGGAGAACTTTAGCCTTCTACCTGCCTTGAATAAGGGGTCTATGTTTAGGATCCGGAGGCAGTTTGGAAGGGAGCCCCCAAACCTGGCGCCTGCACGAATACATTATGATTTCCACGTCTTTGGTGGTCCCTGGGTACTTTCACCATCCCCGGTGCATTCAAAAAACAAAACAAAAAACACCTGAAATTTAGAGTTTACAATTTCATTAGTATGAAGACGGTTACATTAAAGTGTTCTTTGGCCAAAGTAATTTTCTTCTGATTATGAAAGAAATGAACACTTTTTATCAGCCCCAAAAAGTACCATCAGCTGTGGGCACTGCCAGCTTCTCTGACTGATGGAGAAATCATCCCTGCTGGCCCCAGCAATGAGCACTAGAGACAGAAGGAGGTGGAGGAGACCTGGGCTACCTTCCCTTGCTTCCCCCACAGCCAGGAGGTGTGCCAAGCCCCAAATGGGACCTGTCCTCATCAAACCAGGGCAGGCCTAGACACGTGAAAGAGACCCCAACTACAGACGCACCCCCTGTGGTTGGACCAGGAGCCTTATTCTAACCTCGGATGGCCCCATGCCCCAGCATTCCCTCCCCAAACCCGTTGCCCCAAGCGAGGGCAGGGTTCGTCCCTGGCGAACTTACTTGAGTTCCACTGACCACGAGCCCGGCCATGGCGACCGGGCAAACGCGCGGCGCTGAGTGCAGGCACAGAACACGGAGCGCGGCAGCAGCGAACGGCACAGCCCGGCGCGCAGTTCCGCAATAAATAGTCAGCTGACCCGGCGGAAGCCCGAGGCGCGGGCGGGTGTCCGGACCTGGGTTCAGCTTCTCGCGGGGCACTAGCCCTTGGCCTGGCCCTCGCACAGGTGAGCCTTGTTCCCCCAACCCCGCCCCGCCACGCTCCGCAACAGGTGGTGCCCAGCGCTGCGCGCTCAGACGAAATGGCATGACCCCTTGACTTCCCCGCGGCCCCCGGGCGCCCTAGGACCCCATAGCTCCCTGGGAGGCCAGGGAAACAGGAATAGCATCCCCAAAAACTCCACGCCCAGAGCTCTACTGCATTAGTCGGGGGGCGGCTGTTGGGGGGAGGGCTTCCCATGAGGGGGGCCCCCACGGAGCAGTTAGCCCCGGGGCATGGAGTACGGGCCTTTCCTGTATTTCACAATCCAGATTACATAACGGTCCTCAACTGTGGGAAGAAGGGGCCTCTTGGCCCGAACTCCCCTCCCCAACTTCGAGGGGAAGGGGGAAGTTGAGAGGTTGGAAGGACACCTAATGGGCGGAGTTTCCATTTGTAGTGGGAGGAAGGGGGAATTGAATTTCCCTATAAATAAAGTGCTGGCTCAGCTAAAAGCACCCCAGCTTACAGTAATAAACCCTAGGGGAGACGAATCAATGATGTCCCCTAATTTCCAAGTTTCTCTTATTCTCTCCCTCCCCACAGGGAAAAAGTATTTGTGATGCTCCAAGTCACCCTTGCGGTCAAATTCCTCCACCGCCGCTCCCCATCCCCGCCCCCCCCCCCACACTCCTTCCCCTCAGCTGGAAATGAGAGGTGGTCATTACTGCCTCCTTCAACAGGCCTCTTCCATCAAGCTGGGTGGGCAGCTCATGCCTGTCCTCAATTGAAAGGAACCAGATTTTCTCCGTGTGAGTTTTTGCCTTGCTGCCTCCATCCCCAGGATGCACAAAGCTATTACCAGATACTTCATGTCACATTATCACCAGCCTTCCACTGCAGCTAAGAGCCAGCCCAGCCTTAACCAACCTCTCTCCCCTGCTCCTTCCATACCAGTGAGTATAGTTTTCCCTTCTCCCTGGTGAATGGTGCCTAAGTCCTGCATGCCAGGCTCCAGGTCTCAACTCAGTAGACCTACTGATAATTGTAGCTTCTACCTCTGTGGAGGGAGCATTCACAGGGTTTTTGTTTTCATTGTTCCATGAGTCTAAACAGCACTTAGAAACCCGTTTGTGCAGCTGATGATAATTATGATCATGGTTAAGCATATTGTGGCTATCATCATTGTCTCTCGGGCTGGGTGCCGACACATTGTAATGTGGGCCCTTCCTTCTTGTCAGCATTCTAATGAATGGTGTTGACCTCTGAGTGTTGACCCGCCTGCCCCTCTCTCTGCTGGGAAAAGCCGACATAGCACAGTGGAGCTGTAAGAACAGAGACTTGGCTGTGTTTACTTTGGGGGGTTCCAGGAAATGCTGCAACAAAAGGTCCTTCAGGCCAAAAAAGAAAGCTTGCCCTCCAGAGATAAGGGGGATCAAAGGAACCTTCCAAGATCTACTGCCCCCCCAGACCAGCTCCTCATGCTCCTCTCTCCTCTGCTGGACACACCCTCTCTGGTCTGTTGTCCACTTTTGTCTGCTTTCCCTGCTCAAAAAGGAGGAAGTGGGCCCAGGCCCTGACAGGCCTACTGCCCTCCCCACCTTTCACCTTGACCTTCCCTAGAAAGGCTCTGACTGGCAGGAGAGGACATGTGGAAACAGGCTTAAACCTACTCAAAGATGAAATTGGAATGCATACACATACCACCCACAAGGAGGGTGCTTGAGGTCATCTCATCCATGCCCCTGCACTCATACACAGCTTTGTCTTCTGAACATAGATTGCTCTGCAAACACTACCTGCCAATGATGCCAAAGTAGGCAGGGATCTTTTCTACTTTTCCAGACCTCCCTCACTATCTTTCCTTCCTCTACATAGCCCTAGGGTGATCATTCTAAAAGCCCAAGTTGACCCTACCTGAAATTTTTCAGTGCTCCCCATCAACTAATAATACAGCCCCAAATCTCCAATATGTCCCTCAAGATATTTTAAAGTTTGTATTTTACTGTTTTTTGTTTTGGTTTTTTGGTTGTTTTTGTTTTGTTTTGTTTTTTTGAAAGAGAGAGACAGAGTGCTAGCAGGGGAGAGGCAGAGAAAGAGGGAGAGAGAGATAATCCCAAGCAGGCTCCGCACTGTCAGCACACAGCCCAATGGGGGGCTCAAATTCACAAAATGTGAGATCATGATCTGAGCCGAAATCAAGAGTCGGACACTTAACCAACTGAGCCACCCCAAGATCTTTTATAATTCCATCATGCCTTATCTCTTCTGCCTCCTCCTCCACTTCTCCCATCCTCTGCCTGGCTTTTAATTGTTCTGTCTAGAATGCCTCCCCGCACACTCTTGTGAACACCTAGCGTGTGTCCACCAGGTGAATACATCCAGGAGGCCACATAACTAGGGAAATCACAAAAAATAAGGGTAGCTCAGATTGAGGTGGGCTTCATGTCTGAAATCTAAGTTGATGGCAATACGGACCTACTGAAAGTTCTTGAGCAGAGTAGAAATTTGCTAAATGCAGTGGGGGAGGCTCCTCTAAAAAGAAACTGGATTCACCTCTCCTTACTCCCTTCAGCTTTGGAAGTTATCTTCAGAACAGAAGAACAAGAGGAAGGGAGAAGAGAAAAGGACAGGAGGGAAAAGGAGCAGGAGAAAAAGAATTTGGATCTTTGAACCAAAGAAGATTGGAAGGGGAGGATGGAGGACATCCTTATACCTCCTCATCACCTTCTTGAACAAAAAGGAAAATTAAATAGAAATAGCAAAGGTAGGATGGCTCAGTGGGTTGAGTATCCAACTCTTGGTTTCAGCTCAGGTCACGATCTCACAGTTCATGAGTTTGAGCCCTGAGATGGGCTCTGCACTGATGGCCTGGACCCTGCTTGGGATTTTCTCTCTCTCTCTCTGCCCTTCCCCGGCTCATACTCTCTCTCAAAATAAATGAACATTTAAAAAAGAGAGAAAGAAATAGCAAAGGTAAAGTTCTTCAGGTAATATGGCCCTCCCTTTGGGAAGGGGGAAAACAAAAGAACACTGAGATAAGGCTGGCCCAGGAGGTAGACAAATGATTCCTTCGGAAGACAAGGAGTTTACCAAAGTGAACAGAAGAGACAAATCTTGTTGGGGCTTCTTCTTGAGCACAACTCTTTCTGCCTCAGCCCCAGAAGTACTGAGGGGGAGGGAAGGCTAATGCAGTCATCCAGATTCTTCTCCAATTCCCTGCCCCCATTCCAAATAGCCAATTGAGAGTAAGTTGCAGGGGTCCCCTGCCTCACCCCATTTTATCCCACAACTCCTCTGCCCCAGCTTCCAAGGACCAGGCACTGTGCAAGGCACTGGGTGTATACATGGCTAAGACATACAATACACTTCAGGAAAGATTTGTGCTGTGACATTTGCAGTACTATTTCAACAAGAAGCCCTGAAATTGTGATCCTATTTTCTGAACCCAAAATTCAGACATGTAGCCCAATTTGTATGCTGTACTCATGAGGACTACAGAACAGAAACTTCAAATCAGACCTGGGCTGCTAATGGCGAGCCTGTGAATTCTGGAGCTTTAACACTTGCATATGGGGAGTGAGAAGATTCAACACTTACTTACCACTAGACATTTCCTTATCACCCTTGATGAAGAGGGCAATATTTTATTCCTACTGTCATCTTTGTTATTATTATTCTCTGGCAGAAAAGGCCCTTTCCCCTAGAGTTCTTCCTCCATTGCATTCCTGCAGACAAAAAGGAAAATCCTGTTTATTTGCAATCAAGGGAGTTGATTCTGAGGTCGACCACAACCAGTGAAACAGAAACTGATTCCTTAAATCCTCCCAACTCTGTGCATCATCAGCTGAGAGGACAGTTAACAAAGTTTTATTAGCATTCCTACCTATCCTTAGTCAAATTTCTATTCAGCCTGGCCTCATTTCTTTCAGGCCCAACACCTGGGCAGGTTAAGATGATTGCTGTAATTAATCATGCCCCAGCCCCTAGTTCAGACTTACCACATTCAGATTTCAATTAAAAAAAAAAATCTGGATGTCTGCATACAGAATGCTCTTTGTTGCTGAAGCAGCCTCCTTGTGGTCTGAAGGAGGGAGTTTAAGAAAGAAGAAAGGTTTCAGGGCCTTATCTGCAGTATTTGCAGGTATGTGAGAGATTAAGGATGATCTAGGTTCCAAAACACCTCCCTGATCTCCCAACTAGAACAAATTACATTTTAAAATATATATATATATATATATTAAATGCAATCATAATGTTTGGCATGATTATTCCTTGCATAAATGTTAGTTTATTATTACCGTATACTATTACAATTATCATTACCATTAATTCTCAGTGCTTCTGAGATCCCTTCTCTTAGGATCTTAAAAGATTTGGTGGTTGTCTCTATTAAAGTGCAAACATTAGGGGAGCCTGGGTGGCTCAGTGGTTAAGCTGCCAACTCTTGACTTCGGCTCAGGTCATGATCTCATGGTTCGTGGGTTCAAGGCTTGCCTTGGGCTCTGTGCTGAGAGCAGAGCCTACTTGAGATTCTCTCTCTCTCTCTCTCTCTCTCTCTCTCTCTCTGCCCCTCCCCTGCTCACACTGTCTCTGTCTCTCTCAAAATAAAAAAAAAAAAAAAAAAAACCTAAAACTAAAATGCAAACATTAGCAGGGGGTGGGGAAGGGAGTAGGTTTGAGGAAGGTGAATAGGAAAGGGGCTTCTGCTTTTCACTGTATATCTTCTGTGATTTTTGCAACATGCATACCCTGCCTTTGTAATTAAAAACAAGGAAGGACATTGGATGGAAGGGTCAGGAAAAGAGAATTTATAACTGGAATTGCTACCAGCTAATCTTTTTGCATTATTTTCACAAATCTGAAAAAAACAATGAAAAACAAATCTTATTTCCCCATTTGCCTGGAATTACTGGATGCTCCAAGTCCTTGGCTGGGCCCAGAGGGAAGTTATCTCTGACTTGGGGACAGGAGCTCATAGTGGACTTTTGAGAAGGAAAAGGAACATTGACCAGAAGAACCTGCTCAACTTTGTACTGTCCAGTGGGGGAGAGGAAAGCAGTGTCTAAGCCCCAAGTGCTTTTCCAGAATCCCAACTTGGCTTGGAGAGGTTCTGCCATTTGGAGGTTGAGGAACACCCCCTGCCCCCACCTCAATTAAAAAGTATAGGACTCAGCAAATGAGATTCTAATCCCATAGATGCTACCCTAGCATGCATATTTCCTCAAGTACCCCTAGGTAATTTGTATTGTGATCATCCATCCAGACTTGGCTGCTTTAGAAATCATTTACTCCAACTACTGATTGAGGAAACTGAGGCCTGAAGCATGGAAGGGACTTGCCCAAGGTCACCCAGCAAATGAGCAGCTGACCCTGGGCCAAAACTCTGGTCTTCTGAAGAAAATAAAACAGGACTCCTCCTACATCCCAGTAAGAAGATGGTGAAGAGAATGGGGAAGAGAGCCAGAAAGATGCCATTTCACATCTAATCACTTCTTGTCACGTCGTAACCGTTTTCCTCATATGGAGCCCCACACTGATGGATCAGAAATAACATTTTCAAAGTTATATCTTCAAGGAAATGGCTATTAATGCTCTTCCTCTCCTTTTAGAGTGCTGAGGAATACATATTAATTTTCTCTCTACTTATATTGCCTATTTGCAAATTGTATTCACTACCCAGTGCTCCAATTTGTCCTACCCCTGAAGAGATTATGATGAATAAATGTGTTCCTGGAAATAAAATAAAATACAAAATTTGTCACTGAGATTTATTTTTATAATTATTTACAGGGATTATTTTAGAATATATGGGGGGCAATAATAATAATGCACACAAGAGGGTTCTGGCATGATTTACCAGTATTAATTCAGAGTCTCTTCCTACTTCTCCAAAAGGAGCCCCAGGTCTGTCTGCAGCTCTGAGCCAGGGGTAAAGCAAGTGTCAGCTGCACCTGAAACCACCAGTACCAGGAGGCTGAGGGTCAGATGAAGTGCTGGGCAAATCTTGTAATGGCCAGTGCCCTGGATTCGAGAGACCTAGCTCTGCTACCATTAGCTGGGTGCCCATGGCTGAAGCCTTTCACTCCTGAGGTCCTCAGTTTCCCTACATGTGAACTAACTGATCTAAGGAGAAATTTACTACTAAAATAAAAGATACACAAGTAAGTATGGACACGTCCCCAAAATAAAGAGTATGTGCTCATTACTAAATATTTCTTGACACCTACTAGGTGTCAGGCACAGACAATAAGGAACAAGACAGATACGATCCTTATTCCTCCGAGGCTTATATTCTGGTGGGAGGACACAGGTAATAAGTAAATAGATAATATAATTTCAAGTATGAGAAACGCATAATTTCCGATAGCAGTGACACATGCTATGAAGATAAAAGCAGACAATGTGAGGTGGGGGAGGGGGTACTAATTTGGATACAATATCCAAGGTCTCTGCGGGCTTTTCGGAGCGTTTCTCCTGTGAAATTCTTGATGAGCAGAGCACAAGCCTGACTTTAGCCCCTCTCATAATAGTTTTGTGGTCCCAAACTGCACAGCCCCAGACAGCTATGGAGTGTTCTGGGAAGTCTTCTCTAAGGAGCAACATTTGGGCTGAAGTCTGAGTAATAAGATGGAGCCAACCATGAGAAGACTCAGGAGAAGGATCTTGCAGGCAGATGGAGAAGCAAATGCAAAAGCTATAGAGTGTTCTGTTAATCTCACATTGCTGTGTTGTCACCTTGCTTGTGCTTGAATGGTGAACTTGAGCTCAAGCTTCCCAGTGTCACCCCAGCCAGAAAGATGGGTATCCAGGTGTACCTGCACCAGACTTTTAATTCCTCCAAAACACAGGTGGGCTGAAGCCTTGAGATACTGCAGCTAAAAGCAGAGGCATTCATGGGCACACAGAGGTTCTACAGCCCTATCAAGTGTCTGTGGGTTTTCTTGGGGAAGAAAACACAGAAGGATCACTGACCTTTATACATGACCTCACTGGCACAGACTCTCACAAACACAAAAACACATAACTGTATGTTTAACTGCATACACACAAGACACACCAATGCTGGATTCATGGATCCCATCTCATTGCTATAGTCGGACCTCTGAACCCCAATCTGGGACACACCCAGGTCTCCCATCTACTGCAATAGCTACCAGTGGCCAGTAGAGAATGCAGAAATTTTAGACCGTCAGTACCTACTTAGAACGCAGAGGGTTTATAGCTTATGCTAAGGTACTAGAAATTCATTCAATTCATTTATTCAAAAAATATATATTGGGAAGGGGGGAACCTGGGTGACTCAGTTGGTTAAGCGTCTCTTGATTTCAGCTCAGGTTATGATCTCACAGTTTGAGAGTCTGAGCCCCGCGTTGGGCTATACGCTGACAATGCAAAGCCTGATTGGGATTCTCTCTCTCTCTCTCTCTCTCTCTGCCCCTCCCACACTCTCTCTATAAATAAATGAATGAAAGAATAAATAATATTTTTGAAATAAAATAAGATGCTTCTTCTCTTTTAAAAAAATATGTATTGAGGGGCATGTGGGTGGCTCAGTCGATTGGGTGTCCAACTTCGGCTCAGGCCATGATCACTCGGATCATGGGTTCGAGCCCTGAGTCAGGCTCTGGGCTGTCAGCACAGAGCCTGGAGCCTGCTTCGGATTCTGTGTCTCCCTCTCTGCCCTTCCCCCACTCATATTCTGTGTGTGTGTGTGTGTGTGTGTGTGTGTCAAAAATAAACATTAAAAATTTTTTTTTAAATTTATTAAATATATAGTGAGTGCCTACTGTATACTTGACACTCACCTAAACTCTGGGGACAGAGCCATAAAGAAAACAAAGTTCTACCCTTGTGAAGCTTACTTTCAGTAGGGGGAGAGATAATAAGCAAGTAAATACCAATTACGCCAGCAGGTGATCACTGCTGTGGAAAACAATAGAGCATAGAAAAGGGAAAAGGACTCCCAGGGGGCAGACAGGGTGATCAGGGAAAGCCCCACTAAGTAAGTGATATTTCAGCCAAGACCTGCAGGAAGCAAGGAAAAGCCAGGTGCACATCTAGGGGGGAAATGTTCCAGGCAGCCAGAACAGCAAGTGCAAAGGCCCTGAGGAAAGAAAGTGCCTGGCAGGCTTGGGAAAAAGCAAGGATATCAGTGTGGCTAAAGTGGAGAGAGGAGTGAATAAGAAGAAGAGCAATGCAAGTGGAATCAGGAGGCAGGGGCAAGGAGAGGGGAAGCACATCATCTAGGGCATGAGAGACTGAGACTAAGACTGGGGCTTGTACTCCAAGTGACCTGGGGGGCCTTGAACAAGGGACCCACATTTTGTAAAAACTGCTCTGGCTGCTGTGCTAAGAATGGACCGTGGAGAAGGAATGGCAGAAGCAGGGAGAGCAGACAACAGACTACTATAGGACTCCTGGAGATGGTGAACAGTGCCTAAATATATTTTGAAGATGATATCAACAGAATTTTCTGATAGATTGGACATGGAGAGCATGAGAAACACAGGAGACAACAGTAACTCCAAGGTTTTGACCTGAGCAACTGGAAGGATAAAGCTGTCACACTGAAATGGATGAGCAAGTTAGGGGATGTGGGGATCAAGGGATCACTTTTGGACCTAAGAAGTTTGAGATGACTTTGAGACCATGCAAGTGGAGAGGTCAAGGAGGCAGTCAGTATATGAATGTAGAGTTAAGGAAGCAGATATAGATAGAGTTAGAAATTTGGAACTCCTCAGTTTTTAGATGGCATTTAAAGCCATGAGACAGGATGAAAAAGATGTGAAGACTGGGTCCTAGAGCACTGACAGTGAGAGGTCAAGGGGAAGGGGAGGAACCACAGAGACGGAGAATGAGCGGCTGCAAAGGTAAGGAAGAACCAAAAGCAAGTCAGACTCTGGAAGGCAAGAAAAAAATTGATAAAGATGGGGTTCCAACATAATAATGACAATTGAGCCAAGGACCATCAGGGAACGTTGAAAGCATTGGGTAAAGAGGAATTCACAGATTACCTATAAATTACAAAGGGGAAACTGTACCTTTGCAGTAGAGAGATCTGGTGGTCACAACTCTACCCAGGAGCCCAAACTTAGTATCTCCAAGAGTGAGACAATCTGACAATATGGGCCTCTGAAGTATACACTACTTACATGCTATTCTTGCCAAAATGTTTAACCAGAATCTACTCAGGAGGAAACAGACAAATCCAGAAAGTGAAACATTCTTCAACACAACTGAGCTAGACTGACCAAAATGTCAATGTCATGGGGGTGGGGGTGGGGAACAGGGAGGAGTGTTCTAGATAAAAATGGACGAAAGAAACATTACAACCAAGAGCAATACATGATCTTTCATTGGATATTGAAACTAGGAAAAAGAAAAACAGCTAAAAAGACATTTTAGGGAGAGTCAGGAATGTTTACATTTGGACCATTTGATATTACTGATGATATTACATTATTTTTCTTAGGTGTGCTAATTGTTCTGTGGTTTCATAAGAGAATGTTCTTTTCTTTAGAAGATGCAAGCTGAAGAAATTAGGGGTAAACAAGTTGCCTACAGCCTACAAATGGTTCAGAAAAAAATGTGCGTGTGTAAGGGAGAGACAGACAGAGAGCATGCCAATGTGGTAACCTGTTATCAGCTGATGAATCCAGATGAAAGGAAATGGGCATTATCTTGTTCTTTAATTTTTTTTTCTTAAGTTTGAAAAATGTTATAAATAAAATGTTAAGGAATAAAAGGAATAAAGAGTGATCAATGTGTCCAGTACTACTTAAGATCAAGTAAATAAAGGACAAAGCATTAACCACTGGATTTAACAGCAGGGAAGTCATTGGCAACACTGAAGACAGGAAGAGAGCAAAACAGACAGGGTGGAGGGCAGAAGGGACCTAAAGACCTATATAGGCCTCGCTTTGAGCACAATGGGAATAAAGTGGTTACATTTGCTTTGTAGGGCAGTCAGCAGGACAGTTGTAGGAAAACAGATTTGGAGAAGAGAGTAGGGTCAGGAAAATGTCCTCACAGGCTGTGGAAGTACACCCAACCCTTCCCCCGCCCATGAAGGGTGGAAAGGGCCTGAAAGGAGAGACTGCAAAGAGCTACCATTCACCAAAATACTACATTGTGGGGGTGGGGGGCTTGATGCAATTAAAAAGTCCATATGCACTGTGTGCTCCTATAGAGGAAGCAGCTGATAAGATACTCTAGGACCAACAGCAGCATGTGACAATGTAAGTGCGGCACTGTTGAAGACCTGCTGAGTCATTCTCTCACTGCACTCAGTGCATCTGACATCTGAGCCAAATTCAGTGTGCTAGAAGCCATGACTTTGGGTGTGACAGTGACCTGGCGACACCTTCGTTCATAAAGTCTCCTCATCCTGGGAATCCCTCTCCCCATAGCTCCTTCCAAATCCTGCTCACCCTTGTTGACAAACTTTCTCCAATGCACCAGCCCTCAGTGCCTGCTCCAGAGTCTGAAAGATCATAGTAAAGCCTCTTGCAGGTGCCTGGCATTGACTCCTGCTATATGGTGTTGTTATGTACATTTTTATCTGTCCTAACTATGAGTTCAACTCCTTGAATATAGAGAACCCAGTTTATATCTCAAAATATTCTCAGCTTTGCCCAGAATAAGTGATCTAGAAACTGAAGAAGAGAGGGAGAAAGGGCGGAAGAAGATGAAGGCCATAGTTTAAGCTCACCATGCTGACTCCAAGCCATGGGATCACTTCTCACTTCTAATGGGTTGGAGTGGAGTTACTTAGAGGCCCCTGCTGTCAAGCCCCCCAATTTCTGAGTTTAGAACCCCTGGTAAGAAGCCTCCCTGAAACAGCCCACAGTGCTCTCTCCTGAAGCTGTTTGCAGTAAGTGACTCACCCAATTAAGAGCATCTACATAACAAAGCCTCACCGGGCTGCAGAGGTCACAGAGACTGTGAAGTGTGTCTTTAGTGTGTGCAGCAGAGAAGGTTCACTAATTACCAGTCATTTCCACCCCTCAAGAGCCTGTCAGCCTTTGAGATGCAGAGGATAAAAGAATCCCCAAATTCCCACCCCACACCAATCATTTCTCCCACCCCAACCCTCCCCTGCATTTCAAACCTGTGACTAATAAGTGCCAGGAATGGGCCTCTGCCCACCTGGCTCAGAGGAGGGAGAGAAAAGTAGTTGCTTTGATTGGGAGCATGTTTCAGTAAAAGGGAACTGGGAGGAGCATGAAAACAAGGAGAGTTCTGGAGGCACTGCATCATTGTCTCCATTAAACAAGCAAGCAAACAAAAGTTGTATTGTCTTTCCCCTGTTTATAAAGGCAACAAATGTTTGCAGTAGAAACTACAGGTGAACAAGAAGAAAGTTACCATCACCCGCGATCCCATTCCCTAAGATAGATCCCATTCCCTAAGATATGGTCGATTACACAGACATTCTGGCAGCCTGCATTCTAGGTGATGTGCATTAACTGTGGGTGTGTGCATGTCCTTACTCTCTCATAACCAGATTTTTTCATTAATGATGTATCTCCAACATCTCTCCCCATGGACACATGGAAAGAATGCTAGAGCTGGCAGGGATGCTGAAAGGGGCTAGAAGAGAAGGTGAGTTTGGGAATTCGAGCGTACGAGGGAGGCATTGCCAGAATTTCCAAAAGCTGAAGGAGGCTATTGTGAGGCAGGAAAGAGCACTAACCTTTGGAATGTGGGCAAGTGACTTCCTCTCGATTAGCCTCAGTTTCCTCATCTGCAATATGGGAATAACACTACATGCCTTATGGGATTGTTGTCAGGATTAAAAGAAATCATGGATTTCTTTGGCACTGGATGTTTTATTACTCATTTTAATAAGTGTTCATTCATGCCTACTTTAACTTAGCCCTCTGCTAGTCTGAGTTAGGCATATAAAGAAAGCATCTGGTTAGGCCTAAAGGATCTTAAACTCTACTTGAGAACTTGAACACACACACACACACACACACACACACACACACACACAAAGTTCAACAATATAAATTTAAATAGCTAATGAAAGATATCATCAATTAGTAGATAATTAAGTGTCAGACGAATGGCACCAAGAGCACTGCAAGGATTCAGAGGTAAGAAAGAACACAGGGGGATAATCATCATCATCTCTTTGAGCACTTTCTATGTGCCAGGCACATGCATTGTCTCATTTAATTTACCCACTGACCTAAGAGGTAGGTACCATTATTGCATCCACTTTGCACAGGAGGAAACTCAAACCTTGTCCCAAGCCGCACATCTAGGAAATGCGGCAGTACTGTTCTTTGGAACCAAGCACTTGGATCCCAGAGCCCACCACGTGCTAAAGTGCTATGATCTGCTCAAATGAAGGTAAGCCCTGGGCTCAGCTGAGCCCTGAGCTGAATGGTAGAAGAGGGAGAATGTGGTCCCTCCAGCTTTTGTAGCTGGAAGCAGGCCCAGCATTACAACAAACAGGAAGGGGATTCAGATGACAGACAGGCAAAAAAAGGTAAACAAGCAAACAAACAAACATAACATATCCACTATGCAATAGTTTATAGTGACACTGAGGGTTAAAGATATGACCAGATTTAACTCCAAGTGACTCTTGGCTATTCTAAAATACAATCATTCCGGGCACCTGGGTGGCTCAGTCAGTTAAGCATCCAACTTCAGCTCAGGTCACGATCTCACAGTTCGTGGGTTTGAGCCCCACATTGGGTTCTGTGCCGACAGCTCAGAGCCTGGAGCCTGCTTCAGATTCTGTGTCTCCCCCTCTCTCTGCCCCTTCCCTGCTCATGATGCTCGCTCTCTCTCTCTCAAAAATAAATAAAATAAACATTAAAAAAATGTTTAAAAAAGAGAAAGAGGGGAAGGGGAAGTGTAAAAATATCTGCATCGTCTCCTTTGATCAGGAAAACAAAAGTGTTTCCCAAGGTTTTCCCTCCTGGTTTGCCACCTCCATACTTCTACTCGTGTCTCATTTGCAAAACTGGGTCATATGGCCTTCCCCAGCTACAAGAATTGGAAGAGATGAAACTAGGATTGTCATGACTGGTCTACACCAATCACAAAACACTGCTTGGGCCCGGAACACTGTTACAACGGTAAGCTTAGGAAAAAAAGAAGGAAGGTGGATATTGAACTGCATATCTAAATTCCAGTATCAGATTTGGGCATTGCAGGATTGGAAGTTGGATGCACAGCATAGGGGACAAGGGATTCCATGGAAAGGTAACACAAGGAGTGGGAAAACACAGGGCATGTGGCAAGAACAAAGAAATTAGATTTGACTGGTGTATAGGCAGCTGCACTTTTGTAATTTATCCCATGGAAATAAAATCACTGACTGCAAGGATATAGACTCAAGAAATTTTGTTAGTGGAAAATAAAACTGATAACCTTTATGACCATCAACAGGGAAATGGTTGAATAAGCGGATATCTTCATTCTACAGAACGCTATGGAGCTAAAAATAAATTACCTTTATATCTATAGACCCATTTGTTAGCAAGAAAGAACGAGCAACAGATAACTCTCATATATTCACTGTTTGTATAAACAAGCAATAACATAATAACCTCACACCTGGGTAGCTCAGCTGGTTGAGTGTCTAACTTTGGCTCAGGTCTTGATCTCACAGCTCATGAATTCGAGCCCCACATTGGGCTCTGTGCTGACAGCTCAGAGCCTGGAGCCTGCTTTGGATTCTGCCCCTCCCCTGCTCACACTCTGTCTCTCAAGATTGAATAGACGTTAAAAAAATTTTTTTTAAACCCATAATAGTCCCATATATATGAGCATAGTTTATATGAGCATGGTGGGTGTGGAGAAAGGGACAGAAGTTACATTTCAGCTGTTAACACTGGATATCTCAGGAGACTGGGTGGGAGAGGAGATGGAGAGATCATAAAGTTTGTCTTTAAATATCTCTGAGTGCTTTGCTGGTTGGTGAACATGTTTTTTTATAATTTTGGGACGTAACTTAAAGCCTTTTGAAAGGAGTTTAGAACTACATTATCAAGAGTCAAGTGTTTCATGTAGACAATGGGGAGCCATTGAAGATTTGGGGGCAAGGGAATGATGCGATCAAGAAAATTAACCTAGCAAGAGTACATATAATGGATTAGAGGCAAGAGAGGCTGAGATGAACAGTTAGAAGGTTCTGGTAGCAGTAGTTCAGTCAGGACCTAATAAAGTACTGAACTGTGATAGCAATAATATGTGAAGTGAGAAAGAGAAAAGGGAGCCCTGACTACAGCCTTGAGACACATATGTCTGAATGATGGGAGGAGTGGTCATGGGTGGGTGGACGGTGTTTTCCATTTCCATGTATCAACTAACACATCTTGCACTCTGAAAATCTGAATAAATGGCTGGAAAAACATAGGTATTTCTCTTTTCCAATCTCCTCGAGCATTGACTTATCTGATATTTACCACATATAGGTTCAAAATAATAATTTTTTCATGAGTTTTTATCCTCCTTATTAAACTGAAAACATCTGAGACTATGGAGAATACTTATTGGTGCCCCCCCCAAGGTGCAGTGAGCCCCAAAAGTGATTGTTCATCCATTCAGCACAGTTGATGGTACATACAAATGCTCTTTTCTTCATTCATTCCTTGAAGGAATAGCCCCATCCCTGCCCCCTTGGAGTTACCATCCAGTGAAGGAGACAGCCTCTCAACAGGAAATCCCCAGTGTGGTAAGTGCTCTGAGAGAGGGTTACAGGAGCCCTAACTCAGTACCAAGTGGGAGGGTGCAGGGAAGTGGTGTGAAAGCTGAGACATGAAAAAGAGTAGTGAGCCAGGTGAAGAGAAGGACAGAGGTCATTCCAGATAGAAGGGAAAGCATTAGCAAAGTCCCGAGGGAGGGTGTAGCATGGCACATTTGAGTAACCAGCAGGCAATCGTTGATAGCAGGAACTCAGGCTGAGAGCGAGAAGGAGACACAGAAAGGCAGAAAAGCAAGCTGAGGCAAGTCAAGCCTCAGAGACCCGGGGGCCACGGGCTCAATTTGATCCTAAGAACGATGACAACCTGGGGCTTTTGAGCAGAAGACAAACACTTTTTAAAAAGATCACTCTGGCTTTGGCAGGCACTACAGGGAAAAAAGGAAGGATGCTCACTGGTGTGGTTTCCCCATCAGGCTGGGAGCTGCTGGGGGCTGAGTTGAGCCCATCTCATTTGTACTTTTCCCCCATCTCTGTGCAGGACCGTCTCAGCAAGGCCTCAGCTGCAGGTAGATGTGGTTAACCCACCCATGGACACTCCCTCCACAGGTAAGTAAAAGCCCAGCAAGATTTCCCCGGAGTGATGGATTGGGATACTGAGGATCTGAAGAAAAGAAGGGAAAAGAGTATAGATAAAATGGGAGCGAGGCGAGACGGATTTCTTCTCTCCCTACCTCAATTACTTTATCTGTGAAATGGGGTATTCGTGGTACTTACCTCAGAGACTTGCTGTGAGGACACTATTCATACACAGTTCTTAGTATCTGGCACAAAGCGAACACTCGGTAAGTGTTAACTTTTGTTCTTGTTCGTCCTGAAGGACACTACTGTCTTCCAGGGTAGGGCTGGTCGGATTCCAGAAAATGCTTGAGAGTCGCTGGGCCAGGAAAGTCTCAGGACTACCAAGAGACCAAAGTTTGACAAAATCTTACATGCGAGTTTGGGCCGAGGTTGTTAGTGTGCTTGTGTTCACGTGATTTAAAAAATCCTAACATAGAACATCCAGGTGAGGAAGAGGAGCCGCCACCGCCGTCCCACGAGTCCCGGGTTGTGCGCTAGGCCCTGGGCGGGGGCCTGAGATTCAGCAGCCCAGCCGGCGGGGGCGGAGCCTGACGGGCTGGGGGCGGGTCGGCCCAGGGGAGGGGCGGGGCTGGCGCCGCAGCCCTCGGCCCCGCCCCCAGCGGAAGTGCCGCCGGGCCCGCCCCTCCCTCCAGAGGCCGGTTCCCCTAGCTGGTCACCCGGCCCGCTCTCCCCGGTGCAATTCGGCTCCTAGAGGGAGTTCGGCCAGAGTCCCAACGCCAGGTCCGAAGAAGAGGACCCGGGTCTGCGTATCTGGCTGTCTCGGGCAGTGCTCTCTGTCCCTCCCAGTCCCCCGTCCTCCTTTCCATTCCTCTGTTACCAGCGCGGCCGCAGGCGCCGCGGGGAACCGCACAGGTAAAGACTCGGCTACTGAGGACGCAGGTGTGGGTGCCTCCCTGAATGCACGGGCCAGGGAGAGGCTGATGGCACGTGCCCAGCTTTTTTCCAAAGCGATTGTATTGACAGTGGGGCTCCGGGTGGGCAGACGCGGACCCCAGGAGCGCTACATTGCACTGGGGAAGCAGAGGGGGCGGGACTGAAGCCCCCAGACCTTGAGAGCCGGCTCGTTTGTGTCCCCGCGTCTTGCGCAGGCTCTGTTGTGCCTGGAAGGAGGTGAGCTGGTTGGGTCCGGGCTGCAGCTCCGGAGGGTTATCCCCCCACCCACTCCCTGCGGCGACTGGGGTCTGACAGTCGCTCCTCCCGGGCGCATACAATTGTGAGGTTTGCAGAATGAAAATCAATAAAATCAATGCAAATGCAAAGAACACGAAACGTGTTTGGTTGTTACTATTTGCGTTTGTTAAATTCTTTTATTAATTTTTTAAAATTTTCTTCGTGGAAAAAGTGTCTTTGGCTCGGATCCGGGCCTCGGAAAGGGAGGCAAAATACCCCGGGTCTCCCCGCAGGGGGGCGGGGGGCCTGTCCTCCGTCCCGGGCCGCGCAAACTTCCCGTAGAGGCAGTGCTGGGTCCAGCTGCGGGAGGGGAGCCCCCGGTGCGTTCGGCTTCCGGATACGGCTTCCCGCCCCCCCCCCCCCCCGCGCCTCATTGTCCGCACTTTAGGGAGAGCCCCCACCCCTCCATAGCATTTTCCCGGTTCACCACCCCCACGCCAAGGGGGCCGTGCCTCCTCCCCTCCCCCCCCCCCAGCTCTCCCCGGCGCTTTAAATAATGATATTTGCATGCAGGGAGCGATTCATAAATATGTCAGGGCCGGTGAAATATAGGCAACATTTCAAACTTTCTATTTAAAAAACATGAATTATGGCCGCGGAAAATGTGTTCCCATTTAAAGGCGATACGAAGTATTTGGTGTCTCGTCCCCGGGCCCATCCATCACGCAGACAATAAAGAGAGTTTTTCGCCCTGACACCCGCGATTTATGGGCGCCCTTCTCTGCCCTCATCACTCACCCGCCGCGGCCGGCCCGGCGACAGGCCCAGCGGAGAGAACTGCAGCCGCCCCCCACCCCCGCGCCGGCCCGCGCGCGCACTTTGCGCCCTCGCCAGCACCCCAAGACCTCCCCTCCCAGGGGGAAGAGCCTGCTCCAGGGAGTTGGGAAATCGGCAGTGAAGGTCTAGGCAGCCGACCGAGAGCTGAATCCAAACTCGTCCTCTCCCCTCAGTGCAAGCCTCTTTTAGGGGCTGGGGCTGAGCCGGCAGAGGAGCGGCCTTGCGGGCTAGCTCAGCGTCCGGGCCTCGCCCGCCAACCGCGGCGCGGCGCTTTAAGTTTCCAGCGCAGGCTGCGGGAGGTTATTTACGTGCGGGTACGAGGTGAGGGGAGAGGATTGGGCTGGGGGCTTCCCAAGCCGATCTCTGGGCATTCCGCCCCGGGGAAGGTGAGCTGCTTTCAAGCTTCCTTGAGCCTTACTGGGCGGATGCTTCGGGGCAAAGCTGTTGCTGCAACTTTTACAAAGCTTCCTTCTCCCTGGTGCGATCCCCACAAACACATCCTGGGCGTCTGCGACACCTTGGAAACTATTCTTACGGACCGAGGCGAGGAGTTGGCGAGAAATAGGAAGGGGAGGTGCCTTCCCTAGCCGTTCGCCTCGGGCCAGGCTCGGCTGCCCCAAGCCTTCTTAGCCCATCGCCCACACCTTGCGCGCGCACATACCAGCGCGCGGTCCTCCCTAAGTGACCACCGAATCATAGTGGCAAACTTGCGTCGAAGAAAGTTCGGGCATCATTTGCCGAGGAATTTGCTTTCAGTTTTCGCCGCGGGCGGACTCGGCCCGGCGAGGGTCGAAGCACTACCAGGGGTGGGGGCTGCCTGGCACTGCCGGGAAGTGAGGGGCAGCTCCCGGGCTGAGCGCGTTGATAGTCCAGCGCGGCCGCGTGATCACCGGGAGCCACCCCGAGTCCCATGCTGGGCCGATGCATCTGCGTACACTCGAACCGGGAGCCGTTTCCTGCCGGATGCTGAATTCAGCTGAGAGCTGAATTTATTCGGATGCAGGCAGCGCAAACCGCAGAGAAATCCCGTCGATTCTAAAAATGACAAGGTTGAATTTATTAGATCAAGATTCACGTGTAAGTGCAGGGAGATGAATATTATACAAACAGCACCAGGTCCAGTGTGAACGGAAGATCGCTTCCGGTTTCAAGGCATGTAACCTAACATTTGAATATTTAGACCTATAGAGGGATACAAAATATTATTAAATTCTTGGTGTGTACACACACAGTCAAGTTGAAAAAATTCTAGAGCAAGTGTTTTTTTACAGCTCCTGCTTAAGTGTAATTTGGACTCAAGATAGCCTTATGTCCAAATAACCACCCAGTGAATGTTTCCTATAGCCAGAGTGAGTTCCGATACGTTGAGGGGTGCAGTATGTGTACCTCTTTAAATATCTACGTCGTGGCAAAGGTGAAATAAATACATTTAAGAAGAGCGGGCACATAGTTGAATAACTGCATCGCTACAATATTTCCGGATATGGAAATAATTATTACTGCAGGTTGGCTGTGGAAGGTGTGCACAACTTGGGCGGGGGAGGCTTTCGGGAACCCGAGGTGGGAGCCACAGGTCCTAAAATGCTGGGCACCGAGCACGCTGAGGTGGGCCCCATG
Organism: Felis catus; assembly: GCF_018350175.1. Taxonomy (NCBI): domain Eukaryota; kingdom Metazoa; phylum Chordata; class Mammalia; order Carnivora; family Felidae; genus Felis; species Felis catus. The sequence goes on along the minus strand of NC_058378.1, from coordinate 35,732,114 downwards.
CGATACCCTCAACCTCGGACCCTGGCGTGATTGCTGGAAGAGGCTCGGCCCGAACGGCCAACATTGTCTTGCCTCGGGGGTTCTCCCGGATACACGCCGGGAGACAGAGACATCACCGGGCGCTGAACCTGGCATTTAAGATAGGAGGACCTGGGGTCCAGCCGGCAGACATTTCCCCCTTAGCCACTTCAACGACCCCTCAATCCTGGCTCCACCGTGCTTAAGCAGTGACCATTTGGGCCTATCGATTTGGAGCAAGACTGCGTAAAAGGGCGGGTCGCGCTTGGTTCCGAGTCGTCCCAAAGCTCAAAGCTGGAGGACACCGGAGAAGGCCACGATTTCGCGTCTGTGCGGAATCCGGGCCCCACCCGGCCTGGAGAGAACCAGTTTGAAGCCTAGAAGTGATTGTCTGGCTGCATTTACTTATTAAGTGTTAGGGATCCCCTCACAAACTCAGTGCTGAGGCCCAGACGCCCCGAGGGTCTCCTCCGTATATTTGCAAAGCCCAGGAACGCCAGGAGCGAGGTCGGCGACGTCGCAGCTGTGAAATTCCAAGGCCAAATACTAACTCCAGAATTGGGCGCCTGCAACCGTCCAACCATCACACTACCCTAGTCTTTTTTTCTCACCCCTTCAAACGCACCCAACCCTGGCACAGGAGCAGAGCTGAGAGCCCCTGCTTGGGGAGAAATTAGGCAGGACTCTGCCAGGAGTTCCTGGGAATTGCACACACTCCTGAGGCAGCCCTGCCGCAGAGAAATAACCCGGGCGCTGAGAATGCCCTGCTTTAGAGAGTGTGACTGCGCCGAAGTGGTATATACGGTATACCGAGAGGAGGGAGCGAGGATAAGAAATATTCCCTGTCAAGTAGGAAAAGGAGGAAAGGAAGAAGGGAGAAAAGAATGAAAAGGTAGGGAGTCTAGAAAGAAGCGTGTGAGGAAACAAAAAAAGAGAAGAATAGAGGCGAAAAAGCCAGGACAGGCGAGCCGAAGAGTACAGGCCTTGGCCAGGCCCCGGGACCAGGCCAGACCATGGCTCCCGCAGGCCCGGTGCCACCGCAGGCCCGAGAAGAGATGAGGGCCTCGCGAGACGGTCCCCCACCAACCCTGCGAATATGGGCCCAGCTTCCAGTCCGGAGGGACGGGCCGGGGTCCAGCGGCCTCCGCCCGCTCCATCTTTTCCCCCCTCCTGGGGACCACAAGGCGGGGCAGGACAAGGGTGGGGAGGCCCCCAGGGGCGCGCGCCAGTCCCGGACTGTTTGGGCGCTCTGGGCCAGGCTTTCCAGCTCGCCGGGCCTGACCTGTCAGGCGGATTATCTTCGAGGGAGATTAATAGGGGAGGCGGGCTGCAATAATAATCGTTTTGTTTGATGTGACAACTCTGATAGGCGTTGATTTACTTACAAACTGATAGGCTTTTAATTGAGCGCCTCCGCCGAGCCCGAGATGAAAGGGAAGCGGCGGTGAAAGGCGGCCCGCCTGCCCTCCGGCCTCAATACTGATTAGCCATCTCGACAGTGAATAGTTCAAGGCATTTTCAAACTTTTTTTCCTCAGCTCTCTCGCCTTCCTTCTCCTCCCACCCCCTCCTCAAATATCTGCCATGCCCATTCCTTTTTTAGAGAAAACAAATCATTTACACTGTGTGCAAATAAAATCCACAGGACATCCACGCCAACCGCCGCTGGGGTTGGAGGCTTTAGGCCTAGCGCGGTGTAATTAATAACTCCCCCACCCCCAAGGCCTGCAAGACCTTCAGGGATTTGGCCTCCCGGGCGAGATGCGCAGGCTCTGATGCTGGCGCCTCCCGAAAGCCCCGGGCGCGCAGGCCCCCAGGCGCCCCCGTGCGCTCGGACCTTCAGAGTTGGGTTTGCGAAGAGCGAACGCACGCGGACCACGACCCGCGCGCGCGCGCGGCTCGGCGCAGGCCTGCGATCGTGTGCGGTCACACCGCGGCACGCCCATTCTGGGACACGCGGGGCCCACTCTCTGGTTCCCCCAGGCTTTAGGTGCTGAGGTTACCGCCCCTGCATCGCCCAGGGCAAAGAAAAAGCTGCTGGAATTCCAGGAGAGGGACAGAACTGAGTCTAGAAGACTGCGGGCGGGGTGGGGGTGGGGGGGCAGAGAGGACGCCCGCGGTCACCTCCAGTTCTGGCCGCCGCCCCCAGCATTCAGTCTCTGGGCCTCACGAGGAGCCTGCAGCAACGCGCGGCCCACGGCGGGGCTAGCGGAGCTTGGAGCTCTACAGTTGATCCGGGCCGACACCTCGACAGCAGAGCACTCCCTGATGCCGACACTAACACACCCGCTGGATACAAGCGGCCTCCCCCACGCGCTGCCCTGTAGAGACAGCTTAGGACTGTCCCGCCCTCAGAAATGGGCACCTGGGACTCGCTCCCCAAAGAGGACTCAGACAACCTTCACAGCCTCTCGTGTGGCCTCGCCACCATCTTACGGACTCACCTTCCTCACTTGTCGCACAGGCTGACACTCCAAATCTCCTTGAACGCAGGTGTGTTCTTACACCTACCCACACGCGCACACACACACCGACAAACAGCAGCCCCAAAAACACATCGCCTCACTTCGCTCTTCTCCAAATTATCTTTAGTCAAGTGACAATCCCATGAAGTTTACCAACCTAAAGAATCGAGGGATAAGATTAAAACGCAGAAAAAGAATGCCTATGAGAGAATTCTAAAACTCACCCCAGAAAGTTCTCGGTACCTGTGTGGAGTGGGAGAGAAACAAAAAAAGGGAGAGAGGGGAATGGGGCGGTTAGAGAGGAGAGGGCGAGCCTGCGGAGGGCAGGTCCCAGAACCGACCCCCGCCGTTTGGGGCTCAGTGCCGGTGGAAACCGGGTCGCTAGACCCGGCCCCTGCCCCCCGCGCGGGTACAGACTGGCTCCTGGCTCCCCGCGCTCCCTGCCCCACCATTTATCAAAGGACTTGACAACAAAAGAAGAGCCGGGGCGGAAAAGTGGGGGAGGGGAGATTCAAAGTCGTCCAAGTCCTTCCGAGGAAGGGGATGTGTCCTCCTCTCGCCTCCTTCCAGTTTCTGCGAGTTTCTGGAAGCGACCCCCGAACTCGCTCCGGACGCTACCAAAGCCCTGACAACTCACACGGCGGCACAGACGTACGTACACACTTGTGCACCCAGCTCCAGGTACACAGAGGCACGCACAGCGCCTCCCCTCTTCCTTCCAAACCGCCCGAGTGACGGTGCAAATCGAGGGGAACGCGGCAGTCCCGCTCCGCTTCCCTGGAAGACCCAAGTTCCTACAAGCAACCGACCCCTCCCTCTCTCCGTTCTTTCCCTCTGCTTTCCCAACGCAGGTCAGTCCCAGCTCGGCGTTCCTATAAATTCGAGCGAGTAGCCAGCCCAGAGAAATCCCGGCTACCAAACCTGCGGGGATACCGCGGGGTGGGAGAGGACTGGGGAGAGGGCCTGAGTCAGTTTGAGACGTATCTCCACCGGACACCCACGGCCAGGCCTCCTCGAAGCCTCTCAGCCCCAGCTACGATCCGAAGGGAAGTCAAAGAATTAAGACCGGGAGGAGGTACCCCACCATTGACCTCCAGGACTCAAAAGTTACATTGGTGGTGTGGCTCTTAGAAATAAGTCTGAGTTTCGGGTCGGGGCACTACGAAGGGTGGACTCCGCGGCAGGCTGGCAGCCTGACATCCTCACGCTCCCGAGGGACTATCCGGGGGACAAAAATATCTCCCATCTTAGACGTCGCCGCCGCCCGTCTCGGGTACCCGGGGCAGCTCCTCCCTCCGCGGCCCCAACAGACTGAAGTCCCAGAGGTAGAAAGGTGTATCTTTCTTCCATGCCGAGGGGGGCAAAGCGCACACCCCAGGCCTGTGCAACCCTCTCAGCGCCCTGGGCGCACCTGCGCACTTTACCCTCACTATTCATTTTCCTGACACAGAGAGCCTCTTTTCCTCTCCTTCATTCTTTTTCTTAGAGCCACCCCCACCCCATCCCAGGAGGCTGCTCCTCTTTCCCCCTCCGCTGGTTCCCCCTTGGTCTCTTCCTTACTCTCTCTCCATCTCTCTCTCCCTCTCCCTTTTTCCCCTTCAAGTCGCACCCGCCTTGTAATCAGCAACAAAAGCTGACATAAATCACAGGCGGATTGACAAGAGCTGACAAATAACTGATTGATTGCGGTCGAGGAACATTGACAATTGATGGAGGGGTGGAGATGCCCAAAGAACTGAGGAGAGGGGGAGAGAGAAGAGAGGGTAGCAGGGGAGAGTAAGAATGGGGAGGGGGGGGACGGAGTGTGAAACAGAGGAAACATGTGACCCCCGCTCCTGCCCCAATCTGCGCGTCCCCGGGCGTCACGTGGCCGGGAAGGGCTGGGAGCCCAGCGCACAGCCCGGAGACGAGCCGCCGCCGCCGCCGCCTCCGCTGCCCACCTAGCTTCTGGTTTCTCTGCTGCCGAATCTTGGGAAATCAAAGCGGGCGGGCGGACTTCCTCCGTCACCCGCTCTCCACCTTTCCTTACCCCGGTGGCCGCGTCGCGAGAGATTTCAGTTACTGAACGAGACAGAGTATTTGGTGTGTGGGGCCCCTGTGCGCCCCTGGAGTTGACAGTCCAGCTGTTGTCCAGACTCCCGCCGTTGCTCCTTCTGGACACCCCCCTCAATCTTTTCCTCTTACGCACTCTCCTGCAAAAAAAAGGTTTCAGTTTATTTTCGAGCCAGGAAAAGGAAGGACGACGAGGTAGAAAAAAGAGGGAGGCGGCAGATAGCAAACGCAGAATAAATGTCCAGGTCGTCCTCGGAGCGAAATCGAGGGAGGGGACACGCGGGAGGGGGGCGGTGAAGAAGGAGCTGCCCATTAAAACCAGCGCTGAGAGTCCTGGCGGCGGCGGCGGCGGCGGCGCGGGACGCGTCACATCCCCTTGACCCTCCAATCACCTCGGGCTCCCATTTGATTGGAAGGCGGCAAAGGCTTTAATCTCCCCCTCGGTGCAGCTGCTTTTGAAGTGAGTTTCCTCGCCAGAGCCCCGGCTGGACAGGCAACGGCTCACATCGCCAAGCGCAGCGTCAGCGCTGGGTCGCGAGTGCGCAGCGCAGGGGCACAGCCCGAGGCGGACACGGCGAGCCACCCGGCACTCCCACAGTCCGGCCGGCTCCTCCCGCTCGGCCACGGCACTGCTGCGGGCCACCCAGGATTATTCGCTTCTGGCTCCAGGCGCCGAGAAGGCGCGCTGGGTGCCCGTGGCCGCCGCGCCAGCTCCTCCTCCTACTGCTTCTGCTCCCCGGGCGAGCGCGCAGCCCGGAGCCCGCCCCGCACCTCCCGGAGCCCTCCCCCCGCTGCTCCCATGCGTGCGGGTGGGTCATGAGCACAGCGCCCTCGCTTTCTGCCCTAAGAAGCAGTAAGCACAGCGGCAGCGGCGGCGGCGGCGGCGGCGGCGGCGGCGGCGGCAGCGGCAGCAGTGCGGACCCTGCCTGGACCAGCGCGCTCTCTGGAAATAGCTCTGGCCCCGGCCAAGGCTCGTCCCTGGCCGGCAGCACCAAGCCTTTTGTGCACGCTGTGCCCCCCTCTGACCCTCTCCGCCAGGCTAACCGCCTGCCCATCAAGGTGCTGAAGATGCTGACGGCACGGACTGGCCACATTTTGCACCCCGAGTACCTGCAGCCCCTGCCTTCCACTCCCGTCAGCCCCATCGAGGTAAGGACCCTCTCCCCGGATCGCGCTGGGACCACCACCCTGGCTGCCGCTTCACAGGATTTTCTTTCTCTCGGGATCTGGGGGTGGGAATGGGGGGGGGGGTCAGAGTGATTCAGTTCCGGGATGGGGGAGAGCCCATAGTGCTCCCGCACCTTAAAACTAGGGCGGAAAGGGAGCAAGAGGTAGAATGGGATGTGAATGCTAGGGGACAAAGCAGCTAAAACTTACTTCTCCTTTTGGCATTAAAGCTTCCACCCTGACTCCGGCCCCTACACTTTCGGCCCGGAAGACGGGCGGAAGTCCGAAATGCGGTTCCAAAGTCGCAGTCTTAAGGGTCCCCAGAAACTGATATTTGTATACAGCCTCTAAGGCACCAACGGCCTGAGCCCTTACTCTGAAGAAATAGGTGTGTGTATGTGTGTGTGTGTGTGTGTGTGTGTGTGTGTGTGTGTGTGTGTGTGTGTGTATGGGAGAGGAGATATAGTTTTGGGTCTAGGAGTCAGAAACCAAAACATTTCTGAGTATTTTTAAAAATACAGTTGGCGCTTATAGAGGGAAGACTATATCCTGATTTGGCGGGGAGGAGGGAGCTGCTGCCTTTCTCAAGGGCGAGTTTGTGTGTGTGTGTGTGTGTGTGTGTGTGTGTGTGTGTGTGTGTGTGTGTCTGTGTCTGTCTGTGTCTGTCTCTTGGGGGGTGTGGGGGGGTGCTGCCTAGGATTGCGCCTGGAGCTGGGAGGATCGTAACTGGCGGTTTGCGGAAGGGCGTTTGAACCCTAGAAGCCAGGATTCTAAAGGGTTTCCCCTTCTTTCTCTTTGTGCCACTCCCCAACCTCACGTCTGACCCCGCAGCTTGATGCCAAGAAGAGCCCGCTGGCGCTGTTGGCGCAAACATGCTCGCAGATCGGGAAGCCCGACCCCTCGCCCTCTTCCAAACTCTCCTCTGTCGCTTCCAACGGGGGCGGCGCGGGCGGTGCCGGCAACGGCACCGGGGGCGACAAGGACGCAAAGTCGGGCCCCCTCAAGCTGAGCGACATCGGCGTGGAGGACAAGTCGAGTTTCAAGCCGTACTCCAAACCCGGCTCGGATAAGAAGGAGCCGGGAGGCGGCGGCGGCGGAGGCGGTGGTGGCGGGGGCGGCGGCGGGGGGGTTTCAGCAGAAAAGTCTGGATTCCGGGTACCGAGCGCCACCTGCCAGCCATTCACACCCAGGACAGGCAGCCCAAGCTCCAGCGCCTCGGCCTGCTCGCCAGGAGGCATGCTGCCTTCGGCCGGGGGCGGCCCGGAGGGCAAGGACGACAAGAAGGACCCCGACGCGGGCGGCGGCGGCGGCGCCAGCAAGGGTTCCGGGGGCGCCTCGGCCGAAGGGGGACCCACTGGGTTGGCGCACGGCCGGATTAGCTGCGGCGGAGGGATTAATGTGGACGTAAACCAGCACCCAGATGGGGGCCCCGGGGGCAAGGCGCTAGGCTCAGACTGCGGCGGTTCATCGGGCTCCAGCTCCGGCTCGGGCCCCAGCGCGCCCACCTCCTCCTCAGTGCTGGGCTCTGGGCTGGTGGCTCCGGTATCACCCTACAAGCCGGGCCAGACAGTGTTCCCTCTGCCTCCCGCGGGCATGACCTATCCAGGCAGCCTGGCTGGGGCCTACGCTGGCTACCCGCCCCAATTCCTGCCACATGGCGTGGCTCTTGACCCCACCAAGCCGGGCAGCCTGGTGGGGGCGCAGCTGGCGGCGGCTGCGGCGGGCTCTCTGGGCTGCAGTAAGCCGGCGGGCTCCAGCCCCTTGGCCGGGGCGTCGCCGCCATCCGTGATGACAGCCAGTTTGTGCCGGGACCCGTACTGCCTCAGCTACCATTGCGCCAGCCACCTAGCAGGGGCGGCGGCAGCCAGCGCTTCGTGCGCTCACGATCCGGCCGCGGCGGCCGCGGCGCTCAAGTCCGGATACCCGCTGGTGTACCCCACGCACCCGCTGCACGGCGTGCACTCTTCGCTAACAGCTGCCGCCGCTGCCGGCGCCACACCGCCCTCCCTGGCAGGCCACCCCCTCTACCCCTACGGCTTCATGCTCCCTAACGACCCGCTCCCCCACATCTGCAACTGGGTGTCGGCCAACGGGCCCTGCGACAAGCGCTTCGCCACGTCCGAAGAGCTGCTGAGCCACTTGCGGACCCATACGGCCTTCCCCGGGACAGACAAACTGCTGTCGGGCTACCCCAGTTCATCGTCTTTGGCCAGCGCCGCAGCGGCCGCCATGGCTTGCCACATGCACATCCCCACGTCGGGCGCTCCGGGCAGTCCCGGGACGCTGGCGCTGCGCAGCCCCCACCACGCGCTGGGACTCAGCAGCCGCTACCACCCTTACTCCAAGAGCCCGCTACCCACACCCGGCGCTCCTGTGCCGGTGCCCGCCGCCACGGGACCGTACTACTCCCCCTATGCCCTCTACGGACAGAGACTGACCACCGCCTCGGCACTGGGGTATCAGTGAGGGCGGTGGGGAGGGTTAGCAAGGGAGAGAAAGGAGCTGGGGGGGGGGGGGAGGGAGGAGCCGAGGGAGGGGCGGGAACAGGGCAGAGGCTACTGTCACCCGCGCGTGGGGATGACCCGGGCCAGGAAAGGAAAATATATATATACCGTATCTATCTACCCAAAACAGCGACCGAGACCCGGTGGGAAACTCCCCTTTCCTCCACCTCTCATTTCCCCACCCACGCAAACTTTATAAAAGTTGAAAAAATATCATTTGACTTTTTATAGAAAAAGAAGGAAAAAGTAATTGAGAAGGTGTTCATCTGAGGACTGCATCGGTGGACACTGGTATTTATTTATGTTAGCTCCAAGCGGACCCGTGGTTCAAAAGTGCATTATTTAGTTTGATCTCCGTAGGTAAAAAGGAGGAGGGGTAAAAAAAAAAAAAAATTAAATCTTGAGGGTAAAAATGTGAAAAACAAACCCTCCCATCCCTTGTAGAGTATAAATAAATACAAAACCGCCACAGAACTAGAGGTCTTCTCTTTAATGTTACTTTAAAATTGCTATTATTGTATTGTACGTTCTTATTTAATGTCTGATTGAAACACAAATTTACATGCATGTTTGTTACAAAAAATGAAAAAACAAAACAAAACAAGTCACAATTTGTCAGCTCTGATTTCAAATTGCAATTATTTTTAAGGTGTATACCATCGAAAGAGAATGGGTATTTTTTTGTATGTATTCTGGAAGAAAACAAAAAAAAAAAAAAAGGAAAAACAATTCTATTCCAAAACCTCATTTGCCTTATTTTGTTCTTTAAAAGGAACACAACTATTTTTAATTTTTAAGTCCACCCGCTGAGAAGGGGACAAGTAAGGTTTACGTCATGTACTAAAATAATAGACAATGTATCGCTTTAAAGATTAAAATTCCGTATATTTGATGTATTAAAAGGTTTTACTTCTTCTTATCTTTTTTTTATTTTTTATTTATTTATTTTTTTGGTGAAAGAGAAAGGAAGGGCATGGCAGTTTCGGCCGCAGTGGGTTCCCTGGGCCTCACGGCTGCTCCTACTTCCCAGGACCGTGGCTGCATTTCCTATTGTTTTTGTTGTGATTTTTAGGAAGATGCAAAGGGCTGGCCAGTCGTGGGGTTTGCCTTGGGGAAAATATTTTTAAACAGGGGATTTCACAATGTGTAAAGATCGTGTCCTGAGCAATCGCTCATTTAGTTTTTAATTTTCCTCCCAGCACACGGTTTGTTAAAAGTGAAAGGAAAAAAAATGATTTTTTAAAAATCATGATTTCTCTCTTGAGATTTTTGAGAATTTGGCTTTTGTTTTGTACAGAGAGCGGCGCAGTCCAGGACTCTCCCCAAGGCCTTAGCCCCGGGGAGGTGCCACCGCCCGCTGTCCCTGTCTTTGCTTTCCAAGCATCCCTGTCCCAGGCGGGCAGCCGGGATAGATCCGGGGACGGTGAGCGCCTGGGAATCTGTTTCCCAGGCCTGGGGGGAGCGCGCCGGAACCTTCTAGCCCCTCGGTTGAAAGTGAGTTCGCTCTCCTTTTCTCCTTCTGGCTGCCGGAGCCCAGCCCTCAACACCCCACGCCCAGAGTCCGGGCCCGCGGCTGGCCGGCGCCGCGGCTGCTTTTCCGCGTCCAGATTTCTCTGCAGGCCGAGCTCTACCCCGGTCTGTGCCGCAGGAGAGCGCGCCGGGGCATACGACCCGGAAGCCCCTTCAGATTCGGCCCCACGAGGGTCACGGAGCCTGTTCCCTGTCTCGCCAGGGAGACCAGGTGGGCGCTGAGCGCTGTCCTCGGCTTCGAGGTCCGGTCGGAAAAGGCGCGGCGGGACTCTCCGTCCGCGCGGGCATCCCCGCAGTGCGCACCGCTCCCTTGTCCCCAACTTGAGTGGTGGGACTGAGCTGCACGAAGCTCTGATAGAACCACGCAGAGAAGAGCCCTAATCTTTTTTGGGAGGGAGGCGGCGGGGGGGGGGGGGGAGACTCAGTCACCCTCCCCCCCCCCGACCCTCCCCCCCAACACAGACACTCGTGCCCCTGCCCCGGGCGTGAGCTCTGTGGTCTTCTGGCTGTTTGGGTGCTCGCCCTCCCGGGTCGGCGGGAGCTCTGGGCTCAGTGCGTGACTTTCCTGGGATCCCAGGACTACGGAGTCGCGGCGCTGAGCACGCACCCCGAACTCCCCTCTCCCTGGGGTCAGGCAGTCCTGGGTTCTCCGAGCCGCCGGCCTCCCTCGGCGTCAAGCTCCCCCTGCTGCCTCCCGAGGGTCACCGCCGAGCAGAGGCCGTCCTCGGCCTCCGGCCTCGGTCGGTCAACCGCGCCGTCCCCGCCGCCATTAACTCGGGGGCTGGTGACTTTGAGATTTTCCACCCTCCTCCCAGCGTCAGCTTCACGGCTTCGGGGCCTTTTCCCGGGTAGCGCGCAAAGCAGCCCCGGCGACCTACGAGACGCCGCGTGAGCTCGCAGGCCTCCGCCGGGAGAGAACTTTGTGGGGACTCAGGCTCCGTCTCCTCCAACCCTCATGCCCGCACTCCCAGACTCCGGGGACCGGAGCTGGCGCCGGCGGAAGACCCCAGCGGGCTGTGTCCTGGGACGCCGCAGCACCGCTCCCCCTCTGTGGCGGCTTAGAGAGGCTGGGCTGGGCCTGGCTGGGCCTGGCTCCTCGAGAACCCGGGCCAATGGGGGGGCTTGTCATCCCCAGGCTCTGGGAGAGACCCCGGCCACTTGCCACCCCCGCAAGTGGGAGGGGCGGACGTTCCAGGAGGTGGTGAGGTCCGAGTCGGGACTGCTCCAGGGCCGGCGGCTTGGGACGTGAAAGCCAGGCCCCTGCTCACCCTCTCACCAGCGCCAGCCACACGGCCCTGACCACTCCGAGCTCCTCGCTTCTCAGACCTCCTTAGCCTCGCGGCTTCGGACAGAGGTCCTTGCGCCACCCTCGCCCGCCAGGACCCGCTTGGGCGGGGAAGGACCTAGAAATTACCCCGCCCTGGAATTTCAGGTCTGGGACCTACAGGGAGACGAATTGGACAAGTTCGTGCCTTCACGCCCACTCCTGGTATTTTATTAACAAAAATCAAAACCAAAAACGCCTTGAAAATTTAATGAGACCTCCTTCCCGAAGAAGCTGCTCAGAGACAGCAAAAGGCTGGGGGACTGGGGGTTGGAGGGAGAAACGGTTCCCCGACGTGTTGTATGGAACTGAGTCAGCCGGGCGCAGAGTTCGTAAAGAGAGGGTGCCATTCTGTGCTACGGGTCCAGGCCCGGGTGCGAGTCCCCCTCGGGGAACAAACGCCCAGCCCTACAGCGCGCTCCACGTCTCTCCGGCTTTCTCCGGATCTGCCGCGGGATCCCCAGAGCTACGGCCGGCTGCTGCTGAAGCCTGAGCAAAGAGCGGCGTGTCCGCCAGGCGGCGCTGCGGAGCCCACCAGAGCGGGAAGGAGAAAAGGAACCCAGGCCGGTGCGCAGACCGCGAGCTGGGTGGTCATCCTGCCACCCTGAGCCTCCACCATCGCAGGGCAGAGTGGTGTCCGGGAGTCCCCTCTCTGTAGCTCCTCGCTCCTCTCCTGCTGTGAACCATGTCCTCTGCGCCTCTCCACCTGCTCTAGCTTCTACTGTGTTCCTCTTGCTCTCTTTCTCTATCGCAGAGGAGTTGACGCAGATGTCATGGGCCCCTCCCCAACCACAAGCTCCCATTACCACCCTCCACGCTTCCACAGGTCACCTTGTCTGTCAAACCAAAGTGGTCCCCTAAGGCCTACCCCTTGCCACAGGCTGTCCACCTCTTTACTCTGCCCTGACAGAGATGGAGAAACTGAGGGTTAAGTCCTGGAAGTCAGTGGCAAGACCTGCAGAGAAAGCCCAAGACTCCCTCCATCCAAACACTGACCCCATCTGTCCTTCTGGTGGTGTCACAGTGATCCCGGTGTCTTTGTGCAGGGTGGTCTGTAAGCAGTAAGGAAAGGCAGATGAAAAAACCCCTCTAGTTGATGAACTCTCTGTGCTTTGGAAAATGTGAAAGCTGCCCAGAAGGTGAGGCTCATCTCTAGGAGACCATCTGGCATCATCTTCTGCACATATTGACTTAGGGTTACTCACCCACTAAGGCTAGAGGCCTGGCTGTGTTCCGCGTGACTACAAAGCTCAGGTTGATCTGCCCACTCTGTTATAGACTATGTCCAGCCCATGTTATCCTGTATTATCTCATTTAAACTTTATAACAACTCCATGAGGTTAAAATCTTTGCCCCCCTTTTAGAGATGAGGAAACTGAGGCTCGACAGGGGAAGGATATTAGCTTGAAGTCACATAGCTAGTGAGTCATACAGTCTATGCAGAGATTCTCACCCTGGCTGTTCTCATTTGAGATGTTAAAGCATAACAATCGCTGGGAACCAGAGATTCTGATTCAGTGGGAGACAGTGTGGTGGACATAACTGTTGTTTGTGTTTTATTACTATTATTATTATTATATATATATTATTATATTATTATTTTACTTTTTATTATAGATTTGCAAACATACACAGAGGTAGAGAATGGTATAATAGACCCCGTAAACCCATCACCCAGCTTCAACAGTTACCAACTCATGGCCAATCTTGTTTCTCCTCTACCTCCTCCAACTCACCTCCCCCCACCATCCCCATTATTCTGAAGTGAATGCACACGTCATTTCACCTCCTTAGGTATTTGTCACTTCAACTGGGGTTTGAACCTATGCCAAGGCTGATTCCTAATCCAGGGCTCATCCTCCTGCCCTGCCTCAGCTGAGGCTCAATGCGATTTAAGGACACTGCTCAAGTTCAGTTAGTATGAAGCAGAGCTAGGATTTAAACTCATTTCTATGAAACCTGGAGCCCAAGTACTTCACCCTACCCTGTGCTGGGAATTCCTCAAAGTGTCAGAGATACTGAGCTCTTCTTGCCCAGTGTGACCCCAGGTTTGTCCTGGAGGTATCTGGCCTGCAAAAAGACTCTTAAACCCCTGGTGAGGCAGCCGCACCTCCCCCACAGCACAAGGGGCATTCTGAGAGTGAGAACAACTTAGAACCACATGGTGAAGTGGAAAGAACACAAGTTTGGGGTCAGGTTGATAGAAATCAAACTTTTAGCTCTATCACTGGCTCAACTCTATGACTCAGTTTCTCTGAGCCTCAGTTTTCTCATCCATAAAATGGGGACATTAATACTAACCCAATGGGATTATTGTGAGGTGCAAATAAAATAATGTGAAAATGCCTAACCTACTCTCTGGCCCATACTGACTCTTAGTAAAGACAGATTGCTTTCCTTCTTTCCTTCCAAAGTTTCCTTTTATTATAACCAGCCCTCCTGCTCAAGAATTAACTGTGGCTCTCTGTGGTCCACCAGCTCAAATTCTCAACTCCATCACCTGGCCATCAGAGTGCCTGTAATCAGGGCTCATCTTCTAATCTGGCCCCTCTTTGCCTGTCCCAATTTGTGTCTCTCCAGTCCTCACATTTCAGACCCTCTGCCAGCCAGTTAGTCCCCAACACCTTGGTCCATTGTGCTCATCATACACTCCTTCCCTGAAATGCCTTCCAAACTCCCCTTTCCTCAAGACTCATCTCTTCTAGGAAGCCCTCCAGGTTTTCCCCCACCACCACACACTGATCTTTCCCTCGAGTTGCTTTCCCTCCACACTTGCTGCAAAGGCAGAAGGTGAACGTGTAAAAGCCATGGGACAAGGGGTGAGGATACTTGGGTTTGAGTGTTGCCTCTTCACAGTTGTGTGACCACGGACAAGTCACTTATGGCCTCTGTGACACCTGCCTCCAAAACTGATATCAGACTATGCACACTTCAGGTGAGCAGCACATTTACCAACATAATAATGTTCATAAACAGCATGTTGTGTGCACTTACTTCCCAGGTACTCATCTAATCCTATTACCGTTGCTAGCCTCAGTTTAAGGTAGAGGAGCTGAGGGCTAGAGACATGTAACACGTCTGTTCTCCAGAACTCAAGTCCTTAATCACTGCACTATACTGTCCTGGTCCCTGTGCCTGGAATCTTTGTCCTCTGCATTCTTTTCCTAATTACCAGCAACTCAGAACTCCTGCTTTAAATTCTTTAACTCCTGCTTTTAAACGGAAGCCCACAGGCCCTTCCCATTGGACTCAGTGTCCTTCTCTTCGCTTCTCTAGCACCTGTCCATCCCATCATCATATCCCTTTACATTTTCCTGACAACCTGGACTCTGAGGCACTGGGGAGGATGGACTGTCTCCTATACCTATTTCTACTTTTGGCAAGTAGCATGCTATGTAGAACATAGTAAATGTTCAATAAATGTTAGATAGAAGGAGGAAAAGGGAAGGAAAGAAGAGTGGTAGGGAGAGAGAGGAAGACAGAGGAAGCCAAAAGATGAAAGACAGAAGGGAGGCAAGATGCAAAAGAATTGGGCCATCTTGGACAAGGTGATTCTTTCAAAAAGAGTAGGAGGAGAAATAGCAGTGGCCTTAGAGAAACTGTGACTGTCTTTGTCCATGGCACAAAACTCAGGGCTGAGCAAGCTTCTATGCATCAGCTAGACATTGTACTTGCTCACAATAACAAAGACCCTTAAATAGTGGCATGAAGAAGATAAATGTTCTCTTCTCTCAGCCTGGAGGTGGGCAGTCCAGGCTAAAAATGGCCCTCAGGGACCCAGATCCTTCTGTCTTCAGCTTCCCCCAATCCGGAAGCTTTCATCCTCACAGCATCTCAGAGTCCAAGATGGCTGCTTGAGCACAGCCCCCATTATCTTATTCCAAGCAACACAAAGGAGGAGTGAAGAGAAAGGTAAAAGGGTCCGTCCATTTTAATGAGTCTTTCTGGAATCCACACACAACTCTTGAGCTTATACCTCATTGAGTAGAACTTACTCACATGGCAGGCTTAGTTGCAGGGGAGGCTGGGAAATGTAATGTTTAGCTGAGCATACTGCTGCCTCAAATAAATTCAGGGTTCTGTTACTTAGGGGAACTGGAGGGGTGGGAGCTGGGATAGAACATTAGCAGACCCCCCTGCAATCCACAGATGGGCTCACCTAGAACCAGGGTCAGAAGAGAGCTCTGTCGTTGGTGGCTTTTCAGGAAGTCACTGGGTGGAAACTTCTACCTCTAAACCACAGATTCTTGTTGATACAATGGGCAGGGGTGGTTATGTCATAAGCCCTCAAAAGTTGCAGTGTAAGTTTGGTGGGTTTTGTTCCTTTCAGGTGCCTGGAGTAGTATACTACAGTGATTTAGGGTAAAATTTGTCAAGAGTAATTTTCTCCCTCTAAAAAACTTAGGTTAGAGTCCTCTCTAACTTTGGTCCTGAACTCCACACACAACAAGCCAGGAAGTAATAGGGATGGTCTTTTAAATTAAATAAAATTTTTTAAAAAATGAACTAAAACCAAAAACAAGTGGCTGGAAAGTGAGAAGCATTGTAAACTTACCCGCCACTCCCTTCCATGTTGTTAATAAAAAACTGAATACAGCCTCCAACTCAAAACAGAAGCAGACCAATGCTAAATCAACTTTGTGCTAGCTAGCCTTACCTTAAATAATTATAGTGTAACTCCAGAAACCTAAAAGAAACAAAACACAACCAAGAGGAACACAAATGGTATCAAGGAATCATAGCAACACTCAAGGGAGTTTGAATCATACCTCCTGCAAAGCGGTGACTCTCAGGGCAAGAAGCTATGTTGGGTCCAGCAGGACATGGGCAGGGAGAGTAGATTGGAGAAGGGAAGAGGACACTCTTGGAACTGCAGGGGTAAGGAGAAATCAGGAACGGGATGCGTGTGTGTGAGCTTTACCATTGCCCTGTTTCTGGAAGCTTCCTCAGCCCTAGGTCTCAATAAAGGAAAGATACTTCAGAGTCCTTGCTAACGTCTTTATGGGTCTTTCTGTGACTCTGCCATTTTTCTTCCACACACTCTGCAAACATCCCCTCTCCCCCACATCCTCCAGAGGCAGTTCCTGTGGTGTGGGAATTCTACACCCTCCACATTACTCCTTCTTAAGCCTTTTGTGGGTTGAGGGAAGGATGCAGAAACCACAGCCTTTTTTTTGAGAATCTGATAAAAGCTACAGCCCCTCTTTTTAGAAATAAGTACACATACTCAACATTGGAAAAAATAATTTCAGGTTGTTCGTGGACCTGTGGATTTAAAATCCTCAGTCTTGAAGGAAATTCAAGATTAAATATAAAAAGACCATGCCTTTGGGAAATGCCCTGAGGAATTCTGGGTTTTCTGTTCTAAACTATTCTGACCGAGGCAACATTCCAACTACCCTGCGTGATTAACTGTAATAAATAACATTTATGTCAATCTACCACAGGCCAGTGTGCAACCTTCAGAAGAATTCTATGAAGTTGGCATTATAATTAGCCCCCACCTTATAGATGAGGAAACTGAGGCACAGAGTGGTAAAGTGACTTGACCAAGATCACACAGCCAGCAAGTGGCAGAACTGGGATTCTGTTACAGGCTGTTAGACTCCAGAGCCGTTATTTTTGTGCTTTTTACCACTGCATGGTGACCTATGCCCTCTCTTTACCTTTACTGAAGCCATGCACATCTGCTTTCTCCCCCAATACAGGTGTCAGGCCCCACCGAGTGGTGTGCTGGAATTAGTTCATACTGGCTCACAAGAACCAATTGTGCACATCTCTTCCCAGCTCCTCATTCTGGGGTGTTGTGTTGGTTGCTTGAAATCAGCCATGGTGGGACTATTTACACAAAAGTAACTGGCAAACGCTACAAATGAAGACTTCTTCTCCCAGAGAGCTGTTTGTCAAACATTCACCAGCACACCACTGGATCCACCTATGTCCGTCTCACTTAGATGGCTGCAACTGATAGATCCAGCCGCTCAGGCCCTGAATCAGTGGGAAGCAGGGAGCTTCCTCCCTGCCAGTGAGGAGGATGTGGATAGTGTGTGTGGTAGTTAGGGAGAGGATAGCCTCCCTTTCTGACCCCACTGTATGCAGGCCATCTTTCAATGGCCGTTGGTACCTTCTATCTGCTAGCACCAAAGCCTGGTTATCTGGGAGCGTGGGTCCTTTTCTACACCAAAGTAGAATGACCACTGTGGGATGATGCTGCCAGCCCACCTGATATGGGGAGCCTTGGGTCCCCTAGCAGCTCTACAGCCTGCTCAGTTCTAAACTCCCAACTTTGCATCCCTGGCTATTGATGCCAGCCGGCCAAATCTCGTTTGACCCTGTCTCTTAGGGGTGAGCCACCAGGGAGCTGGGCCCTCCCTCCAGCCCCACCAGACTTCTGCACTGCTCCCTCTCCTCCACCTTCTTGGAGCACCCAGCAAACTGCCCAGCTGGGGCCCAGCTAGTCCTGACAATGCATATTCTCTAACTTTTGTCCATAGGGAAACCCATTCTGACAGCAAGGATTCCAGTGGGCCAGGCCTAGAGCGGCTTGTGCCTTGGTGCTCTCTCACCAGGCAGAGTCTCAGGCCATAGGAAAGATACTGAATGATAATGATGATGATGATGATGATGGCGACGATGATGATGATTATCCTTTAGTAAGCACTTTCCTTATGCCAAGAGCTTTATATATCTTTATATAAATCTTTCTTAATCCCCACAAGATCTCTAGGAGATAAGTACTACATTAATCTTATGTTATAAAAGAAAAACAGATTCAGAGAAGTTGGTATCATGCCTGAAGTCACACAGCTAATAAGTGGTGGGCTGAAATTCAAGGCCAAAGCTGTTTCACTCCAGAGCCCATGCCTATAAAATCTATGTACTTCAATTCCCAGGTACCACTCTCAGAGCTGCTCCTTCCCCAGTTCCCAGGGAAATGTGAGAAGGGCAGCCCCTCATGCCCCTCTCCTTAGTGTTCCCTGGAGAGGTCCCCCAGGCAAGAGGGAAGACAACCTTGCTCACTTATGGCAAGACCACTGCCCAGTCAGAGTTGTGATGCTCCAGACAGGGAAAGTGAGTGTTTTCACTGGCAAGCATATAATGAGCTCTTGCTGTATACAGGGCATTCTCTTTGGCATGAAGGCAGTGGAAAGATGACCAGGAAATGGTGTCTGCCTTTAAACCACATACTATCTAGTCTAGCAGGTCATGGAAACAACTGTTGCATTAAGGTGGGCTCTGAGAAAGCCTATCATAGTGGAGGCACTGGATTAATTCCCATAAGAGGATGTGGAAATCACTGGGAAGAGGGAACACTTCATCTGGACGTGGGTAATACATAGGCATTCGGTAGGTGAAAAAAAATGAGGAATTTGGAAATAAGGAGGAGGGACCAGCAGGATCAAAGGCACGGGGGGGGGGGGACAGCCCATGAGTGTGGGTGAGAATATGGTGGGAATAGATGGTATCTTGCTCTTTGATAAACAGTGGGGAGCCATCAAAGGTCTTAGAGCAGAGGTATACCATTATGGCATGGAACAGTGAGCGACTGGAGATGAAGGGACCATTCAGAGGTCAGATGGTTGAGACAGGAGAAGGTGAGAGCTGGAAGCAGAGGAGAGGCTACAAGACAGGCAAAGCAAGAGCAGTTTCAGGGGATAGTGAGGAAGTAGAATGGACTGGACTCAGCGATGGGCAGGGACTAGGAAGGAGAGAGGGAAGGCAGATATAGCCCTGAGGTCCTCAGCCTATGGTCCTTAGCTACACTGCTGGACCAAGAAACCCCCAAATACAGTGACTTCAATCCGACAGAAGTTTCTCTCAGGTCTCTGTTGTCTATGCTGCTGAGACTGCTCTGCTGTGTGATGTCATTTAGGGACCCGAGTTCCTTCCATCTTGGTGTTCCTTCATCCCCTAGGGTATTGTGCTCATCAGGGTGATCAAATATGGGCACTACTCCCATCCATGGAAAAGGGGAAAGGGACGAAGTCCAGGGCAAGTGATGTCCTTCTGAATAAGTAAGGAAGAAGTCACTCATAGTGACCTGGCCACATGCAGCTGCAAGGGAGGCTGTAACATGTAGTTTCTGCTCCAGTGGCCACAGAAGGATAACCAAGAGTCTGCCACATCTGGGCACCTGGGAGGAATTCTGAGGGACAGTAGGCTTTTGCAGAGAAATACACAGTGTGGATTTTGTACAGGTTGAGTTTCCGATGCTTGCAGCAGATCAGGGCTGGAGATGTAAATCTGTGAGTTGGAAGCACAGAAAAGAGAGTCAAAACTTGGGGGGTGAGGGATATGTACCCATGGAGAGAAAATCAAAGAACAAAATTGGACTAAGGGTGGAAACTCTTGAGGAAGGCTTATGAGGAACAGTCATTTTGTCTCTAATATTTTCCAAAGTTAGTTGCATCAATATATCCCATCCCATGGACTCCTCTTATATTATGAAGTTGGCACTTTTCCATCAGCAGGTGGGGTTCACGTGCCTTCCCCCTGAATCTGGGCAGGCCTGTGATCAGAGCAGAAGTGATGCCATATGACTTCCAAGGCTATCAGGATGGGCAACACTGCCTCCCCTAGGAATGCTCACCCTTGAAACCCCATGCTCTGAGGAAGCCACGTGGTCACACAGACAGGCATGCTCAGGTGTTCCAGTGACAGCCCCAGCTGAAGTCACAGCCAAAGGTAGCACCAACTGCAGCATGGAGTGACAAGACTCCAAAGATTCAGGCCGCCAGCTTTTGGGCTGTCCCAGCCGACCATGAGTGGAGTAGAGGCAAGCCCTCCCCAGACAGCCCCGCCCAAATTGCCGATACATGAACAAAATAAATATCATTATTGTTTTAAGCCACTAAATTTTGGAGTCCTTTTCTTTATAACAATAGGTAACTGATACAGGCCAGAATCCTTTTTACCTTCCCTGGAGAATGCCCCAAACCATACAGAACACAATCCTTTATCTGGGTTCCTAGACCCTAGCTCAAAGCTTTGACCAGGCTTTGGACCCCTCAGGATGGTTGCCTCTCTGACCCCCTCAGGCCGAGTCCTTGGCTTGGACTCACAGTCCACCCCACAAAGGACATTCCCAGGCAGCATCCCTTCTCTGTCTCCATCCCCAGAGGGCCACGAGGTCAGTGTGGCAGAGAAGTTGAAACAAAGATGGAGTCTCCAAACATAGGGGATAGAAAAGTTTCTGTGTTCCCTTTTATTTATTTTTTTTCTTTAAATGTTTTTATTTACTTTTGAGAGAGCAGGGGAGGGGCAGAGAGAGAGGGAGACAGAGAATCCAAAGCAGGCTCTATGCTGTCAGCATGGAGCCAGAGGTGGGGCTTGAACCCACGAACTGCGAAATCATGACCTGAGCCAAGGTCAGACACTGAACCAACTGAGCCACCCAGGCTCAGGCTCATTTATATATTCACTTCCCCTGAATTAGAGCAGAGGTGATGCCATATGACTTCCCTGCACAGGGAACAAGTGTCGAACTAGAAGAGACAGAGAGATGAGGATCACAGAGGAAGCCTCTGTGACCAAGAGGCAGACACAGGAGACCAGGGATGGGGAGATGGTCAGACACACAGCATCCTGGAGGACAAGATCCCTCAGAGGGGGCATGGCTCCAGTGCCAGGAGCCCCCAAAAAAGCAGTAGGGAGTGGTCTTTGGTAGGGGGTGGATATGGCTGCACAGCCAGAGCATTATTGGGATACATTGTGAAATGGTTACCATAATCAGGCTAATTAACACATCCTTCACCTCACATGGTTATCGTGTGTGTGTGTGTGTGTGTGTGTGTGTGTGTGTGTGTGTGTGTTGAAAACATCAAAGATATACTCTTATGGCAAACTGCAAGTATACAATACAGTATTATTAACCACAATCATCATGCTGTACATTAGATTCCCAGACCTTACTCATTTTATAACCTTATACCTTTTGACACCAACATCTCCCCCATTGCCCCACAACCCCAGCCCCAGGCAACCACCATAACCATCATTCTACTCTTTGCTTCTATGAGTGTGACTATTTTAAGTGCATTATATATGTCATATAATGTAATATTTGTTCCTCTCTCTGACTTATTTCACTTAGCATAATGGCCTCCAGGTTTGTCCATATTGTTGCAAATGGTGAGATGACAGGATTTCCTTCTTTTTTATGGCTGAATGTTATTCCTCTGTGTGTGTGTGTGTGTGTGTGTGTGTGTGTGTGTGTGTGTTTCTTTATCCCTTCATCCATCCATGGACACATGGATCCATGTAAATTGATTCCACATCTTGGCTACTGTGAGTAATGCTGCAATGAAGCTGGGTGTATAGACATCTTTTAGAGGTACTGATTTCATTTCCTTCAACCCAGACGTAAGATTGCTGGATCATATGGTGGTTCTATTTGTAATTTTTTGAGGAAACTCCACATTGTCTTCCCTAATGACTACCAATTTCCATTGCCAGCAAGAGTGCACAAGGGTTCTTTTTTTCTCCACAGCCTCACCAATACTTGTTCTCTTCTCTTTTTGATACTAGCCATTCTAACAGGTGGGAGGTGATATTTCACTGTGGTTTTGATTTGCATTTCCCTCATGATGAGTGATGTGGAGCACTTTTCATGTACCTGTTGGCCATCTGTAAAGTCTTCTCTGGAAAAATGTCTATTCAGGTCCCCTTCCCATTTTTAAATGGGTTATTTGTTTTTCTGCTACTTAGTGGTATGATTTCCTTACATATTTTGCATACTAACCTCTTATCAGACATATGGTTTGCAAATATTTTCTCCCATTCTGTAAGTTGCCTTTTCATTTTACTGATTGTTTCCTTTGCTGTACAGAAATTTCTAGTTTATGTAATCTTACTTGTCTATTTTTGCATTTCTTCCCTTTTATTGCTTTTGGTGTCAAATCCCCAAAAATCATTGCCAATACTAATGTCAAGGAGATTTTTCCTTACCTTTTCTCCTAGGAGTTTTACGGTGTCAGACTTTATGCTTAAGTCTTTAATTTTTGTGTATACTATAAGATAAGGGTATGTCTATTTCTTGGGGGGTTATCCCTATGCCTGACATTAAATTCTATACATCCTGAGACTGTGGCCAAAGTATCGTCATCTGTGTACCCTGAGAGTTCAGTACGAGGACCAATGCCTGCAAGGCAAGGGTCTGGCCATTGATCAAATAGCCAACATGCTGATTGACTGATACATCAATTAACACCTGACAGGTTGCTTTATTAGCGATTGAAGGACAGAATAGCAGCTTGGCTGGCTAAGGACAGGGTTTGCCTCCTACATATCTTTATCCCAACCAACACTTAGCACAAGGCCTGGCTCAGAGTAGAGGCTCAATAAATGGCTGCTATATTAGTCATATGGCTCACAAGCATCAAGTGATGCTGGGAAATGTAGTCTTTATTTTATTAAGATCAGTTACAAATCAGGGTTCCAGTAAAGGAAAAACAGGAATGGAGACTGGAGGGCCACTAGTGACCTCTGCTATGAGGACACATTAATGAGTCTGGTTAAGGGATGCAGATACTTGAGGGCCATGTATCCAGTTCAGAAGTGAAATTGCATGGAGCTTTGGAATTCTGGAGTTACCTCTCGTACAGAACTTTTAGAGGGCCACAATTTCTCCCCTGTATTCTTTACTGTCCTAGGGAGGTGCTGAGCTGAGAAGCAGAGAGAGGTTACCTTTGCTCTTTGAAATTACTGCTTTCTGTTTTCAAACCCTGCTCTTGAGGAAGTGTATACCGTCTTATATGTTCTTTGATTGTGCTCATCACAAAATCTTACTAAAGTACCCATTTGAGACCTGGCCTCAGTGCTCCTGATTACTATTCATCCTAAATTATTTGCAGGAAACACCTATTCACAGTCACAGGCTTCAATTCAGGACTAAGAGACCTAAGGCCTAAAAATTCTCCCTTCTTGCCTCTTTGCCGAAATGGCCTCACCCTGAGCCAAATGGCAAGCTCAGTGTATAGGTACTGTGCCAAGCTCTGGGCTCCCTTGCCTGGGTTCAAATTCTAGCCCTGTCACCAGCTGGCTGTGTGACCTTGGGCACATCACTAAACCTCCCCGAGCCTTGGTTTCCTCATCTATAACATAGGATAAGAATAATAATGCCAACCTCAACCACAGAATTGTGTTGGTGGTGAGAACAGGACCCGGCAGTAGTTAAGAACTCAGAATCTCTTGGGTGTTATTAGAAATGTAGACAATCATTTCAGGCCCATGTGTGCTGCCTCCCCAGCTTTTTAGCAGGAAACAACCCTGTCTTTTCCATCTCATGTGCCTCCTCTCTCTTTCCTAGGCACAGAGGATCCTACGGCCAGTTCAGTCTGGCATGGAGTTGGTATGGAGAGAACAGGTCTGTGGTTTACACACTTTTCTGACCCAGGGGCTGGCATTCTCCTTTCTTCCTTCCGCTTTGGCCGCAACCCACCCAGAGGTGCCGAGGTGGCCAGTGCTGTGTTGTGGGTGTGTGGTGCCCACCTCCTCCCAACTCCACTTCGAAGAAGCATGGTGGGGTTGAGGACCTCCTACACACCTTGCATTCAGATCGCCCCTCTCCCAGAGCAAAGGATAAAGGGGTGGAAATGAAGTTTGCTTCCAAGCTTCCCTCTGGTTACTGGAGTGTCACTTTTCTGCGTATTTATGGTAATCATCCCTGCAACAAAAACAGTGACTTCACTGTCTAAATAATAAGGCAATTTGTTACAGCTAATTACTCAAGGACTTCCTTAATCTCAATTAAAAGATCCGAGAGGATTCCTGCCCCCTCTCATTCCAGTGTTCCTGAAGATCCCCCTAATGTATTCTGGATCACAGATTAGTGGGGACCCAAGAATGGTCCTTGCTGGGCAGAACTGCTAAAATCCATCCCAGCAACGTGAAGCAGTGATTTATTGTGACATGGAATGTGGGACATTTCCCCAGCTTTTGTGATTGTGGTAATGAAGCTGTAAACCAAATAGCATGAAATGAGGCAAGGCCTTACAATTTAATCAGCTCGTAAACAGATCTACTGCATCAAGCAAATGACATTATTATCCATCCGAAGTAAATCATGCTAATCTCGGGAGATAAAATCAACATCGTTAATGGTCACATGTCATATTCATCAACACTAAACCATCCCCTTTGACAGATTAATCCTAACTACAGCTCCCAGGATGTATGGTAATAGGGCTTGTAGCATGCATTTCACTCCGTGCCAGGCTAACCAGCACTCTTAGGCTGCTATTACAAATAATTTTTTTATTGATTTACATATTTTAAAATGCATTTAAGGTGAGGCACCATTAAAAACCCTGTCACCCACCCATATTTCTTCCCTACATTCCCAGACTTTATTAATAGGAACGGGAAGACAAACGCAGTAAGCCTTATAAATACTTTGTTTAGGGCACTGTTAGGGGTAATTAAGATGGGGACTGGGTTTTTTTTTTTTTTGCGGGGAGGAGGGACAGGTGAGGAGCAGAAGGGTGAGAGAAAGAAAGGACCCTCTTGTGGTTCAGGGACAAATGGAAATCGCAGCATTATTTGCTTCCCGTTTTCCCTAGAGGTGTCAGGAAGAGGGGGAATAAATTCTCCCCCAGGTCTGCTCACAGAGCCTTCCCTCTCCCCCCATCTCTCACATCCTACCTCCACCCCGTCAACTCAGCCTCATGGTACGTGCATCTGTGCCTGCGTTTCGGTCATTGTATCCTGCCTGCTGACTTCAGACACCAAATGTATTTATTTATCATGAGGCTGACCTAGGATGAATGCTCCTGGAAAAGTGTCCACTATTCAAAATGTCACTTCCCCTCAACAGGCCGTGCATTATATTGACAGGCATACTTTCAGAGGTCTCTGAATGACGAGGATGGATGGAGTGCTGCCAGAGCAGCTGACATCGCCGCCCGGGCTGAGTGGGTGAGTGAGTGAGTGAGTGAGTGAGTGGGTGCCCGAATTATCTACACCCTTGCCGAGGAGCACAGAAGCAGTGGCAGTCAGGACTGTGACAGGAAATGCAACAGGGAGACCTTGCAGGCCTGCATTTCTCAGTGGCAGGCAGATAGCAACCCACCTTATCCCAGCCAACCTTCCAAAGGGCACATTTGAGGGTCTTCTTGTCCACCTGTAGGTGGCAGGTGGGAAAGAGGGTGATATTCTCCTGAGGGGAGGGGCGTCCTAGGACCACCACTTTTAGCCATGCATTGCACAAGGGAATTCTTGGGAATTATTCAGTGCAGCAACTATGAGGCCACCATGAGCCTGCCCACATCACCCTGGATAAGAAATCCAAAAAATAGAAGGATTTTGGAAGAAAATGTACTAGAATCAAGCTATTCAACTCAATTAGAGCACTTCTTTTGATGCACTGAAAAGACCCTACCTCAACTTAAGTGCACTGAGGTAAGACTCAGACATTTCCAGATCCCCCAAAGCATGTATCACATAGATCTCCTCCTACTGTGGTTTATTTCAGAGGAGGGAGGTGGTATTTGATAGATACAATAGGAGCCTGAAAAACTGCCCAGCCCAGGTCTGTTTTATAAAATTGTATGTATCGATTAGACCACTAATGAAATGATGCAGTGTAAATTAACTTCAGGGTTTAGGTGGCACCAAGTTCAAGTGATTGGAACCGGCTGAGCTATAAGAATCTCTAAAGATTTTGTGTCCAGAGTTTTCCAGGATCCCTGCTGAGGGCTCTGGATGTTGTGCTCTGCTTTCTGGGGGCCAGGCAGGCCAACGACAGGCCTTTCCCTACAGCGGTCTGGTCTGAGTGAGCATGGTTTAGAGCAGTGGTTCATAAACTTTAGCATGAGTCACAAGTACCTGGGGGCTTGTTAAAACACAGATTGCTGCCCCCAACCCCCTGCCGAGTTTCTTATTCAGTAGGTCTGAGGTAGGGCCAGAGAATTTGCATATCTAGCCATTTCTCATGGGGTACTGATGTTGCTGGTCCTAGGACCACGGTTTGAAAAACAGAGCTTTGGGGCAGGAACACCTATGCTAGGAGGGGCAGAGGGGGCAGGGGTGGAGGTGGGGAGCTTTAGGCTCCCAGGGGTGGGTTAGAACCCCAGAGTTGGGTCATGGCAGGCAGCTGGGGCCAGAAACAGGAGGTGAGGTCAGAAATGGGACTTTCACATCTCTGAGGGCTTTCTTGTTCTACGTTTCTGTGAACCTGAGAGTACAAATGAGCAAAGCAGACAGGTCAACTCTGACAGGTCAGAGTTCAGAAGGCCAGAGGTCAAAACAGAAAGTAGCAAGTTGTCCTAGAGGGGAGAGATGGCTTGATTGTAGCCCAAGCCCCAACTCTGACATACTCTGTTGCCCACAGTCCATCCCTTTCCCTCTCTGGTCTTCCCCTCTCTTGCCACCTCTGTGAAGAGAAAGTATTGCACTAGATTTCCTCCCAAATCTTCACAATTTCTGATAGGTGTGAGGTTATGCCAGTGTTTCCCAAACAGTCGTCTGTTCAATCCTTGCTCTCCTTGAAAAATGAGTTCCATGATCAGGTCAGTTTGAAAAACTTTTCAAAACATAAGCCCCTCTTGGATTTATAATTTATACTTGCATATTAAAGGCTCTTCAGGAAGTCAGGAAACCTATTTAACTTTGTTTAATCCAGCATGTCCCAAATTTATTTAACAACAGAACCCATTTTCCACTTAACACCCATTAGCACCCCTAACGCCTATTAGCACTAGAGAACACACTTTGAGAAACATTGGCCAATGCCAAGGGCTGAGGTGAGAGGCAAATAAATATGTCAGCATCTGAAGATGTCTTTTCCCTGAAGGTGCCTGAAGGTGCAGGCCACTTCCCCTCGGCTCCCGGCATCTTGGTGCCTTGCTACATTCAGCAAACATCAACTGAGTACCTGCCACATGCCAGGGACTGAGCTGGACACTTAGCTAAGGGACAGCTCCTGCCCTCAAGGAGCTGCCTGGCTGGGATAGCAGGGGAGAGCCTAGGTACTTCTTTGGCCTGGCAGGGAACTTCAGAGATTCTAGCCATGCTAGGCACCTTTTGCCCCTCCTTCATGACTGACTGACATCAATCTGTCATTGGTTTCAGTAGTGGGCTTGCTCTGTTTAGTATCACCTGCCTGTAAAGCATACAAACATGTTCACTCATTCATTTAATAAAACTATATCAAGAATCTATTTCATGCTAGGTACCATTGTGGGATATAGCTGAGAACAAAACAGGCAAAAATCCCTGTCCTTGTGGAGTCTATATTTCAAAAGAGTAAGATAGGCAGTGAATTAATGAAATACATGGCATGTCAGATGGTAACAAGTGCTAAAGTGGAGAGGGATAGACAGTGGTGAGGGACTTCTGCTATTTTAAATGAGGATGGGGATGTTTCATTCACCTTTGTGTAACAACCTGAAAATGTGAGAGAATGAGTCAGATGGAAGAATATCTAAAGAGAGAGCAGCAAGTGCAAAGGCCCTGGGGTAGGGGTATGCCTAGTGCTAGGAGACCAATATGGCTGGAGAAAATGAGAGAAGATGAGTAGTAGAAAAGGGTCAAAAAGATAATAGGGGTCATAGTGTTAGGCACTGAGTGGGATGGGAAATCTTTTGAGCAGAAAACAAGATATAATATGATTTATCTTTTTTTTTTTTAATTTTTTTTTCCAACGTTTTTATTTATTTTTAGGACAGAGAGAGACAGAGCATGAACGGGGGAGGGGCAGAGAGAGAGGGAGACACAGAATCGGAAACAGGCTCCAGGCTCTGAGCCATCAGCCCAGAGCCTGACGCGGGGCTCAAACTCCCGGACCGCGAGATCGTGACCTGGCTGAAGTCGGACGCTTAACCGACTGCGCCACCCAGGCGCCCCCTTTTTTTTTTAATTTTTTTTTTTTAATTTATCTTTTAATAGGACTTAATATGACTTAGAATTCAGCATATACAAAGTCCCTGTGGAGAGCCAAAGAAGGCAATATGAGTTCACAAAGCTACTTTCCTGGTTGGCGGAGGTGGGCAGGTCGTGTCGCCCTTCTGCTGATGGCCTCACCAAGCCTGATATGAAAGGGTAGAAAGGGTGTGGGATAGATGGTGAGGGGCAGGAAGCTCTGAAACCCAAACTGTTTTACATATGTATAACATTTCTATGTTGTGCCAAACACTGCTGGAGGCCCATTTACTTAGATCCTCTTTGTGAACTTTTTTTTTTTTTAGTTTATTTATTTTGAGAGAAACAGGGACAGCACAAGCAGAGGAGGGGCAGAGAGAGGAGAGAGAAAATCTCAAGCAGGTTCCACACCTGCAATGCAGAGCCTGACACGGGGTTTGAACTCACCAAACTGTGAGATCATGACCTGAGCTGAAACCAAGAGTCCTTCACTTAACCAACTGAGCCACCCAAGTGCCCCATCTTTGTGAACTTTTAACTAACCTTGTTGGGCAGGAAATTCCTTGATCTGCCTTTGAAAACTCTGAGTCAGAGGAGTTAACAGGCTTGCCCAGCCACACAGCTCACCAGTGGCAGAACCCAGGGCTTCCCAAGCTTCTTTCCAGTGCCCTCTCCTCAGCCTCACAGTGTCTAGTGTTGGGAATGGTGTCTGGAGCTCCATTGCTCTCCAAGGCAGCACTTTCCTAACAGGTGAGCAACCACAGCCCTTGATGCTCACTCCAGATAGCCTGTAGGTACCCAGAGTCTGCAAGGTGAGTGTCTTAGATTGGAAATAGATACTGAGGTCATGGACAGTTGCATGTGGAAGGTTTACTGGGGAGTGCTCTCAGGAGATACACCTGTAAGGAAACCAGGAAAACAGGGATGGGATGAGTGGAAAATTGGCCTCAAATGTGGTTGCAGTAGAGACCTCAGCCCCCAAGAACAGCAGATTGGTGCAGAGGCTCCTGGAGACACAGGGATGGACACGTGATCCAAGTGGGGCCAATTGCAGTTGGCCCCAGAAACAAGGGGCGGAGTACTGAGAAAGAAATCAGTCTGGCTCTGGGTGTCAAATCAAGGCCAACTAATCCAGAAGCAGTGATGTCCAGACATCCAGACTGAGGAGCTGGAAAAGATGTTTGGCGATGAGATAAAAGACCTAGGCAGGTGCAGACAAAGTAGACGGAGGTAGCCCCCTTCCTGAAGCCCTGCAGAGCTCCAGGCCTTTGTTGATCCACATCCCAGCCCTTAGATGGAGACTGTGGACCAGGGTTGCTGATTCAGCTTCTCCAAGAGGAAGCTTAGAGTTCTGTGGATACCACCTCTGCTCCTCCCAGCTGGCCCCAATCCTCTTGCCATACCCACCTCTGACCCTCCCACTTGCCCATTTTCTAATCCTAGGAGTGAGATATTCTCTCTGATGGTTATCTTTTCTTTCCCTGGGTCCTTTTCCCTAAGCTTTTGAAAGCCAAAAGCCAGGATGAGCCTTTGTTTCTTTCAGCTGTCCCATCTCTTCCCTGAGGCCCCCAGCATAGAACAGAATAGATCAAAGGGAGAGGTGGGGTGGGGAGAGACAAAGAGAAGGACATAGCCAGAACTGTTAAAAATTAATAGTTCAAACATATTATCATACCATGAAACAACAGCAATTTTTAAATGTGCTTTTTTCAGAAGCAGAGCGGCCCCTGGACTGTGCTATAAGCACCTTCCCAGGCAAGCATCAGTGAGTGCTCTGTGAGGCCGGAATGTTAATGTCAAGATCATTCATTCATTTGTGTGCCAGAATAGACAGCCAACTGCTTCCTCAAGAAAAATGCTTGTCTTGCTTGCAGATTCTTTTCTGGCCCACTGCCCAACAGAGGTAGGGTGGCCATTCATTTGGATAAGTCTTGATTAGGCCTCTTAATTTTCATAAAAGGCAGTCAACCAGACAGTCCCCTAGATTGACTTAAAAGGTTGGGTTTTTTTAATTATTATTATAAAAGAAATACCTACTTATTACAAAAATGTTGCAAAAATGATTAACTTGAAAGTGAAAGTCTGGTGTAATCTTACCTTCCAAACGCAGCCCCTCTTAGACATTTGATCTATATTTATCCAGACTTTTCCTTCCTATCTTACTTTTTCCGTAAAACTGATCTGCTTCATTCTTCCTAACAAAACTGCATTGTTTCTTGATTTGCTTTTTTTTAAATTATTTTTTACATCCAAAAGTAATACATAACTGTAGTAAGCAGGGTTTAGCTAAACTATAAAATTCCCTCTCCCCCAAGGGGACATACTGTCACCAATTTCTTATGTATCCTTCCAGAAATTTTCTATGTCCATATATTATGTGATTATTTAATTTTTTTAATATTTAGTTATTTTTGAGAGAGAGAGAGAGAGAGAGAGAGAGAGCGAGCGAGCTGAGAAGGGGCAGAGAGAGAGGGAGACACAGAATCCCAAGCAGGCTCCAGGCTCCGAACTGTCAGCACAGAGCCCACCGGTGGGCTTGAACCCATGAACCGTGAGATCATGACCTGAGCCGAAGTTGGACACTTAACCAACTGAGCCACCCAGACACCCCTGATTATTTAATTTTTAATAGGAACAGAATCATACAATACCACACTACCTACTATGGTGCAGCTTGCCTTTCTCACCTAATAATGTATCTTATGCAACTTTTCCTAACAGCACATGTCATCTCCTTATTCCTGTTGGTGGCTGCACAGTGTCCCACTATACAGATGTGCTGTGATTTATACATCAAGATCTATTTCTCAGACACATGCAACACCCGCATTCCACATCTTTGTTAGGAACAAGAACCTCAAGCTGTGTGCTGCTCAGTCTCTAACAAAAGTAGAGCTGAAAGAAACACGATGCGACAGAGACTGATCTGGAGAAGAGACTAGAGTTCGTCCCTGAGTACAGCCAGTATCTGGGCGTCACTCCTGAATGAAGCCATTCCCTGGTGGATTGCACATTTGATCCACATCTCCTGGATCTCCCAGAAAGGTGCCTTCACCAGGTCTAGGCCCTGATTTCCAATGCAGGTGCCTTCACAAGCCTCACCCCTGCCTTAACAGTAAGGATGCTGTGGAGGATGTACACCACTGCATGACCCACATGAACTCCATGGGGGGGGTGGGGGTGGGGAGCATTATTTCTTCTAAGGAGTTGGTCTGCTTTTTCTTTAAGGACCACATAATATTTGTAATTAATCATTTTTCTTATTTTCCTTACTTGCTTTGGCCTCTGGGAAGCACAGAACCAAATTTTAGTAATCACATACATTTTTGTGCATACCTTCTTGCTGTTTTTTCTCCTTTCATCTTATCTGTGTAGTCTTTTCTATTTCCCCTAGGCCTTTAAAGATCTTGGCTTTTAATTTTTGAACTTTCAATTTTTGCAGAGGTTTCTTGTTTTTGTTGGTACCTTTTTTTTAAAATTTTTATTTATTTTTTTAAATTTTACTTAATTTTAAGAGACAGAGACAGAGCATGAATGGGGTAGGGACAGAGAGAGAGGGAGACACAGAATCCACAGCAGGCTCCAGGCTCCAAGCTGTCAGCACAGAGCCCAACACGGGGCTCGAACCCACAAAATATGAGATCATGACCTGAGCCGAAGTCGGATGCTTAACCGACTGAGCCACCCGGGCGCCCCGTTGGTACCTTTAAAGTCATCTCCCTTTTTTTTTTTTTTTTTTTTTTTACTTGCAGAAAAAGCCAGAGCATTAGAAAAATAATTTTGGAAGATGCTTTTCTGACATATCCCTTTCTGTTCAAAATGCCTGCTTCTCCCCTGCCCTGCTGATGTGCAGAGATTTGGAGGGTGAGATGGAGACCACAGAAGTGAGGTGGGACAGCAGGTGACCTGATAAGAGAGACTTGTAGCTCAAGGACGTAGGGCCAAAATTCATTCAAAATTTCATTCGAGCTGCCTGGGCTCCTTTGAAATGAGGTATGGAGGCTGCTAGGCTGCTTGGCAGGGCTCATTACCTCAACTCCCAGTTTACCAGGCCTTTCCCAAGCCCAAGGAGTGCCTCTTGTCCTAACAGGACTGCCACGCCTGGGATCCACTTAGAAACTGGCAGGGCCAAACTGGGATTTGCAATGCCCCCAGAGTCAGAGTCAGGAAGGACCCTAGGTCTTCCACTAAGTGAGGCGGAGGGGGTGGCTGTCCCTAGAACCCAGCGGTTAGATGCTGTCCTGTCACCTTACATGAGGAATGGCTGTGATAAAATAATAACTGGGAACAGTAGGTGACCCAGTTTGAACAAAGAAGCTGAGGATCGATGCTCCACAGCCACTACCTGCTTTGTGGGTCCTTCCACTACAACGTTATATATTATATGCAAATAGCAGCACAAACTTAAGGCCTCTTTTCATGTCAAGTGGCTTCTTTGAGCCTATATGTTATATTTTACAGATCTTGGACAGTAACATTTTTCTTTTTAGTGCAAAGTTGCTCAAGGTTCATCTGAGACTCTTTTAAATTGCTGCTTTCAGAGAAATAACAATGTAAAATGACATGATGATGTATGGCCCCGTCCGGCCGACTGGGGCTGCGGCAGCCACAAACGCCACCAAACCTTTGGGAATGAAGCGGTCTCCGGAGCGCCATTGTGCAATTGTCCTAACCGGATCATTTTTAATTAGTTGCAATTAATTTCAAGTGACAGCGTCCTGCAATATCAAGTCAGGGAGGCTCGGGTGCGTGGGTGGGGTTATTAGGAACAGACGGCTGGTGAGAGAAAAGCCAGAGGGGGGTCTCTTTACAGGGCTTTCACCTCCAACAAGATTCCCAGTGTGGGGGATGGAGGACCGATCATTTCCTGAGCTGGTGGAGGGAGCTCCTTCCTAATGATGCAAATGTTCTGAATCTTTCTGAGTCGTGTGTAGGCCCTGCAAGGTGGGCACTTACTACACCCTGTACACGTGGGCATGTGTGTTCTGACAATTATCTTGCTTCGGTAACACCAAGTGGTTCAGCCAAATAACTTCCGTCTTAGTGTAGTGGAAGCAACCCTGAGATGAGGCTTTGGGCAGGTAGTTCATTTGGGAGTGAACCCAGGAGTGGGGAAGTGAATCAGCAAAGGGAAGGAAACCAATAAGGGGTGTGTTGTTAAGCAAATTAGCCCTGTGTGTACCTGGAGCTCACTCCCATTGGGGAACTCTGGAAGACAACCTAGAACATACATCTCAGAGCTATCCCATCCGAAGGGACCTTGGACATTACACACAGTGGTCCTGTTGGTCATTAGTGGAAGACTGCTTCCCAATTGTTATGTAAAGGCACACTAGTGCCTGGAGAAAGCTGTCAGGCAAAGCATGGCAGATGCTGGCAGCTGAAAGTCAGGCTTGGAGCATAGACATGGTAAGGGTAATGGGATAGGATGGATACTGACAGCATCTGCTGTAACCTCCAGTTCTAAAGCCCTACAATGCCCCCCACTCCCAACCAGTACCCCTTGGATATCCTTCCAAGGCATTTATATGGGAGAAGCCGACAGAGAGGGTGAGCGGGGTAACACTCCTGGGGAACCCAGGCTCTCTCAGGCCAGGCTTTGTGACTGACTGGGTTTCATTTCCTCCAAGCATCTTGGCACCCTTCCCCTACATCCAGGGTTCAGAGTCCTTCTCGGGAGAATTGCTACTGAGCAATGGTACATATGTAAGACATAAAACTGAGAAAGCACCCCTCCCAGGCACCATGTTCACCAATCAAAAGGTTTTGCGGGGCACAGATCTCACAGTGACAGTCACCCTTGTCCCCTACCTAGCTAAATCTTTTGGGCCAAGGGGCTAGTCTGCACCTCGCATGCACTTGACTACTCTAACAGCAGATTTAGAACCAGGACCGAGGCACTTGACCGCCACGCCCTGGATTCTCTGGAAAGGTGAAGTGGCATATACACACCCCTTCCAGCTCCTCCTTTACGTTCCCAAAGGCTTCCTTCATTGGTTAATCAGTAGGGAGGGGGTAGAAGCTAACAAAACTTGGGCCTTTTCTCAAGAGTAAGAACAACAACTATTACACACACATATTGAACACTTGCATATGCCACACACTGTGCTAAGAACCTTCCTATACCACATTAACTTCTTAAAATTTCACAGTCCAGTGAAATATTATGCCCGTTTTATTTTTTATTTTTTAAATTTTTTAATGTTTATTTATTTTTGAGACAGAGAGAGACAAAGCATGAACGGGGGAGGGTCAGAGAGAGGGAGACACAGAATCTGAAACAGGCTCCAGGCTCTGAGCTGTCAGCACAGAGCCTGATGCGGGGCTCGAACTCATGGACCACGAGATCATGACCTGGGCCGAAGTCAGCCGTTTAACTGACTGAGCCATCCAGGCGCCCCTGTGCCCGTTTTAGAGGGGAGAATACTAAAGAACAGAGAAGCTAAGTAACTTACCTAAGGTCACTCAGCTTCTCTGTGATGGAACTAGGATACGAACTCTGGCATCTGAGGCCTGGAACCCCAGTGATGAGGTCAACTACCTGAGGAATTGTGACACCCACTGTATCCTCACTGACTTTTGTTTTATGCTTCCCCTGAACTGAAATACACAATACTAAAAAACCTTTCCAAAAACACTGAGTATGTCTGACCTAACCTCTTTTTTTCTCTCTTTAATTTTTTTTTTAATTTTTTTTTTCAACGTTTATTTATTTTTGGGACAGAGAGAGACAGAGCATGAATGGGGGAGGGGCAGAGAGAGAGGGAGACACAGAATCGGAAACAGGCTCCAGGCTCCGAGCCATCAACCCAGAGCCTGACGCGGGGCTCGAACTCACGGACCGCGAGGTCGTGACCTGGCTGAAGTCGGACGCTTAACCGACTGCGCCACCCAGGCGCCCCCTCTCTTTAATTTTTTAAAGAAGTGGATTATTGCATTCATTTGGGGAATCTCCGGAGATAACTGGAGACCCCAGCATTGCCTCCTGCCTTCTGGGGCCCAAGCTCGTTGTCTGCCTCAGGTAAGGACACAAGGCCCCACAACAGGAATGTGTGGTTGTCCTCCATATATCTCTAGTATGGCACTAACCTCGGGAGGAGCCAAGATCCCCTTCATCACCCTTTATGGCACTCTCATCCATTAATTTATCTAAACTCTGTCTCCGGGCTTGGCCAGTCTTCCCATTTATGAAGGATACCTCTTTGCCCACAGAAGTCCCTTTGAAAGCACCATCTCTTCACATCGGAGGTTTTTGTTTTTGTTTTTTTTCAGTCCTCAACACGTCTTGACTTTGGACTTCCAATAAGTTGTTTCTCAACAGTACCAGAATTTGTGTGGCTGATTTGATTTTTCAGCAATGTCCCACTAATTTTCTTTGAATGAGACTTATTTTAAAATTTCTTTTCTAGAGTCTGGAGTGTCTCCATTTTGCCCCAGCTCTTTCAGGCTGAGGGATGGGATTTTCTGGATTTTGCATTACTTTGCTGGGCCTGCGCTTCTCTCTTGTTTACCCACAGGAGCCTTGTCACCACCTGACTTATGCATTTCAGGTCAGTGAGCCAAGTTCCCACCCTTTTCTGCAGGGCCTGCTCAGGGCCATAAAAGGCCATCACCTCAAGGCTGTCTTTGGGAGCTTGTGTGTTTATTGGGACACAACTGACAAAACTGTCTGTGAGATGATCATGAAAAAAAAAAGTGGAAAAGAGGTATAACAAAGGGCTTCATTTAGGGAGGAACAAAAGAAGTCTTAGGGTGATGGGCCGCCTGAGTGGCTCATTCGGTTAAGCAACTGACTCTTGATTTGGACTCAGATCACGATCTCACAGTTTGGTTCGTGAGTTCAAGCCCCACATCTGGCTCTGTGCTGATATTTGGAGGCTGCTTGGGATTTTCTCTGCCCTCCCCCACTGTGTGCACTTTCACTCTCTCTATCTCTCTCTCTTACTCTCAAAAACAATTAAATAAAAAACATTAAAAAAAAAAAACTCTTTTTTTGTGAACTTAAAGTGGCCAGACAAGGCTTCCAGGAGAAGCTGTTGAGGCTGGAATTCTCAAAACCATAGTTCTTGGACCATCAGACCCCACAGCCTCCTTTATTACCAGGTTTGTCATGCCCCATTTACTATCCCAGGACGGAGAGCAGAGATAATAGTATAACCAACCTATCCACATAATTTCACACACACACACACAAAAATCAATATATTGACCCAACTGTTACATAAAGGAAAAATCAAAGGAAAGTAAGTTATAATAAAATAATATGTATTTCAATATGTAAACGCTCAGCAACAATGAAGAAGTCAAATACTTGCACCTAAACATAAAACCACATGATGGGACAGCTTGTCAGTACCTCCTGCTTTAGGGGGTGTGCTGGTGAATTAAGGTCCCTTACTGATGTGCCCACATGAAGGGTGGTTTCTGAAATGGTGAACAACTCTTGATAAAGTTCTGTACAGAACAGAGGATAATTTCTCCCTCAATATCACAAGAGCTGCATTCCCAGAAAATTCAGTATATATCAAAACCATGCAAAAGTGCTCTGTGCCTATATGTAAAACTGAGCAAGGTTTAGACTCGGGTCATTGTAAATAGATTTTTCTACCAGAATTATGGTCAAGCCTTGGACCTCTGTTATGGTTGTGCAGATTGGGCACTGCACAGCCATTTACTTCATCACATAAGTGAATGGTGCTCCCTTGGGTTGTGGAGTATACAGCGAAGTACTTGCAATTTGCTTTAGTTGCACGGGATGTGGGAGAACTCGTCATTGCATGGGACTATCCTGCACACTGCAGTATGCGGAGAGCACTCCTGCCCCCACCCCCCACACACACTTGATGCCAGCATTGTCACAACAAAATACTCCCGTCAATGTCCAAATTAACCCCTGGGCAGCACCGCCCCATTGAGAACCACTCTCTCAGAGCCACGTGTGGCTCCAGCCTCTTCCACAACAGGTGGTCCTCAGCTTCTACTCAATTCCTCTCTATTGCCTCCTTCATCCATCTTTTCCTTCCCACTCCTGCCCTTGTAGGCTCCAGCCCTAATGGGCTCCCAGTCCAGCCCTAATGGGCTCATTCTTGGGCCAGCAGAGGCATCCACCTGGGCTCCCTGTTCTGGCCTCAGCAGCTCCAATTCAGGCAGAGAACCTGCCCAGCACTGTGGTACAAAGACCTTTTTCTCCCCTACATTTAGGATTGAGCCCCACATTGACAGTGCTTCTTGCTCTGACCCTATCTTTTCATAGTAATCTTTCTTCCCACTCTCTCCCATTCTCAAAGCATTCCTG
Source organism: Felis catus (assembly GCF_018350175.1). NCBI lineage: Eukaryota > Metazoa > Chordata > Mammalia > Carnivora > Felidae > Felis > Felis catus. The sequence continues at coordinate 35,694,903 of NC_058378.1, read as the reverse complement.
CCTCCGTACATTTGCTCCCACCCTTCCCTTTCTTGGCCAACCCTTGGTCACCCATCCTACTTCCTCCTCCATCTCTGACCTTAGGTGCTACCTCATTCACCAGCTGCCCTGCATGTCCATGGTCAGAAGCAACATGCTCCCATGGTGTTTCATCTGTACTTCCTGTATACCCATAACACCTCTGTAGAGTGTTCTTCTCTAAATATGAATTAGAATATCCTTCATAGCAAGGACCAGGACTTATTGCTCTCAGGGCTCCAGCATTGGAGATCTCCAGCATTGGTCCCAGCACTTGAGATTGTGTATAAGGTAGGGCTAGCCCCAGAAGAGCATGGATCTAATCAATGGGCTGCTGGGAGCCATGTGGCTTCCTGAGTAGGGACTGACTGAAAGTGGTGGCTTCAACAGATTGCTCTAGTGAGGTGGGGCACACAGTATTGTGGCAAAGAGTGAAGGCTTCTGCCTTCCTACAGCAAGGAAGGATGATGGTTTGGTCTCTCAGGTGGAAGGGGAAATCAGAAGAAGGCCTGAATACATTCTATCCAGGGTGAGGTAGGAGAGTGGTCACGAGTTGTGCAGAGAGCATTGGCCTAGAAGTCTAAAGGCCTGGATTCGAGTCACCTAGACTTGCTTCCACACTTACAGCAACATGGTGCCCAGTGGCCCACCATGCCAGGAGGTTCAAGTGAGAAAGAATCTCACTAACTTATCCTTCGTTAAAGTAAATCCACTTGTTTATTGCAGCATCACTTACAATAGCCAAATTATGGAAGTAGCCCAAGTGTCCATTGACAGATGAATGGATAAAGAAGATGTGGTATATATATATACAACAGAATATTATTCACCCTTTAAAAAGAATGAAATCTTGTCATTTGCAATGATGTGGATGGAGCTAGAGACTATAATGCTAAGCAAAATAAATCAGAGAAAGACAAACTCCATATGATTTTACTCATATGTGAAATTTAAAAAATGAAACAGATGAACATGAGGGAAAAGAGAGAGAGAAACAAACCAAGAAAAAGACTCTTAACTATAGAGAATAAACCAATAGCTACCAGAGGGGATGGGGTGGGGGATGGGTGAAATAGGTGAAGGGGATTAAGAGTACACTTATGAGGAGCAACTGAGTAATGTACAGAGTTGTTGAATCACTATATTGTACACATGAAACTAGTGTAACATTGTATGTTACCTCTACTGGAAGTAAAATAAAAAACTTAATATAATATAAAAAAATTAAATCCACATGATTACTATTTGGCCTCATTTTTAAGTCATCAATTTCATTAAACATCATCTGCACTCCCTTCGAATTTAAATAAGGCTTCACAATACAGCTCACCCTGCATTTTGTTATTAGAGAAAGATTCATTATTATAGGATAGAGAAGGTGCCCCCCTATTCACCTTGCACTGGGTCCTCAGGTCCCTAGTCATTCTAGGGACCCCCACCTCTCCTACAACCTCAGAGTTTCCAGTGTGCCATGAGCAAGGATGTGACTATGAGCAAGCCTGCTTCTAGAGCAGCTTGACCCAGAGAAGAATGAGCAGGCACATTGGTGACCTCAAACAGGAATAAGAGCTCCCCTGTGGAGTTCACACTGATGGGTTTTGTAGTCTGGGACCCTCGAGGGAGCCAGAGCGTGGTGGGCTTCCTAGGGAAGACAGAAGAGGATTTTGTTATCACACCCTGGGCTTTCTTGCAGCTTCCTCACTGCTTGAGCTTCTCTGTAACCAGTGATCTTTGACCTTTGTCTGGACTTCCCTGTGGTACAGAAGAAGCTGTCAGGATACAGATCCCAAGGTTTAACTTTCTCTGGTGCCCTGACAAGTTCCAACCTGAGGCTGAATACATATCAGCGTCACCCAAAAATCAGATTTTTAATACAGATGCCCAGGCCCCAATCTAGAAATTTTGATTTGCAAACATGGGTGGAGTTTTTTTACTTGTTTGTTTCTTTTTTAATCTCTGAGGGGACTCTACACAGAATCAAGAGAGAGCCTTGCCTTCTGCAGACAAGAATGTCACGTCCCAGGCAAGGCTTTGGACAAAAGAGGTGAGGGGCATCTCTGGCCTTATGGCTTGGTCTCTTGAGAGGAGGGATGCCCCACAGAGAGTCAAAAACCCACAAACCAGTATATCACCCAAGGCCTGGCCCTAGCTCTGCTCCAACTAAGGTATCGGAGGAGATAAAGGACCCACAATACCATCCCCAAAGGGCCTGTTCTCCCTGCCAGAGGCTGTGATTGGGCCTCGCTGTGGAAAGAAGGTGGACCTGAGCCTCCAGTGGGCTGCTAGGCTGCCATGAGAGGCTGAATGGGGCAGGCCTGGCAAATTCCTTGACAAAGAAGGGAGGAGCGTGTGTGTGTGTGTGTGTGTGTGTGTGTGTGTGTGTGTGTGTACATGCATTTTCACACACTCTTATTGCTGCTGCTGCTGCCCTCTGGCAGGAAAGCAGCCTGTTCAACCCCTGTGTAGCTTCATCACACCCAGGGGTGGGGACCTGCCCAAGGCTAGAGGTGGGGGTAGGGGTGGGGATGGAAGAGGGAGGACTTTGAGATTTCATTCTGGTCATTTTGAACAAGACCAGGTAGAAGGGCAGGGAGCCCCACCTCCCAGCTGAAGCTGAGCAGTGGTCTCCCACCCCCACACAGGGCCTGACTCTAATGTCTTCTGATGGGACAAATTGGTGAGCACGACTATTAGCTGGGTGACATCAAAAGGCATTAATCTCTGGTTCCCGAGCAAGACCAGCACCACATTAGTGCCTCGCACCCAGTCATTATTAAGACTTTAGCCCAAGGGTGTAATAAATGTTTTATGGCATGCAAACCAAGGTAATGGAATGCAAATCCCATAATATAGCCATACATTTATTTTCTAATGGAGCAAATGATGATGTATTTTATCTCAGAAGAGCTGCCGATAGGGTCTGCTTGGTAAATGCAAAGTTAGGGACCCAAAGGGTGAGTGGGTGGCCCTGCTAGGGTGGGGGCTTGGGGTGAGCAAGGGTGGGAGACGCATTGGGACTTCCCAGCAACGGTCAAGCTTTCATACACACAAACCTCCTGGACAAGGCCATTGCTCTTGCTCTCGTACCCCCAAATGCCCTCCTTTTGGGGCATATATCGAACATTCTGAGGCTTAATTACATCCCCTTTGCAGAGTTCTCCCCCTCCCTGGAGCCCCCACCCCCACCTGGAGCTGCATACCAATAAGCTATTCAGCTCATATTGGCTTTCCAAAAATATGGCCACATTAAGGTGTGAAATGTTAATGGGATCGAGGGGGCACAGGGCTATTTCTCCCGTGGAGTTAGGACTTGGCATTGGTGCTGTTTTTATTAAGAGGCCAACACTGTTCAGTTGCAGCCCTGCGGCTGGTGGAGAAACCAGGCAGGCTACCCGGGGTGGTTGTGGCTTTGGGAAGGGCTTCGGGTAATTGAGCCCCCCAGGTCTTGCTGATTGCTGCTGCTTCAGAAAGAACTCTCTGATTATTCCAGTTGTCCCAAAAAGAGCATGTGATGCCTTCGACAATCAGAGGCCCTCTTCATTCCCAAGAATCTCCTTAGTGTCCTCTCTTGTCCAGCCCAGGCCCAGGCACACAGGACCCAGCTGGGCAGGGCCTCATGAGCCAAATACCGACATCTAAGGACCTGTTCTGTACCTAGATTTATGGGGGCACAAAGAAGTTCAGGACCTGTCCCTGCCTTCAAGGTACTGATGGTCTAAGGAAAAGGACACGCATATAGAGGTATGAGGTTTAAGGGTCACCTCAGTGGCATATCTGAGGAGTCCATGTTTCCTTATAAGATTTCTAAGAAATAGAAAAGGCATCCATTGAGAAAAAGAGGAGAGTGTCCACCACTGACTAAGAGGAATCCTGGTGGTGATGTTGCTGTGGTTGGAGGTGGTGAAGACCTCTTAAAATTGGAAAGGTGAGACTTGGCTCTTTCTCCAGAGAGCTCATAGTAGGTGGTCAGTTCATACTGGCTTTGGAATGCCCTGAAAACAGTGGTTATCCTCCGAGGGCTGGGACTAGATCTAGTATTAGCACTTTGATGCTTGACAATACTTTTGATCTTCTAATATGTCTTCTTGTTTTATAGAATAATATTAACACCAATAATAATTAATTGAGAAATTATATCAGGCCCTGTGCTGAGAACTTCATTATCTCATTGAATCTTAAAACAATCCTAAGAGAGAAGTACCTTTATGATTCCCCCTGAGGAATAATAATGAGGAAACAAGTCTCAGAGCGAGGCTTGTCCAAGTGAGCAAGAGCTGGGACTATAAGTAGATCTCTTTGCCTCCAGAGCTCATCCTGTATGGTCTGCCCCTCTAAATCCAAGGTAACAGAGGTCAGAGGAGTAAAGAACTGTGTTGAAGGATACACACCCAGTTGGTGTGATCAAGGGAAGGCCTCTGGCTGCAGGCCTTGCTAACTCCTGCACCACAGTGAGCAGCTCTCGGTTTTCATGTGTGTATTATCTCAGGCACAGTCTCCCTAGGTCCAAGTGGCTGATGCTCTGTCTACATTCAATGAGTCTGTGCCAAGAAAAACTATTATCTCATCCTAAGATAAGTCAAATCATGGATGAACACAAATAAAATAAAAGCAAATCTGGTGTTCCAAATAATTCTGAACTCACCCTAATTTGAAGATTCCCCATTGATTTACCCGTGCCAAACATGGATGCTATAGGTTGATTGCCCTTTTGAAGGATACTTGAGCTGGAATGAGTTGTGCTTAGTTCTGCTCTGGTTTGATCTGCTTAAATCCCCAGAGCAGCCCTTTATAGACCATTATCCTCCAAGGCCCAGAGAATGAGTCAAGCCCTCTCTGGGGGAAGAAAGACAGTAGTAATCTACTCTGAATTCTTCAGGCTGGGCCTAGAGACACATGGGCATGGATGCCCAACAACCTGAACGGGGCCAGACTAGGGTGTGACAAGAGGAACCTAGGGCACAAATTTAAGGAGGCACTCACTCCCAGAATCGCACTAGCACAGACCTTAAAAACAACTGCCACTGAAATTACATGCTCTAGGCACCTCTCTTGCCAGGGCCTAACTCTATCAAAATGAGAAAGAGGAAAGGAGCCCATGTCTCTTTGGCCCACTGTTGAGTTGGGGGAAGGTAATGGTGACTTCCAAGTGGTCACTGTACCTAGATAGCTTGGGACTCAGGGACTGGATCAGTAACAGAAATTCTAAGGAAACTGACTCTTGCAATCTTTTTCTTTCCACCTCACAGCTCTGCTTTCCTTGAAATTCTTCCTGGACACAGACTAATTGAAGGTAGACAGGGGATCACTTGGACCTGGGATAATACACACACAGAAAAAGCAAGAGCTGTTCGTAGTGGTGCAGGAGACAGCATGACCTGAAGCCAAAGGCTCTCCTACAGGAAGGAATGAAGTGATGGCTTCACTCTACAGCTCAGGAAGCAGCTCTGGAGTTAGGGCAAGAGAGCCACAAACAGCCCCAGGCCTATTTCCGGCAAACCCCAATGGAAAAAAAGAGCTTCCCCTCCACAGTAGTTGAAGCAACAGTGTTCATTAGCCCAGCTTCAGTTCCATGCCCATCACTGACCTAATCCCCGTGGCCAGGGGGCTGACCTGCTCTGACTGGCTAGATCTAGTCTTGGGCTGATCCCTGGGGACCCTAGACATTCAACCCCATTTGAAACTATGTATACTTAGGGAAAGAGATATGAATTCTCTGGAGAATCTGGGTGCTCTGAGAGGAGGAATGGATGCTGGGCAGGCAAACTCAAGAGTTGAGTGGCAGCACCCACTAAAACGGTGGCTGCACCAGGCCTTCTCTGGGGACACAAGGCACCTGCTGCCCAAATGTGCATAATGTGTGATCCTCCTCTGGAAGCTTTCCTCAGGGACGAAATGCTTCTTACTCACCTTTGGCCACCTAACACTCTCCCCTAAGGGACTGGCCAGTGACTTACATTACAGTTTCTCAGTAAGAATTTGCTGACGTTATGAAAGAATGAATGAGGAACCGTGCTAGGGCTGGGCCCCAAACTTTTATTAACTGTGAGGTTAAAAGCTATCGAGGGTCAGGGGCACCACAAAGGGGCAGAGGGAGTGAGTCAATTAACACCTGCCTTTTTATTTCCAAATCGAATTGTTGCATGAGGTTTAGAGATGATGTAACCACTCGGCAGTGTCGGGGTAGGATTTATGAGCCATGGCATGTGGAGCAATGGTTTGAATAGGCAGCTGGTGAGAGGCATTTACCCCGACTGCCCTCACTTGGAAGTCTCCCTAAAATAATGGCTGCAAGGTACTTTGGCACTTATAAACCCCTCCCCCTGTAGCCAGAGTGGATCTGAGTTGAGTCACTTTTTCCTGGGCTGGTTTAGAAGGGTGTCCGGTTCAGGCATGGCTTCATGCAGGAAAGGGAAGGGAGTGGGAATATTCAGGAGTAGAGGGAGGAACGGGTAGACAGAATAAGAGATGAACTCAGACTGGCTCCCAGGAATGCGGACCTGACCCCACTGGAGTCTTCTGAGGTTTGTTTGCATTTGAGTAGGGAATGGTATTAGCCAACCCAGAGTTAATTCCATTCACTGTCTCCTACCAGGATTAGCCTCTGCTGGGAGTCTCTGGGAATGGAGTTGGTATGGTTGGACTCACTGACCACTCCATGGCCTACTGTAGACAAGGAAAGAAGGCACACCTCCCCTCTAGCCCTTCCCACCAGTGTCTGGGACTGAATGATGGATTTTCGACTGGGTCATTAAGTGCTGATTAAAGTACTAGGGAAAAGAACAGGAGGGGGAAAAAAACCACAACATCGAATGTTGTACATACATACACACTCCCACCCCGGGCACCCCCCTTCCCTTTTCTCAAGCTGCCTCAAGTTTGTTCCAACCCTCCATTGGAAATGCTATAAAAGGCCAGGTTAATTAAGTCCTATATATTACCAGCACAAACACTTCCAACTTTATTCTGGCGGCTCAGTGAGTGAGGAGGAGGCCAGGCAAGGTCCAGGCAGCTCAGGGTAATAAAACAGAAGACTCAATTACCTTGTACATTTGCAGTTTTTATAAAATCATTTAAAGTTCTCCCAATGAAAAGCACAGTGGAGAGGGACTGGAATCCTGAAATCCAGCAAGAGCTTAGAGAACCAGGGATTTTAGAGCAGCTATAGTTAAGAAAATCATCTTGTCCATCCCCCTACTTCTGGGAAGGGAGGCCAAGGCAAATTATGGAGGAAGGAGAAAGGGAAAAGGACTCCCTAACCATACACTGAGTTCCCACTGAGTCTGGAATACTATGCTGGCACCTTACTTCACCTGTTCTGGTAGGTATTATCCCCATTTACAGATGAGAAGACTAAGCAGAATGAGTCTATGTTACCCAACCAAGAGAGACCCAAAATCCAGAGCCTGTTATACTCTGATTCTTGCCCCTCCCTTTAAGCTACCAGGCCTGTATCTGTACAACATAGCCCAATGTTAAGAGAACAGTCCCTGGAGTCCATTTGAACCCCTGGATTCAATCACTTCCTAGCTGTGTGCCTTTGGACAAATTATTTAACTTCTCTGAACCTTAGTAAGTAGTCTCCTCATCCTTGAAAACAATTTTAGTACCTTCCTCACAGCATTGAGGATTAAATGGGGGGAGGGGCAACTGGATGGCTCAGTTGGTTGAGCATCTGACTCTTGATTTCAGTCCAGGTCATGATCTCACGATTTGTAAGTTCAAGTCCTGCACTGGGCTCTGCACTGACAGTGTGAAGCCTGCTTGGGATTCTCTCATTCTCTCTCTCTCTCTCTCTCTCTCTCTCTCTCTCTCTCTCCCTCCCTCCCTCTCTCCCTCCCTCCCTCCCTCTCTCTCTTCCCCTCCTGCTCTCTCTCAAAATAAATAAATACACTTTTTAAAAAAGAGAATTAAATGGGACGGTGTGTAAAATGCTCAGCCCACAGCTGATACATACTGTACAGTATGATGCATACAGGTTATTATCGTGATTATTATGCAAGCTATCCTTCAACTTGTCATGACCAGCTCATTACATTAGCCAGGGTGACAGCAAGTGAGCCAGTTACACTAGCCACGCTCCTGTGCTAAAGGGACAGAGGAGCCCTCCCAGCTTCCTCCTCTACACCACAGAGAGCCAATTCACAAATAGATTACCCTACCTCTTAGTCTCATCAAAGGGCAGGAACCTCTTTCCTGCTGACAGATAAGTAAAAAAACAAATTGGGTGTTTTTTTTTCTTCAAAAAACAGAAACTGGGGCATCTGGGTGGCTCAGTTGGTTAAGCATCCAACTTCGGTTCAGGTCATGGTCTCGTGTTCAAGCCCCCTGTAGAGCTCTGTGCTGACAGCCCAAAACCTGGAGCCTGCTTCAAATTCCGTGTCTCTCTCTCTGCCCCTCCCCTGCGCATGCTCTCTCTCAAATATAAACATTAAAACAATTTTTTTTAAACAGAAACTGTTCAGTTGTTCAATATACCTGCTCTTTCAAGAATGGGAGTATAAAACTTCAATTTAATAGCTGCCTCCAGAGAAAGAAATTATTCTCTGAACACTAGACACAGTGACTCAGAGCAATGTTTCCCAGAAGGTTGGAGAGAATTTAAGCCCAAAGTTCCCTCATCTTGACCAAATGTCTCAGGGCCTCAGGGGGAGGACCTAAGTGAGGATGGAGCTAAAAATGTGTGCAGCTACCCCATCAGGGAGGCGGTGTGTGGCATGTGGAAGATACTTTAACCACTGTGTGTTGACTGAATGAAGGGTGTTGTGTTACTCTCAAGTCCTCTTGTGTGGAAAGCTTCCTCTGAGCTAGGCCCATGAGGCATGCTGTATTTTCCAAAAATGGCCACAGTAATATTTCCAGTCCCACCTGCTCTTCTAGAGCCTTAACACTCACCCATCCAGAAGGTGAGTCTACTTCTTCTCTCTTGAAGTTGGTAGGACTTTGTGGCTACCTCAACAAATGATATGTCACCAATGTGATACTGTACAAGTAGCAAAACTAAGTCATAAAAGGCAATGTGGCTTTCACCTGGCTCTCTCACACAGGAATCTAGCTACTATATTGTGAGGAAGCCAAAGCTATACAGAGAAGTCACATATAGATATTCTGGCCAAGAGTCCCAGCTAAGGTCACAGCCAAAAGCTAACAGCCAGCACCAGCAACCAGACATATGAGCAAAGGAGCCCCCAGCTACTGAGTCACCAGCAGCCTTCAGATTGTCCAGATGAGACCATACATTGGGAGCAGAGACAAGGCATCCATGCTGTACCCTATTCAAATTGCTGACTCCAAGAGTCTATAAGCATAATATATGGCTGTTTTATACCACTAAGTTTGGGATAATTTTTAACTTAGCAATAGACAAACAGAATAGCCAACCATGCCTTTCAATGCCAGGTTCAGTTCTGGGGCTGCTATGTAAGAGGGTCATTCACCAACTGAAGAAATTCCTGAGCATTATATAATCAGGATGGGAGGGACATGGAATTCTGACCTTAATGTTGACAGCTGGAGATGGAGTCTGGGTAGGGAGAGGGTTCAGTCATGATCTTCTTTTCCTTGACGAAGGAGCAGGCTTGTTCTGGGCAGCAGTGTGGCACAGCAGGACAGGAATAGACTTTGGAGTCAGATGACCCTAGGCTCCAGCTTTCCTTTCTCCCTTATCACTAACTCTGTGACTTGGAAAAGTCAGGCCACTTCTCTGAACCTCAGATGGGAATAATAATGTTTCTCTTGCATTATGTTTACGCACATTAAATAAGATCAATACAGGTGACTTGCTTAGCACAGAGACCCTCAATGTTCTCATAAAATTTCTTCTGGCTTCCCACTCAAAGCATCAAATAAATAGGAGGTATTTATGGAAAGGATGCTGCATGACATCTCTTCTGGGTTAAGGATGGGAAAGAGGATTCCAGCATAACTCCTTATCTCAGCAGAGTGCTGGAAATAGGCATAAGAAGGTGAACACAGATCAAATGTGTGGCTTTAATAGCAGCAAATGCCCAATAACTGCCAAAGGAAGAAGTGCAGTTGTAGCCTGGCATTTTCTCTGTAAGGAGATCTTCAATGAAGCATTCATATTCTTTAATAGTTATAAGATTACTTAGGCTTTCTATTCTTTTGTCAATTTTGATACCTTGTGTTTTTTCTAGGACTTTGTCCATTTTATCTAAATTTTCAAATTTATTGGCTTTGTTCAGCTTCCTTTTTAATCAATCATGAAGCACCTCCTTTTCTCAAACCCTCAAAATTAGGTTGTGGGGTCACTCCATGGACTCTTGTCTAGTGGTCATGGAGGTAATGGTTTTTGTTTTGTTTTGTTTTTTAATGTTTATTTATTATTGAGAGACAGAGACAGAGTGCAAGTGTGAGAGGGGCAAAGAGAGGAGACACAGAATCTGAAGCAGGCTCCAGGCTCTGAGCTGTCCGCACAGAGCCCAACGTAAGGCTTGAACCCACAGACCGCAAGATCGTGACCTGAGCCGAAGGTGGACTCTTAACCAACTGAGGTACCCACGCGCCCCATGGAGGTAATGTTTTTGCCATCACCCATACAACAACCTGTGGGGAGTCCCCAGGCACATTTTCCTGGACACGCCCCGCCCAGTGCAGAGTGGTGAAGGTACTCTGAGCGTTAGCAAATTAGAACTGCTACCTTTAACTCACCCAGAAAGTTCAAGGGAAAGCCAAATTCCTTCCCAGCCTAGGCTCCTAAAGACAGCTCAAATGTGCCCCTGGAGGATTGTGGTTGGGGTCCATTTAGCCATCTCCTCCACCCTGCCTCCAGTGCACCTTGCCTCCAGTGCACCCTGCACTTTCTTCTCTCCTCACTGATTTCCCAAGCTGAACAGGCTGTGTGACCTCACTTTGACAATAGTCAGGCATGTCCCACTCATCCGTGTTGCTAGTTTATGTCCCCATGGAGGACAAGCAACATCTAGCAGCTGGGACATGGAGACGCAGGGGGAAGCTTATAGGGTGATGAGGTGTTATCTGTTTATCCAGGTGACCTCAGGTGTGTTTATGCTAAGTGAGAAATGAACAGGCATGACCTCAGCGATGGTGAGAGGTGTGTTTGGGGTATACCCCACTGTTCACCTTTCCCAAGGGAGCCCCTTCCTTCTTGACAGTTTCAGAGAAACTATATAGGATAGTATCGGTGGCTGATGCTCCTAAGCCCTTACCTCCTGGGGAGTGCCCAGCTTGCAACTCCTTCCTTCCATCTCCCTCATCTGTTGGGTCCTTCCTGCTACCCAGAAGCCTCCACCCCAGAAAAGCAGCCATCCCTGAGCTCTGCCTCTTCCAAGGGCGGTTGCCCTGAGGGCCCTGGCAGCCTTGTCCCCCATCTGGCACCCAGCTGAGGACAGCAGAGGACATAAACAGCCGCCGGGCCTGTCTCAGGGTCAAAGGTCCCAGCAGACTGAGTCAGAAATTGGCTACTCAGCCAGCACTGGAAACTGGTGCTTTGAGGGATGAGTCACTACCCAGCTGGGCACTGAAGGGGTTAAAGGAACATGGCAGAAGATAGGAGAGCGGGGGCACGCTGCACTGCTGGAAAAAAGCTAGCCTTGTGCATGGATAATTAGAACTGAACATCAGTAAACAATGCCTTTTCCCCTCATTAAGGACAAATCTGTATGTATAATGTGCCTATTTTCTCTTTCATTAACTTATAAATGGCCACTACTTTAAAGCCATTTAACTAGCAGTTTTGACTTGCCCATCAGCTCTGGGTCTGACATGTTTTCACCTCTCCTGCACAGACAGAGGTGCCCACCTCAGCACCAGCTCCCATGAAGGGAGAGGCCCTGTGCGTGCTCCTCTGAGATGCCACAGACAGGCTCCTCTGGCACAGCCAGGGCACAGCCTCAAGTCAGTGGCCAGAACCGATTCTGAGTGCTCTTTTTGAGGAAGACATGGTCACAGCTAAAGCGGAGCTCTGGGCGCCCCACTTCTGCTCCTGACTGTTCACCGTTTGTTCTCTCCCAGAAACAAGTCAGTCAGGAAGCCCCGCTGCAGCCATGGCTTTTAAAGACACCCAGAAGACATCATGGAACCAGAGGTGGGGATTCACCAGTGAAAATTACTCTAACCAGCCACAACATAAAATCTTTAGAGAAGATATGTACTGACTCGATCAGAGGTGCAAAAGGAAAGAATCTAAAGGGAAAGGACAAGTTCAAATGTCCACCAAGCCTCTGAGAATCACCACAAGAAAAACTCACGGTAAAGACTTCAGATCGTTTTCAGATGAGGATCCACAAGCGACTCATTAATTTACACAGTCCTTCTGAGATTGTGAAGCAGATTACTTCTATCAGTATTGAGCTAGGAGTCAAGACTGAAGTCACCATTGCAGATGCTTAAGTCAAACTTTTTATTAAACTGATTATCAGTTGTTGTTGTTTAAAAAAAAAAATGATTTTGAGTATGGGCAGTAGAGACAGACCAGATCCTGGCACTTCCCCTCACTATGTGACCTTGGGAAAAGTACTTGGCCACTCTCTGCCTCAGTGACCTGGCCTATAAAATGGACATAGTAATCCCCACATCACATGATGGGCACCCAATAAATTACAGCCACTATTATTAATAATAAATTAATTGTAAAGAATAAATACACAATAATAAAACTCATGTAGCATTCTTGCCAAGAATGTTCAAACAATATTCAGTCATGAGGAAACAATCAGACAAATCCAAATTCAGAGACATTCTAGAAAACTTGCCTGTACTCTTCAAAAATGTCAGTCATGAAAGACTAAAAGATAGATATAGATAGATTGATTGATAGATAGATAAAGGAACTGTTCTAGATTAAAGAAAACTAAGGAGACATATAGCTAAATGCAAAATGTTTTCCAGGTTTAGATTATAGATTTAAAAACATATATCTATAAGGACCATTATTAGGACAATTAGGGAGATATGGATATCAGCTATATACTATATAATAGTAGTATAGTAATTTAAATTTCTTGAGTGTGATAATTACACTGTATAAATGTCCTAGTTTTTAAGAGACATGTGCTTAAATATTTAGGGATAAAGTGTCAAGATGTTTGAAAATAACTCTCAAATAGTTCTGAAAATCACACATGTAGATTCTGAGGACAAAAGGCAGAAAGACAAGAGAATATGAGGCAAAATGTTAACAATCAGTATATCTAGGTAAGTATACATGTGTTCCTATTCTATTTTTCCAATTTATTTTGTAGATTGGAAATTTCTCAAAATAAAAAAAAAATTTGAAAAGTGAAATCTTTTTTTAACGTCCTCTTTTAAAGTTTATTTATTTTTGAGAGAGAGAGAGAGATAGAATGCACACAGGGGAGGGGCAGAGAGACAGGCAGAGAGAGAATCCCAAGCAGGCTTCATGCTGTCAGCACAGAGGCTAATATGGGGCTTGAACTCACCAACTGGGAGATCATGACCTCAGCCAAAAGCAACAGTCAGACTTTTAACCAACTGAGCCACCCAGGTGCCCTGAAAAGTGCAACCTAATGGTTTTAAAAACTGCGATGCAGGGTAGCTACCTAGCTGACTGGGGAAGGAGGGAGTGACTGACTGGTTTCCAGACTTCTGGGATGCCCTATTTCTTGAACTGGGTATGTTCACTTTGAGAGGATCCATTGAGCTGGGCACTTATGATTGCTCTTCTTTTTGTGTATATGTTACTTGTCAATAGGTAAGTTTCTTTAGAATAATCATAATAATAAAGCACCCCACAACCTCATATCCTCTGACCTGGTCCTGTAAATGCAATGATGGGCCCCAGGCTGGAGGGAAGGCTGGAACCGGGTCACCCTTCCCTAATGGTGTGTCACATCTGAGAGGACAGGAAATGGGGCCTGCATTGATGACAGCCTGCCTCGCAGCCTGACACTGCGGGAGATAGCAGGCACCATCCAGAAGGTGTCCCAGCCTGCCCCTCTGAGCCATGCCCAACTTCTGCTACCATCCTTGCAGTGGGAGCTTAGCCTTGACTCCACCCTTCTCAGACCTCGGTATCCTCCTCCCCTGTCAGCCCTGTGGACCCAGATGGATGTGGGCTTGATGAGGCATCTCATCTTGTGAAAGAAGTAAGTCCAGGGGTCACATTTTCCTCTCTTTGCATTGTTCCCCCATGTGCTCGATCTGATATGCTTCACTACCTGGATGCCCACACATACTCACATCTCTGCATTTTGCAGATTAATTGCTCAAGTCTTCATCTGCCTGAATTAATAGGAATAAAAAAATGGCTAACACATAGAGCTTACTACAATGCCAGATCCTTTTCTAAGTACTTTATGTATATAACTCAATGCTTACAAAGCTGAGGCAGGTAATTTTTTTAGCCATTTTACAGATGGGGGAACTGAGGCATAGGGAAGTAAAGTAATTTGCCCAAGCAGGTCTGGCTACATATTTGCAGGGCCCAGTGCAAAATGAAAACACGGTGGCAGGGGGTGGGGAGGCTTATTCAAAATTATTAAGACTTTCAAGGCACTAAGCATTAAGTCAAGTGTGGGGCTTATTTAAGGCTCCTGTGAGACTGCACAGGTCAGCAGCACTTGAAACCAGACTTGTGCACAAGATAAACCAGCAAGAAGCAGAGTAGAAACTTGACCCCCAGCTGTCTGATGCCAGAGTCCATCCTCCTAACCACTATGCTACCCTACCTCTCTAGCTCAGAGTGTTCCTCCTCTCACCTTTTGGTAACTGTCCAAGAACTGGAGATCCTTAGTACATCAGCACCTGTCTCTAAAAGCCAGGCAGACAGAACTGAAGAGTCATAGCAGTCTGCTGCCACAAGGGGTCACTGTTGAAAACAGGTCCTGTACAGTTTTTGACACCATACCCACAACTCAGTGCTGCCCTTGCTCCTCCAACACGCACAGCACACATGGACATGCACAGCACACATGGGCCCCACACTTGGGCTCCAAGGTGCAATTCTTTTACTTCACACTCATATTTTCAGCCATTGTGTTCCCACAGCATGACCACTGCAGGCGTGTCTGGGTCAGAAGGGTTTCTGCCTGGCCACCTACTAGGTGGACACCAGCAGGCCCCCTAACAAACATCTAGGCTATGATATTAGCTTGATTCACCTCTTCACATACCCCATTTCCTCATGGTGAGTTTCCCCCGGAGGTCCTTTCTATCTTTTCCTGCTAAAGGATCTCAGAGGAGCCCAACTCAGGTCATCAGAAACTAATCTAGTAATCTGAAACCCAAAAGGGAAGGGTCAGTCAGAGTCTTTACTCGAGTCCTCCCAAGAGGCTATTTGGCCCATATACAAATACTCCCACCTTTGTACACCAAAACCTTCTTAGAATCACAGTATTCCTTGTTGCGCCCTTTTTCCAAAGCAATTTTTTTACATGTATTGATTCAAGTAATCGCTACACCCAACATGGGGCTCGAACTCATGACCCCAAGATCAAGAGCCACATGCTCTTCTGACTGAGCCAGTCAGGCACCCGTCCAAAGCAATATGTTTGCCTATTTACCTCAGAGTTCCTTAACTAGGAAAAAAGGCATTACTTATTTGCTAGAAAATCTAATTTTGCCTTACTAGGAACTCCGTTACACAAAGTTAACATGACTGATATATCAATGTCACACCCAGATACTTTCTTAATAACACAGGTGACTAAAAGGGGTTAGAGAATGAGGCTTTCAAGGATGAAGGACTGGAGGTGGGACGGAGCTAGTGACATTAGGTACTATAACCTCACTCATGCCCACTGGCTAGTGAGGCCCAGAAATGTCTGGATTCCTCCCGGTACCATGGGCATCTCTGCAATCAGGCCTCCACCCTCTGAGTTCCCCTGGTTAGAATGGTGTTCAGCTGCAAGTCTGCAAGTAACAATACCAACCAACAGTGGGCTAGAGCTTCATCATTCTCACCTGACAGGACTCCAGACGTTGGATGGTTACTGGCCTTGGTTTGCCAGCTCATAGCTGATATTATTACAGTTCTCTTGGTCTTTCCCTTGTGGAGGCTGATGGCTGCTGCGGCTCCAGCCTTTCAAGTCTGCATTCAAAGCAGAAAGGAGAAAGAGCAAGAAAGGACAGCATAAGCAGCATCCAATGGCTTTTATCAGGAAAGCAAAAGCCTTCCTAGAGCCCTAGAAGGTTTCAGCTTATGCCCTGTTAGTCTGAACTGTGTCATATGCCTTCCCTCCCTGCAAGGGAGTCTGGGGAAGTGAGCCTCTGGTCTGCAGCTCAGACATTATCTCCTCGAACAAAATTGGAATGTTGAAGCTTCCTCCTACAATCTTCCCAGGAGGTACTGGGCCCCAGGGTCCCTGCCCGACAACCCCAGGAACCCTCCCAGAGGAGCCCCTGCCTTCCTTCGGCCCTCTCAGTACCCCAGGCAAGAAGGGCCCACCCGGGATTCCCCCGAGCAGAAAGCCCAGCTGACTCTGCTTTGTACGAGGTGATTAATGGTGCTCTGGTGAGCTGGAAGGAGGTGGCTAATTAGCTGTGGACTGATTAAGGACAAGGCAGGCAAAGTTCCAGGCGTGATAAACATGAACTTTCCATCTTCCTCCCCGCTTCCCTCCCTCCCTCCATGTCCTGCCACCACCAGCAGAAGCCAGGCCTGTGGCAACCCTCGCAGTGTGCCTAGCCAAGACACCACCAGATATCATCCAGCCCACCGTCGACACTGCCGGCCACCAACCAGACCACTGTGGCAGAGACGCACATACCGGATCTTCTTTCAGGGTTTGACTTCTCCAGCCTTTCCCCAACCTCCTGGCTCGCTAGCACGGAGGCATGCTATCATGCCCAGGGTTTCTAAAACAGTCTCTGCCCTAAAGAATCTACAGCTGAGGGCTGTAGAAATCCACACAGGGGTAAGCCTAGTACGATCTGGAGTTGCCAGGCAGAGTTCCAGGGAGGGGCCTCCGGTGGATTTTATGGGTGGAGTGGTCCTCAGGAGAGAAAGGCGGACACGTGCGCATGCGTGAAGGACAAACACGCTGCGTACAATCCTGCGCAGTGAGCAATCTGGAGACTACACGAGACAGAGGCGAAGGCGCAGGCAGGATGGGGAGAAGGACAAATAGGAAACAGGGGTTTAGATGTGTGTAGCACAGTTGCTACCAGTCTTGGGTCCAATACAACACGTGGCATCCACGTGTGTGACGCCCTGTGGGCAGTACAGGGTGATCACCACCTCCAGCTGGGACATCTCATCTATATCTCGCACTCCAGAGAGCACCTGCCAGGTACAGGCAAATTCATCCCGCTGTGGCTGAGCTGAGGTCTGGCAAAAAAGCTCTCTGACACAAGAATGTTACACAAGATAAGGCTGTGATAAGGACAAAGGATACATTTCCGCAGCAGATAACAGGAGAAATTCAGTGAGTGTGACCTCTCAGGTCCTCTTTGTCTACACCCAAGAGACAGGCTTAGCAGCAGGCAGAGTGAATGCCTTTCCAGGGGAGGGCTTGGGAAGCAGCCCACCCCACCTAACTTTGCCTGGGTCACTCTTACCCATTCTTTGGTTCTCAGCTCAAGTGTCATTTCTTTGGGGAAGCTTCCCTGACCCCTCCTATATCAGAGGGGATTCTCTGTATTTCCCTTTGTCAAGTGCATCACAGCTTATATATTAATCCATTTGGGTGACAATTTGTCTTTACTACTGTAGATTCAATCAGCAAATACTAATTTTTGCCACAAAAATTTTGCCACAAACTGTTAAATTCAGAGAATACCGTGAGACATGGACGAGCCCTCATGAAGCTTATAGGTTAAGCATAAACATCAGCTGATAGCTAAGTAGGGGTCCACCCCAACTCCAGAGGTAAGACTCCTCGCAGCCCCAGAAGAATAATGGGACAGCTCAGGCCCATTCAACTCCTGGCCTCAAGCCACCCCAGAAGGGCCTCCAGGTGTGGGTGTGCAGGACCCAAGCTGCCTAAACTCCTCCTTCCCAATGGAGGCACTCCTTCCTCCAGCTGCTGTGAGCATTGGCTGTTAAGAGCCGGAGTCCGTCTCCAGGACTTGACCTCAGCCAAAGAGAGGCACGTCATTACCCAGAGTGATGTCTGACCTGATGTCTGGTCATTTGAAATGACAAAGGCCTGCACCCCCATCCTTGCCTCAATGCAGGACATTTTTGAAGAATCATCCCAGCTTCAGAGCTTCCCATGGGGCTGCTGAGTGATGTCTGCCCAGTCCTACCTCCCTCCACTTAAGCGGTTGTTCCTGAGAACACTCCCCAATAAGACTAGTATACACAAATCTTGAGTCTCGTAGTTTGCTCCTGGGGAACCTGAAATCCACCCCAGTGTGTGACTGCATCTGTCTGGAAGAAAGGCTCCTTTTCCTAATCTGCATGTAGTTGTCCTTTTATGACTTAGCAGTAGCTGGGTCCACCACCAACCCCCCCCCCCCCCCGCCCACCACCAACTTGAGCACCTAACGGAGAACACAAGCCAGCACCAGAGTGGCCTTGGCACAGGCATGGGGAGGGAGTCGAGCCTTGTAGACGAGTGATTTAGAAGACCCTAGAGGAATGTATATCTGTGAGAAGAAGCCCACCAGCCCCTGGAGTCTGATTCTAGCTGATTAAGAAGCACCCAGGGCCAGTATTTCAGCAAGACAACTGGGAAATAAGCTGAGAGAAATTGTTAATCTAGGGATTCCCAACAATGTGGAAGGTGTCAGACCAGCCCCGAACACCCTAACTCAGGCCCAGTGTGTGGGAAGTGAGAACTCTCCTGGGTGGGTGCAGAAGGGGGGTGGGAGAAGCAGGAGGGAATTAGACTAGCACAAACTTCGTAATTGAAATCATTAATAGCAGTAAAATAAGTTGTCCATCCTACATGTAATTTGTAGTAATATTTGGTTACTGAGATTAATTTCTAGTAATGAAATACTAATTAAACCATTTATTGAGTAATGTATTTTCTTGGTGGTGTTTTATGGGTGTTCACTTATAAATATTTTAATTACTTTTGCTAAGTAATTAGAATTTACTAAATAATTTCCAAACTATTTATTAATTTCTAACAATTCTCAGCGAACCAACAAGTAATTGTTTTACTTTATATCAGTAATTAAAGTCTTTTTTTTTTTTAACTTTGAGTGAAGAGAAAGACAGTAATAAAGACAGTCTGTTCTATCACGCGGGGTTGGGTGTATTAAAGCAAAAACAGACATAAAAATCACCCCCTTAATCCAACATTACTTAAACACTGTTACCATTTTGGGGTTTTTATTTGTTTGTTTATATCTTAAGAGAGTTTTTGTATGGGTGGATGTTTTTTATTTTTATTTTTTTCAAAATTGAGATAACAACTATATACTTTCTGGCCACAGAACTCTGCCAGTTTTTTAAAAAATTTTTTCATGTTTATTTATTTTTGAGAAAGAGAGGGAGACAGAGTGTGAGCAGGGGAGGGGCAGAGAGAGAGGAAGACACAGAATCCAAAGCAGGTTCCAGGCCCTGAGCTGTCAGCACAGAGCCTGATGGCGGTGCTCTAACCCATGGACCAAGAGATCATGACCTGAACCAAAGTCAGATGCTAGACAAAGATTCTCTTGAACAGTTTAAGAGACTTTCTACTTCTAAGCACCTACTATGTGTCAGACACTATGCAAAGTAATTTATGTACTCTGCCTCTATCTCAACACCTTAGTAATGAACGGCTCTGTGGCAGTGACCTTGTGTAAAACTGGGCCTCCTCATGGTGCAGTCTCAGCATAAAGTCATCTTCAATAAAATAATGGTCTGGGAGAAAAAAAAATTACTGAAATAAATGGCTATACTTTTATCTATAAAAATAAGATCATAGTGAATATAGTTCTGGGGACCTGCTTTTCACACTTGAAATGTTATAAACATCTTCCTATATGAGTAAATATGGAGGAGCAGCAGTGTCTTTTTCATAGCTGCATAGTATTCCATGAAGGTAACCCCATTTAACATCTACTCCATGATTGCTGAAAATTTGGGTTGTTTTCAGTTGTCCACTATTGTGAACAAAACTATAATGAATGCCGTTATTCACAGAGCTTTGTACAACTGTCCAACTATTTCTTTAGAATATGTTCCTAGAAGTAGAATTTCTGCATCAAAGTGCATAAACATTTTTAAGACTTTTGATTCATACTGTGCAAATACCTTAAAAAAGACTGGGCAAATTTGTACTCCCACCAGTAGAGTTGAAAGACCTATTTTCCTGCGCTGTGTAAAATTATTATTATTTTAAATCTCATGTCATTTGTTCTTGCTCCCTGTCTAAGCGAGGAAGTGGCTCAGAGGCATTCCGAATCACAGAGTCTCAAAAACCGCTTCTGCATTGGCTCAGGAGAAACATGGTCAGTTGGCTCATAAAGACTGGGGCTCCTGGGGGGCTCAGTTGGTTAAGCCTCTGACTGTTGCTTTCCGCTCAGATCAGGATCTCACAGTTTTGTGAGTTCAAGCCCCGCGTGGGGCTCTGTGCTGACAGCACAGAGCCGGCTTGGGATTCTCTCTCTCACCCCTCCCCCACTCACTCTATCTCTGTCTCTCCCAAAATAAATAAATCCAAAAAAAAATGAAAGACCTACATTCTGTGTCCTCATAACTTAAGTAGCACCAAATGTTTAAAACTGTTCCCTACCACGCCAGTCCCCTTCCTTACCCCCCCCCCCCCCCCCAGTCTCCTTTCCAACTCTGTATCCCTTCAGGGGGCTTGCCTCACTGCTGGCAGATTCCCGCCCCATGTACTGGCAGAATAGGCACCTATCTGTAGGTTCTCTCTTTAGCTCTTGACAAAATACCTCCGCCACCAGGATGTTGCAATGCCTAAAACTTCTTCCACTGGTGGCATACACTAAGCAGTTTCCAGCACATTCAGAGGCTAGCCTGGGTGGCATGATCTAGTAAGTTTTTCTGAGTCTCTCCCATCTTCTTTCTGATGCTCCTCCCTCACCCACTGCCAAGTCACCTGGCGCCTTTGACCATCCAAAGTCTCCATCCTTAGCTCCATTCCCCTCCTCTGACAGAGCCACCTTGAATAATTCTTAGTACCAAAAACCAAAAAAACCTTCCTAGAGGAGAGGATTCAACAAGTCTCTGAATAAAGAGAGGGAGACAAATTCCTGGGGGAGAGAGTCAAGAATGACTTGAGAGAAGACTTGGTGTGGAGACACAAGGGGTGGGGGTGGGGGGGTTACTGAAGTTGCTCCTTCCCAGAAGGGAAGAGCTGGTGCTCAATCCATGTGTGTTGTTTCTCCAAAGAATGAATAATTCCCACAGGCACCCTGCATTATTCTCCTTTATTCTCTGTATCCATTTCCTCTCTCCCCCTAAAAAGTGTCACATCTCAGGCACCTCTCCATGCCCTCAAAAGAGGAGAGGAAGAGGTGCAAGAACCCCCTCCAACACTGCTCCCCACTTCCCAGAGAGATCAAGGAAAACCAGGCCTGGCTGCCCTTAGCAGAACCCCCCCCCTTCCCTATAAACCAGAATAGAGCTTATTTTAATAATAGCTAACCAGGGGCGCCTGGGTGGTGCAGTCGGTTAAGCGTCCGACTTCAGCCAGGTCACGATCTTGCGGTCCGTGAGTTCGAGCCCCGCGTGGGGCTCTGAGCTGATGGCTCAGAGCCTGGAGCCTGTTTCCAATTCTGTGTCTCCCTCTCTCTCTGCCCCTCCCCCGTTCATGCTCTGTCTCTCTCTGTCCCAAAAATAAATAAACGTTGAAAAAAAAATTAAAAATAATAATAATGGCTAACCAATTGAATCCTCACACAGTGATAGCACTCTGTTAAGCACTTTACACACGTGATATCACTTAAATGACATATTTATCTTTTTTTCTTTTTTAATTTTTTTTAACATTTATTTATCTTTGAGACAGAGAGAGCGAGCATGAACAGGGGAGGGTCAGAGAAAGAGGGAGACACAGAACCTGAAACAGGCTCCAGGCTCTGAGCTGTCAGCACAGAGCCCGACACGGGGCTTGAACTCACAGACCACGAGATCATGACCTGAGCCGAAGTAGGCCGCTTAACCGACTGAGCCATCCAGGCGCCCCGTAAAGACATATTTATCTTTACTTAACTAATGAGAATAGGAGACTCAGAGTTTAAGTCAAGCGTTGCCAAGTAGGAGAACCCAGGCTCAACATCCAGCTTTCTCTAATTTCCACAGCCCAAATGTTTTAAGCATCATATTCTATTGTCTCCACACAGTAGGTGTCTTCACACAAGGTAAAGATAGGAAAAAAGAGAGGAAAAGAGGGAGGAAGAAAAAAAACATTTACATCGCTGTAATGCAGGGGAAACAGTGTCGTTTGCCAGAAACACAATTAAAATGTTGGTCTACATGTCACCTAAAGTTATCAGTTCTACTTGGGAAAACATTGGAATATTTTATCTCTGAGTTCCCTTTCTAGTACATAGTTCTAGAGTCTCCAAGGGTTAAATAGGCTATTTTCTTTTTTATTAAAAAAAATTTTTAATGTTTATTTTTGAGCGAGAGACAGAGACAGAATGTGAGTAGGGGAGGGAAAGAGAGATAGGGAGACACAGAATCCAAAGAAGGCTCCAGGCTCTGAGCTGTCAGCACAGAGCCCAACATGGGGCTCAAACCCAGGAACTGCGAGATCATGACCTGAGCTGATGTCAGCGCTTAGCCGACTAAGCCCCTCAGGTGCCCCTAAAAACAGGCTATTTTCTAAAGGAAAACTAGATTCCACAGGCCGTGGGCATGTGGGTAGTAAAATCCTAAAGGCAGATGCTGAATCTTATTTATCTCTATATTCTCCATAAACATTTAATACAGTGTCTGGCCGAGGGTGGATTTGTGGAAGATGAATTATGAATTCCTTTCCCCTCTCTGGGTCTTAGTAGCTGGACTAGCTGATCCTTAAGGTGCTTTTCACTCTGCAAAGCATTGGTCCATTGGATTTCAGTGGTTGCTTTCTTACTGGTTGGCTTCCTGCTCCATCACTGCTGCAGAACTCTAAAGATAGCTCTCCAAGATTTCCATCCCCTGGTTATTCAAACACCAACCCAGGTGCTGCTGCTATGAAGGGCTTTTACAGATATAATTAAAGACCAAATTAGCTGACCTTAAGATACAGAGATAATCTCGTAGGCTTAACCCAATCAGATGAGATTTTTTTAAAGCAATGAGTTTTCAGGGGCACCTGGGTGGCTCGATCAGTTAAGCGTCTGACTCTTGATTTTGGCTCAGGGCATGATCTCACAGTTCGTGAGTTCGAGCCCCAAGTCTGGCTCTGCACCAGCAGTGTGGAGCCTGCTTGGGATTCTCTCCACCCCCCCCCCGCCCCTCCTCTGCTTATACTTTCTTGCTCTCTCTCTCAAAATAAATAAATAAACTTAAAAGAAATTTAAAAACATGAAAGCAATGAGTTTTTTCCCACTGGTAGCAGAAAAAGAAATCAGAGAGATTCAAAGTGTGAGGGGAATTGAACCTAGAGGAATTTCTCTGCTGCTAAGATAGAGGGAGCCACATGGAAGGACCTGAGAGAGACACCCCATCCCATCCCAGCCCCCAAGAAGAAGGGGACCTCAGTCCTAAAGCTCCCAGGACCTGAAATAGCCAACAACCTGAATAAGCTTGATTCTTCCCCAGAGCCTCCAATAAGAGCTCAGCCTGGCCAATATCTTGATTTTGACCTTGTGAGATCCTGAGCAGAGAACCCAGCCAAGCCACCTGGACCTAATGACCTCTGGAACTGTGAGACAATAAACGGTGTGGTTTTAAGCTGCTAAAACTGTGAGAATTTGTTATGCAGGAACAGAGAATGAATGGGATTCTCTACCTTATTCCTACCAACTCTTGATGTTGTCGTTGTTATTATTATTTTGGGGAAAGGAGAAATTGATTTAGGGAATTTTGAGCTAAGGCTTCTTTCCATCAATTTCACGTGAGTCTAACAAGCAAATATTAAGTATTAAATTCCTGCTGTGTCCCTAGGTCCTCTATTGGAGGGCAGTATGTAATTTTGAGGTACAATAGTGTAGAATAGACAAGGTGAGCAGGAGGAGTGTGACATAGATGGCAGAATAGTGTGCATTGGAGATGTTGAGTGGGCTTCATGGACTAAGTAAAACATGAATACTGGAGAGATTTAAAATTGGCAGAGAAAGGGGAAGGGTAAGAGATACTCTGGGTAGAGAGCAAAGCACAAACAAAGGAGTAGAGGTAAGAATGAGCACGATGCTGATCAGTGTTGGCTCCTGAGGGCAGAAAGGTTTCTCAAGCTCTATCACTGGAAATTAGCTACTGTGCCATGCTACCAGTTGACAAGGCCAGTTAAATAAATAGTGTGTTTCTAAGCAGAAGTGGAGGCTGGCTTAGCCTTGGACAAGGAAAGGTGAAAGGAAGGTCTGGGAAGGAGAAGCAGAAAGAACAACAACAACAAAAAAAATCAAAACTTGCCATGAAACAGATCCAAGTTACAGTAAAGAGATAAAAGCCAAGAGAGAGGACACAAGGACATAAGCACATTCTGGGGTGTCCACTTCCACTACGAAGGGAGGCGGATGAGAAAAAACATCAGCCTTTGAGCCTCATGCTTTATATAAGAGATTATGCAGGTGAAAGTCCGTACCTTGAATATATTGGCACGCTACAAGAGATTGCCCATGTTGGGAAGCAGGGAAGGGCCCCCAGGTCAGGCTCCACTCTAAGTATGGAACTTGCTTAAGGTTTTCTCTCTCTCCCTCTGCTTCTCATCCCTGCACATGCACACACACACACACACACACACTCTCTCTCTCTCTCTCTCTCTCTCTCTCTCTCAAAAAAAATAAATAAGTGGTCAGTTAAGTGTCCAACTTAGCACAGGTCCTGATCTCGCAGTCATGGGTTCGAGCCCTGTGTCAGGCTCTGTGCTAACAGCTCAGAGGCCTGGAGCCTGCATCAGATTCTGTGTCTCCATCTCTCTTTGCCCCTCTCACACTCGCACTCTGTCTCTCTCTCTCAAAAATAAATCAACATTTAAAAATTTATAAAAATAAATACATACATACAATTCTTAAAAAAGATAGGTTGGGGCCCTACTCTAAGGGACCTTGAAAGCTAGGAAGTAAAATAGAGGTTTTCTGTCTTCACTGAACATTAGAATAACCTGGGGCTCTTCTAAAAATACTGATTGATATCTGTATCCCACCTCAAAAATTTTAATGTAATTGGCCTGGTTCAACTTGGGGCTTAAGAGTTTAAAAAGTACCACAGGTTATTCTAATACTTCTCTGAGGCTGAGAACTGCATATATAGAATTTGGACTTCATCTACTAGCCAGTGCCAACTATTAAGGATGTGTGAATGACATAATACAAGGGAAAATAATAGTAATTGTAAAGGAGACCAAGTAAAAATAATAATAGCAAATAACAATTACAGCATTTTTTGGATTCCAGACACCTTTCTAAGATATTTATTTTATTAGATTATATATTTTAAAAATATATTATGTGCATTTGTTAATCATTACAATACCCCTATAAGGTAACTACTGTTATCATTACTACTTTAGAGATAAGAAAAGTAAGGCTCAAAAAAGTTAATACCTTGTTCATGATCACCAGGCACATAAATGATGGAAGTGAGATTTGAATACTACAGTTTGGGTTCCAAGGTCCATGCTCTCCATTTTGCTTCTGGATGTGGTGGATTAGCTTGTATCATATCAACATCTTCACCCAGCTAGGAAAGCAAGTTTCAACAGAAAGAAAAGTTTCCAGGACAATGAAGACTTGAGAGGCCAAGAATATCAAGAGAAAAGAAGTATACTCATGTGAACCTAACAGCTGGCCACATTTTTCTTTTCAGGCATTTGTAGATTTGTAAGCAAATATCTGAGGGACCCAGAAGCTGAGTAGATATTCAGGAGTCTCCTGGGACTGAGGATTAAAAAAAAAAAAAAAGAATTCTGGGTTGTCATAAGTCAAGAACCTTAGCAAACACCCCCAGCTCTCAGTTGGGATGCCTGATAAGTTATAGCCTAAAAGTGAGGGCTAACCTTACTTCTACGTAAAGAGAATTTTGGTGGAAAACTGGAATCTATCCAAAAAAAAAAAATCAAGTAGAAAAAAATCAAGTATAAATTTTATTTCTTTTTAATGTTTATTTACTTTAAGAGAAAGATGGGGAAGGGGCAGGGAGAGAGAGAATCCCAAGCAGCTTCCACCCTCAGCACAGAGCTTTATGCAGAGCTCTATCTCACGACCATGAGATCATGACCTGAGCTGAAATGAACAGTTGGATACTTAACCAGCTGAGCCACTCAGGTGCCCCTGAAGTAGAAATTTTAAAGCAAAAATATAATAATTGAAATTAAGAACTGGATAGATGAGTTTGACAGCAAAAACGACACAGCTAAAGAAAGGACTAGAAACCTATCTACTGATAGGTCAGTAAAAAAAATACAGACTGGGGGTGCCTGGGGGTTCGGTCAGTTAAGCATCCAACTTCGGCTCAGGTCATGATCTCATGGTCAGTGAGTTGGAGTCCCGCATTGGGCTCTGTGCTGACAGCTCAGAGCCTGGAGCCTGCTTCAGATTCTGTGTCTCCCTCTCTCTCTGCCACTCCCCCACTCGTGCTCTGTCTCTCTCTCTCTCAAAAAAGAATAAATAGTAAAAAAAAAAAAAAAAAAAAAAAAAAAGACAATGTGGTATTAGCAAAAAGAGACAGACAAATGGAACAAAACAGAATCTAAAAATCAACGGATTTTTGACAAAAGTCAAAGACAATCCAATGGAGAAAGGATAGCTATTTCAGTAAATGGTGCTGGATTAATTAGATGTCCGTATACAAAAACAGAACAAAACAAAACAAAAATCCCAACCCATGCCTCCCACCTTATATAAAAATTAGTTCAACTACTCCTAGCTACATACCCAAGATAACTGAATGTATATGTTCACACAAACACTTGTACATGAATGTTCAGTGTTCACAGTAGTATTACTCATGAGAGCCAACAAGTGAAAACAATCCAAATATCCATAGAATGATGAATGGATAAATAAAATGTATATATATCCATATAATTAAACATTATTAATCCATAAAAAGGAATGCAGTACTAATACCTGCTACAAAATGGATGAACCTGGAAAATATTACACTAAGTCAAGGAATCTATATGGACAAAAAGTAGATTAGTAGTTGCCTAAGGCTGGATGAGGGGCGATGGTCCAAGACTGCTAACAGGCTCCAGTGTTTCCTTTTCAGATGATGACATGCTCTGGAATTAGCTAGTGGAATTAGCTAGTGGAGATCGTTGCATAACCTTGTGAATATTCTAAAATCCAATTAATTTTACCTTTTAAAAAGTTAATTTTATGGTATGTGACTTATATCTCAATAAAACAAAATGTTTTTTTCTAAATTAACTCAAAATGGATCATAAACCTAAATGTATCATGTGAAACTACTAAACTTCTAGTAGAAATACAGGAGAAAATCTTCACGACCCTTCGTTAGGCAAAGAGATTCTAGATACCAAAAGCACAATCCACAAAAGCATGATCCACAAAGAAAATAATGTTTATTTGAACTTTATTAAAATTAAAAAATCTTGCTTTGCAAAAGACATTGTTAAGAGAATCTAAAAGTGAGCCATGGACTGGAAAAAAATTGCAAATCATATTTCTGACAAAGTCCTATTACAGAATATATACATAACTCTTAGAATTCAACAACAAAAAAAAGCAAGCAACCAATTTCTAAAGTACCAAAAATTCTGAACACACACTTCACCAGAGAAGATGGAAGAATGGCTAAGAAGTGCATGAACAGATAATTGGTCAGTAAGGATAAGCCAATTAAAACCCCACCATACTACTCTATACCTATTGGAAAGGCTAAAATTTAAAAGACCGTCAATACCAAGTGCTGATGAAGATGTGGTGTAATTGGAACCTTCAAATATTGCTGGTGGAGACACAAAATGGTAGAGTCGCTTTGGAAAACAATTTGGCAGTTTCTTAAAGAAGTAAACATACACATACCACATGACCCACCAATCCTACTCCTATGTACTTATCCAAGAGAAAAATTATAATATCATGTGAGGTGTAAAATATATGTAGAATTAAAACATGTGAAAATAATAGCATAAAAATTGGATGTGGTAAATGGAGTTAAAGTATTCTAAAGTCCTTGCATGGTATGGAAAGTGGTAAAAGTACTGTTTAATATTATACTTTGATAAATCAAAGATGTATGTTGAATGGTCTAAGACAACTACTAAAAATAATAGCAAAATAAATTTATAATTAACAAGATAAAGAGAGAGAAAATTGAATAATGAAAATATGTGTTTAATCTAAAAGATGGCAAGAAACAAGAGAAAAAAGAAAACAGAGTGTGTGAAAATAGAACAAATAAAATGGCAGGTATAAACTCAAATATATTTGTGGTTACATTAAATGTAAGTGAACAAGATACTCCAATAAAAATATTAAATTTTTCATATTATATTAAATAGAAACATATATGTGTTTATAAGATATCCTTTAAAAATTAGGATACAGAAAATGTTAAAGCAAAAGAATAAGAGGGAAATCCTATGCAAATACCAAGCAAAAGAGAGAAAGCATCACTATGCTAAAATCAGACAAAGTAGACTTTAAGGCAAAAAGCATCATAAGATATAAACAGTGACACTCCATGGTGATTAAAGCCTCAATCAACCAAGAGGGTTGAATAATTCTATTGCATGCAACAATATAGACTCAAAATACAGAAATCAAAAATTGGCAGACCTAAAAGGAAAAACACACACTTCCCAATCATAATGAATTATTTCTAACACATCTCCCTTAGTAATTGGTAGAATATATAAGTAATGATATAGATTTTTAAGTGGAGAATAAATGTTTTATTAATTTCTTAAGTATCACATTTGACACTTATAGAGATGATTAAGAGAATCCAGTTTTTTAAGATTAAACTCTGCTAGGTGGCTCAGTCGATTAAGGGTCCAGCTCTTGATTTTGGCTCAGGTCATGATCTCATGGTTCAGTTCGTGAGTTTGACTCCTGTGTCAGGCTCTGCAACTGACAGTGTGGAGCTTGCTTGGGATTCTATTTTCTCTCTGCCCCTCCCCAACTCATGCTCTCTCTCCCTCTCTCTCTCCCTCTCTCTCTCTCTCTCTCTCTCTCTCTCTCTCTCTCAAAAATAAATAATAAACATTAAGAAAAAGATTAAACTCTGCTTTAGATAATACATCATGATCCTACATACCCTTTACTCAGTTTCTCTGACTAGTAACAGCTTGCAAAACTATACCACAATACCATAACAGTATATTGTTGTTTATTCTCCCAGTGAAGTACATCTAGGTTGTTTCCCCTTGTTTGGCTATTATGAATAAAATTTCACATAAAGGTTTTTGTGCGAATATAAGTTTTTATTTCTCAGTAGTACCAAAATATTTTCCAATCTGTAAGCCTTTTGTTTCCTTTACTTGTCTTATTGCACTGGATAGAACTTCCAGGACTATGTTGAATAAATAAATCAAACGTCTTTGCCTTGTTAATTTACGAGGGAAAAAATGAAGTCTTAATGATAATGTCAGTTGTAGATTTTGTTTTGTAGCTGCTCTTTATCAAGTTGAGGAAGTTATATATTCCTATTTTCTGAGAGCTTTTTTTTTTAAATCATGAATGGGTGTTGAATTTTGTCAAAGCTTTTGCTGTAGCAACTGATAGGATCATGTGATTTTTTTCTTTACTCTGTTAATATGATAGATTACATTGACAGATTTTTAAATATTGAATCAGGTTTGCATCCCTACAATTAACCCCACGTAGTTATAGTGTATAATTCTTGTAACATATTGCTGGATTCCATATGCTAATTTTTTCAAGAATTTTTAAAATCTATATTCATGAGGGACATTGATCTGTAGTATTCCTAGTAGAGTTTGAGTAATAGGGTAAAATTAGCTTCACAAAATGAGTTGGGAAGTGTGCCCTCCTCATGTATTTTCTAGAAAATATTATATAAAATTAGTGTTAATTCTTCTTTAAACATTTTGTAAAATTCTCCAGTAAAACCATCTGAGCCTGGAGATTTCTTGGGAGTTTTAAAATTACTAATTCAATGTCCTTAATAGTTATAGGAGTATTCAAAATATCTGTTTCATATTGAGTAAATTGTGGTAATTGGTGTTGTAATTGGTGTTGGTCTATTTCATGTTAGTCACTCCTGCTTTCTCTTGATTAATATTTATATAATACTTTTTCCAGCCTATTATTTTCAATCTGGCTATATCATTACATTTAAAGGGACGTGTGTGTGTGTGTGTGTGTGTGTGTGTGTGTGTGTGTGAGTGTGTGTGTAGGCAGCATATACTAGAGTGATGATTTTTAATCCATGCTGCAAATCTCTGTTTTTTAATTATTGTATTTAGATTGTTTGCATTTAGTGTAATTGTTGATATGCTAGGGCTTAAGGCTACCATTTTTTTTCTGTTTTTTCATTCTGTTTTTCATTTCTCTTTTCTCTCTTATGCCTTCCTGTGGGTTACCTGACTTTTTAAAAATTCCATTTTGATTTACCTATAGCATTTTTCAGTATATCTCTTTGCACAGCTTTTTTTTTTTTTTGTGGTTGCTGTAGGTATTACATTATATAAACTTAACTTGTCACAAGCTATGTCACCTTCCCAGGTCAAGTGAAGAATAGAGGCTTTATCTCCCTTTATGTTCCTTTATTCTCTCCCATTTATAATATAATTGTTTTAAATATTCCCCCTATATTCATTCAGAACCACTAAGATAGTATTACAGGGGCACCTGGGTGGCTCAGTCAGTTTTAAGTGTCCAACTTTAGCTCAGGTCATGATCTCATGGTTTGTGAGTTCGAGCCCTATATTGGGCTTTCTGCTGTCAGCAGAGCCCACTTCAGATCCTCTGTCTCCCTTTCTCTGTGCCCCTTCCACATGTGTGTGCATGCAGTCTCTCTCTCAAAAGTAAACATTAAAAAAATAAATAAAATAAAAGTTGGGACTTTAAAAAAAAGACAGTGTTATAATATTGCTTGAATCATTAAAACATTATTTTACAAAAATTAAGAAGAGAAACCTATTATACTTACTCATATTTTTTCATACTGTTACTTCTTCCTGTTCTAAAGGTCCTCATTTTATTATTTACTTTCTGTTTAGAGAATTTCCTTTTGTCTTTCCTTTAGGATAGTTCTGGTGACAAATTCTCATATTTTTCCTTCATCAGAGAATGTTTTCATTTTTTCTTTATTTCTGAAGGGTATTTTTGCTGGCTATAGGACACTAACTGCAGTTATTTACTTTCAGCAGTTGAAAATGTTGTGCCACTTGCTTTTCTGGGCCTTTATGTTTTCTGATGAGGAATACACCATAATTCAGATTGTTTTTCCCTTCAGGTAAGGTGTCATTTTTATCTGCCTGCTTTCAAGAGTTTTCCTTACATTTAGTTTTCAGTAGTTCAGTTACGATGCACCTTAGTATAGATGTCTCTGGGTTTATCCTGTTTGAGAATCATCCAGTTTCTTGAATTATAGCTTTATGCTTTTTGATAAATTTGGAAAGGTTTTCACCATTACTCCTTTTCATACTTTTTCAGTCCAACCCTCTTTCTCCTCTCCTTTCTGAACTCTGATGTCCCAAATATTAGCTCTTTTGTCATAGTCCTACATATCTGAAGATATCTAAAGTTCTCATCTCTGTCTGTCCACTAATTCTTTGCTTTGTCTTCCATTCCACTGATGATCCCACTCCCTGAGCTTTTTATTTTGGTTATTGTATTCTTTACTTCTGATATTTCCATTTGGTTCTTCTTTACATCTATGTCTTTGCTAAGTCTTTCTACCTTTCTTTGTTTCAAATATGTTTGTAGTAACCTGTTGAAGCATTTTTGCCATGGTTACTTTAAAATTTTTCAGATAAGTTTTAGCATCTCTGCCTATTCTACACTGTGAACACAGTGAGAATTTAAGCAGAACTCTTTACATCTTTACATATGGAAATTCCTTCTGAATATTTGTGATTTTTTCCTTAAATTTTTAAGTTGTCATATGCACACTCACTCAACACAGTTTTTTTGGTACTTTTGTCCAAAACATTCAAGTTATTTAATATAGAAAAACCAATTTATTTCATGTTATAGTCAATATTATTAGTTTATGTTATATTTAAATAAAGTAGGTTGGGGCGCCTGGGTGGCGCAGTCGGTTAAGCGTCCAATTTCAGCCAGGTCACGATCTCGCGGTCCGTGAGTTCGAGCCCCACATCAGGCTCTGGGCTGATGGCTCAGAGCCTGGAGCCTGTTTCTGATTCTGTGTCTCCCTCTCTCTCTGCCCCTCCCCCGTTCATGCTCTGTCTCTCTCTGTCCCCCCAAAAAAATAAATAAATGTTTAAAAAAAATAAAAAATAAAATAAAGTAGGTAATTAAAAATAAAAGTAAAACTAACATACAGAGACTTAGGAACATACACAACTGATCTGTAGTAAGCAGATGATACAATTGGTATTGGAAAGTAGCATACCAGTTACAAGTGTTTATTGTACTGAGGGCATCAGTTCATATGCTTTACAGAGAGAATATAAAATATTTTTAAATGGAGGTCAATTAGCAGAGCTTCTATATATTTAAATATCATGATAATTTTCACTAATAACCAAATTTACTAAATGGGAGCCTGCGTTATTAATATCAGACAAAACAGACTTTAAGACAAGAAATAGTACTAGAAATAAAGAGGAAATTTTTTATAATGACAAAGGTATCTATCTATATCTATATCTATATATCTATATCAGGAATATATTAATATCTCAGGAAGTAAGATATTTAGTCTGTGCCCTTAACAAGAGAGACCCCAGAATACATAAAGAAAAAACTGATGTAATTGAAAGGAAAAACAGACAATCCCAATAATAATTGGAGATTTCAACATTCCACTCTTAATAATTGATCAAATAACCAGTTAGAAAGTCAGAAAGGACACATAAGGTGTGAATAACGCTATCAACCAACTTGACTTAACTGACATTTACACAACACTCTACCCAAAGACTGCAGAATAAACATTATTTTCAAGCACATGGAGCATTCTCCAGGATAAATCATATCCTGGAGCACAAAACAGGTGTCTATAACTTTAAAAAGATTGAAATAATACAAAGTATGTTCCCTGACCACAAAAAGACAAAATTAGAGATCCATAACAAAGAAATAGGAAGAATGCCAAAATTTTGCAAATTAAATAACATTCTTAGGACATTAATCAATGTAATAGAAAGTATAGAAAATCAATAGAGCAAAAAGTTGGTTATTTGAAAAAGTCAACTAAATTGGAAAACTCTTAGCCTTACCATCTAGAAAGTGAAAGAGAAAATACAAATAACCAAAATTAAGAATAAAGAAAGTATATCATTACTGACACTACAGAAATTAAGAGGATTATAAGAGAATACATGAACAACTTTATGCCATCAAATTAGACAACTAAGATAAAGTGGAAAAAAATCCTGGAAGTACACAAATTACCAAAATTGACTCAAAAAGAATTGAAAATCTGAATAAACTGACAAAAAATGAAGTTGAATGAGTAATTAAATTTTTTCCCACAAAGAAAAGCCTAAGCCCAGATGGATTTACTGGTGAATCAAATATTAAATATTTAAAGAAGAAATAAAACCAATCCTTCACAAACTCAAGAAATAGTGGAAAGAGGGAATACTTGCAAATCATTCTATGATGACAGATTTAGCCAGAAATCAAAGCCAAACAAAGACGCCACACACACAGACACACACACACACACACACAAAGAAAACCAATATCCCTCATGAAAATAGATGCAAGAATCCTTAACAAAATATTAGCAACCCAAATTCGGCAACATATAAAAAGGATTACACACTATGACTAAGTGTATTTATCCTAAAAATGTAAGGTTGGTTTAGTATTTGAAGAAAAATTAATATAGTCCACCATACTAAAAGAATAAAGGACAACTCACATGATAATTTCAAAGAGAAATAGACAAACAGTAATAGAGATTTAAAAAATTTTTTTAATGTTTATTTATTTTTGAGAGACAGAGAGCAAGCATGGGAGGGGCAGAGAGAGAGGGAGACACAGAATCCAAAGTGGGCTCCAGGCGCCCCTCCACCAGGCTTCCTTCTGCAACAGGCGTGGGCCACGCTCTCGCTGGCTCTCTTTCTGCCGCCATTTTGGTTCCACGTTCCCCCCACAAAATGCCTGGTGAAGCCACAGAAACCATTCCTGCTACAGAGCAGGAGTTGCCACAGCCCCAGGCTGAGACAGGGTCTGGAACAGAATCCGACAGTGATGAATCAGTACCAGAGCTTGAGGAACAGGATTCCACACAGGCAACCACCCAACAAGCCCAGCTGGCGGCAGCAGCTGAAATCGATGAAAAACCAGTCAGTAAAGCAAAACAGAGCCAGAGTGAAAAGAAGGCACGGAAGGCTATGTCCAAACTAGGTCTTCGACAGGTTACAGGGGTTATAAGAGTCACTATCCTCTTTGTCATCACAAAACCAGATGTCTACAAGAGCCCAGCTTCAGATACCTACATAGTTTTTGGGGAAGCCAAGATGGAGGATTCATCTCAGCAGGCGCAACTAGCAGCTGCTGAGAAATTCAAAGTTCAAGGTGAAGCTGTCTCAAACATTCGAGAAAAGACACAGACTCCAACTGTACAAGAAGAGAGTGAAGAGGAAGAGGTTGATGAAACAGGTGTAGAGGTTAAGGACATAGAACTGGTCACATCACAAGCAAATGTATCAAGAGCAAAGGCAGTTCCGAACCCTGAAGAACAACAGTAATGATATTGTAAATGCTATTATGGAATTAACAATGTAACTGTCTGAAAAGGAGGACCCTTTTTTGGTGTTTCAAAAGAATAACTGCAGCTTGGTTTGAGATTTGTACTGTTTCTATCATTAATAAAGTTATGGCTTCTTGTTGGAAAAAACAAAAAACAAACAAACAAACAAACAAAAACAAAGTGGGCTCCAGGCTCTGAGCTGTCAGCACAGAGCCTGACGTGGGGCTTGAACACACAAACCATGAGATCATGACCTGAGCCAAAGTCAGACACTTAACCAACTAAGCCACCCAGGTACCCAACAATAACAGAGATTTTAATACCTCAGTAGTTGCAGGAAAAGCTTTTGACCCATCCAGTGCTAATTTATATTTTTAAAAAAAGTTAATGCTGAGGGGCACCCGGGTGGCTCAGTTGGTTAAGCAGCCAATTTCGGCTCAGGTCATGATCTCATGGTTCGTGAGTTCAAGCCCTGCATTGGGCTCCACGCTAACAGTAAATAATAAACAAACAAACAAACAAACTTAAAAAATAAATAAATAAACTTAAAAAAAAGGAAAGTTAAAAAAATGTATCCTGGGACAATTGGATATCCATATGAACTTAGACTCTTACCTCATACCATAAACAAAAATTAACTTCAAATGGATCACAGTCAAAAAGTTAAATGTAGAGTTAGCATATGACTTAGCAATGCTACTTACTCCTAGATATATATCCAAGAGAATTGAGAACATACATGCACACAAGACCTTGTACATAAATATTCATACCGGAAACAACCCAAATCTCTATCAGCGGGGAATGGATAAACAAGATGCTATAAACCCATAGAGTAATATAGGAATATTATTAGGCCGTAAAAAAGAAATGAGGTTCTCACATGTGCTACAACATGGATTATTCTCGAAAACACTAAATCTGTGAAACGAGTCAGGTACAAAGGGCCTCATATCGTATGATTCCATTCCTATGGAATGTTTAGCATAGGCAAATCTGTAGAGAGAGAAAGTAGATTCATGATTGCTAGGCACTGGGGGAGAGAGGAATGGGCAGTGATTGTTTATGGGTGTGGGTTTCTTTTTTGGGTGATGAAATATTCTGGAATTACACAGTGGCGATATTTACACAAGTTTCTAATATGTTAAAGCCACTGAATTTGACCTTTGTAAAGGATGGGGAATTTATGGCATGTGAATTATATCTCAAAAAAAGTTATTATATATATATTTTTCAAATAGATCATAGAACCTAAATGTAAAAGTTGGTTACTGAGGGTTGGGGCTGGAACTTAGTTTTGACTGAAAATGGGCCCAAGAGAATTTGGGGGGATGCGGGAAATGTTCTAAAACTGGATTGCAGTAATGATTGCACAACGCTGTAAGTTTACTAAAAATTATTGGCTTGTTCACTTATAATGGGTGATATTTTATTAAAGTATAGTTGACATACAATGTTATATTAGTTTCAGGTGTACAGCATATTGGTTTGACAATTCTGTACATTACTTGATACCACAAAAAGTGTAGTCACCATCTGTCACTATACAACGTTATTATAATATTATTGACTGTATTCCCTATGCTGTACTTTTCTCTCCGTGACTTATTTTGTTACTGGAAGTTTGTACCTCTTAATCCCCTTCACCTATTTCACCGCTTCCTCCCCTCCCCTTTGGCAACCACCAGTTTGTTCTCTGTATTTATGAATCTGTTTCTTTGTTTTGTTTGTTAGATTCCACATACAGGTGAAATCATATGGTATTTGTCTTTCTCAGTCTGCCTTCTTTCACATAGTACACTACCTCAAGGTCCATCCATGTTATTGAAGATGGCAAGATTTCATTCTTTTTATGGCTGAGTAATATTCCATACAATGGATGATTTTATGGTATGTAAACTTGACATTGGTAA
Organism: Felis catus; assembly: GCF_018350175.1. NCBI lineage: Eukaryota > Metazoa > Chordata > Mammalia > Carnivora > Felidae > Felis > Felis catus. Next base: position 35,658,156 of record NC_058378.1, on the reverse strand, counting down.
AGCTGTTCAGAAAAACAAACCCAATGAAAACAGAAACCAAAATGTCATAGTAAATACTGGGGGAAAGTTGGGGTGGGAAGTTAACTTAAAAATGAAATAAAGAAGGATGACAAGAGGGGCACTGGAGGGCTAAATGTTCTGTTTCTTGATCTCACTGTGGGTTACAGTTTGTGAAAATTCATTGAGCTATATTATGACGTGCAGGTTTCTGCTTGTATATTATATCACAATAAAAAGTTTAAAAAAAGACATTAGCACCTGGGAAGGGCCACACATGATCCAATTATGAGTTACAGAAGCTGAGAGGTTGTTCAGAAGTTGTACAGTTATTCTTGGGTCCCCATGAGATTTCTGCCCCTTTATTGCCTCTGTTTTATAATAACCTCCACTATTAGAGCTGGCCTAAACAAATGTGTTTCTTACTATGAAGAAGACTCACTAATACACCCACACACGTAGTACCAAAATAGCAGCTCCAAGAAGGCTGGGAATTTTGTATATGGCTGAATCCCCAGTGCCTGGAACAATACGTGGTAATAGAGTAGGTCCTCAATATGTATTGCTTGAATGTGTGAACAAATGAACGAACAGAGGAATAGTCGTAGAGGAAAGAAGGTGCAGAGGGACAGGTTTGCAAACACAGACATTTTTCAACGCAGCTCAGCCCACCTTTTCATAGGGATCTGGATAAAAAGCGATGGGGGCCCTACTACGAAACGATTCCCTGGGGAATGTGAAGAAAGTATGGCAGAGGAGGACAACTGGGAGCTGGGTCTTGAAGGATGAGTAGAAGTTTGCCAGAGAAGGAATGGAAGGAAGTGGGACAAAGTACATTGTTGTGAAAAAGCCTAGCATTCTTTGGAAGCCTGAGAAGGCTCATGTGGCAGAAGTGCAGGGTTCATAGTTAGGGACAGGTGAGAGATGAGGCCACAGAGGTAAGCTTGGAGTCGATGGAAAAGGGTCACCCATTCACAGCCAAGACATTTGAACTGACTCCTGCAGGAATCACAGCCAACAGAATTTTAAGCAGGGGTTAAATTTGCTTTTTAGGGAGTTCATTTTGGCTAGAGCAAGAAGAATCTGAATTCGTGGGCTCTCTTCTCTGTTGGTATTTACACTTCCTTGCCTCAATGTCTCTCGCTTTCTCTGCATTCCTCTCTTCCTTCTTTCCCTCTCTCCCTTCCTCCCTCCCCCTTTCTCTTCCCCCGCCTGTCTCTCATGTGTTTTCTTGTATAGCTCTCTCTTCTCTATTTCTTTCCTTTTTATTTTTTCCCAAAACACTACCCTTTGAAGATATCTCTCAACCGCCTCCATCTTATCTGTCCCAAACGGCTTTCAGATTCCATCTCCAGGACTCATTTTCTCCAGGACACGACTCCCACCCAGGCTTGGGTCCTTCACAAACAAGTAGCTCAGGATTTCCTCTTGAACAACAAGCTGTTTGGGACCTCACCAGTGCACAGACCAGCTATCTGGAAAAAGGAAGAGGGTCTGAGCCACCCTCTACTGGGCACAGAGAAAGTGAGCCACCAGTTCCTGAGGCCTACATGGAACCAGTGAACTGGGAACAGCACACTCTCCTCTCAGGCATCCTGATACTGCTCACAACACAGATGGCACCAATGGCTCTGAAGCCACCACCCTTCCAGCCTCATCCAGGACAGCCTAATGCCTGGTTGCTTATACCTCTGACCTTCTGCTCTGCAATGTGTCCCGGCATGTGCCCACCCTCCTGAGTCACTAGACTACAGCGTCAGTACAGCCCCTCCTCCAAGCTGAGCGTGGGACTCCTCTCCAGGACAGTTCTCTCCCCTGAGACAAGGGTCAAGCTGCTCTTCTAGACATGACCTCAGAGATGTGCAGCAAGGGCCCGGGCCCAATTTATCACCACAAGGCTATAATTAGGTTTGTTAACATACAGTCCAGTGTAGTCTTGTTGACTAGGAACTTAATCACGTTACTATTGAGTTCCTGTACGCATTGCTTGGGGTGACTGTTTTACTTGTAGAGTTATAGCCAAGCCCAACGGGAGGAAATTAGCTTTGGACACAAGTTTGGAGGGGGGTTCTTTTTCCTCATGACTTTGTCTCCCTCCCCCCCCTTCCATGTGAAAATATTTAGCAAACAGTGACAATGATGAAAAACAGTAGGAAACAAAATGTTCTACATTAGTATAAAACATGAAAAATGCAGCAAGGACCCTTAGCGGTACAACATGTGTTATGCTGGCTGGCAGTCCATTAGCTCTGATAGACATTTCACTTACCTAAGTCAAATATAACAGTCTAGTATTCATTAATATAAGAAGGGGCTGTGGAATCAGAGCTACCATCTGGCTGGGCCGACAGAATAATCTACAACTCATGATTAGGTCTAAGGAGTGGGGTTTCACTTTAATCTTTCTCATTGCTCGAAATTTCCATCTGCGCAGTTCGGCACATCATTTTTCTTCAAGACAAATGTGCTGTTTTTCATGTTCCAAAATTAGATCAGAAGAAAACGATTAATCATGTCACGGCCTGGGAAAGGAAACAAAGCTCCGATATTCTGCGGCTCTCCCCTCCCCCTTGGCCCGCCCCTCCTCGGGCCCTGGACGGTTGCAAGTTTCGCTTTTTTCCCCAACCTCTGGGTTTTCAGCACAACTTTCGGAGACGCCACCGCCAGCCGAGAGGAGGAGGGTGGGACGGGAGGGCGAGGGCGCCGGCTGGGCCCGCTGGGCCCGCTGGGGAGAGTCTGGGGGGGCGTGGGGGGGTCCCGGGACCCCAGCCCGGGCGCACCCCCGTCCCCACCCCCGCGGGGCAGCCCGGCCTCCCCCCCCCCATCCCCCCGCCCCAGCCCGAGTCCGGGCGCTGGGCGCTGCCGCTCGCCCAGAGTGACAAAAGGGCTGCGCGCCTCCCTCCCGCGCGTCCCCCTCCCGCGGCCGCCACCGTCCTGTCTGTCAGCCGGCTCGCAAGTCATAACAAATCCCTGGCGCGGAGCTGAAGCTGAGCATTTGCCGGAGCGTCATGGGGATGATGAATGACCCGCAGGCCTTTGAAGTGCTCTGCCAGTTCAGCTGGGTCCGCGGTGCTGACAGAGAAATATACACAACAGCGTAACCAATAATGAGAACATTAAACATTCCTGCGCCGTGACAGGCTGACAGAAAAACCCAGGCTCCCATCAATCACGGCGCAGATAGAACCCTGACAACTGGCCCCTCACTGATACCCGCGGTCACCTTGCCCTCTCCCCTCGCGCGCTCCCGCCGGTCTCCCTCGGCGTCCTCCCTCCGGACTCCCCGCACCCCTCCTCCCCGCTTCTCCCAGCTTCTCTCCCCTAGCTGCCTTCCCCAGCTCCCCTCCCCCTCCTCTGCCGCCTCCTCTCCGTCCCAGGCCCTCCGAGACTGCCTTTGGGGCCTCGCAGAGGTCAAGTGAGGTTGGGGCCACTTCCATTTGGTGAGGCCGCCCCTGCTGAAACAATGAAGAAGTGTGAAGTCTTTAAGTTCACGGTTAACAATCTGTCGCTCTCAACCAGATGCAAAACAGTAACACAGTCACTGCATGTAAAACTTCATTTGGAAATAGTATTAAAAGTCTACCGTGAGACCCACACGAAGCCCTTCTCCCTCCTCGCCAGGGGAGGGTTTCTCTGGGTGTCTTCCTGTGTCACTTTGGCAAGGGACCTTTCTCTACGTGCCAGGCACTGCCTCTTTCTTCTCTACTGGGTTTATCTGACTCGATCTGGCTTCTGATCTGCCTGAAAGGGGAAAACAGCAGAAAAACACAAAGATCTCTTCCTTTTCCTCCAACAGGAAATGGCATCTGCCCAGATAACGCCTATTGGATGGACCTTGGCCCAGTTCCCTGAGGAGCAACCTGTGACCTCTTAGCCACTTTTTGGATCCCGCAGGGCTCCCAAGAGAACTTGGTTTTGGCCGCACTTTCCTGGGCTGAGCCTCTACTCCCACCTTGTAAAGGTGAGGCAGTTCTGCATGTCCCCCCTCCCCCACCAGATTACCCCTGTCAGGGCCCCCACCCCACCCCACCGCCACCACCAAGGGCTCATGGAAAGAGCCCTGGGCCAGGGGCAGTGAGAAGGCAGGGTTCCAGTCCTACGGTGAGAACCTGAGCAAGGCCAGAATTTCCCTGTACTTCTATTTCTTCAACCACAACAAAAGAGTAGAAGTCCCTACCTCAGGCCTCTTGCAGGTCTCTTTACCTTCTCCAGATGCAAACCGTTATTTTCCTTTTATTCTTGCGGCTTGCTTGCTTGCTTCCTTTCTCCCTTTCTTTCCTCCCTTCCCCCCCTTCCTCTCTTTCTCTCTTTCTTGTCTTTTGGGGAGAGACAATTTCCTTGACTTTCCAAAAAGTCATGAAAAACTAACTCCCTGCAACTTCCACACACAGGTCCAGAGATGGTGAGTGGCAGAGAGGGAGGGTCACTTCCTGGGCATCCAGGGACCAAGGGTGTTATAAGGACCCCGGCTGGAACCTGGGGGGAGGAGGTGGAGAGGCACATAGAAACCTACTCTGTAGAGCCCACGCTTTGAGGAAAGGCTCAATCGTGAACATGACACTTGAAGTGCATTTGCATATTGGTTTATGTGAGCCAGCTCAGGTGTGAGGAAGAGAACATCTGCTCCATGCCCTGGAGTATCTTGTCCTTTCCTCTCTGCCCACCTGGAGAGGCCAGCTCTGTTCCCGCCACCTCTAGGACAAGTTTGTTCTGATTGTCCTGGCCCACAATGCCCTTGCCCTTCTCCAAGGTCCTAGGACCCCTGGCCCAAGTGAATATCTTGCCTGCCCAGCTATCCTTAAAGCTACTTGAGGGCAGGGATGGTGCCATGCTCTGCCCTTCTTTGGATCACCTGGGATGAGCACAACACCTTGTTCTGAAACGCCTGCTACACCCACAGCTCTCTTCTCTGAGTTACTGCTCCTACCAGGCCTGCTCAAGGGGAAGACCGCAGAGGCCATGTGTGTATGGACCAGCTGAATGGTCCAGTAGTGAACACCTATCCCCGCAACAAATCAGACTCTCTCTTCCTTGAAAATTTGAACTCAGCCACAGGTGGTTTCAGACTTCTAAAAGTTACTGATACAGCCATTTTGTGCCATTGTAGATGCTGAAGAGATAGAGGGGGGGTGGGGAAGCTGATCCTCAAAGAAAAGCAGAGAAATGAGGAAGTGGGCAAAAAGAAGCAGATACGAAATACCAGACAGACCCAGAAGACAGCATGCCTTCAATTCCTGACTTGCTCATTCCCATCCTTTAAGGCCTTGTTATGCTGCTTTCTGCCCATGGATGCCTGGGAGGTAGCTGGCCACTAGAACCTGACCCAGGCCTGGCTGATCATTCTACCCAGTCTTTCTGCCTATAAAGATTGGCTCAGGACAGGCATGTGACCTAGGCAATCAGAGTCCTTCCCCGGGATTTTATGTATTTATTCTGAAAGAGAGACAGTGTCCATTCCTTTCAGATTGAGAATTATAAGGCTAGGACCCCAGAGCTCCTAGTGACTTGGTGGCTGCTACCTGAAAAAACAACTTACTGGGGGAGCAAATGATGCCAAACAGGGCAGTGCAGCCCGCTAATGACAAGTCTGATGGCATCTTCAGTTCCCTGGATCCAGTCAAGCCTGAAGCCTTGTTACCGTCAGCCTTCACAGCAGGTGAGCCAATACATTCCCTGTCTTGCTGCAACTTGTTTTCGTTTTGTTTTTGCCACTTGCAATCCAGAGAGTCCTCAGGGATGTTCAGGGGACATGTCATACTGGTGTTCAGGGGACATCGCAATTTAGGAGGATTCACCTAAAATCAATAAATTCTCCTATTCTTTGTTTACATATATGTACATGACTAAGAATCTGCTGAGGCCCATATGAAGGAGGGCTGCAGTGAGCCTTCTTTGTCCTTTCCTGACAGTCTTCCCTGTGACCTCACCCTCATGCCACGTAGTACGTAGTGTTCCAGGCCCAGGAGACTTGCATGCTGAGCCTATGGTTTGTCCCCACCTCCAAGCAAGAAGGGGACAGGCATTCAGTGAGTGATGGTCCTCCCAGCCTCTGAATAAACCTGTTTGGCCTGTCCTCCCTGCCAGCCCAGCAGGAAGCCAGAGCTCAAGCTGACCCCTGGTCCACCTGAGACAGGTCCCAGATCCCACTCTCCAGACACGCTTTGATCTCCGAGGTCCTTTGGGGCCAACAATGGGCCTCTGGATATTCATCCTCATTCTGATCCTGGTCTGATGGGAAGATTCCTGGATGAAAAGTGGCATGGGAGAGACCGGGTGCAGCAGCAGTTAAAGTGAAAAATGACGGGAGGCGTTTACTCGACAGCAAGCTTAAGATAGGACAATCTTGTGTGATGTGACTACTTAAAAAAAAAAAAAAAAGATGAGCCAGGAAAAACTGTAAGACAGGCAAAGGTAATGAGCAATCAGGAAACCCGGTCATTGAGGAACAGGGGAAGGACCTCAGGATGGAAAAGTGACATCTCCATCAGCAGTGAGTGTGAGTTGGCACATGCTGCTTCTTCAGCAAATGGCTGTGAAAGCCCCAGGCACAGGCCAGGGACACAGGTGGCACTCAGGACTGTTAGCTTCCTCCTTTCTTGTCCAGTCCTCATCCACCAGGGTCAGAACCAGAGCCAATGAGTGGACCTTACAGGGAAGCAGATTTTGTCACAGTCTGAGAACATTCTGACAATTCCAGTTGTGCAACAATTGGAATGGGCCCCTTTGTAAGGTAATGATCTCCCCATCCCTACAAGTATTCAAGGAGCGCCTAGATGGTTACCTCCATGGGATGCCACAGAAAGAATCCCTAAATTGAGTATGAGTTGGGCTTTTAGGGCCCTTTCTCAATTTGATGACTTCTATAGCCTCATCTGTTCCCTCTGTGAAGTAAGGATGAGCCTGTGCTCACCACTGGACTTCCTCATCTTTCCAAATTTATGGGTGTGGCAGTTGATTTTGCAAAAGTGGGGCTGGTTGTATAATGGCCTCAATGACATCTCCTGTCCCATAAACCCTTCTTACAGTATCACCTTGCCTCTCCCCAGGAAGAAGAAGTAATTCCTTTCCCGTTCAATCTGTGCTGGCTTGTTACTGCTGCCATGAATAGAATGTGGCAGAAGTGGCACTGCATGACTTCTATGGCTATACTAGAAAAGGCCACGCAACTTCTGTCGGCTCTCTGAGGGTGACTGTTCCTGGAATCCAGCTGCCATGCTGTGAGGAAGCCCAAAGTAGCCTCTGCAGAACGTTCATGTGGAAACTCCAGACTTTTCCAGATGATTCGCTCAGCCTTTGAGTCAGCCCAGCCGAGGTCCTCAGAGGCAAACCATTCTCACTGTGGCCTATCCAAATTCCTGGCCCACAGAATCTGTGATATAATAAAACAGTTTGGGTGCTTTATTATGTAGCAATTGTACCCAAACAGTAGGGGTAAGATGGCCAGGAGGCCTGTGGGCAGGAGACAAATCTCGGGCGGGGACCCAGTGCTGACTCGGCTATTATCGTCTATTGTACCTTGACTGCCTCCCCAAACAAGCCCTCTCTCCAGCCAGGTTTTATCCCAGTTCAAAACCTAGGCCTTGCCCCTAACAGAAACAGTCCTTGTTTCCACCCATCCTGGCCACTCTGGCCCACCAGGTAGCAAGAAGTATTAAAAGTGTGGGATTTGGGGGTGTCTGGGTGGCTCAGTCAGTTAAGAGTCTCACTCTTGGTTTTGGCTCAGGTCATGGTCAAATGGTTCGTGGGATTGAGCCCCATGTCAGATCCCCCCTTGGGATTTTCTGTCTCTCTCTCTCTGCCCCTTCCCCCACTCATTCTCTCTCTCTCTCTCTCTCTCTCTCTCTCTCTCTCTCTCTCTCTCTCTCTCTCTCAAAATAAATAAATAAACTTAAAAAAAGAGTGTGGGAGTTTTGCCCACAGAGAAGACCCACCCCCACAGGCCCTGTACCTGTGCTGTCCTTTCACAGCCCTGGGGCAGCAAAGTTTAGGGCAAAGTGCTTTCTCTTCTGACTCCCAGTTAGACCTCCACCAATGAATTCAAACTTTGAGTGAATACCCCCTCTTTATCCTGACCCCACTTTCTCTGGGCAGCATTCTACCTTATCACAGGTCTTGAATCCCTCCTTTTTCCTGGGCTGTCCCAAGGCTCACCTGCCAGGGTTATAAAGCAGGCCAGGGCTCTGCAGGCCAAGGGGAGCCAGGTGGTGGCATGTCTGAATGTCCATGATGTCTGTGACTGGTGAGGCGGGGAGAGCCCACAATGCAGAAGGCAAGGTTCAGCTCCTGACTGACCCCACTGGGGCCTTTGGGAAGGGAACACATTTGTTACTAGATGAATTGTCAGTGTCACTGCTTGGGAATTAACAATTCAAAAGGTTCTTCATGGTGATGGAGGATGGTGTGTAAAGGCCCTGAACGTGGAGCCCAATAGCACAGGCCTCTCCTGCAGCCCATCTCCCAACATCACCTACAGCTCTGAGACCCCAGGCCCAGACACACTCTGTCTGCTTTCTCTTCGTCCCACCTGCCCAGTCCTGGAAGAGAGCCCTGGCCCAACCTCAGCTGGAGTCACCCAACTGCAACCTTGGCCAAATTTCTGCAATAACCACTTCTGGTTCATAAAAAATAAAAATAAAAGTAAAATATCGTCCTCTAGCTCCAAACATGAATGTGGCTCTCCTGAGACAAATCCTTGATGGAGCAGCATCGTCTGTGTCTGAACCTAGTGCCCCCACACAACTTGGCTTAGGCATGTTGTTGCTAATGCTGGAATATTGGGGCCGACCATCTCCACCTGCAGTGGAGTCATGCTTCCCTGCTCAGCATAGCATCCCCCTTCTTCTGGACAACACTTCATCTGACCATGCACAAGAGCCAGCAAGTGGCCCATGCCTGGCCCATCCTAGTACCCCATCTGCTGACTGCCTGCACAGGGATGCATCCAGAGTTGAGCACATGTCCCAAGCTCGGATAATTGAGTTCTTCCCAGGGTTTTATAACTAGACCAGGGATAGGTATCTTCATCCTCTATGGGCACTGATGTGAGGCCACAGCTTCAGCAGCCATGACTCTGCTGTGAGGAGAAGCAGCGGGAAGAAGATGACATTACCAGGAGGAGCAGAACCTAGGGATGGAGCCTTGGGTCCTGACTTTGTTGGAGGTCCTGGGTCCACTCATCACTACCCTGCTCAAGCCTCAGAAAATCTTAAATCAAAGGTCCAGAAAGTATTGCAAGGTAGGTAGGTAGTATTACAAGGCACATAGGACGGTAGGTAACTGGGATGGGGGCCAAGAAAGTAAACGGAAACAAACCCAGGACAGGGAGGAGTGGAAGGTGCATTGCAGGATGAGCTGTAGACAGAGCATTGGGAGAGAGGATGAGGGAGGTGGGGCATGCATCCAAGCCAGTAGATCCATCTGTCTCCCAGGATTGGGAGACAGGGACTGCAGAAAGATGAAAACAGAGAACACCCTGTGCCCATGTTCAGACACTGTGGGGGAGTCACCTGGAGCATGCAGAGGCGTGACATTAGAGAGCCAGAGTCTCCCAGAGCCAAGGCCAGTGCACAGCAGGCAGGTGGAGGCCATGCCACAGATGCTCACCACCAGAGGACAAGGAGAGGACCACGCCCTCCACCCCCCAACCCCCTGCAAGGACCAGAAGCGACTCGTGTGGAAGGGCATTTCTGAACCACGTAGGCAGAGGGCACACTGGCTCAGGGTGAGTGGACTCAGAGTTCCACAGCCTATTTGGTGTCTTTCCAGCTGACCTGCCTGTAGAATCCAGGGTCGTGCCCCTAGGGCCAGTGCCTCCACACCTGAGAACGTGAGACTCTGGGATCACACCTTCCTCCCAGCAGTAGGAGCTTAACAAACACAAAAAAGTTTGCATAACTGCTGGGGGGCTGGGAGGTTCCAGCGGAGGAGTCAGGTGACAGCAGCCCCTCTTTCTCATCCCTGGCTGCCCATACAGGGGCTCTGGCAGCTGTGAGGTGGGTGTGGGGCACCTTCCCCCCTACCCAGGGAAAGAAACACTGCAGGGAAGAAATGCAGCAACACCAAGGAGGTACCCAGCACTTGCCATGCACCAAGTCAGTGCCCAACATTCAATGGGCATGATCTCATTCACTCTTCACAGCACCTTGTGAATAGACACTATTGAGTATGCTCATTTCCCAGTGGAGCAAATAGAAACACAGAGAAGCTAACCAACCTAAGGTCACAGAGGAAGGAAGTGATGGCTTTCTACCCTAGTCTGTCTTGCTCCAAAAATGGTGAAGAATGAGCAAGCAGAATGTTTTCTACACCTATACAGTTCATACAGCAACATGTGCTTTGCACAAATACCCACAGCCTTAGCCCTATTCTACATGGGTATGGGGGAGACACTTTACATTTGTGAGCAAAAATGTAAATTCAATTAAGCTTCATTTTGTGGCTTCAAGCTCTTTATGAAAATACTTTTATACCTAATCCTGTGGCTATGGTGGCACCTAAGATACCACCTGATACAAATGAGGACAAAGCTCAGGTCAGGATCCCTTACTGGCAAAGCCAGGTCTAGAACTCAGGTCTCTAGACTCACTCACCAGTGCTCTCTGCACTTCCCTCTGATGGAGAGAAATTACCATGAGCTACAGCATGGGTCCTTCCCAGCCGTGTGCTGGTGAATATTTAATAGCCAGCTCTTCAGGAAACCAACCAACAAACCAACAACAACAACAAAAAACCCTAACTTGTAGCATTTGCCATTTTCCTAGTATTCCTACCGTGGTCAATTTCAAGCCTCCAACATCATGTCCCTCAATGGAGTTGGGGGGCACTCCAGCACACCACTGTTCCCCCCACAGACAAGGGAAGATTCCAGAGCAAATGATGCTAAGTGCAAGGACTTTCAAGTCAATCTAATAGTCCTCTTCCAGTTTATCAATGAGTCCACCATCCACAGAGGCTCAGAGTGGGAGGATTGCCAATGGCAGAAGAAAATCCGTCTATGATGGCTCTTGAAGCCAAAAGAGACCAGTATCCACCAATGTCATTAACTAGAAATGTAAATGGTTCAGGATAAATTGAGGAAAATATAGTGTTGTGGTTTAGAGAACGGACTCTGGAGCCAGATGATATTGGGTCCAATCCTAACTAGCTGTGTAACCTTGGACATGTAACTTAACCTACCTGTAAAATGGGATGGCATCAGGGCCATGGGGGTTATGAGGACTCAGATAAGAAATGTGAACCCAAAGCTGTCAGCACAGTTCCTGGTACACAATAATCACTTGGTAAGTATTGGTTTCGTGTTGAATATGGGATCTAACAGTACTTAGTTATATTTCTTTAGCTCTGGCTTTAATTGCATCCTCTGTTTAAAAATCAGTAACCTGGCTAATATTTACACGTAGTTTTTCTAAAAAGCCATTATATATATTTTTAATGTTTATTTATTTTTGAAGGAGAGAGAAAGACAGAGAGGGAGGGGGGAGGGGCAGAGAGAGAGGGAGACACAGAATCCGAAGCAGGCTCCAGGCTCTGAGCTGTCAGCACAGAGCCGGACGCGGGGCTCGAACCCATAAACCACGAGATCATGACCTGAGCCGAAGTCAGAGGCCCAATCGACTGAGCCACCCAGGCGCCCCAAAGTCATTATATTTTTAAAGTCCGTTTGCATGGAAATAAGAGTCTACCTTCCCCTGAGTTAACCACACCCATGGAAATCTGTAAATTTTAATCCAGATAGTACATCTGTGTGGTAGCAAGACAACCAAATAAAGGCAAAGGGCTCAGACAAAAAACCTTTCCGGCATTAGCCTTACATACTCCATGCCCTGACATGACAGAGTTAATCCTGACGCTTACCCCACCATCCACGCAGCAGCCCCAAGAACAACAGGGGAATGTTCTGAACCTGGGGCTGGGGGGATTCTGTCTTCTGTTTCCACCCTGCTCTCTTTCTGTGCTCTCCTCCCCATTGCCCCTCCATCCCCTTCCCTGCAGACCTCAGTCCATCCCTCCACTGGCTTCTCCTCACCACTCTGCTCTCCTAGACTGGTCTGTTAGGGCATGAAAAATGGCTCCGCGGAATAAAGATGTTTCCCCTCTGATGAGCACATTTGCAGAAGGTATGTCAGAGATCCCAGGGCTGGGGTTGGGCGGTCTCTCAAGAAAGTTGTTTGTCCCCCCTATTTTCCCCCCTCCTCCTTTCCCCTCTCCCTCCAGTGCCCCCACCCCACTTTGCTTACTTATTGGAAGAGTAATAAATATTGGGCCGACAGGCCCTTCTCACAGTTACAAAGCCTACCTGTAAGCGAGCTCAATAATTAGCAGTCTTGAAGATGATATATGACTTTCATTACCCTTTGGGACCAGAGACTAAATGAGGACAGAGCTAATTGCCGTGCAAAGCAGTTTGGCATGAATGAGAAAAATGCAGGCCCTGTCTCCTGCCAAAAAAAAGGGCCCTATTGCCGCTCTGATCTCAAGGCTGGTTTCTGCCGCAGGAGTTCACTCGGTGTCCATAAATCATGGGCTGCTTACAGCTGGGGCTGCCCTGAGTCGTCAGCGGGCTGTGCGCTGAGTGACAGATCCCAGCCGACTGCATTAGAGCCTCAGCTCGCTCCTTTCTTCTCCTCCTCGTCGTCCTCTTCCTCCTCCTTTTAGCACTGACCAGAAAATTAAACCCAGACTCCTCAGAGCAGGGAGGCTGGCTGGGGGGTGGCAGCTGTCGACTGGGGTTGGGTTCTGGATGCCCATGCCCAGTTGCTCATGCCCTGCACATGTCTCCCCCACTCAAAACATGCCCTGGGCCCTGAGGCCGGGGGAGGAAGGCTCTCTCCACCCTCAGGAGGAGGCAGGCCCCTCCTGGAATGCTCCAGACTGAGCTTTTGTCCTTGGTTTGTCATCGAGACAAATGTGGCCTCCCTTCTGGCCACATGTCTCCCTCTTCCCCCACCCCCCTTCAGGAAATGTTTCCCTTCCCTTAAAGGAGAAGGACTGACACCAGCCACATGTGTGTCTGCAGCTGACAGATGGGCACAAGCCGTGGGGGGCGGAGCTAGCTGTGGCTGTGACAGGGAGGACACCTCCCAGCAATGTTTTCATCTCTGCCCCCTCAGCCCTACCCCTTGGCCACTCCTCAAGGAGCCCTGCTCCGGAGGGTCCAAGGTGGGAAACGCCCCGACCATGCAAACACCATTCTTGTCCCCTTCCATTCACTCTTACTGGTTGGGAAGGAGGTTCCCTCCCTTGTGGGCAGACACCAATTTCACACTCAGAGCAGAGCTTCCTGGCTTTTCTAAGGGCAGTCATATAATTAATTCTTAGTGTGGCCAAATTATATTTGACACTTAATTTAAAACTCAAGGTTCCATAATGCAAAACCCTCTCCTGGTAATAAGGGTGACATGCACAGTGTGTGTGTGTGTGTGTGTGTGTGTGTGTGTGTGTGTGTGTGTGTGTGTGTGTGTGTGACTTGACAGCCAGAGTTGGAGGGGTGGCTCCATGTAACTCCCAAAGAGGGAAGCGAGCTGACTTTTATTGAACAGCTACTTTACTTTACATCCAGGGATTTCCTGCTTTCTTTCTCATTATCCCATTTATTTTCTCACTTCCTTCCCAACAATCCTGGGGCAAGTGTTCGTTATTGCTTCCACTGTGCAGATGAGGAGACTAAGACCCAGTGAGGTTGATTCACCCAAGGTCATCCTGCTAGGAAAGAAGACAAGCTGGTGTTCATGATCTTAGGAGCCTCTTACTTCTCTGTGTCATTCAATTCTTCCTTTAACGATGGGGGTAGGGGTCCCCAAACCGGAAGCCCCAGCTGCTTTACAGGGGTGAGAATAAGGGCCACACTTAGGCTGTGGATTGCGGATGCCTGGGTACAGCCCCTTAAACAAGTAGACGTTATTTGTCTCACGTAACAAGAAGGCCAGAGACACGTCATCCAGGACTGGCGCAGCTCAACGAGGACTTCAAACAATCTCTATCTTTCCGCTCTATCCCCCTTACATTCCAACTTCTTGCATTCCGGTGACCAAGTGGCTGCTGTACCACCAAGCATTATGTCGCAGTCCAGAGAGGAAAAGAGGTTAGAGACAAGGGTGAGAAAGAATTCTCCAGCCAACCCTTTGTCTTTTTATTTGGGAAGAGGAGACTTCCTCTTGTATGTCATTTGCCAGAACTGGATCCCTATCCGCCACCTTCCCCCATCGAGACCAATCAGAAGCCAGGAGAAAGAGTTGCCATAGTTCATTTAAACCAATCACAACTCATCTCCTGGGGCTGGGAGCAGGCCCAGGGTCCCAACTTCCCAAAGACCAAGACCCTCCAGTTGCTAGATGTACAAGTCACACTATCAACAGGGAAGGAAAGAGGATGGCTGCTGGGTGTGCAATGGACAGTGCCTGCCACATGTAGTTCTCACCCTTGGCTGTCTCTTACTCTCATGGAAGAGACCTGGGGCCCAGCTGGAGAAAGACTGATTTGCTGGCTATGTGCACAGACAACTTTGGGGAGTTTGGGAAATTTGGTTCCCTCCAAAGCTACCATCTCTTCTGCGTTCTGTCTACCCCCAAGCTCTCTGATGGTAGGAGTTTGTGTTTTGTCCTCTGGACCTGGGTCTGTGGATCTGTTTGTGCATGGGGAGGGGTGACACCATGATCACTCTCCCATGTGTGAGCCCCAGAGCCAGCTGTGGACTCTGCTTGGGCAGACAATGGAATGAGTGAGTAAAGTGGTGGTGGGGGGGGGGGAGGGTATGGATAATTCCCACAGGAAGGTAAAGATCAGGATGCCAGAGACCCTGTCACTTTAGTGATAAATGTCACACTCTTGCTTTGTAAAGTCATTGAGAGTCAAGTTGCATTAGGTTGTTATAAAAGGGTTGTTCTCTTCCTACCTCTACCTGCTGCTGGGGCAGAACTGAGCATTCCCTCCCCACCAAGTCTATAGCACCCATGGGGAAAGTTCTCATCACTGTCTCCAAATGGGGACAGATTCACTTGCTGGGAGAAGCATCTGCCTAGAAGCAGGCTAGAGACAGGTGGCACACTCAAACAGGGCCATTGGGTGGGGGGCTTGGGGGGAGGTGCTGCTACACGCCAGCTCTCCGCCCAGCCTGCAAGACTCAACAGGTGCTCTTATCTGCCACTCTCACGCCCAGATTTCTGATATTGCCCAAACCTTTTTCAAGAGGCTCCTACATGCATATAGGAAACATGATGGAAGGTTTCTCAGTGCTACGGCCCCATTTCAGGCTCCAGGTGCAAACCAGGTCACATCTCTCTTTCCTCAAGACCCCAGTGGCTTCTCACATCCTTGAGAATGAAACTCTTTACCTTGACCTACAAGTAGGGTGACCTGTTATCCTGACATTATTATTAGTATCACGCCTCTCAGTCTCAAATGTGCCCTAGTCTGGATGATAAATTATGTGGCCATCTTATCAAGCAGTAGGCTCTGCATGTTCCTAGCCCTGCCTCTGCCCCCAGGCTCCTCTCCTCTGCTCACTCCAGCTCACATGCCTCACTAGAGCCAGGAAGAGCCATTTTTGAAGGCCTCAGGACCCTCGTGTCTGCATTATCCCACCTAGAATACACTTAGCTCTATTCAGCTCTCAGGTCTCATTTCAAAGTTCCTTTTTCAGAGAGGTCTTCCTTTATCTATCCCCTATGAACCTTAGTTCTGTCATACAAATGATGTTATTTTCCTTTATTGCCAGAATCATCAATATGATGACATGTTTATTTGTTTAATATCTGCCTCCCCCACTGGCTTGTCAGCAGAGACCCCTGCATCTCCAAAACCTAGCAGAGGCTGTTGCCCTATAACTGTTTTGTGAATGAAAGGATGAATGAATGACTGAACGAATGAATACATGAATACATGATGTTACTCCCAAATGCATACACCCATTCCCAAATTAGCAAAGTCACTATAATCGTCTGCAAGGAGATGTGATTCCAGCACAGTCTGAGCTTCCCAGCAACGTAACACATCACTCTGAGCAGCCCATCACAGGAGTTCAACAAAGGCATTATGGAATGAGAGACATTGCACCGTCAGTCCTTTCCTGCACCTGGTTCTCATCTTACTCCAGGCAGGACATCGGCCAATTTGCCTCCAAATCCACATCACCATATACAATGCCATAGTGAACATATACATGTCCCCTTATGGACCTGTGAGAACATCTCCCCCAAATCTAGATTTCCCAGGGAGCTAAATCAGTAGACTACTAGAGATATACACACTTTAGATACTTAATTGGATTAAATCCTCACTTTTTTTTTTTTTTTTAGTCTGCATAAGGTCTAGAATTCTTGGGCCGATTATCCATCTTGACAAGTGGGGCCTTGAACCAAATTTAATTTGATAATTAAATATCAAATTTGATAAGTAAATATACACTGTTCATCTATTCCAATTATCATGGGAAATTTGCTTCTTGCTATAGACACAGCTTTATGTCCTATTGCCCACTCTTAGGAAAAAAGGCATCAGAATGAGCTGGTTGCTATGGGAGTGGCCTGGGCAACATGAACCCTTGCCTAGCCCCTAGCATGGGTGAGGGGAGCAAGTGGAGAAGAAGAGAAATCTCCGCTAAAGGCTGGCACACACTAGGTTGTGTTCCTCCAAGACCTGGGCTGGGCCAATGGCAACACCCAGAGCCCTCCTATGCCCAGAGAGACCAGCATGCAAGCTACAAACCACAGAAGGGTCAGCCTGGGGCCTGTGGGAAGGGAAAGGAGAGGCAGAGCCCTCAGACTAGCCCCAGCAGACTCAAAACAGAAAGGCCATTCGGCTCCCACCCTGTCTTCCCAATCAGAATTACATAAGGCAAATGTCTGGTTGGCTCATCTGCAGCCTGTCCACAGGCCGGCCCAGGCCTGATGAACTCTGGCATAGGACATCCAGAAATTTGGCAGGATGACTGTATGAGCAGCCTGGAATTTCACCTGAGCAGACAGAAGGAAGAACCCTGTCCTGGGGGGCAGCCACAGACAGCTTCCCGAACTCTGGTAGAACGCATTCAGGCATGCAGACAGACATTCAGACAGATGTGCAATCAGGGATGACAGATATACAGCTATGGGCACAGAGATGCACACCCTCTTATTTAAACTCACTCCTCTCCTTCCAGCCAATCCCATAACCCCCTCAGTCTCCTCCAGAACTGCTGGCCTCCCACTTTAATGGCACTGTTTTGAAAGCAAAAGAGCACTGAGCACTTTCCACTTCCAGCCAAGATGGAGTAACAGGGACGGGATTTATTCTCCCACCTGAAACAATTAAAACATAGCACAAAATACATGAGACAATTTTTGAGACACTGAAAATGAAGCAACAGAGATAGGAAATCAACAAGGTGAGCCACATACTTTTCCTAACTTACTGCTTTGAGAGTTTCCAGGATGCAGCAAAGAGAGGAAGAATCCCAGGCAGAGCTTAGTTAAGGAGATGGAGCTAAGATGATCTCTGAGTAAATCAAGTTATCTCGTGGCATTTGCAGGATAGGTTCCTGGAGAGGAGAGAGCTGCACAGACAGGCAACCTCAGAGACGTGCAGTTCTTCCTTAAATACTCAAGTACTGGCCAGTGCATGGTGTATGAGGATGGTACCTGAGGCCACTGAAAGAACTATCAGAAAAGATTAAAGGGCCAAGAATATTTGGCTGTTTCCACCAGTCAGACTGGAAATGCTCATTTTTTTACTGGGTATTGGGTAGAGTACTTGGAACGGTCTTGCATCAGTAGTGGGGCAAAATTAGCCCTAGACAAACACTACTCTGTTTCCACCTAGCAAATTTTAAAAGCAAGACCCAAAAGGATCAAACTGTTCCAATAGCATCCAGAGGAAAGCTTTAAGAGATTTATAAAAATACAAAGTACTAGAGCAGCTGGATGGCTCAGTCGGTTAAGTGCCAGACTTCAGCTCAGGTCATGACCTCACGGTTTGTGGGTTCAAGCCAGTGTCAGGCTCTGTGCTAACAACTTCTGGAGCCTGCTTCCATTTCTGTATCTCCCTCTCTCTCTGCCCCTCCCCTGCTCATGCTCTGTCTCTCTCTCAAGAATAAATAAATATTTTTAAAAATAAATAAAAATACAAAGTACTCAACAAAGTAAAATTCAAAATGTCTGGCATTCATCAAAAATTACCACCCATTCAAAGAAGTAGAAAATGCAACTCATAAAGAGGAGAAGAATCAATCAATAAAAACCTAGAACTGGCACAGACATTAGAATTAGCAAAGAACAGTAAAACCATTCATGTAACTGTATCCATATTTCCAAAAGCTGGAGGAGAAAGCAAACATGTTAAGTAGAGATATGGAAGACATAAAAAAAGATCCATATCAACTTCCAGAGAAATAAAATTGAACACATCATCAGCATACTGTAGAACAACTCAAGCAGCCTAATATATAATTATGTAATTACACAATATTATGGAATATATATTTTATATAATACACACACACACATACACACACACAAAACGTGAATCCCCAAAAGAAAGGAGAGGAGGTCAAGAAGAAATAATGGCCACAATTTTTTTAAGTTAATTTATTTATTTATTTTGAGAGAAAGAGAGAGAAGAAGCAGGGGAGGGGCAGAGGGGGAGGGTGGAACAGAGGATCCAAAGCAGGCTCTGCGCTGATAGCAGAGAGCCTGATGTGGGGCTTGAACTCACAAACCATGAGATCATGATCTGAGCCGAAGTCAGACACTTAACCAACTAAGCCACCCAAGCACCCCTCACAATTTTTCAGCCAATTCTACTAAAGCTCACGCAAGAATAAATAGATATCCTGGCTGCCTGGGTGGCTCGGTTGGTTGAGCGCCCGACTTCAGCTCAGGTCATGATCTCACAGTCTGTGAGTTCAAGCCCCACATCAGGCTCTGTGCTGACAGCTCAGAGCCTGGAGCTTGCTTCAGATTCTATGTCTCCCTCTCTCTCTGCCGCTCCTCCACTCACATTCTGTCTCTCTCTATCAAAAAATGAATAAAAATGTTTAAAAAAATTTTTTTAAAGAATAAATAGATATCCTGAATACCCCTGTATCTATTATGGAAATCAAATTTATAGTCATAAACCTTCCCAGTCCCAGATGACTTTACTGGTAAATTCTATCAAATATTTAAGTAAGAAATAACACCAATTCTACACACTCTTTCAGGAAGTTGAAGAGGACAGAATAGTTCTGAACCATTCTGTGAGGCTAATATCACTTTATCAAAACTAGACAAAGATACTACTAAAAAAGAAAACTACTGACCAATATCCCTTGATATAAAAATTCTTAACAAAATTTTAGCAAACTGAATCCAACAATATATAAAAAGAGTAATACATTATGACTAGGTAGGGTTTATCCCAAGACTGTAAGATTGATTTAACATCCAAAAATCAATTAATATGATACACCTTATTAATAGAGTGAAGGGGATAAAAGCCAATTGATTATCTCAATAAATGCAAAAAAAAAAAAAAAAAAAAAGAACTTGACAAAATCCAGCACCCATTCATGATGAGAATGCTAAGAAATTAGAAATAGAAGGGGGTGCCTGGGCAGTTCAGTCAGTTAAGTGGCCAACTTCAGCTTAGGTCATGATCTCACAGTTTTTGGATTTGAGACCCTTAGTGGGCTCTGTGCCGACAGCTCAGAGCCTGGAGCCTGCTTCAGATTCTGTGTGTGTGTCTCTCTCTCTGCCCCCTCTCCGCTCACGTTCTGTCTCTCTCTCTCTGTCTCTCAAACATGAATAAATGTTAAAAAAAAAAAAAAAAAAAAAGGAAAGAAATAGAAGGAAACATCCTTGACCTGATAAAGAGCACCATGGAAAGTTCACAGCTAGTACAATTCTTAATGATGATAGACCTAATGCATTTTCCTTAAGATCAGGAACAAGATAATAATATCACTCTTGTCACTCCCATTCAACACTGTAGTAGAAGTTCTAGACAATCCAATAAGGCAAGAAAAGATTTGTTTTCAATTTTTTAATTTTCAGGGGAGGGGCAGAGAGAGAGGGAGACACAGAATCCAAAGCAGCTTCCAGGCTCTGAGCTGTCAGCACAGAACCGGATGCAGGGCTCAAACTCATGAGCTGTGAGATCATGATCTGAGCTGAAGTGGGACACTTAACCAACTGAGCGACCCAGGTACCCCAAGAAAAGATTTTTAAGAAGGCATCCAGTTTGGAAAAGAAGAAACAAATTGTCTTTATTTGCATATGAAATGATCATCTACGTAGAAAATCCATTGGTATCTACAAAAACCTATTAAAACTAATAAATGAGTATAGCAAGGTTTCAGAATACAAGATCAATGTCCAAAAATCTATTGTATTTCTATAAACTAGCACTGAACAAATGGAAATTTAAATAGAATTTCAAATTCCATTATAGTAGAAATTAGAATGACTAATATCAAAAAGATAAGAGAAAACAAGTGTTGGCAAAAATGTAGAGAAAATGCACTGTTGGCAGGAACGTAATTTGGTATAGCCACTATGGAAAACAGTATGGAGGACCCTCAAAACATTAAAAATAGAACCTGGCTTCTGGGTATATCACCAAAGTAAATGAAAACAGGAGATATCTGTATTCCCATGTTTACTGCAGCATTGTTCACAATAGCCAAAATCTGGAAACAACTTAAGTGTCCATCAACGGATGAATGAATAAAGATGTGGGATATATATAAGTAATGGAATATTACTCAGCCATGAGAAAGGAGGAGATCTTGCCATTTGCAACAACATGGATGGAACTTGAAGGCATTTTGCTAAGTGAAATAAGCCAGGCAGACAAAGAAAAATACTGCATGGCATCACTTACATGTGGAAACTAAAAAAGTCAAACTCATAGAAATAGTAAAGTGATTGTCAGGGTAAGGGTTGGAAACATAGGGAGAGGTTGGTAAAAGGGTACAAATTTTCAGCCCTAAGATGATAAGGTCTGAGGATATAATATAAAACATGGAGACTATGATTGATAACACTGTATTGCATAATTGAAATTTGCTAAGAGTTTAAATATTTTCAAAAGAAAGAAAGAAAGAAAGAAAGAAAGAAAGAAAGAAAGAAAGAAAGAAAGGAGGTAGGGAGGAAGGGAGGAAGGGAGAGAGGAAGCGAGGGAGGGAGGGAGGAAGGGAGGACCATGAAGGGATGGGTGTCAGTTAACTAGATGGGAAGGCACTCCTTTCACAGCATATATATATATATCAAATCACTGTGATGTCCACTTTAAATATCTTACGATTTTATTTGTCAATTATACCTCAATAAAGCGTTAAAATGTTTTTTAAAAATCATATAATACCATATAATATACTATAATATTCACATAATATGAATTAGTTCATAATATGAACTATTTAGGGATAAATCTGAAAAAAGATGTGTAAGACTTGTACACTGAAAACTACAAACCATTCCTGAGAGAAAATTAAGCAGATCTAAATAAATGGAGACATATACCCAGTTCACAGGTCAGGAGATGGTTATGAGGTGACTTCTTCCCAAACTGATGTACGGCATCAAAGCAATCCTAATCAGAATCATAGCAGGCTTTTGGCAGAAACTGAAAAATTCTAAAATTCATATGGAAATTTTAAAAAAACTTAAAAATAACCAAAACAACTTTCAAAAAGAACAAAAGTGGAGGTCTAGCACTACCTGATTTCAGAACCTGTTAGAAAGCTGCAGCTAGCAAGATGGTGTAGTCCTGGCATCGAAAGAGACAGACAGATCAAGGGAACAGAAAGAGACCCACACATATGTGGACAATACATTTTCAACAGAGATGCAAAGTCAATTCAGTGAAGAAGGGCTAGTCTTTTCAAGAAAGAGCGCTGAAACAATAGGACATGTATATGTAAAAAAAAAAAAAAAAAAAAGAATGTAGTTCAAGCTAGACCTCATACCATATGCAAAACATTAGCTCAAAATGGATCATAGACTTACCATGTAAAACCTAAAACTCTAAAATTTCTAGAAATCTTTGTACCTGTTAAGCAAAAATTTCTTAGATATGACATCAAAAGCATGATGCATAAAGGGAAAAATGATAAATTGGACTTGATCAAAATTAAAGTTTTCTACTCTTCAAAAAGCTGTTAAGAGAATGAAAAGACAAGTCATACATTTGGAAAATATGTGCAAATCACACATCTGAGAGAGGACTAGAATACATGAAGAACTCTCAAAATTCAATAACAACAAAAAAAGAATTCAATATAAAAATAATCAGCAAAATATTTGAACACTTTCCCAAGGAAGATATACATATGGCAATAACAGTCAATAGGGAAATACAAATTAAAGCCACATTAGGATCTCTCTACACACCTACTAGAATAAATAGTTCAAATTTAAAAGACTGACCATACCACGTGTTGGTAAGGATGTGGAAGAATGGGAACTTGCATACACTGTTGCTAGGAACGTAACATAGTTCAATCACTTTGGAAAACAGTTTGACAGTCTCTTCAGAAACTTAAACATGTTAACTAAAATTTAAATTATAAAAAAAGAAAAAGAAAGTTAAACATACACCTAGCATATGATGAGCCAGCCTGTTCCCAGATATGTGCCCAGAAGAAATGAAAACATAGGCCCACATGAAGACATGTAGACAAATCTTTTAGCAGCTCTATTTGTAATAGCCCAAAACTGGAAACAACCCAAATATCCATCCACAAAGGAACGGACAAACAAGTGCTGTATGAAAAGGACAAAGTGCTAAGGAGATACTTGTACACCCATCTCCACAGCAGTATCTCTCACAATAGCCAGAAGGTGGAAGCAATCCAAGTGTCCACTGATGGATGAATGGATATGTTTACGTGGTCTATAGGTGTGATGGAATATTATTCAGCCTTTAAAAGGAAGGAAATTCTGACATTTGCTACAACATGGATGAATCTTGAGGACATTGTGCTCAGTGAAGTAAGCCAGACATCAGAAGACAAATACAGTATAATTCCTCTTCTTAAGACACATCTAAAGTTGTCACATTCATAGAGACAGATAGTAGAAGGGTGGCTGCTGGGGGTTGGGGAGTGGGGGATAAGGAGTTATTGTTTAGCGGGTACAAAATTTTAGGTTTGCAAGATGCAAAGAGTTCTGTGGATGGATGGTGGTGACAGCACACATTATTGTGAATGTACTTAACGCGACTGAACTGTGTGCACTTAAAAATAGTTAAGATGGTTGAGTTTATGGCATGTGTATTTTATCACAATTAAAAATTTTTTAACTTTCTTTTTAATGCCAGGGAAAGAGATTCCTTGAAAGTATCCTAGACACCTTCCTGGAGGAGGTGTCAATTGAGTGAGATCCAAGAAGGAGAGCAGGATTTACCTAGAGAACAGGAATTGGGCATCACAGGCAGGGGACAGCTTGAGCAAAGGCAGGAAGGCTGGAATGGGTTGCAGGGTGTGAGGTCAGAGAGCTGGCAGCGGGGCACCTAGGGCTGGGGGGAACAAGGCTGAGAAGTAGACTGGACCCAAACCCACAAGGGCCTCTCAGCCTCTGTTAAAGAAGAGACATTTGTAAACATCAGCCCTGAGAGAGCCAGACTCACAGCACCATGGCTCCATCAAGACAGCCATTCGGGAAGGGAAAGACTTGGGATCAGCTCTGGACAGTTGTGGAAAAATAAACACGTCCCTGGACATTCAGGAAACGCTCAGCAAGGCTGTGTCTAGGCGGGGCTGTTTGCTTATTTGTGACTTTCCTGCTTTCCATCACCCTGTCAGCAGCCACCCTGCCCCTATTCTGACCCTGACACCTGGCCCGGCCTGGCCTCAGTCATTGGCTTCAGAAAAAAAACGGGTCCCCGGGAAGAGAAGGCAGGCAGGCGGGGCGGCACACGGGATTGGTGGGTGAGTGTGTCAGAATGCATTTGCACACAAGCAGGTCTGGCAGTATTGTGACAAAAGATGTGTGTATGAGTGTGTTTGCCCACGTGCATGAGTGGGTCTGTGTGTACATGTGAAGGCTGATACCTGTCAGTGTGTGTGTGTGTGTGTGTGTGTGTGTGTGTGCGCACGCATGCATGTGTGTCACCCCAGACGGAATAGGTGGAGGCCTGGGTGAGGCAAGGTAGACTCTAGCCCCAGATGGACTGGGTTTGAATCCAAATTCAGGCAAGTTACTTAACCTCTCTGTGCCTCAGTCTTTATACCTGCTAAATGGGAAAAATAACAGTACCTATATTCACAGGGTTGTGGAAAGGACTGAACTGAATCCATGAATAAAAAGCACTTGATGAAAAGGGGCCAGCACATAGTAAGTGCCCAGCAGTTATTATTCATAAGTGTGCCCATGTGCATGTGTGTGCACACGAGTGTGTGTCTGCATGGGTCCTGAGGGTGGAAATGTGAGCAGCTTTGCAGTGAAAGAGCATGAATGCTCTGGGGGGCTCATGTGCCGGGATTCGGGGAAGGGAGCCGTAACCAGCCAGGTGCCAGCCCCCACGGTGCTTTCCCTGGCATCCAGCCCTTGACAACCCAGGCCCAGCCTCCCTGTGGAGGCAAGGAAGGCCTTTGGGCGGCTTCCTTCTCCACAGCCCTGAACCCTAGGGAGCAGGCCTTACACAACGCTGGCTTCTTCCTGCCTTGGGCTATTCATGCCCCTTGTTGTCTTTCCATTTCCTCAGGCTGGAGGATCCTGGGTATTTTTTTCTACCAAAGGCCACTGACCCCAAAAAGAAATCAAGCAAGGGTCATGTACAAAAATCAACTTAATCTGGGAACTGTTTTTCTTGAAAAATAACAAAGGAACTCAACTCCTCTGCTTTTTAAATCAAGAACAGTAAGTGGCGCCAATTCTAAAAAAAAGTCCTCAATTTCATATTATGTGAAATTGCTTTATAAAGGATAAAGCACTTTACAGATGTGAGGAAGTCTTCTCTTTGAGAGGCACAGTGCAGTCCACTAGGACAGGCCTAGGAAGAGAGGAAAAGAAGACCAAGGAGAAATCTGTGGTTTGGAACTGAGAGGTTCATCCGGGTGTGAACCTCAGGTCCATCCTTCAGTGTTCATGCAGGTTAACCACCGCTTCTGTTCTTGAAGTGCTCTAACTCTCAAGCCTTCAGAGGTTAAATTCTAGGTGCAAATAGGGGGCTTCGGAATCAAGCTGGCCTGGATTCAAGTTCCAGTTCTGCTGTCACCAGCAGGACCGCAATATTAAACACCACATCCCTGGAATTGTGCCACGTGGGGGCCCATTTTCCAGGTACATGAATTGGGCTGAAGTGAGATGAAGGGTGACCCCGAAAGGATATGTCTATGTCCTATCCCAGGACCTGTGAGTGTTACCTTATATGGTAAAAGATGTGAATAAGCAAAGGATCTTGGGAGGAGGAGCTTATCCTGTATTATCTAGATGGACCCTAAATCCTAAATCTAGAGAGGCAGAGGGAGATTTGAGACAGATAAGAGAGAAGACACAGACACACAGAGGAGAAAGTGATGTGAAGACAGAGACCAAGATGGGTGGACTTTTTTTGAGGATTAAAAAATGAAATGAACATACAGTTAGTTGTAGAACTCAGGGATCCTGCTTTAAGATTTGGGTTGGCAATATTAACCCCTCAGGTGTGTCCCAGAGCACTTATTGCTGGGGATACATGGTGAACAAGATAAGGGATCTGTACTGCAATGAGAATTTTGAGTTTTATGTCTGCTTTGGAGGCCTCACAGCCTGATTCTCTGCCTTCCTCACCTCCTGACTCCCAGAAACAGTCTAGAGCTCTGCAGTTTCCTTATCACTAATTGTCTCCTATTAGCTATTCTCCCCCTTCTTCCTTTTAGTAGCAGCACCTGCTGAGTGTCAGCTGAACACGTGCTTTCCAGGTAGAGACTTCATTTCCCAGACTCCCTTGCAGCTGGCGTGGTCCCCTAAGTTCCAACCAATGTGGTGTGAGAGGAAGTGATGTGTGTCCGGAGAAGGAAATTGCCTGCCTTCCCATTCCTCCCCCACCTCCCACACTTCCTGAAATCCACAAGTGGGATTGGTAGAGTCCTTTTCAGCCAGGCAGGAAGGGCAAGAGTCTAGAGGTATGCTGTTCAACACTGCAGCCATTAGCCACATATGCCTACCTAAATTCATTAAAATTAAATAAAATTTAAAACCCAGGTCCTCAGTCACTCTAGCCACCTTTCCAGTGCTCAGCAGACACATGAGGCTAGTGGCTACTCTACTTGCACACATTGAGAATACCTTCATCATCACCAAAAGCTCTACTGGACAGCACTGTCCTGGAGGATGTGGAGCAACAAGACAGAAGGAGCCTGGGTCCTTGGACCACTTTAAGGAGCAGAGTCACCCTACAGCCTCCCCTCCCCTGACTGCCCATAACGTTATATTTTTACAAGAGAGAAAAAAACTTGTCTTTATGCATCTGTCAATTCAGCCAGATTTGTATCCTAATAAATACTTTAAAAAATCATTTAAGTTACCAGAGGCAATTTCTGTTGCCTGCAACTACTACATGTAAAACAAAAAAGGAAAAAGGGGGGTTGCTGATGTGGCCTGAAGGAGCAGTGAGGACTTTCTTGGGGAAATGCTGTTTATGCCAAGACTTTTGCCATTTGCCCTGTCCACAGCAATGAAACTGGGTTTAGCTCTTTGGGTCCTATAGTGCCCAGGCCAAAGTGAGACACACAATGTGAGAGAGGATGTCCCTCCCCGCAGAGGGACCTAGATTTAAAAGAAGATCCCAGTTCTGAGGCAGAAAATGTAAAAGATGAGCCATGCTATACCAGTCAGTTAACAAGGACTCTCCAAAGACCTCTAGGGTACTGTCAAAACGACTCAGGAGACAACTGAAGTCCTTCCATTGGACAGAGATGGGACAAGTTGGGCATTGATAATAAAACTAACTGCAGTGGATTGAAACGCATCAATATGTTTAAATCTATACATTCATAATGATACTAAAAGCAAACAAACGCAAGAAGATGATAGGGAATTAACTTGTTCTTTCGAAGACTAGTAAGTAATAGAACAAATCCAGCCTTAGCCTGCCTTTCCTATATCAATTGTACTCGGTAACCAAGTAGTAGATGGAAGAGAAATTTCTCTCTGCTAGCAAATAAAGAAGGAACGATAGTTTTTGCAGTCTCTTATGACATCTTTATGGATCTAGGTATTGAGTATCAGTGGTCCCTAATACCACAAAAAGAGAGACAACCAGACGTTATGTGTCTCCTGATGGAATAATACACTACCACAGAGTAGCCTTACCAAAAACAGAAAAAACACCCACAAAACAACAAAAAATCTAAATCTAATCAAACCTTTAGATCCAACTTCCAATTTTGGGAAATTCAGAGTCCAGAGGAGCCTTACTAAACATATAATTAGAAAATTCAGGCTATGGGGCATCCGGGTGGCTCAGTCAGTTAAGCATCCAACTCTTGATTTCAGCTCAGGTTATGATCCCATTGTTCATGAGTTCGAGCCCTGTGTTGGGCTCTGCGCTGACAATGTGGAGCTTGCTTGGAATTCTCTCTCTCCCTCTCTCTCTTCCCCTCCCTCCCTCCCTCTCTCTCAAAATAAATTAATTTTAAAAAACATTTCTTAAAAAAAGAAAGAAAATTTCTTAAAAAAAGAAAATTCAGGCTATGGGAAACTCCTCTGAACAACATTCTAGTTTCTTCAACACATCAACTTTAGGGGGAAAAAAATAGAGGAGGCACTTATGGATTGAAAAAGACTTTTGAGATACATCAACTAATCACAATGCACAGACCTCATTTAGGTCCTGACTCTGACAAACTAAATTTTTTTTTTAAATGTGGCATTAGTGAGACACTTGGAAATTGAATATGAAGAGCTATTCAATGATCTTAAGGAATTACTGTTAATTCTTCTAGGTGTAATAATGGTGTTATCAGTTGAAGTGATGTGATATGAAGGATTTCCTTCAATATAATCTGAAAAGGACAGAAGTAAATGGGGATGTGGATGGGGGAAAATGGCCATGAGTTGATAACTGTGGAAGTTGGGTGATGGGTACAAGGGGTTCATTATATTCTTCTCTTTCTACTTGGATATGAAAATTTCTGTTTGACATTTTCTCAAAGAACCCTTTGGTATCTTTATCTGTTTGAAATTTTCTAAATATATATATATTCTTAAATAATTCTCCACACACTAAATCTCAAGGCATAAATTAAGATGACTGGACCAAGGTAGAATTTGGTTTCTGCTGCCTTCCCCACTCCACCCACAGCCACCTCCCTCTCTATCAGCCAACCTACTGGTCCCAAGACTGTCTCATGGTGATTTTATCTCAGGGGCCTCAATAACCTTCCCTCCTACCAGGTCTCTTTTATTACGGTTCTAGTAACAGCTTTACTGAAATATAGTTCACATATTGCACAATTCACCCACTTAAAATGTACAATTCAGTGGTTTTTGCTATAGCCACAGAAATGTGCGACCATCACCACAGTCAATTTCACAACATTGCCACTGAGTCTTTATCATATATACATTCCAAAAGTTCTTAATACCTGCACATCTTACACAAAAAGAGTTGGAGTCTTGGTCCTTTCTCTCCCAGAAGTCTGCTGCATTTATGCCAGTCTTCCTGCACTGATACAAGTCCCACGTATCATTTATGTTACATACACACACACGCACACACACACAGTGTCACCTGCCTGGCCACCACATCACAGAATGATGGTCTTCCAAGGCCAGGCTCAGCTCCAACAGAGGCCAGGAGGCATGAAGCGGTGAGCACAGGGGTTGACAGGAACCCTTAGGTCATTCAGAGGTGAAAGAAGCAGATGGAGAAATCCTGGCTGGGTGGAGGAGACTCTGGTGGGGCCCTAGCCATTAGCAGCTGCAGGTGCCCCTTCCCAGAAGGGCGGGAGCTGCTCTCCTCTGCCCTCCTCCCAGATAGGAAAGCTCTGTGTCCTCACTGCCCCTTTCCTGCCCTCCCACCCCACTCCTGAGGCCCACGAATCACGCAGGCCACTAAGCCTGAGCAGCCACACCTTTCAAAGCAGTGGTTACCTTTATGGGAGGACAAGAGACATTTCCAATGTGGGCAAGAGCCCCTTCTCCTCCCCGTCCTTTCTTCCTAAGGAATCAATCTTCTTAAATTTTATCCTCCCAGAGACCATCTGGATGAAAACCATTCAGGAAACTCGGCTGGGTACTAAGCTTAGAGCTCTCATCCATCTTGCCCTGTCAGAGCCCAGTATTTTGGCCTTAAAGAATCCTTACAGCTGGGGCCACCATGGGCCTCCTGCGCTCAGGGAGCCTCACCTTCCAGACATCTCAGGTCTGCAAACTGCCTTGCAGTCTTCTCCAGCCCTTGCCCTATTGCTAGACCCTTGGTCCTGCTCTGCTGTGTCACCCAATTATAATATTCAGAGAAATAGTGTGATAGAGAAGAATTCACATAGACCCAGGACTGGAACTTTTCTCTGCTGTGTGACCTCTGAGCCTCAGTGTCCTCCTCATCAGTAAAATTATGGTAAAGATCAAATAGATAATGTACTTGAGAATTACTCTTCTCTTCATTTATTCTGCTCGAGCCTGCTTGCCATCCCTTGAATTGTGCCAACCATCGTCCCAACTCAGGGCCTTTGCATTTGTTCCCTATACTTGAAAGCTCTTTCTCTGGATAGCCATACGCATGGCCCACTGCCTGTAGGTCTTTGCTCAAAATGTTATCTTGTCAGGGAGGCCTTCCTTGACTGGACTATCTAAAATAGACACTGCTCCCACCCCACCACCTCCACCCCTCTCTGTCCTTTACCCCACTTTAATTTTCTTCAAAGCCCTTAATACTACCTAAGTCATTAGAGAATAAGGTGTTTATTGACTGCCTGTCTTCCTCACTGGAATGGAAGTTCAGTGAAGACAGAAACCATGCATATTTTGTTCTCTGTTTTATCCCCAGTGCTGGGACAATGCCAGGCACACAGAAAGCACTCAACAAATACTTAACCAATGGAAGAATAAATGGTGGATTGCATGAACATATTACACAGTACGGTGACCATCACAGGTGCTCAGTAAATAAGAATTATTATTGCTACTAATTTGGAGATGCTAAGAATGTCCCAAGCAGGGGATGGATTTCTCAAAATGGGTAGGGACTAAAGAGAAGAACTCAGAAAATTCCCTGGCCTGAGAGGGACCTCAAGCTCCACCCACAGCAAGCCCTTCCCCCTGTGCTCTGGGAGCTTGGTCCTGGGTAGGTAGGGGACTGCAATGACCTGAGGCTGGACACCTCCCACCCACACCTGGATGGGTGCTCAGCTAGCCCCAGCAATAGGGTTAATAAGAGGCTCTTTGTCCCCACAGGGAAGCCAAGCATCAGAAGGGACTGGTCACTAGGACCAAATTTGTGATTGACCCCCCCCCCCCAGGCCAGGTAGGGCATTAGGCCAGGCCCAGCCACAGGAACCAGAGAACAGGATCATGAGTCTATCACCCTGAGATGTACCTCCAGAAATCCGGGGCTTCCCAATTCAGAAGAAGCTGGACCCCAGAGTTACAGAGGAAAGAGCAAATCTGCACAGAAAGCCCAGCTCCATCACTTTGTGTGATCTCAGGCAAATCACTTAATCTCTCTGAGCCTCAGTTTCCCCATATGTCAGGTAGAAATAATAATATCCACCTCAAGATGTTGACAGGATGATTATTAAGAATAATAATAGTCAGCATTTACTAGCACTTTGCTATATGCTGGGGGTGTTACGTTATCTCCTTTGATCCTTAAAACATCCCTAATGTTAGGAATTTCTATCCCTACTTTACAGAGGAAGAAACTGAGGTTCAGAGAGCTTAGTGACCAGCCCAAAACCACACAGCTAGGAAGAATCAGAGCAAAACTGGACACAAGTCTGCTGATAGTAAAGCCCTGTATTAACTACCATCTACAGGATGCACTTAAGCCCCCAGTACCTGGCCAGGCACTAATAGATTCCCAGTCAAGGTGAATTTTCTTTCCTGAGCTTCAGGTCTGGGGGGCAGGTGAGCCCCGCTACAGGGGCTGAAGGTACAGGGAGCCAGGTGGCCCTTATCCACTGAGTTGAGGCTGCAGCAACAGCCCCCACCCCACCCCCGGCCACGCACTAGCAGCCTGGGCTGGCTTCAAGCTTCCAGAGGGTTGCAGGAAGCTCCTTCCCCAACACCTCCCCAGCTGGGATCAGGCTGGGCTCACCCCCGCAGAGGAAGTTCAGCTAGGTCAGACCTGCCCCTTTCCCACAGCCCCAGAGTGACCCTCCACAGCTTTTCCACTCACCTCTGGGCTGAGAATCTCCCAAGGCCCCCCGCCCAGGGCCTGCAGGGTTATGCTGCCGTTGGTGTTGCGCCTTCTATTAGGGGACAGCCTAATTCACGCATGACCCACACCAATAAATCAGGGAGGGGTGGGGGGGTGGGGACATTCATAAATCCATATCAAACAGTCCCCAAATTATGACAGATGACATGGCAGTCATAAAATTGCACAAGCAAAACTCACCAAGTCATTAATTTCATGGCCGTAGAAAATAAACAGACACATTTTTTCGCGGCCCTAATAAATTTTTAAAAACTCAAAGAATGGTCCATCTGCTTCGAATAATTTTTAATTTCCTATTCTGTCTCATTCCCATTAGCTATTCCACTGAGATATTTGCTAAATTCTTTCATTTACCTCCTCCCATCTGTATTCAATTACCCTATTCCCAAATAGAGTGAGTTTTTGTTTCTCCTAAGCGCGGGACAAAATACCCCCGCCTGTACCTTAAAGCAAATGTTATGTGTGTTTTATTATCTGTTAGACTGTATGAGTCATTCTAACTCCATTGCCTGTGTGGAAAGGTTTGGAGAGCAATCTGATTTTGATGTTTTTTGGCTTGGGTGGAAAACACCTGCCCGATTCTCAAAGCTAATCTATTAACGTGGTAAATGCTGTAGCAGATGTTCCTGAGTGAGCAAGGGGCCGCACTGGGCTGTGACCAGACCCAGAGTGTCGGGCACACAGTGGAAATGCTCAGAGATCAGAGGCCAGAAATATCACTGGGGGCCAGAGCTGTCATGAAGTCACATTTTCTGGCTGCCCCCAGGCTCTGGCTGTCAGGAGACTCCTCACTGCCTCCCTGGACTCTTAGCAGCCACTCAAGACAGAAGGACATCTCAAGGTCACCTGGTCTACCCCTCCACACCCCTGTTTTTTACATAAGGGACACTGTGGCCCAGAGAAGAAATAAGCCTTGCCCAAAGCCACACAGCATCCTGAAAAAGGACAACATCCTTTTAGGCTGCAGACCCCAATGTTCGGAAGACCTTACAAGTGAGGTGAGACTCCTTTTGTGGAGCTGAGATACAGAGGGGAGAGCATTCTGTGAGCACACCTTTCCCTAACCCCCCCCCCCCACACACACCAAGTGCCTTCTACCTGGGAAAACAAGATCACTGAGGGGCTTTTCAGTTTAAAACTCTTCTATATCTTTCCTCATCCTGGAGGAGTTGGGCCAGGCCTGCAGGAAGTGGGGTGAGGGGTTAAAGCCTTTGCTCCATGGTGGGTTAGTTTCAACACTGTGTACATACCACTGGGAACTGCAAAGCCCTGGAACATGGACTTCCAGGCCAAGCAGCAGATCTGGGGAGGAATCAGGGTCTCCAAAGACACACATTGTAGGAACTATGTTGTTGCTCTCTGGGTGCCCACATCCCCTCATCTCTCATTAAATCCATGCATGCTAGTAGCTTCTTACTATGGGCACCTGAAATACTGCCCAAGAGCTTTCTCTGGCCTGGGATTATGTTCAGTAGAACCTCAGGACAGGCCAGAGGTGCCAGGGACTTGATGGCCCCAAGAGCAAGCCTAAAACAATGATGAATGGGAGTTGGTGTGCAAATATCCCAGCTCCTTCCCCTCTTGGATGGGAGGAAAACAATTCTGAGACATGTTCTAAAGCCATGGTTCTCAACCAGACATGATCTTGGCCCAGGAGACATTTGGCAATGTCTGCAGATATCTTGGTTGAATGGTTGCTATCTGCATCTAGTTGGTAGAGGCCAAGAGGCCACCAAACATCCTATAATGCACAGGACAGCACCTCCCCCACTCCCCAACCAATAGTAATCCAGTCTAAAATGTCATTAGTGTGGAGGCTGGGAAACCCTATTCTCTATCCTCTCCCAGAGGTTCCCAAAGAGATTGAGCCTCAGATGCCCAAATCAATAACCTGCTCATTTAGGCACATTCTCCTGACTTCTTTCCCCTCCCTGGCTCATTTCCCCACTCTCCTTTCAGCACCTCCTAGGACCAACTCTCACATAACTACTTTTACTGAAATATTCATGTCAAGGTCTGCTTCTTAGGGGACCCAACCTAAGATTATCCATTACTACAGTCATAACAACAACCTTGGAAGATTCTCAAAGGTTTGGGTTCCTGTTTCAGTCACCTACACTCTTACCATACACATGAAGTCCAGTGACACCCAAACTGATGTGGGTGATTAAGGACACACATATGTGAGGGCACACCAGCCAGCCTGGCTAGGAGGTTCTTTGGTCCTACTCTAGTGGACCAGCTGATTGGAACTGTGCTCACCCTGAAAAGTGACAGAAGACTTGAGTGCTGATTCAATGCAGTCCCTACCAGAATCTCAGCTGATTTCTTTATAGAAATGGATGAGCCAATTCTAAAATTCATATGGAATTACAAGTGGCCAGGAATAGCCAAAAAAAATATTGAAAAAAAAGAACAGAGTAGGAGGACTCATACTTCCTGATTTCAAAACTTGCCACAAAGCAACAGTAATCAAGATAGTACAGTACTGAGACAAAGATAGATATATAGATCAATAAACTAGAATTGAGAGTACATAAATACCCATATATCTGTGGCCAACTGACTTTCAATAAGAGTGTCAAGATCATTCAGTGAATAGTCTTTTCAACAAGTGATACCAGGACAACTGGATATCCACATGCAAAAGAATGAAACTGAGGGGCGTCTTGGTGGCTCAGTCAGTTAAGCATCCAACTCTTGATTTTGGCTCAGGTCATGATCTCAACAGTTCATGAGTTTAAGCCCTATATCGGGCTCCATGCTGGCAGTATAGAGCCTGCTTGGTATTCATTCTCTCTCTCTCTCTCTCTCTCTCTCTCTCTCTCTCTCTCTCTCTCTTCCTCTCTCTCCCTCTCTCTCCCTCTCTTTCTCTGCCCCTTCCCTGCTCGTATTCTCACTCTCTGTCTCTGTCTCTCTCTCAAAATAAATAAATAAATAAATAAATAAATAAATAAATAAACAAACAAATCACTTTAAAAAAAGAATTAAATTGAATCCTTACCTCACACCATATACAAATATTAACTCAAGATGGATCAAAGATTTAAATTTAAGAGCTAAAACTATAAAACCCCTAGAAGAAAATATAGGGGTAAATCTTCATTATCTTGCGTTTGGGAAAGTATTTTTAGATATTACCCCAAAAGCATGAATAGTAAAAGAAAAAGTAGTTAAACTAGACTTCATCAAAACTGCAATATTTGTGCTTCTAAGAACACCATCAATAAAGTGAAAAGACAACACAGAATGGGAGAAAATGTTTGCAAATTATGTATCTGAAAAGGGACTTATATTATTAGGTATCTATGAATTTGGAACTACTATTTTCTCCTGATGAATTTAAACCTTACATATTGACCTTTAATACCACTATATCTTCCATAGCCTTTTTTCCTTAAATCTATTTTGTCTGATAGTAATACAATTATGCTAATTTCCTTTTGGTTAGTATTTTTCTGGTTTTCTTTTCCTGTTTTACTTACAATTTTTTTAAAAATCTGTCCTCATGTTTTAGTTGTGTCTCATAGAAGCAGAATTTGGCTATTCTTTTCTTTTTAAATTTTTTTTTAGCATTTATTTATTTTTGAAAGATAGAGACAGAGTATGAGCAGGGGAGGGGCAGAGAGAGAGGGAGACACAGAATTCAAAGCAGGCTACAGGCTCCGAGCTGTCAGTACAGAGCCCAACGCAGGGCCAAACTCACAAACCGTGAGATCATGACCTGAGCTGAAGTCAGATGCTTAACCCACTGAGCCACCCAGGCGCCCCTTGGCTATTCTTTTTAAAACCCAGTCTGAGGGACACCTGGGTGGCTCAGTTGGGCAAGCATCTGACTCTTGATTTTGGCTCAGGTCATGATCTCACAGTAGTGAGACCGAGTCCTGCATCAGGCTCCATGCTGAACATGGAGCTTGCTTAAGATTCTCTCTCTCCCTCTCCTTCTGCCACTTGTGCACACACTCTGTCTCTCTCTCAAAAAAATAAAATAAAATAACAGGGGGCACCTGGGTGTCTCAGTCAGTTGAGCATCCGACTTTAGCTCAGGTCATGATCTCACAGTTCATGAGTTCAAGCCCCACATTGGGTGCTGTGCTGACAGTTCAGAGTCTGGAGCCTGCTTAGGATTCTGTGTCTCCCTCTCTCTCTCTCTGCCCCTCCTCTGCTCACACTCTGTCTCTCTCTCAAAAATAAATAAAAATATTTAATAAAAAATTTTTTAATAAAGTAAAATTATCTTTAAAAATAAAAAATAAGAAAAATAAGAAAAATAAAAATAAAATCCAATCTGATAGTCCATGCATATTAACTGAAGAGTTCAGTCTATTTATATATATAAAGATTTATGTAATATTACAATTATATTTATTTATAAAGATTTATATATATTTATAAAGATTACAAATATATTTGGCTTTATTTCTATGATCTGTGTGTGTGTGTGTGTGTGTGTGTGTGTGTGTGTGTGTGTTCTAATTTGTCCTGCTTCCTAAGGATTTCTTTTCTTCTTTGTTGCAATGCTTTGAATTGACTGAGGTTTTTTTTACTCATCCCAGTTTTTCTCCACCTAGTAGTGTGGATGATAGGCATTCTACTTCTTCTTTCTTTTTTTTTCAAGATTTTAGTTTTAAGTAATCTCTCCACCCAATGTGGGACTTGAACTTACAACCCCAAGATCAAGAGTCACATTCTCCACTGACTGAGCCAGCCAGCTGCTGGCTTATTTCTTTACTGGTGATTTGGCATTTTGAAATGATTACCTAACTTAACATAATCTAAAGTGAATCAATATTTACCCTTCTCCCAAACAACGAAAAATACTTTAAAAGTTTTAATTCCATTTATTGAGTCCTGGGCTTTAACTCCTTCTCTTGTTTAACCCCATAGAATAGACATTGTTTTGGACAATCAGTGTGTTTGTTTAAATTTACCCATATTTTTATTATTTTCTTAATTCATTGTTTCTTCTTGTATCTCAGACCTTCTTCCTGAGATCATTTTTCTTCTCAAGTTCCTCCTTCAGAAATCCCTCTAATGGAGGGGAGGGATCTGTTATTTACAAATTCTCTCAGTTTTAGTATAAATGAAAATGTCTTCCACCCTTATTCCTATTTTTTGCATTCTTATTGAGATGATTCACATACTATAAAATTGGCCCTTTGAAAGTATACAATTCAACAGTTTTACTATACTTATACAGTCTTACAAACATCATACAATCTAATTCCTGAACATTTCATCACCCAAAACAGTATTTTTTCAATTCTCTTTAGTGTATGAGTATATACTTAGGATATACACTTATTCTTAAAAGATATGATACCTTTTTTAAAAAAATGTTTATTTATTTATATGGGGTGCCTGGGTGGCTCAGCTGGGTGTCAGACTTCGGCTCAGGTCATGATCTCACAGTTTGTGAGTTTGAGCCCTGCATCAGGCTCTGTGCTGACAGCTCAGAGCCTGGAGCCTGCTTCAGATTCTGTGTCTCCCTCTCTCTCTCTGCCCCTCTCTCACTCACACTCTGTCTCTCTCTCTCTGTCTCTCTCTCTCTCTCAAAATAAATAAATAAACATTTTTAAATGTTTAATAAATACAAATGTTAATTTATTTTTGAGAGAGAGAAAGAAAATGCAAGCGGGGGAAGGGGCAGAGAGAGAGAATGCCAAGCAGGCTCCATGCTGTCAGTGCAGAGCCCAATACTGGGCTGATGAAACTTGAGATCATGACCTGAGCTGAAATCAAGAGTTGGAGCAACTGAGACACTCAGGCATTCAAGATAAGTTATCTCTTAAAAAAATTATTTCAGGAGATGTCTGGGTGGCTCAGTCAGTTGAGCATCTGACTCTTGATTTCAGCTCAGGTCATGATCCCAGGGTCATGGGATCAAGCCCTGTGTTGGGCTCATGCTGTGCATGGAGCCTGCTTAGGATTCTCTCTCCCTCTCCCACTCCCCCACTCATGTTCTCTCTCTCTCTCTCTCTCTCTCTCTCTCTCTCTCTCTCAAATAAAATTAAAAATAAAATTATTTCAGTCTTATTGAGGATGAGTCTTGGGATGGTATGACTTTTTTATTTTTATATATATATATTTTTTATTTGTGAGAGAAAGAGGGTGCAAGTGAGTGAAGGGCAAAGAAAAGAAGAGAGGGGGAATCCCATGAGGGGCAGAAAGAGAGGGTGAGAGAGAGAAGTGGGGTTCACCCCAAGTGTGGCTCCAGCTCACCCAAAGCAGGGCTTGTGCTCACCCAAGGCAGGGCTCAAACTCACCCACGTGGGGCTCAAACTCACGAACCATGAGATCATGACCTGAGCTGAAGTTGGATGATTAACTAACTGAGCCACCCAGGTGCCCCAGTATGACTTCTTTAAACCTCTTTAAAGCTACTAGTCTTCTTTCACTGTTACTATTGATACTATTGTAAACTCATCAGCCATTACAGTCTAATTTCTTCTAATTATAGAAGTTGTGAACAATAAAAACTTTTCTGTT
This sequence comes from Felis catus, assembly GCF_018350175.1. Lineage (NCBI taxonomy): Eukaryota > Metazoa > Chordata > Mammalia > Carnivora > Felidae > Felis > Felis catus. The sequence continues at coordinate 35,620,353 of NC_058378.1, read as the reverse complement.
ATTTTAAAGATCTTCTCCTTGGCATTCCTCAGTTTGACTATCATGTATCTATGTATGGACTTATTTTTATTTACCATGTTTTGGATTCACTGGAATTCTTGAATTTGAAAGTTCCTGTTTTTTAATATCATGGAAAATTCTCAGCTACTATCTCTTTGAACAGTGCCTCTCTCCCATTATTCCTATAATTGCTTTCCAAAAGTCTGATTAGACATATATTAGAGCTTCTTATTTTGTCTTCCATGTCTCTTCTCCAAATTTTTCATTTTTCTTTCTGTGCTGAATTATGTGTAGTGCTTTCAGACCTGTCTTCCAGTGTACTAATCCTCTCTCCAGCTGTGTCTATTCCATTTATCTGATCCACTGAGTTTCTCATTTCAAATGTGATACACTTACATTTCTAGAACCTCTGTTTTGCAAACATTTCTGGTCATTTTCATAATCCCTTGCTTCTTTTTTGTGCCACAGAAGCTCAGGGTGTGGAGTTGTCAGCTGCCCAGCAAGGTAGGTATCCCTGGGGACATAGAAATTTCAGCACTCACTCTCTTCCCTGGGCTCATGTTCCCAATTTGTTCCTGGCCTCTCAAAATTCCCTTATTTTATATATTTTTTTAATTTTTTAAATGTTTATTTCTTTTTTAAGAGATGGAGAGACAGAGTATGAGTGGGGAAGGGGCACAGAGAGAGAGGGAGATACAGAATCCAAAGGAGGCTCCAGGATCTGAGCTGTCAGCACAGAGCCTGATGTAGGGTTTGAACCCATCAGCCGTGAGAAAATGACTTGAGCTGAAGTCTGACACTTACCCAACTGAGCCACCCAGGAGCCCCAAAATTCCATTATTTTCTTAGAGGCCTTTTTGTTAACTGAAGAAAATTTAAAAACATATTTCTAGCATCATTAAAAATTTTTTAAGCTTATTTATTTATTTCTGAGAGAGACAGAGGGAGTGTGAGTGGGGGAGGGGCAGAGAAAGAGGGAAAATCAAGCAGGCTCTGCCCCATCCACACAGAGCCCAACTTAGGGCTCAATCTCATGAACCGTGAGATCATGACCTGAGCCAGAATCAGGAGTCAGACACCTAACCGACTGAGCCACCCAGAAGCCCCATCATTAGATATTTTGTAGCTGACATATTTGTATGCCTTTAATCATCATCATCTTATAGGTTTTTAAATACCTTTGTTCCTTTTCCAATACCCATGTTTTCAGAACATAGCTATTAAGCACCTATTATGTGCCTAGAACTGTGCTGGGGACTGGGAGAATGAGACAGAGATTGTCCCTGCCCTCAGAGTTTCTTATGGTCTGTTGAGAAGCCAAACACTTAACCAGACATCTGCACCCACCCCACCCCCCATTAATCAGTGTGCTCTGATGGGGGAGGCATTCGTAAACAAGACCATGATGAGATACATAAAGTGCAGAAATACTCTAATAATCAAGTTGATCTCTTTATGTAAATATTCAATACTTATTTAACGGGCTAGCTTAAATAAAAACTCAAGCTCTTTGGGGCTCCTGGATGGCTAAGTTGGTTAAGTGTTCTACTTTGGCTCAGGTCATGATCTCATGGCTCATGAGTTTGACACCCACAATGGGCTCTCTACTGTCAGCACAAAGCCCTCTTCCAGATCCTCTGTCTCCCTCTCTCTCTGTCCCTCCCCCACTTGGGTGCTCTCTCTCTCTCCCTCTCTCTCTGTCTCTCTCTGTCTCTCTCTCTCTCTTTCTTTCAAAAATAAATAAACTTTTTTTTTAAAAAAAAGCTCTTTTCCTGCATTAGAAGGCATAAAGGAAGCTATTATTATTCAAGCCCATATTGTTACTGGGACATGCATCTTTTGGGGAGAGGATCTAGCCCCACCCCAACCCCAATCTACTTAGAAAATCAATTACTCTAACCATATACCTCTTGGAGGGATGGTCTGGTAAATTTTTCCATCTCCTTGCATTTCTACTGATGTTTCAATTGCTTCCCTAGTCATCCCTTAATTCTGGTGTTCTGAGTCACTACTGCTGTATAACATATCACTCCAAAACAGTGGCTTAAAACAACTACATGCTATTGGTTGAATTATGTCCCCAACAAAGATATGTTGAAGTCCTAACCCTCAATATTTCAGCATGTGATCTTCTTTGAGAAATAGCATCATTGCACATGTAACTAGTTAAGATGACATCGTACTGAGATAAGGTGGGTCGCTAATCCAATATAACTGGTGTCCTTATAGAAAGTGGGAAATCTGGGCACAGAGACACAGGAGGAACCCAACACAAAGATGGAGGCAGAGATTGGAGTGATGTATCTATAAGCCAAGGAATGCCAAGCTTTGCTTACAATCACCAGAGCTAGGAGAGAGGCATGGAACAGATTCTCCCTCAGAGCACTGGGAACCAATGCTGCCAACACCTTGATTTGGGACTCTAGCCCCCAAAACTGTGAGAGAGTAAATTTCTGGCTTTGTACCTAGTTTGTGGTCATTTGTAACCTAGGCAGCCCTAGCAAATTCATACATGATCCTTTATTCTGAGCATGAATCTAAAGGCTGCCTGGACCCCAGGCCGCTCCCACTCTGGGTCTGTCCTGCATTGGTGGCTGGGGCTGTGATCGCTCATCTCAAAGGCTCCTCAGGCACATGTCTGACACCTGGGCTGGGAAGACTTGAACAGCTGGGGCTGGATGCATTGAGGCCCCCGGGCATTTCTCTCTCCCATTTCTCTCACCTGGCAGCCTCGGGGGGATGGACTTCTTACAGGGCAGCTGACAGTTCCCAGAGCAAGTTTCCAAGAGAGAATCTGGGAGAAGCTAGCAGGCCTTTTCTAACCAGCCTTGGAAGTCATAGAGCATCACTTCTGCTATGTTCTATTCATAGAGCCCCCCCCTATGTCCAAGCAAGGGGCATGAACTCTACATCCTGATGAGAGGAGCGTGTAAGTATTCACAGACATGTTTTCAAATCTGCACACCAGCTCAGTCAGGGGACATCTGACCTGAGGGATGGGGGAAGGCTCCCTAGAGACAGTAACGTCTGCCTGCCTGAATTCCTAGGCATGAGGAGTTAGCCAGGGAGCAAGGAGAGGAGCCACTTCCCTCCTCCCCCTGCACTGAGCCTCCCAGCTGATGCAGGAATCCTGTCCCCCTTCCATTCTCACTACAGCCCCCAAGCCCAATGAAACCCTAGGCTCACTCACTCAATTGAGCCAGGCCCTGCACATCCAGACTCTGCCCAGATAACCAAAGGTCAGTCCAGGCTCCTCTCTCCCACCAACCAAAGAGGTGGAGGGCAAACTTAGGTCCTTAAGTGCCTGACAGAGACCCTTCCTTTTCTGTTCATTTCTGTCCCTCCTTCCCCACTGCTCTGGGGCAGACAGCAGGCCCCTCAGAGAGACTCCCACACATACTATAAGCCCCAAGGTTTGGCATCTCAGTCTTAGGGTCTGGTGCAGCTACTCCCCCCATGTAACCCCTCCTGTGGCTCCCCAATTCTCTCCTTTGTACTGAGTCTTTACAAATCTGCTCCCTACCCCTCCCCCAGCCCATTCCGCTGATAAGAAGATGAAAGCATCTCTGGCTATGTTGTTAGTCTGCCAAGGCCACTTTTCTGTGAAGGGCAACATCCAGGTGTCTCATCACCTGGAAGCGCCTAATCTGGGACAGTGAGGGGACGGGGGGTGTACACACGCACACAGACAAACACACACACACACACGTGAGCGCACTCCCTTTTTCCCACCAGGCCTCAGATCTCCGGAGGAGGCTGAACAAAGGTTTGTCCAAGGTCACATCCTCCTCCTCTCCGATGCTGCCTCCACCCTCAGAGCAGCAACCAAGACCATCAGACCAGTGTGTGCAGGGCAGCCCATTTGTTGAGTATCTGCTACAGTTCAGCCCTGCGCCCTCTGTCCCTGCCAACCCCCTTACTAGTCTACTCAATCACACGATGAAGAAGCCGAAGCTGGGTCTGTGCCTGAGCTGAGATTCATTGTCATGTTTGTCTGAACATCGTTCTCTAAAACTAGATCCTTCACTTCTCGCTTCCTCCTACCCTCCTCCTCTTTACCTCTCCCTCTCTCTTCCTCTTCTTCCCTACCTCTGTCCATCTGTCTATCTGTCTCTAGGCTCCTTCTCTCTCTCCTTTGCTGTAATCCCCCACAAGGGTCTAGGGCTGTTTAGAAGCTAGAATTATCTCCAAGATGGATTTGACCTTCTATTCAGTCTTTCGTACCAGAATCTGGCCACACTTGTTAGGAAAACTGCAGGGAGGAATGAACAGTGGGCTATCTGCTGCCTCCTTCCCCCACCCGCCAAGGGACCTTTCTCAGGTCTTTAAGCTGAGACCCAAGGTGGGTTGGGTGGGGGAAGGAACGACTAAAGACCAGAATGGTAAGGGAGATAGATCATTCCCAGTGGTCAGGCTACAGTAGGACACATACAGCCGAGGAGACAGGAATTAAGTGTTTATCAATAATCAAAGTTCCTCCCAACCTGAAAGCTCCAGCCCAAAAGAGTGCTACCACTTGAAACCTATGTGACCTCTGTTATGTCACTTAACCTCTCTGAGCTAATAGTAACCCCTAATTTAAAGGACTGTTATAACAATTTAGTGTTGATTTCTTTAGAATGCTTTGGGCTACAAATAACAGAAAAGTCAACCAAGACTTCCTTGAGTGGGGCGCCTGGGTGGCTCAGTCAGTTGAGCGTCTGACTTCGACTCAGGTCCTGATCTCATGGCTCATAAGTTCGAGCCCCTCATTGGGCTCTGTGCTGACAGCTCAGAGCCTGGAGCCTGCTTCAGATTCTGTGTCTCCCTCTCTCTCTGCCCCTCCTCAACCCCCTCTCAAAAATAAATAAACATTAAACATTTTTTTTAAAAAAAGACTTCCTTGAGCAATAAAGATAGTTAATTCTTTCAAACACTGAGATCTGAGAGGTAGGTGTTTTCAGGTTTTGTGCAATGATTCAGAAATTCCATCAAAAACAAGTTTCTTTCTACATTTCTGTTCACTGTCCTTACCTTGTCGTTGGCATTTCATACTGCTCCTCATGGTTGAACGTTAGCTGCTGCCACTCCAGACATCATGCACCACATTTAAAAAGTGGGGCGGGAGGGAGGATATTAATAATACAACACCCCTTCAGACAATGGATCCTAGTGCAGATGATCAAGGATCCCACCTTAAAAGATTCTGCCCTACAGCATGATCTCCCAATGAGAAACTCATTCTCAAGATACTTTTGCATCTTAAAGGTTCAGAGAAAAATGGTGACACCCCAATGGTAGGGCTCCACGCACATGTGAGGCTAGGTAGGGCAGGAGAAGGCTTCTTGGCGTCTCAGGTCATATCATAGACCTTCAGAGCTGGAAGGGACCAGAGATAGTCTCCCCCAACCCCAACCATACAAATGGGGAAACTGAGGCCCAGGGCAGAGAAGTGATTTCCTCATGGTCACACAGCAGAGCCAGGATCAGGAATAAGGATTCCTGGCTCTGATCCCCTCTTAGCATTCTGGGGCAAGTCCTCAGAAAGGAGGGCTTAGACCAGGAAACGCAGGTGTCTTAGGTGGGCTCCCCAGAAGCAGAGCCTGAATCGGGGATCCCTCTTCAGATGGTTCACTGGGAGAGGCTCTGAGAAAGGGAGTGAGGGCACACATAACAGGGGAAGGTAAAAGCTAAGTCTAGCCGCAGCCTGTTCCCACTGAGGGTCCTGGAGCATGATCAGCATCACAGAGTTAGTCCTACCTTGAGGTCTGGGGGCGCCTGTTGTACCACCACATCCGCCAGCCACTGGCCGCAGCCCGCCCAGCTGGTGCGGCCTTCGGGGTGGGGCAGCTCTCCTCCCTCCGGTGAAGGGGCAGCTGTGAGCCACTAGCAGCAGCTCTCCGGCAGCTGGGGGAATGCACACACCAGCAGGTTAGAAGCTAAACAAGCAAGTGTCCTCCCAGAGCCCTAAGCCATTGCTGGCAATCCCAGCCACAGAGCACGGTGTACCAGAGAACAGGCCTGTCCCCTCTGCAACGTCAGTTTCCCTGTTCGTAAAATGGGCATGCAGGACCAAGGGACTGCCAGACTCCTTTCCAGCTCCCAGACCGGCCACTTGCCCGGGCAGTGGAAGGATCAGTGAGAGCAAAGCAGGGTCTCCACTCAATCAGTCTTGAACCCCACGAGGCTGGCAGAGGCAACAGTTTCTTGGCATGTGTACATCTCCAGCCTGCTGAGCAGGCCTGGGGAGTCAGTATTTCTTGAAATGTAAGTACCGAGACCACACTGGGTTGTCAGTAAATTCATTATCCCATTACGCAGACCTGAATTATTCAGCGCTCTTGAGGCCGCCTCAGGAACGTGCCCGAGCACAGTCGATGCCGGCATTAGTGGGATGGATGGAGTCAGGCCCGGGGCATGGTTGGTGCCAGGATGATGGATCTGGGCCCAGAGAAGCTGCCGGGCACAAGGGAGTGTCTGACTAGCAGGCCCTGGGCCCTGGGCGTTTCTGGGGCCTAGGAAGTGGATAATGCACACATCCACCACTCCCCTCCTCCCCCAGGAAATTGGCAGAGTGTGTTTTTGGAGCCCCATCTGCTCCACAGGGCCCAGGGACAGAAGATCCAGACTTCACCTCTTCCTGGCTGTGTGACCTCCAGGAGGCTGTTTGCCTCTCTGAGTCTCAGTTTCTTTATCTGTAAAATGCAGCTAAATGTTCCCAGTATCCATTCTCCCACTTAAGTTTAACTATAGAACTGATTTTTCTCTGAGCATATAATGCTCTAGAATAAAGGCTATTTCTAGACTGAAGTGTGGCCATATGACTAAGTGCTGATCAAAGGAATGCAAGTAGAAGGATCCAGTGAAACTTTCAGGAGGTGTCCTCAAAGGAAAGGGGAGAGTCCTGTTTTGTCTCTTTTGTTTTGCTGAAAACTAGGATGAAGGTGTGATGGCTGGAGCTCACGCAGCCATCTTGCTCAGGGAGGAGAAGCCACATGATGAGGATGGCAGCACAACATAGTACAAGCCTGAGTCCATGTTGGCCCTGGAGCCTCCTTATCACCTCCATCTCTATAAAATAGAGATCAAACTCTCTCTTGCTTAAGTTGCTATTCTTTTGGATTTTTCTGTCACTCCCAGCCAAACCCAACCCTACCTTGTTGGGCAAGTCTGAGGGTGAAATGAGACGTTACAGGAAAAGCAGCCACCTCAGTAGGCATTTCCTCTAGGACACTTCAGTGATTAAGAACTGTAAGCCCTGAAACCTTAGGATCAAATCCCAACTCTATCGCTTATAAGCTGTGCAACTTTGGGCAAGTTGCTTAACCTCTCTGTGCTTCAGTTTCCTCATCTGTAAGACAGAGATAAAAATTACACCTTCCCTCTCACAGGGTTAATGTGGACTAAGTGAGTCAATATGAAGTTACAAAAAGTAGCTGACACACAGCAAGTGCTATATAAGAATCGGCAGTTAGTTTTTTACCTATCTAGGGGGATTCCATACATAGCTCAGGGACCTACGTTCCCATAACATCTCCCAAAGCTTCATCTCAGTTTGGTTTTTCCCCTGAAGGTGATTGTGTTCTCAGGGCAACGATGCCAATGGCATTCTGAGTTTCAGCCAGGACACGAATAGCTTTGCCTCGAGGGAGAGGACCCCGGTCTGAGCCAGTAGAAGTGGGTGGCAGAGACTGGGCTCCTGGTGTGGACCCCAAAAGAGGGTTTTCTCTCCAGGATGCCTATGAAGTACTCAGGAAGAGAGAAAGAGAAATAAAGACCCCTTACTGGCTATGTGTCCTGCACAGATATCCCTTCCTTCCGGGCCTCCGGGGAGTGTATTAAATCCGAGGTCACAGTTCATGTGCCAGCAGGACAGAAGACCAATGTGAAATATGAGTGAAATGTGTCAGGTCTGAGGCAGCAGGGAGAGTGGAGACCAGGACAAGAGCACATGACCCAGGGGGGCAGGCATCACACAGAGCCAGCTAACCTGCCAGGCTGCACAAGGGGCCTGCTGCTGTCAAATCTTCCTTTCCTTTTTTTTTTTTTTAAAGTTTATTTTGAGAGAGACAGAGAAAGAGAGCAAGCAGGGGAGGGGCAGAGAGAGAGGGAGAGAGAGAATCCCAAGCAGGCTCTGCACCATCAGCACGGAGCCCAATGCAGGCTCACTCGAACCCGTGAACTCTGAGATCACGACCCGAGCTGAAAGCAAGAGTCGGACACTTAACTGATTGTGCCACCCAGACACCAAAATCTTCCTTTTCTAAAGGAATGGAAATCATGGGGCGCCTGGGTGGCGCAGTCGGTTAAGCGTCCGACTTCAGCCAGGTCACGATCTCGTGGTCCGTGAGTTTGAGCCCCGCGTCAGGCTCTGGGCTGATGGCTCAGAGCCTGGAGCCTGTTTCCGATTCTGTGTCTCCCTCTCTCTCTGCCCCTCCCCCGTTCATGCTCTGTCTCTCTCTGTCCCAAAAATAAATAAACGTTGAAAAAAAAAATTAAAAAAAAAAAAAAAGGAATGGAAATCAAATCTGAATTCTTTGTGAAATTTTCTGATCCTTTACTGTTAGCTCCATTCAAACAAACAAAACACTGATAAAGGCAAACAAAGTATGTCCCCGGGCCAGCTTCAGGCCACCAGATGTAAAACAAGTGCTGAGAGGTGTGCTATGCGACACAGTGTGAATTCTGGAGTCCCTGGATATATTTCACGGCGTAGGTGAGGGATCAGCTTGTGCTGAGCCTGGGCGGGCAGCATGGAGGAAAGACAGATGCTGGGAGTTTTCCCTCCCAGGGAAGCAGGTGCCGTGGGCTGGACCGGGGTTCAGGATGGCAGGGAGCGCGGGCAGAGGCTCACGCCTACTACCTCAGGTAACACTCTGGCCCCCAGAGCTTCACGTCCTTCCTCTAAGAAACAGATTAGGGAGTCCAGTTTCGGCCCCCTGGCACAACCCTGGCCCACCTGCCCTGCTGAGGCCCTGCCCAATCCACAGCCTCTGCACCCACAACTTTGGGGACCCCCTCGGGGCCTGTGTTAGCTTGGACTGCTGATCCTGCCTCTTCAGTCTGCCATCCGTAATGGGGTTGCACGCCCACACCCTTCTCCATGTGACTTCTCCACTGAGGGGGTAGACTACACATGCGCCTGTACTCAGCCTGGCCAAGTGACTTGCTGTGGACACTGCAACATCAGCAGCCCTGACTGAGGCAGAGGCTTTAGAACCACTTGGGTGCTTGGCCTCTTGCTCCTGTGCGCTGGTCTCAGAATGATCTGAACCCACCACCTGAATGAAGCACCCCAGCTGACCTGCTGACCCAGGAGAGAAAAGTGCATGGTTATTTTGGAAGCCACTGACACTTGGGACTGTTACATAGCACTTTTGCAGCAGAAGCCTGACTATTATGTTGGGAAGACAGGGGCTTCCCCCACCCATCCCCAGCTCACTACACAAAATCCCTCGCCCTGTCTGGTCATCGTCACAGAAGTCCCTGTGCCCCTGCCTCTGAGGTAAATACAGAGACTCCCTCTGGAGGGGGAAGTCCCCCAAGTTGTGGGCTGTGAGACCTTGGATGAGCTACTTCCCCTAAGAGTCACCTGTAGGGTGTGGGTGACATGCCTACCTCACCAGGGATTGGGAGGTGTCCATGGGATGCCTCAGGTCTGAGGGGCACAGGGGTGGGAGGAAGTACCCAGGGCTGCTATTTGGACTTGTCAGGAAGGGGAGGAACTTGGCCTGCCTCAAGGGATGGGGCGACTCCTGTGAGAGAGCTCACCCCTGAGGTAAATGGAGCCTCACTTTTGCAGGGTGTGATTTTGAGTACAGTGGGGAATCTGACACTCTAGCCTGAAGAAAAAGCAAACAGGGTTATCTCAGGACCCACTCCAAACCACTCCTGTGGGAACAGGCCACATTGTTTGTATCAGGAATGCTTTCGAGCTTCCAGTAAAAGAATATGCAACTAATCGTTGCTTTTTTTTTTAAACTTTTTTTAACATTTATTTATTTTTGAGAGACAGAGAGAAACAGAGCATGAGTGGGGAAGGGGCAGAGAGAGAAGGAGACACAGAATCTGAAGCAGGCTCCAGGCTCCGAGCCATCAGCCCAGAGCCCGACGCGGGGCTCGAACTCACGGACCACGAGATCATGACCTGGCTGAAGTCGGACGCTTAACCGACTGCGCCACCCAGGCGCCCCCCCCCCTTTTTTTTTTTAACGAAAATTTTTTTTTAACATTTAAAAAAACAGGAAGAAAGAAACAGATGACATCATGAGACACACACCAAGGTCATCGGGGATTGTGGCAGACAGAATTTTGCCCCCATGATCTCTACGACCTCCACCATCAGTGCGAATCCTGTGGTTCTTATCTTAAATGGCAAGGGGACTTTGCAGATGTAACTAAGGTTACCAACCAGGTCACGTTAAAATAAGGACATTACCTGCGATTACCTGGGTGGGCCCACCGTAAGCACAGGAGCACTTAAAGGCAGAAGAGAAAGGCAAAGTGATTTGAAGCACCAACAAGATCCAAGATGTCTTTGCTGGCCTTGACACAGGAGCTTCACGAGAAGGAGCTGAAATCCACCAACAACCAGTGGGCTGAGAAAAGAGCCGGGGGGGGCCCGGCAGAACCGCAGCCCCAGCAACACTGTGACGTCAGCGTGGCGAGCCCCCAAGCAGAGAATGCAGCCATACCTTGACAGCTTCTGCCCCACAGGACTGTGAAATGATAAATGGGGGCTGTTCAAAGCCCGCACGTTTGTGGGTGCTCAGTACACAGCGAGAGAGGTAGAGAAGTATCACCCTCACTTTCTAGCTGAGAAACTCTGAACTCACAGCCACGGAGCTATGGGACCAACGACAGACCCCAAGTCCATCTGATCCTAGAGCCCGTGCTGTCGCTTTCCCACTGGGCCTGTCCAGATAAGGAAGCCGGGGCACAGGAGGCCGGGGCATTGCCAGGTCTGTAGCATCTCAGCACAGAGGAGGCAGGAGCAGGCAGTGGGGCTCCATCGTCCCCACCTCATCTGAGAAGCCCCAGAAGCCCCTAACTCATGGTCTCTCTGATTCCATCCGCTCGGCCTGAAACACCCCTAGAGCCTTGGAGTCAGGGCGTTGCCCCCCCACACACACCCCCAAAGTCTTAGGTGAACAGGTGCCATCCTCCCTGGGGAGCTTGGCAAACCTCACCCAGATGCGGTCAGACTTCAGGCTGCAAATTTCTGTATGGAGAGGCCTACAGAAGGCAAGACCTGGACAGAGGCTCCAAGGTGCCCCTGGCAGCCCACAGCTGCTGGGGAAGAGCCCGCTGAGCGTGGGAAGCGGATGGAGAGCCCAAAGGTAGGAAAAGGATTCCTGAGGTGGGGGCAGGGCAGAGGCGTCAGCTGGCCCCACCAGACTCCACCTCCACGTCTCAGCTCCTCTGATACATGCTCCCAATCAGAGGAAACGGTGGTCCCAGGGGCCAGATCAAACCCAGACATCAAAGATGTATTCAGTTCGGCTGAAGCAATGCTTAAAAAAAAACAAAAGTCTAATCCAAATGCTTAAAATGGTGAGGTTTCACATTACAAGCCAGATTTCAACCCTTCTTGAGAACTCACAAGCTCTGGCCACACTGCATCCATCTTCCCACATGGCGGCATAGGCGGCCAAGTGGCTGCCAGGCCTTTGGACGGGACATGAGCTCTGCAGTGCCCCAGTCCGCACTGCCCCCTACTGCTTCGCCTCACCTACCTGTGCAGCCCCTGAACACTTCCATCTTCCAATTGCTTAGGCCTGACCTGACTCCACAACCCTACTTTTCTGCCCCTACCCTGCCCTGCACAGTCCTGGGGAGCCCCTGGGAGAGAGGATCCAACCCATGTGATGTCAGCAGTTCAGAAGTAGAAGCTGGGGGTGTCATGATAGAAATTCAGGGGCCTCTTCCAGACCCATTGTTGTGGAAAGCTGTTTCCAGGGCCCTGATTTGGCTAAGAATTTGTCAGGGGTCAATTCTCACTTCCTGGTATGGACCTAAAGGTATGAAGAGGCACCCACTTTCTCTGCCCTTACCAGCCTGAGAGTTCCTGGGTGCCTAGTGGGGCATTTGACCTGCATGGGACCAAAAGGGCAACCCAGAGAGGTAGAAATGGTGTTCCTCTTGCCCAGCCCCTCATGGCCCTGGGAGCAGCTGCCCACATCCAGATGGCCCTTTGGGGAGGCCCAGCTCCCTCCTCCCCACCGCAGGGGCACCTCTGAGGAAAAGAAGCAACACTGACTTTGTTTTCAGCCTCCTGGAAAAGGCTCTGTAGGATTCCAAGGCGACACTTTGCTCCCTTCATTGTGAGCTGAGACGCCCCGGTGCTGCAATGCAAGAGACAAGAAATGAGTAGCAAACGGGGGAGGGAGGTGGAAAAATTAAATTTTGCGTGATCAGCAAGGTTTCAAACAATCGCTCGCCAACTGAAGTGGGTGCCACGTCTATAAGTCATTCTGTTTTATAGACCATTAGGATCTCCAGAGAGAGCCTGCATGGAGACCACTGCTTTTTGTTGAAATTAAAATGTCAGAGAAAAAGAAATAGAACAAAACAGGGAATCTGCAATTAATTACCAGGCCATAAAAATTCAATAATCAGGAGGCAGAGCGGCCGCGGGCCCAGAGGTATCAGAGCCAGCGTAACAAGAATGGAATACATTAATCTTTTCAAATTAGTTTTTTAATCTGACGGGGATATATGGTGACATGCCTCCCCTCCCTGCCGGCTCCCCGCCCCCCACCCCCCCTCCGGGGCTCCCGCCGGAAGCCAGGCTTGGGGAGGGAGGCTCGGGTGTGAGCTGGGGGCCTGCCCAAATCCGGACTCCCAGACAAGGTAGAGCTGAGCCCAGGGCCCCCAGGCCGGTGGCCTGGTGGAGAGAGCCCAGCACGGCTGCCAGGAAAGCACTTCTTGGGTGTCTGGATCTTGCTGGGTCTCAGCGCATGGAGTCAGTGAGGAGGGCACCTCTCTGAGCTTTGGTTTCCTCCTCGGGAAAATGGGAACAGTATGCCAGCCTCATAGGTAGGCTGCATTTAGAAGGCCTGGTACTCAGTGGGAGGCCCCTACGGTTACTGTGTTGACTGTCTAGACCCGCAGCTGCAGCAGCAAGGAGCGGGGTGCCGCTCCAGCACACTGCTCAGGCCGCACTTATGTATCACTTGCTGTGTGCTCAGCCCTGGGAGAGGAGAGACCCAGCAGCCCTTACCCTGGGGATGAGGCTCAGAGTCTGGTCAGAGAAACATTTACTGGGGGCCAACCAGGATGCAGAGGATTCGAAGGCAAAGGGGCAGGTGCTTCCCAGCCAGCCGCACCCCCGCCCAGCCCAGGCACAGACAGCCGGCTCCACCCCGCGCCCGGGGTCAGTCCCGCCCTCTGCGTCTGACTGGAGGTCACGTCAGCGGCTCCTGGAGACTTGACCCGGAACTGAGCCCTCCTCCTGCACCGCCTCCCAGCTGGGGTCAGGGCTGTGCTCCAAGTCTCTCCAGCTCGCTCCGATCTTCCTCGGCTTAGCCGATCTCACGGACCACCCCCTAAACCTCAACAAACCTGCCTCTGGGCCTTGGGGTCCGGGGGCCTCGCACCCGCTAAGCCTCCTCTGGGAAGCCCCCCGGTGGAGTTCCTGACTGGCCAGAGTGGGTACTAAATGGGCTGTTGGAGCACCCAGCCCGGGGGGGGAGGTGACCTTGAGCGGCCGGATGACCCGCTGCCCTTTGGCCCTGGACTCCTTTTAAATGTAAGTTACAGCCCACCAAGTGCCGGCCCTGTGTAAATCCTTCACGTGGATTTTCTCGTTTCATCCCCTGGGAGGTGGCGACTGTGAATAACCCCATTTTGCAGAAGAGGAAATTGTGAAAGCAGAGCTGCTCCCCATTCTAGTGTGTGCTGTGGTCTCTGAATGCAGCGTCACTAGGAATACAAGCCACTGGCTTCTTTCGCCTTCCCCACTTTGTGTTACGGTAAGTGTTCCATCAGTGCTCACTGGAGAGTGACCCTGCAGAACAGCCCTGCAAGGGGACCTCACCTGCCCTGCAATCACTCCCCCTCCCCCAAATGTCTCCACTCCTGCCTCCACATGTCTCCACAGCTGCCATTTACTGGACACCTACTGTGTGCCAGGTTGTGGGATCTGGTGCTGTTTACGGTAAGACCGTGGTTCCTACTTCACACAAAATAAACAGGCTGAGAAAGAGGGACCCAAGAGCTCATACGTCTGTCTGGCACCCGACGGCGGGTTTCTAAGAACCTTGTCTCAGGGCCCCATCAACAAGCCTCCCCTCTCAAGCCTCCCCTCCTGTGGTTTTTGTCCCCAAACCGGGTCCTTCAATCGGATACCCTCACTCACCTCCCACAGGAAGCCTCCCAGTCCCTCTCGGAACTCCTGTAATTTCTATCACTTCGTGCAAATTACTATCCTGTTACGCCAGCGGCCCAGCCACCCACCCACATATGCCCCAGGGTCCCAGCAGAAGCAGCAGCGATAATAAGAAGCACCCAGGAGGGGCATCAAATTTCTACCTCCCTGACCCAGGACCGTAGACCTCGAGGACCCGCACCGAAAGCCCAGACCCCAGATGCAGGCTTGCTCCCCTTCCCGGGCGCAGTTCCAAGCGCAGCCACCAGATGGCGCCCGGCTCGCTCTGGCGGGGCTTGCAGTAAAGCTGTGCGGCCGCCAGATGGCGTTCGAGACCGCAGTTCTGCGGGCAGTACCGGGACAAGGCGGAGACTAGAAGGCAGGCGGGTCCCAGTACGGGCGCAGAAGCCCAAGCCAAGTGACCTGGACGTCTCTCCCTCCTGGCCACACCATGATCCAGCCCGCACCCCGGCTCTCTGTGCCCGCCGCGTTGGTCCTGGGCTCCGCCGCGCTGGGCGCCGCCTTCGCCACCGGCCTCTTCCTGGGTGAGTAAGGCGGGGCCTGCGGCACCTCCCGCAGAGCCCCCGCAGGCGGGGCAGGTGCGGGAGCGGAGCCCGTGACTCCGCGAGGCTGGCTGAGGCTGAAGCTCAGCCCTGGCGCCCCGGAGTCCCAGACCCTGACCCAGGACCCCTCCCCGTCAGGGAGACGGTGCCATCCGGAGCGATCCCGGCGAGAGAAGCGCCTGCTGCCCCCTGAAGACAGCCCCCTCTGGCAGTATCTGCTGAGCCGCTCCATGCGGGAGCATCCGGTGCTGCGGAGCCTACGGCTGGTCAGCAGGGCCAGGGGCGGGAACAGGCGCCCACTTCGGACCCAGCGGGCCCCACGTGCTTGTGTGACCTTGGGCTGGGCCTTGGAGCTCCCCGGGCTTCCGGGACACCGCAGGCGGGGCGCGGTGGGCGTTCCCTGAGGGCCAGTCCCCCTAGGCCACGCCCACAGCCGCGCACCTGGAGGGGGTGTGAACACGGGGCGGAGCTGGGTGACTGGCAGTGGTGGTGCGACCCTCTCCCCTCCACCACCGCGACACAGCTGACCCTGGAGCAGCCGCAGGGAGATTCCATGATGACCTGTGAGCAGGCCCAGCTTCTGGCCAACCTGGCACGACTCATCAAGGCGAAGAAGGCGCTGGACCTGGGTAGGGCGCACGGCTGGGACCACTGGGAGCCTAAGTCACCAGGATGTCCCCCATTCTGGCCTGAGCCTGTCCATGTCCCTGCCCACAGGCACTTTCACAGGCTACTCAGCCCTAGCGTTGGCCTTGGCGCTGCCCCCGGCCGGGCGCGTAATAACCTGCGAGGTGAACCCAGAGCCTCTGGAGCTGGGGCGGCCCCTGTGGAGGCAGGTGAGTGTCCCGCACATTTGAGGCCCTCGTCAGGCCCTTGGAGCCTGACCACTCCCAGCCCTAGGAGAAAGGACCTGCTGGCTGTGACCCCACTCCTTCCGCAGGCTGAGGAGGAACACAAGATCGACCTTCGGTTGAAGCCCGCCCTGGAGACCCTGGGTGAGCAACGGAGTAGAAGGGGCCTTGGCACCATTTTCTAAGTGGGACGACTGGGCGTGAGCTAGTGACCAGGTCTACTGGGCGGGCTTGAGGCAGTGACAGTCCTCTGCTTCCTGGCCTCACCTATGCGGCCACATGCTGGGTGGCAGGGCGCCCCTCCAGACCAGAGTCCCTGAATGGTCACAGCACCTGGGCAGGCCTGGGCAGGGGCTTCTGACCACCTGGGCTGCGGACTCAAGACCTATCTTACCCCCCGCCCCCCCCTCAAGACGAGCTCCTGGCCGCGGGCGAAGCTGGCACCTTCGACGTGGCCGTGGTGGACGCGGACAAGGAGAACTGTGCCGCCTACTATGAGCGATGCCTGCAGCTGCTGCGCCCTGGAGGAGTCCTCGCCGTCCTCAGTGTAAGGGATAGACTAGGGGGAGAGCCCTCCTGGGCTGGGTCTCCGTCTTTTCCCTTGGCTCCTCCCTGTGCCCCGCCCCCATGCCACAAAGCCCCGCCCAGTGCTTTCTCCCCCTGGGGTCCTGTCTCCAGCTCTCACCCCTCCTCCTGCTTAGGCACCTCCTCCTCGGCCCTGTCCCTCCATGATGCCCCGCCCCTCCGCAGGTCCTGTGGCGCGGAGAGGTGTTACAGCCTCAACCGCGGGACACCGAGGCCCAGTGCGTGCGGAACCTGAACGAGCGCATCCTGCGGGACGCCAGGGTCCACATCAGCCTTCTGCCTCTGGGCGACGGCCTCACCTTAGCCTTCAAGATCTAGGGCTGGCCCCCCGAGAGTGGCCTCAAGTGAGGGGACCTGGGTACCCCAGACATCAACCCTGAGTTCTAAATTCGACAATAAAGTGGGGCCTGGGACAAGATCTTCTCAGCCTCCGTACGTGGCTCTAACGTGGGGTAGGGAGGGAGGGCCCAGCACTGGCAGGTTCTTCAGCAGAAGGGAGCCTTGAGGTCATAGGCGTCATCCCCTCCGTGGCACTGTCCTGAGGACCACGTGGCACCAGGGCTAAAGCCTGAGTAGGAGCCTCCAGCTGACGGGAGGCAAGATATAAAGTTTTGATTGACCTGGCCACATACAGTTGCTCAGAGATCCCAGCTCTTCGGATTTGCCTCCACTCCACAGGATGCTCGCTAGAGCCCCGCCTTGGTCTCCCTCCTACTTAGCTTCCTAGGAGGGTCAAGTGAATGAAGCTCTTGTTTGGCGCAGCTGGGACTGGTTGGGAGACCACAGCTGGAGTCTGACAACAGGAAACAGACCCTACAGCTGACCAGGTTTGTGGCTGGGTACTTTCACAGGTTATGCTGGTTCTGCTATCTGCCCATGTTTTCACAGCACTGTCAGCTCGATCTCACCTCTACAGTGGAGGCTCTGGTCAGTGGACATCATTTCTGAAAAACAGGCCACTTGACTTAGACCTGAGGACCACGAGGTTGGAGTATATATCCTGTCCTCCCCCTGAAGTCCTGGAGAAAGGTGAGGGACTGAGTGGGATCACTGACCAGAAAGGTGTGAAGCAGACAGGCCAACAGGTAGGAGGAGACCATCAGTACTGCGGTTTTAAATAAGTTCCCCAGAGGAAGATGAAGATATGGTTAGGCTGTCCGGCACCAACATCTACGAGCTGAGGTGGAGGGAAGCCAGGTGCTTCACTTCTCTCATCTAAACCTCCCTAATCCTAATCCCCTAGGAAGGTATCTCCAGGCCACAGATGAAGTGTTCTTCCCACTAACACTGCCTCAGGCAGAAATGGCATCAGCCTAGAAGACAATCAGGTTTTGCCACCACTTGGTTAGGCCTGGGTGCTGCTACGAGGCTGGAGGCTACTAGAAACAAGGCCACAGGAGACCGTTAACAGGCAACTTTCATAATCCTAAACTTCTTGGTACGTACCTTACATTTTAACCCACAGGGCTCTGGGTGTGAACCAACCCTTGTCTCTCCACACATTAAAGCCTATTAAGGTTGCACATGGGGAAGGGGCACCTGGGTGGCTCAGCCGGTTAAGCGTCTGACTTCGACCCAGGTCATGATCTCACGGTCCGTGGGTTCGAGCCCCGTGTCGGGCTCTGTGCTGACAGCTCAGAGTCTGGAGCCTGTTTCAGATTCTGTGTCTCCCTCTCTCTCTGCCCCTCCCCCGTTCATGCTTTGTCTCAAAAATAAATGTTTAAAAAAAAAAAAAAGGATGCACATGGGTGAACAGGCCCAATTTACTCTTAAATAGATCTTTGACAAACTGGTAGCTCACTTGTGCCACACCCAGTCCTGAGTACTGGACCAGGTAAACACAACATGAGGGAAGGCCACTGGTTAACTAAGGGGCAGCAGGTCATCCAGGAGGCTTCAGGGGTCACCAGGCCTGTGACCAGTTCCTTCCCACCAAGCACCGCCAGCAGTTTCTCAGCGGTCTGCTGAGCTACTTCACAGCTCTCCTGTGTATCCCAAAAGCATGAGGTGTTTTCACACCTAACTTGCAGACATCTTTTTTAACCTAGCAACAGTGTCTCTCAAATGGCTCAAATTCCAACTTTCTGCCATTAAGTCCTATCTTATTCATACAGGCCATTTCTGCCAGTCCGTCAAGACGAACACAGTAAGATCAGAAAGACCCCTTTTTTTGTTGTTTTTAGAGGAGAGCACGAATGGGGGGAAGGGGCAGAGATTGAGAATCCTAACCAGGCTCCACACTGAGCACAGAGCCCAAGGCAGGGCTCAATCTATAACCGTGAGATCATGATCTGAGCTGAAATCGAGTCAGATGCCTGACTGAGCTACCCAGGCGCCCCAGAAGGAGCCTTTTTATCACCCCAGTGTGGAAAGTTTGCTTGGGTTTCTAATCTCTCATCAGATTCTTTCTGACCTAGAAATATTCAGCATGTATCATTTTTTGGGTAGTGAGTCTGAAAGTACTTACATTTCCTTATCTGTTCTCTCTCAGACTTCAAATGGTACACTGGGTCTAGTAGTTTCAATGTGAACAAATCTCTCCCTTCTCTTAAACTCTGATCACATTCTTCAAACTATCTCCTCCCATCAGAACACTTGCTCTTTCCTACTATTCCAACCAGAATCACCTATTAATTTCTATCATTCAGTCCAAGTGCAGATTAAGGGCCAGTGGCCACAAAACCTGAAGGCACGGCTTCTGGTCTCACACACTTAAGTCCGACCCTTTCAGTCAGTGTCTGCCTAGAATGAAATGACTGACATCTGACCGAGGCCCACATATTCCCTTCTCAGTTCCTCTGGTTACAGACACCCCACTCCACTTGCCTACACCTTGTCCCATCCCACCTATGGCCTAGCTCATTTTCCACAGCGATAGCTTGCAGGGGTGTGGTGTATGTGGCTAACCTTCAGCACCATCCCTTCTTCCTTTCTTCATCACTTACTCTCCACTCCCTCCTGGGGTCAACAGTGATCCAATGGAATTTTGGACAAACTTACAAACTGAAGATATAAAGGCATATATCCTCTTATTTTATTGTAGTCCAAAAAGCTCATGGAGTTACTTTAGGGACACAGAGGACTTAATGGCACAGATTTAGGTAAAAAGCAAAATGCTCACCAGAAAAATAAAGTACTAACTAGATACAAGGGAGATTTGACCCTAGCTGGCAAATGTTTAACTCTGCAAATACTTGGAGTCATTAGTTATGTATACTTGTTTTATTCATAATCTGTAATGTTTTGGGATACCAAAAGTAACTCTAATAGTTGAATTTAACAAAATTTTTTAACCTCATCTTAAAACTTCCACTGATCCATCTCATTCAATGGCAATTTTCAATGTTAATAAGAACATAAAAACAAACATGCACACAACTGCACAGTTTTCATAAAGGTCTATTTCATTATTGGTGGGTAGCGCATTTAACAGTTAAATACATTTAAATAATGTATAGGTGACTGCACGACTGCAGCATTGGTAACTAGATAACCGATTCAACTAGAAACCAGCTAACAAGTAACTGTCTAAATGTTTAAAATACAGCTCTTGTTTAGATCATCCTTTGTTTTGATCACCTTCTTGGGGGGAAAAAGCCTGCTGGTCGGTCACACTGGAAATATATTAAGGCCAAATCTTCTGATATCCATTCCCAGAGGTTTCTTTCAGCTAGATTAAGCCTCCAACTCCAGGGCAAGCCCAAGTTTGTGGCCTCCAGCATTAATGCTCTTCCCATCTACCAGAGCAGACAGTGTAAGCTTGACACCTGTAAACAAAAGCAGGCAACTATGATTTGTCTGAACACCTCCAAAGTCTGCAATCTTTAATAGCCTGCCTGTCCCTCCTCAGCCTGTCAGATGACCTACTAGTGCCAGCCACCAGAGGGCACTTAGGAGTATCAGAGATACAAGAGAATTCAGAAAGTAAAGAGATAAAGTCACAGAGCATAAAAATGTTAATAAAGTTCAAAGTGCTCTAGAAAATATAGTAATATTCAATATGCTACAAAGGAAAATCATAATTGGACTCAGGAAAGGAAAACTACAATAGAGAAGTGGGGAAAACAGAATATAGACTACATGTATAGACTATTACATATTGCTAAATTAATGTTAATTTCCTTAGCTATAACAGTGGTATTGTAGTTAGGAAGAAAAATGTCTTAATCTCAGGATATGCATGTTAGGGCTGGTGTATCCACATGTCTACAAAACAAATAATTCTTAAAGGCATATAGAGAAAAAAAGGATTATGTATGCAGACATGGACAGAGAAAACACATGTGGTAAATGTTAACTGGTAAATGTGGCTAAGGGCATATGGGTGTTCTTCATACCATTCTTTCCTTTAGGTTTCCAAAAGGCCAAAATAAAGTCTGGGGGAAAATCCCTATTTGAAAGGGGGGGGGGGGGGGGGGGGAGTTCCAAGTGCTTTAGAACCTGCTATTCAAATGTGGTCCAAGAACCAGTAACACTGGCGTCACACAAGAGCTTGTTAGAAAGACAGAACCCTTCATCCAGATCTATGGGCTCAGAATCTGCATTTTGATGAGTCCCCGGGTGATTCATGCACACTAAAATTTGGTAAGTACTGCTCTAGAAAACATAGCAAGGCTCAAAATAGTACATAAAGTAAACGAGACTACAGAGACCAAACAATGAAAGCAATGAGTTATGTCAGAGAGCACAACACTCCTGTTCTGAGTAGATGCATGCTGAAGCATTTAGGGAAGTGTCATGACAGCTCCAACTTCCAAACAGCCCAGCAAAAAAAAAAGGAAAAAAAAAGGAATAAAAAAAATTGTGGCAAAAGATAAACATGTTCATAGTACTGTTTTTGAAAGGTTTACAAAGAAGCTGAGAAATAAAAAATAATTTTTGAAACACCATCAAAAAAATCCTACGTATCAAGAACACTTACCAGGCCTCAGAGTCTGAGTATAGCCCACTCCAATTAAACTAGAGTTGTTGACTTTTGCCTAAAATAAAATACAAAAACAGCTGTAAACTTTTTGAATCTCCGGAGAGACAAAGGCCCTCCAGGTTTCCTTATCATGCAATTATGAAGTGTTCTGCTTTTTTATTCACATGTGAAATACTGAAATTCAATATTGTTATTAAGCCAAACAACAGCCAGGTGCCACTTAATTCTTATCCATTAAACTCAAAGTCAGATTATCAGTAGGACCCAATTTTCTTCATTGTAAAAAGGTGACAAACAACCTCTAGGATCAAAACAGATTTGGAAATTATTTGATGTCTACACTCTTGTAATGTGTAACATCAAAACAGTCCAGTCCAGAGACAGAAATGATGTACCTACAAGCAAAAGTCACATAAACGACACTTACATTCACTCGGCACACAGCCAAGCCTTCACTAGCCACCAATGGCCAAGTGAGCTATTGGTCTTAAGAAAGAAATGCCCCACTAGTGACCATCTTGTGTCCAACAAGCTAAGAGCCTCAGACAAAACTGGATACAAGTTTCTACTATTTCAGAATAGAAGTAAACCATCAAACTGTGATGGGCAATACTTCAGGGTGATGCTTGATTGGGGGCACAGGGGCACTAGAAATGTTAGATGTATTTCCAAACTAATCCCCAGGAGTCACTCAATGGCACACAGGCCAAAGTTGCCTTCCCATTTTAGACTATGAGAGAGCTACATCAGCTGGCATTAAATCTGTGATGGTGCCATGGACATACATTTGAAAAGAACAGCAGCGTAGCTACCAGAGGATAATGTGTGAATCCTAAGGTTTTTACTGCTACAGTGTAAGTGGAAACAGACGGGAAAAATAAATGAATCACTGCCTTGCCAATGGGAAAAGCATTCTGGGTGCTTCTCATTCTTTCTGCTTACAACTGCTATCATAAAATAAGAGTGAGGCTAAAGCTTAACTGCCTAAATTATCAAAACATTGTTCTCAGGAATGAAGATCACTTTACGTAACAGAAATAACTCTCGGGGAAGGTTTAACTTCCTTTTATTCCCAGTACATACAGTATAGGCAGTGCCTGACCTGTAAGCAACTGACACACAGGAACAGCTGCTAATGTGCCTCAAATAGAGCCAGTGCCTTGCCTCTACACTCTCAGACACTGCACGCCCTTCTACCCTAAACCCACTATGACTGAAGGATGAAATAGCAAAGAAGCAAAGAGACTGGGTAGCTCAGTCAGTTGAGTGTCCAACTTTGGCTCAGGTCATGATCTCATGGTTCACGGGTTCGAGCCCCCAGTCGGGCTCCGTGCGGACAGTGCAGAGCCTGGAGTCTGCTTTCGATTCTGTGTCTCCCTCTCTCTCTGCCCCTCCTCCTGCTCAAGCTGTCTGTCTCTCTCTCTCTCTCTCTCAAAAACAAACATTAAAAAAAAAAAAAAAAGCCTAAGAAAAGGACTAGGGTGGTTATCCACCCCAACTAACCAAGAACAGGTGGAAGGGAGTTCTTGGGATGCAAGACTTTTTTTTTTTTAATGTTTATTATTTTGAGAGAAAGCGCAGGCGGGGAGAGGCAGAGAGAGAGGGAGACACAGAATCCGAAGCAGGCTCTAGGTTCTGAGTTGTCAGCACAGAGCCTGACACTGGGCTCAAACTCACAAACCGTGAAATTATGACCTGAGCCAAAGTGGAACACTTTGCCGACTGAGCCACCCATGTGCCCCTGGGATGCAGGACTCTTAATGCTAAAGCTGGAATAGTCCCAGGCAAAGCAGGATGAGCTAGTGGTCACCCTAGCCAGGAGGGAAATCAAAAGATGTACAACCCCTTCTGGTTCTACCCCTTCTGCTCTGGGCCTAGCAGTAAGGAAAGTCCTTTCTCTCTCTAAGCTTTGGGATCTCCACCTGCAAAACAGCATTTGTACCACAGACCCTGAAGATCAAATCTAAAGATATTTTGTTAACCATAAAGACAGAGTCCGGGGCGCCTGGGTGGCGCAGTCAGTTAAGCGTCCGACTTCAGCCAGGTCACGATCTCGCGGTCCGTGAGTTCGAGCCCCGCGTCAGGCTCTGGGCTGATGGCTCGGAGCCTGGAGCCTGTTTCCGATTCTGTCTCCCTCTCTCTCTGCCCCTCCCCCGTTCATGCTCTGTCTCTCTCTGTCCCAAAAATAAATAAACGTTGGAAAAAAAAAAAAAAGACAGAGTCCAACTAACATAGTACTACTATTTCCTATAGAAAGACAAAGTAACAATTAAAATGCTATTACTCCTGGCCTGGGGCCAAAACACTGGCTTACCTGAGCTTAGACAGGCTTGGAGCTCAGGGTTATTATCCACACTAACTGAGCAGCTTTTGAGGTTAAACAAACTCCTATGACCTGGTAACAAACTTCTAACACTGTCTCCACAGAAAATGCAGCATTACAAATTCTAATTCCAATCTAGGAGTAAACTAGGGATCCTGTGAACCACGGTTCAAACTTTCAATACAATTCAATCTACCCAAAGATGAATTCCCACAAGCAAAGAGCCCACTCCAAGCCCACAGCAGTACTCACAGAAATGGAAGCAGTGGGGTCCAACTGATATTTGGCTGCAATGCCAAAGCGAGTGCAGTTGGTACCTGATGTCCAAGCAAGGTTTACTGAAGTGTCAAGATCTTCACATACTTTCTGATAAATTGAACCTCCAAATTCTGTCCCATCATTGCTGTAAGATACTTTAAATTAGTAAATCTAAAACAGACACTGTAATGTCTACAGCACTAAGCTGATATTGTAGAATTATAGTTAAACAATGCTATAGTTATACTGCTCACATGGGTCTCTAGTATTCCACTGAAAACGTGTTTTAAAAGGTCTTTATTCCAATGTATGCCCCAAAGTAAGGTCATACAAATCATGATAAATCATTCAGTAGAATTACCACCCAGCCATTAATAATCATGCTGTAGAATGCTACAATAAAATTATCAAAATGTATTAAGGTAGTACGGGAGGGATTATAAACCAGGCTTTGTAATATGTATTTTCTATATTTACATATAAGAAGAGAAAACTCCCAAACATTATCAGGTAACAAAGATTATACATCTAGATGGTAGGATTAGGATTATGAGAAATTCTGGTCTTCTTCTTTGTACTTCTGCTATTTAATAATCTGTTGTTTTTATAAGGGAGAAAAATTCTTAAATCCTTTCAACATACATACCTAATTTGGGTTAGGTAAAAACACCATACATTTTAGGCAATCCTACCAACTCAGCACCTCAGATATCACAGACAAGTCAAACATACTGGTAATTTGGCAAATCTTAGCCTTTTCTAAAACTCCAGAGCACATCAAGCCTCACATAAATTAAACATTTACTCTCTCAGCACCAAAAGTCAGACTAACGTTTTTTACTATACACTTCTAAGGGCACCCGGAAATGCCTAAGGATGATGATCTTTTTGTGTTAAGAGAGATCCTTTAGGGGTACTGGGTGGCTAAGTTGGTTAAGCATCCAACTCCTGATTTTAGCTCAGGTCATGATCTGACAGTTTGTGAGTTTGAGCCCCTAGTCGGGCTCTGCGCTAACAGCGTGGAGCCTGCCTGGAATATTCTCTCTCTCTCTCTCTCTCTCTCTCTGCCCCTCCCACACATGCATGCACACACACTCTCAAAATAAATAAAGAAATTTTCTTTTAAAAAGGCAGAAATTCTTTTTTTTTTTTTTTAAGAGAAATCCTTTAGATTGTACCTGGGTTCATAAGAAATGACAGGTGACATCAATACCACTCCCAGGTCCTATGTCCCCATAACCCACAAAGCAAATACTCACACATTAGTGTGTAGCTGGAAATCCCCAGTCCTGTAGCCCACTGCAAAGTTGTTTCTTGTCAGCTTTGATTTGGCACTGTCAAAGGTCATCTGGTACCCAGCAAGCCAGCCCTCATAACCAAAGACAGCTGAACCATGGATTGCAGGTCCAGCAAAATCAAAGTCAACATCACAACCGAGGTTTATACACTCCCTCTTGTAAGAAGACTTGATTTTACCACTTTTCTTTCTGGAAAAAGAACAAGCTGACTTAAAACTGATGCCAGTGGGAAAGCCTTACACACTCAACCTCTGCACAGACAGCACAAGAGGGATTTATGAACTGCAGCACAAATGGGGAGTAAAAGCAGTAGTAGGATAACCCTAAGAGGTAAAGAAGATACAGCTCAGTGAGCTAAAAAAAACAAGGGAACATGGAGTTACTGGACTTCCACCACCATCAGAAGATTGCTTTTTGCACGACTGGCAATCAGTCACAAAAGCCTATTAGAAACATGTTAATTACCCAAGTTAGTGCCACAATGGGAAGAGGCATATATTTGAAGGGAAGCCAACAATAGCGACTGTAGTACTCATCATCTTCCAAAGGCAAAAACAGAAATTCACCACCACAAGGAAGTTAAGGAAGCTATCAAACAGTAAACGTGCACCTTTCCTAAATATACAGAAATGCTTTTAAAGCAGATAAAGGGGTGCCTGGCTGGCTCAGTTGCTAGAGCATACGACTCTTGATCTCAGGGTTGAGCTAAAGCTCCACACTGGATATAGAGATTACTTAAAAATAAAAATGAAATTTAAAGCAGATAAAAATGTCTGTTACATGCTTACCCCGTGTTTGGTGAAAAGGTAGTATCAAATGTCAGTTTCAAACCTTGACAAATCTATTTTGAGAGAAAAAGAATTTGTTTTCATCATTATTTCCTTTTTGAATTACAAAAATAAATTAATACTAAAACACATGTTCAAAATGTTACCTGGTCTTCAATTGCTATTTCTGTTCCCAGAGTGTTATCAGTGTTCCACTTTTCTGTGAAAGTCAGACCATACTCACACCATTTATATTTGGTCTCCAAGGTTCCAGTAACTTTACCAGTGTCTGTGTTAGATGAACCAGATGTTGAGAATTCCTAGTAAGACAATAAATGACTTCATGAACTTTCTTGTAAGCCTAGAAGAATCACTGCCTAACTTACATAAAAACCCACTAAAATACAGGAATTTCACTAATCCTTTTTTCCAGTTTCCCAAATATTCCTATCCTCTGCTACTGTGAGTACATACAAGAACAAATTAGCCTGTCAGTTACTAACTGCCACCTTACATACACTGGACATTTCCAACCAATCACAAGTTAACCTGTATTTAATTCTCAAATGAACGACAAACTGTAGACCTTTTAAGGAAACTTCCACTAAGGTGATTTTATTTGGAATTTAAAAATCAGGGAAGGTGGCGGGGAGGAATGAATGTTTTGGCACTGTCTGCTTTCTGCCTGATATTAAATAAAACACCACGAAGGTTAGTATGGTTAATCATAGATGCCCCCCCATCACTAAAATGAGCATTTATAATAACTGACACACTATTAGGAAATGTTTCCTGAAAATTCCTACAACAGAAAGCACTCCAGTGTAGGAAGAATTCATGCCATGAGAAAAAATTTAAAATCTTTGGTAACCCCAATATTCTATTTTTCTGAGACGAAGTTTTCCTAAGATTTCATACCTTCCCAAACATCTTTCACATTCTCATTAAAAACGAAACAAAGTAGGAAAAGATTTGCTCTACAACTGGTTTTATCATGCATGATGTAAACTATATTATGTATGATAGATAATATCAGTAGAGAAAACAATCTAATACAGGTATTAATTTGAAGCACACCACATAATCTTATGTTTGCAGCAAATATAAGTAACTTGCCAATCCCTAATTGCACACCAACTGGAAAGGAAGGCATAATATGGAGGGCTTACTGAAATTTACAATCTGCTATAGAAAATCCAAAAACCTAATAATCTTTCAAGTTTATTATACAGACAGGCAAACTTCCAAGTTAAAATATTAAAATACCTACTGAGTGTTCTGATTCACAATTTGTCTGCTAATGATGGCTACACACTTTGGCCAATGGAAAGCCAAGTCTAAAGAAGACAGCTAATCTAACTAATAGAACTCAACCTGAAATTGTGATGCCTGCAAGAGTGAGGAAATATCAAAAATATTATCAGTGGAAGAAAAGGCCAATCATCCCTCACTTAGAAAACAGAACATTTGTATAACTATTGCTCTGCAGTGAGATGGACTCAATCTCCTGATGTAAAATGCTTTAACAGGAATTTCAAGTCAAGGCTTGGCACTCAGTGCCCATACTAAAAAGCACTGGATTGTCAGGAAAAAACACTGGATGTAAAATTTAAGAGTCCTGGCATCCAGTTCTGGCTGTCATTTAGTAAATGAGTAACACTGAAGAAGACACTTTTCTGGGTCTCAATTTCCCGTATTGTATTAACAAGATCTACCTTTGGAGGATTAAATTGGACTGGCACTGTGAAAGCTCTGCACATTTTCCTGTGCTCTACACAAAAGGAAAGCATTACTAAAACAATATATATGGAGCATGTTCTTCTAGCAAATCCTTGGAATGCTGAATATGTGGAAGCAGCTATTTTTAATCCTGAGTGACAAAGACCAATGACTCTTGAGGCTCCACCCACTGCCATCCATCAGCCTATAGGTTATGAGCCAGCCTATATATATATATGTGTATGTGTGTGTGTGTGTGTGTATATATCTATACCTATATCTATACCTATATCTATATCTATATCTATATCTATATCTATATCTATATCTATATCTATATCTATATAGATCTCCAAGGAATCCTCAAGACACAAAATCAAGATCATCATGTGGGACCAGAACTGGACCAGATGACATCACTGGAACAGCTTACACCTTTCACTCCATCACCAAACACTTAAGGCTTCTACATTCTGGAGCAAACTGGACACCTCTGCAGTTTAGGTGAGAAAACAGAACGAGCTGTTAAAGGGACTTATCTGGGGCCAGGTACATACTACAAGAGCAGTACCACATTGAGTTACACATTAAATGGAAACAAAACATACTGTATGGAATCCAACCCGTATACATCCTTCTTGATCTTAAACCTAATTCTGTAAAGCGTTCCTTAACCACTGTCCACAAAAAGCCTTTTCTCTCCAACAAAGATTTTGATTAATCAATCTAGTACTAGA
Organism: Felis catus; assembly: GCF_018350175.1. Lineage (NCBI taxonomy): Eukaryota > Metazoa > Chordata > Mammalia > Carnivora > Felidae > Felis > Felis catus. Next base: position 35,591,981 of record NC_058378.1, on the reverse strand, counting down.
TACACTTCTCTGATTGTTCTTCAGATTAAAGTTTATTTTGTCTCTCCAACCAGCAATAAACAAGCTCTTTAAACAAGGATTGAGTCTTCATTTTTCTCAGAAGGCTTTTGTGACGCCAAAAGTGCACAGCAAGTGCTTATATAGGACTTCAAGAGGTTAAAGAGTGGGAACACAAAAACAAACACTAAGTCACTGCTCTGTACTATTACTCTGAGCAGGTAAGCTGCACAACCAGTGAACACTTGGGCTTCCTTACAGACCAAAGAAGCCAAATGACAGATGTGACCAATATAATACCCCTGAAATCCAAGTCTGTGCATTAAGAAACTACATTATGATCAATTTTAATAAATATCAGTTATATGCACTAAGGGAGCTAACAATTACAGCAAGAATTTATCAAAATAACCAGTTAATAGTCAGTATTCACACACATAACCATCCCCAAAGCAATCTCAAAACAGGGCAGCACCTGGGTGGTTTAGTCAATTAAGCATCTGACTCTCGGTTTCAGTTCAGGTTAGGGTCTCACAGAGCTCAAGCCCTGCATCAGAGCAGTGTGGAACTTGCTTGGGATTCTGTCTCTCTACCCCTCCGTTGCTCATGCAAGGGCGTGTGCACGCTCCCGCTCTCTCTTCTAACAAACAAATGAATGAACACTGAAAAACAAAAAAGGCAGGGGGCACCTGGGTGGCTCAGTGGGTTGGGGGGCCGACTTTGGCTCAGGTCATGATCCCGAAGTCCTGATCTCGCAGTTTGTGAGTTGGAGCCCGGCGCAGGGCTGTGCTGACAGCTCAGAGCCTGGAGCCTGCTTCAGATTCTGTGTCTCCCTCTCTCTCTGACCCTCCCCCACTCATACACACGCTCTTGCTCTCAAATGGATTAACATTAAAAATGTTTTTTAAAAGAAAAAGGAAAATTATTTAACAGTTCATCAGGATTTATTAGATATCTAACACTCACCACACCACTGCATGACTTTGTTTTCACATCCAGTTTCACCAACCCAAAACCTTCAAGTAGAGAGTAAAAGATAACAAAATGATTATTCTGTATAAAAAATGCATACCAATAGCTGAAATCACATAAAAAACAGAAAAACTTCATATATTCAGAGGAGCATAAAAATGTGGGTTGATACAACATTTAAATGAAAAGATTTTTAATTACTCTATGTAAACTAACATGTACAGCACAGAACATCTCATGCAGCTTTGCCTAGTGTTCTGGTGTATATATGGCACAAAAAATGGTTTTCAAACCATTTTAAAACCTAAATATCAGATCAGAAAATTAACTTTAAGTCTTGGAATAACCAATAGTTTATTGTAATACAGACATTTAGAACAATTATCCCAAAGAGATCTTCCTTTAGGATTAATCAACTAAGTAACTGGAAAAATAATCCAAAGTAGAGGGGGTGTATGTGGAACAAAATCTTCAAGAAGAAAACCCAAATTCATTTGAAAAAATCCATAAACCACTAGGAATAACCACTGCCAAAGCAAAAACACTTTAAACATCCTAATTCTAGTCACTCAAGACCTAAGCTGTATCTGAAGGAAATGAAAGCACAGCTGTTTTTTCCTTATAAATAAAATCCATGAACTACAGTTTGAAAAAAATTAGAGGAAACTGGGGTGGAGAAAGATGTGGATTGTTACTATTTTAACAGAAGTTTTATCTAAAATGTATCTAGTAAACAAACCAACACAGCAAGATATTTACAATTTGAAAAAATTATTAACTTCCTCAAGCAATCCAAACACATTTTCACTTCTGATCGGGGGCGGGTAAGGAAAAAAAAAAAAAAGGAAAGAAAAAAAAGAATCTTACCAAATCCCTTGTTGAAAATATCTCTGGCAGCTTTGCCAAGGTCAGCATATGATGGAGGAATACACATTGCTGGTGGGAAGAAACATTCCAGTGTTAAGGTTCCTGTTCTCCCACTTTCTGTCCAGGAACTAGATTATCACCCACTGCTATCTTTAAATTGAAGCAGTCCAACTTGTTGAAGATGTCTTCTTTTGATACTACCAGGAGCTACACTAACTATATGTATTCTAATGATCCGTGAAAGAGGTATCACCAATAAAGGTTTATTTCTAAAATGAATAACCACAGTAAGTGGCTATATAAACTTGGGCAATTCCTTCCAAAACAGAAAAAACAGACTTTCTATTCCTAAATTTACACAGTATCTACAGCCTCACCTCTTGGGACCCAACTAGTACAAAGAACCAAACACATACACACAAACATATCTATACACACAGAAATCTCTGCCAAAATTCACTGGGATAGGCTGATTTAACCAAGTGACCTAAAACCAAAACCTGAAACAAGGCCCTCTCCCATAACAGACCTCTTAGTATCCTCCATGAGTTCGAAACCAATATTCTGGAGTGGGAAGAGATAGGTAATTAACACGTTAATTTAAATACTAGAATTTAGACAAAAACACAATAAACTGGGATTCACTCAAGTATCTACATCAACTAACTATCAAAAAGCACTTTAGGCATATTAATATGGCACTCAAGTCCTTGGCCAATGCTACGCGGCTTAAGGACAAGCAATCTGTGGCGGTTATACCAGCTCATTCATTCTACAGAGCACGTCCACGCCCTTAGGAGCACGTGTAATGACCTTGTGCTCTCACCAAGGGGGTTACTACTTCCTCTAAAAAAGTGACTGACCCAATCTTCCAAAGGCTGAATCCAACAGTAACTTTTTGCTTTCGAGTTCGTCAAAGGCACGTTCAAGAGGTGGAGGTGATGCGTCCACAGACCAACTCCCCTGACCTAGTCCCTCTATCTGAAATCCCACAGCCCAGCCCCTCCTCCGCAGAGCTGAGGCAGTCAGACGGTGGAGCGGCTACCGAAAGGGGCGAGTTTCCAAGCCCTTGGAAAGATCAGGGGAAAGAAGGTGCGGTTTTCCGGTGGACAGGCTTCGACTCCCAGCCAACCCCGCCCCATCCCGCAGACATCTCTGCTCTACTTACGCCGCGCGCAGCTCTGTCCATAGGTCGCCATGGCGAAGCCACAGAAAGAGGTGATCTGCTGGAGGGACAAGAGGTGCGGTCAACGGGGGTTAGGGACAAGTCAAGAGGCCAGAAGGGGGTCTCAGACAGGGAGGCGAAGAGCCGCGGGGCTGCGCGGCCATCTTAGGGAGCCAGGGCCGACCCCGAGTGTGGCTAAGGCGTCCTGCTTGGCCGTCGGGGCCTAGGCGGCCAAGTGACGCGACAGCGGCGTACCTGGTGCTCTCCCGGGAGGGGCTGCTGCCGCCGCTCTGCTCGCAGCTGAGGCCGCTCGGCTCGCTCAGGCTTCGGCTGCAGCTACCGCGGCTGGAGGGCGAAGTGAAGGAGACACCGTTCCGCCCGCCGCAACCCTGTCCTCCCCCCGCCAGGACCCCGCCGTTGCCCCCGAGGCTGTCCGCCGCGCCGGCCCCCGCAACGCCGCCCGCTGTCCACTCCAACCTGCTTCAGAACAGCCACGAGGGCCGAAGACACACCCGGCCCCGGGGTGGGCTGCTTCTGTCCGTCGGCGGGGGCCGGAAAGGCAGAGGCTGCTGGACCTCGGGTCAGGCAGCGACGAGGGCAACCCCAGAGGAGAGGGGGCGGGGAACGGCGGAGGCAGCGCTGTAGGGACTGCGCGTGCGGGAAATGGGGCCGAGGCCCGGCGCGCGCTCCTCATGGATGGGGTGGGGCGTCAGGCGCGCACCCGCGCGGGACCCGGCGCCACTAGGCGCGGCTGCGCAGCACGGGGGTCACGTACGACTCTCCAACTTCCTTCAGGGGTGTGCTTCCCATACCCTGCAGAGACCGTCTCCGTGCAGGGCGTCTGAAAGGAGTTAGCTAGCGTTACCCCGGCCTAACCTGAGCAAGTGCAGCGTGCGCTTCTGAAAGACTCTCCAAGCCCAGGAAGAACGAATGGGACACTGGGGCGCCACTTCCAACGCCACCCGCACTCACTGCCTTCGCCCACCTCCCATCGCAGAGGCCGCGGTGGGAGGGCCAGCCCAGAACTAAGTGGAGCCGGCCTCAGGGTGCCCCGCCCCTTTTCCTCGCTTCTAGCCCTTAGGGTTCCTCTTTTGTCGCCGCCTCCTGGCTTAGGTATAGGACAGCTTTGCACACGCACCGAACCGGAGCTGTCTTGATGAGTCAAGCCTGCTAGAAAATTTAGGAATCTTGCTGACAAGGCAGTAGAATGTTGCGCTCAAGTTCCTTGAGTGTGCTGGAAGAGTGAGGGAGCTAAGAGAACAAGAAAAAATGAGCCGTCTAATGAGATAGAAATAGGGTCAATTGAAGCCCCAGAATCCATCAGCAATCTCAGCATTTTATCCTTACTGTATCTGAGTTTCCTCATCACTAAAATGGCAAGTTTAAAGGAGACGAAGTGGTCTTTAGTAGCCATTCAGCCGCACACAATGAGGAAAGCCTCCCAACCCCCATCCCCTCTGGCTCTGAAAGCCACCTCTGCTCAACTCAAATGCTGCTGGAAGTTCCACCGTCCTAAACCAGACGGTAACCAGATAGAGATTTCCACAAGGCAAACCCAGATTGAAGGTGCATCCTGATGGACTCCCTCCCATTTGTAAGCTCAGCCATAAAACTTGCCTGGTTATGGTTGGAACTACTCCTGTAACAGGTTAGAAGAAAGGAAGAGTCTTTGCTCAGGCACCAGAAACACTAATTAATGCCTTCATTCAAGCTCAGACAGGTTGCGCTGAAATCAGCCTGGTTCTACTGGGAACTTGTTTGCTTTGGCTGTGCTTGATGCTTTTGTGAAACTAATAGCAAAGACTGATGCCTCATCCCAAATGCAGCCTGACACACCGCCTTCCTGAAAAACCTAGTCTGTGCTCAGCCACCTCCATTACCTGCAATAGGGCTTATTCACAATGTGAACTATCTGTAGTAATTTTAACCCCCAGAGAATTTCACTGTGCCACAGAACACAGACCTTAGGCTTTAGTTTAACCTCCAGGAACCCAAGGAATGTACAGAATACCTAATGACCAGGAGAAGAGTCATGGCAATTTATTTCAAAGTTGTATTCAGTAAATCTATTCCAGTGCTTTCATTCAAAGCCCCTTAGAAGCAGCAATAGTAGCAGCCACCACTATAAGCAACTACCTTGTGTCGCCCACAGGGGAAGCAAAGTACACTCAGCTGCACTTCCTGCTCTCAGGGCACTTACGGTCAAGTGTGTGTAGAGGTATCCAGAACTGTGAAGCGTCCAAGATTTTACTCCACTCGCAAGCTAGCAAGTTAGTCTACCATAGTTTTATAGGTTCATAAATGCTGGCAGAAGACATGAGACTCAGAGACAAAAGACTTTATTACTTGTGGCATGGCAAGCAACATAGGTTCATGTTTGAATTAGTTCCCCTTGCCCTCTCTGTCCCCAGGGGTGATGCAGAACAGCCCATGTGGAAGCTATGCACAGTAAGTGTTTGCGTCACAGCTGAGGACCTGAATTTAAGAAACCTGTTTTACAAAAAAAGAAAAAGAAAGAAAAAACAAACCTCCTGTTTCACAAGCCGCTGCTGCAAACCTGCCCAACCTCTTCACTCTGCCCCAGACAGAGACACTATCTCTATCTTCCAAGGCTGTTTGCTATGCAGACATCCTTGAAAAGATAGTTTGGGATAAAAGAAGTCATAAGACCTGGAGAAACTCCATGGAGAACTGTCCCACAAAAAGGATAGGGAATTCAGGAATTGCAAGTACAGTGCTAAATGCAAGTACAGAGATTTGTGGGCATAGTCACACTGAAAAGACACTTGCCGTAAAGTCTGAAAGGAGAACTTATCAAAAGTAAAAAGCCAATAGGTCAAGGGTGGAAAGCTAAATTCTAGAAAGAGACATGTGCAAAGCCATACAGGTACTTCAAGTGGCAAGAATCACTTGGAAACCACAAGTAATTAAGTAAACCTGGAAAAACCTACAGGAAAAGTTGAAGATGTTGGGTGGAGTCAAATGCTGAAGGTCCTGAAAGCAGCAAGTGAAGAAGAATCTAGGATGGCTGGGAGCAACATTTCTGACCTGAGCAACTGGGAGAACAAAGGTTCCACTCAGTGTTGTGAGGGCTACAGGAGGAGGGTCAGGTGTGAGGATGGAGGATGAGGAAGAGAGAGGAAAGATGATTCTGTTTCAGATAAGTATGAGGAACCAGGGGCCACATCTGAATAGAGTTATCCAGTAGGCAATTATGAAGCCTAGGAGAAAGGTATAGGTAGGAGATACTGGAATGAAAATTTTGGTTTTAATTAGGACTATCCTTGGGTGTGATTAAAGTCAATAAATGATGGGATAGCAATAAAGATAGTAGAAGCCTTAGCAGTGTTGGTATTCCAGGGGTGAACAGACTGGCCAGGAGGCTAAAAGAAAACCTAGGAGGGAATACTTCCTGGAAGCCAAAGGGCAAGAGCAGTGACTGGACGGTGCTCTGCAAGAGCAGTGACTGACGGGGAGAGTGCTGGACGGTGTCACATCCTGAGGAGTGGTCAAGTGAGGCAAAGAGTATTAGCTTCTCTTAGCTACAAATTACCCCAAAACTTAATATTTTAAAACAACAAACATTTTATTACCTGAAAGTTTCTGTGGGTCAAAAATTGGCTTAGCCGGGTAGTTCTGGCCCAAGGCCTCCCACTGAGGCTGCAGTCAAGATACTTGCTAGGGCTACAGTCATCTGAAGAGTTGACTGCTATAGGATCTGCTTCCAAGATGGCTGCCTCATATGGCTCTTGGCAAGAGGCCTCAGTTCTTCACTATGTGCATCTCTCCATAGGGTTGCTTGAGTGTCCTCATGACATGGCAGCTGGCTTCTCCCAGAGCAGGTGATCTAAGAGAGAGAGGCCAAAGCCACAATGTCTTAGATGATCCAACCTCAAAAATCACACTGTTGGGGCACCTGGCTGGCTCAGTAGATAGAGCATGTGACTCTTGATCTCAGGGTTGTAAGTTCAAGCCCCACATTGGGCACAGAGCCTACTTAAAAAAAAAAAAAAAAAAAAAAAATGGATTCCGAAATCATGCTGTCATTTCTGCCTTATTCTGCTTATTAGAAGTGAGTTATTAAGACCAGTCCATGCTCAAGGGGAAAGAAATTAGACTCCATGTTTTGAAATGAGTGTCAAAGAATTTGTGGATAGATTTTAAATTACTACAATCAATGCTCTTGTCACATTATTTACATTTCTCCTACATGGAAAATATATTAACTCCCTCTGAAGATCTCCCCCAAACCTCCAGCCTTTATAGCATTAGCAGAAGTCTTTCGAAGTATATTTCCTTAAGTACAGCAACTCCAGTACAGTTCCTCTTGATCTGAAGACTTATGAACCAAGAGACAAGCTGTCTACCCCCCAACACATACACACTTTCAGTACACATGGGGTAGGATAGGCACAGGATATCTAACTGCTAAAGACACCCCTGGTCAAAAAGGGAGAAATAGGACATATATAGGAGTCCATAGCAGTTCTGAAATCCAGCCAGGCAAATTTTGACTGTTTCTCTATTAGGACTCAGTCCTATTGTTGCCTGTGCCAGATGAGGTCACATAGGGAGAGACAGCCCTAGATTCACATGTCTTCTTTTCCTGTCCCAAGGTCTGTCCCATTATATGAAGGGTACACCCCACCTCACACTTCTACTCCATCCCCCTTCACATACACACACTCCTTGACCACTTCTGTGGGCTCAAGGGTATGTCACTGGCAGTTCAATCCATGCTCAAGAGAAAGGACTCTGGGGAAGAAATCCTTACAGTCCCCAGAAGCAGGCTGAGAACTGTTTCAATGGGAAGACAGATCTTCTGTATCCAGAGTTTGGTCCAGCTATGGAGAAGGTGAGCATGGTAGGCATGTTTCCTTGGCCCTGCAGACTCCTCACCCCATAGAAATAGGTACAATCTGAGGAGGGTTTGAGGGGGGCTTTCTAAAGTATGAGGCCCAGGGTGGGAAGGCCCTTTTGCCCAGGTCTAAGGACAGCACTGGGGCTAAGGACTGGGAATCTTCATATGACTGAAACAGACATTTATTGTGATGAGAGAGAAGGAGAGCCAGGATGGTAAGCTGTGGTTATGGTTAGAATGTGGGATGTTGAGATGTAAGGTTTAGCAGTGGAGCATTCTGGGTGGTGAGGAAGTGAAGTTCACTGGATTTGAGGTCAAAGATGACAGGTGAGGCTAGGTTTTTGAAACCAACCACCCCACACACACTCAACATGCAATGGTGAGATAGGCACAGGTTGTGGCAGGGATACTGAAGCCACCAGGATGTTGCTAGGATAAAAGGTAGAGAGGAAAACTGGGGAGTCAAGTGCCAAAGTCCTCAGGGAACACAGGGGAGTAGCCAGGAAGTTAGTCATAAAGGATAACGAGTAGAGGATGATAGAACTGATGGTGGAGGTGATTTTATAGGAGGGTGGAGGAGAAAAAAAAAAAAAAAAAAGAATGGCCACACTTCCCATCCCCAGGTCCAGCCCTTGAGTATGGAAGGGTGTGGGGAATGATCAGGCTTCTCTCTGGGAAGAAGGAACATCTGTGGGAAAAGGTCCTTTTTTTGCCAAGGTGAAGAGAATGAAAGAGCATTCACTGGTGCAACTGAAGACTTAGGGTAGTTTATAATAGAACAAGGCTCTGGAGGGGATCAAGGGAGGGGGCAGCAGTGAGAGGACAAACCAGAAAGAAGGAAGCACAGACAGAACTGTGGTGAAAACTAAGGAGAGTGCAAGGAAATAGGGGGACTTAAAATATTTGGGGAAATTAGGACCCATGGCTTGAGGTGATGTCATTCCTAGGATTAACAGGGCTCAAAAGCCAAGCCAGTACCTATGAAAAATCCCTGAAATTGTGCATAAAGAACAGTGTGCCTGGTTTTGTGCACATAACTTTGGGCTATCATTCTCAGATACTCAGATATCATTTTCATCACTGATCTAGACTGCCTGTCAAAGCCCAGCAGTGACCAGGGGAAAGGAGAAGCATTCTACAGCTCTCCAGATCACAGGCAGGGGGGACTGCATTTCAATTTACTATTTAATATAAGATGTGATGATTAAAGAAGATAGTGGAGTTACAGCTTAATAGAACACAAAATAAGTGTAAGTTTCATGCAGTTCCTCCCCGTTGATATTCTGGTGGAATGATTCTGGGTTGATGCAGAGACTGATATAAAAGGACTTTGCTACTTATCATGCAGTCAGCAACCTGGGGTCTTGCTCAGAGTTCCAATTAGAACACTGGTGAAACATTGTTTTTTTTCCTTGAAAAACTCACACCTTCCTTATGGGAAAGCTTAGCCCAAAGCAACAGGGAAAATGAAGAGAGGCTCCTGACCAAGAAACTTCAGTGGCTCCCGTTTGCCCAGAGCATAAGGTCCCTGGTATAAGGAAAATGGATCATGATTCCGCTCTGCCTTCCTTCACAGACATGTTTCCTACCTACCACCTGTGCTAATTCAGGTCATGGGCTATTCCCAGATCACGGTGTTTTCATTCAGTCTCACTGCCTTTGCTGTATGCTGGTTATCCCACCTGGAAGGCTTCCCCATCCCCACTGTTTTGAATTAAGAATCCTTTTATTTTCTTTTAAGTTTATTTATTTATCGAGAGAGAGAGAGAGAGAGAGAGAGAGAGAGAGAGAGAGAGAGAGAGAGAGAGTCACAAGCAGGGGAGGGGCAGAGAAAGAGAGAGAGAGGGAAAGAGAGAGAGAGAAAAAGAGAGAGACTTCACACCATCAGCATGGAGCTGGATGCAGGGCTGGATCTCACGAACCATGAGATCATGACCTGAGTCGAAATCAGTATCAGACGCTTAACCAACTGAGCCACCCAGTTGCCCCCTCTGAATCCTTTTACAGCTCGACTCCAATGTACTCCCACCACAGTGTTGGCTGACTTACCAACTATGCATTCATTTACTTTCTCTGAATTTCTAGGGCATTTGTGACCTTATGGCATTTATTACATAGTTTCTAGTATTTTATTATGAAAATTTCCAAACATACAGAAAAGTTGAAAGAATTGGATAATGGATGCCATATGCTACTATCTAGATTCTACAATTGCCATTTTGTTACATTTATTTTTATCCCATATCTATCCATCTATGCATTCATCAATCCATCTTACCTTTTTGATGCATTTCAGGGTTAGTTGCAGACATCAGTACACTTCACCTGTAAATACTTCAGCATGCATACCATTAACTAGAGTTCAATATTTATTTGTGCTTTTTAAAGTGAAATTTACTCACATATATCATGGAGTTTTTGTTTGTTTGCTTTGCTTTGTTTTTAAATACTCTGGGGCACCTGGGTGGCTCACTCAGTTAAGCATCTGGCTTCGGCTCAGGTCATGATCTCATGGTTCGTGAGTTCAAGCCCTGCGTCGCTCTGTGCTGACAGCTCAGAGCCTGGAGCTTGCTTTGGATTATGTGTCTCCCTCTCTCTCTGCCCCTCCCCTGCTCTCTCTCTCTGTCTCTCTGTCTCTCTCTCTCAAAAATAAACATTAAAAAAAATACTCTGCCTTCCCTATGACTCTCTTTTTTTAATTTTCAGTGTTTATTTATTTGAGAGAGAGAGAGAGAGAGAGAGAGTAGGAAGGGGCAGAGAGAGAGGGAGACAGAATCTGAAGCAGGTTCCAGACTCTGAGCTGTCAGCACAGAGCCTGATGTGGGGCTCACACTCACGAACCATGAGATCATGGCCTAAGCCGAAGTCAGAAGCTTAACCTAATGAGCCACCCAGGCACCCCTACCTTCCTTATGAAACTTTTTAATGGTGAGAATCATTTATTACTCAATTCTATCCCCACACACCCAATATCTAATAATGATGACACTAGTAATGATAAACATAATCAAAATAATCATGGCTAACACATACTGAGCATTTGTGCCAGGCACTGTTCTAAACACTTCATATGTTTTTTTAAAATTCTTATAACAACCCCATGAAACAGGTAGGATAAAGATATCTGTTGTAGATAAAGAGAGGTTAGGTAACTGGCCCAGGTTGCATAGTTCTTCCAGTGGGTGGAGACAAAATTTAAACCCAGCTCTGAGTCCAGGGCATAGGTTCTTAACCACCATTCACATTGCTTCCCCATTGTCAAAGCCTTACCCATGAGGGAGAGTAATTTTATTTACGGAACATTCAAAGAGTCCACTGCTCTGGACCATCCTTGTCATGACACATTAACAGAGATAGTTGGCTTCAAAATTTCCCCCTGTTAAATCTGTAGTAGGGGCATGAATCCATAACCTGAGGGAGAGGAAAGCTGGCTTCTCCACAGACTTGTCACTGGGTCATTGCTGTGAGTCTCATGACTCACATCCCACGGCTGCCTGCATCTACTGTATGGCTGCCCTGTATTTCTGGGCCTAGTGTGGGAGGCAATGGAAGGAGGGTGAGGGAGAGTTCTGAGGCCTGGGAGAGTCACAAGGACAGCTTGGCTGGCAGCCGCCTGGACAGTCAGTACAGAGGGAAGCTGATGAGGAAGCCAGAGGCACAATAGGCCATTATTTCTGGCTGCAGGAGTTTGGTCGGTTTGCTACTGGGTGACCCAACATCCCTCCTACCAGTTTGAGTTCCCTTAGACCTTTGGTTGGAAGTAAAGCAATTATATTTCAAGTAATTCACAGGCTATGTCTGGAGATTGGGAGAAATACCAAAGCTCATTATGGCTGTAAGTAATCAGGCATTCACTTTGAAGACCTCCCTCTTGCTACAATCCCCACTACACACCACCTCCAGGTAATACAACGGAGTGCATGACTCCCCTCTTCAGACCCCTCCATAAAGCCATGAATGCACCAGGTTAAACATAGGCTACAGCCCTCTGAAATATGGTCTAACCTAAGCTTCTAAGCAAGCATAGAGTTTTGTTAGCCACTATTTACACAGGGCATTAATAGAATTTATATATATAGAAAGAGCTCTGTGATCAAATAGATTCAGGAACTGTTGGATTAGTTAACCCATTCTTTAAGTGGAACTTCTGAGAGCCTTGAATTGATGTGCATGATGAGTCTCTGCAAGGAGAATGCAATATGTTCCCAGTTTTTTCAAGAAGGATCTCAAGAGACTAGTGTTCCATAGAAAGTGTGCTATCTCTGGGGCGCCTGGGTGGCTCAGGTGCTTAAGCATCTGACTTTGGCTCAATCTCATGGCTCATGAATTCAAGCCCTGCATGGGGCTCTTTGCTGTCAGTGCAGGGCCTGCTTCATATCCTCTGTCCCCTTCTCTCCCTGCTCCCTCCCATTCATGCTCTCTCTCTCTCTCTTTCTCTTTCTCTGTCAAAAATAAACTTTGAAAAAAAAAAAAAAAGAAAATGTGTTATTTCAAATATCATTCTCAACATAGCTATCCCTGAAATGTAACCAGTTCTTCTAAGCCTATCATGGCAGCCATGAAAATGCACTGTTCAGATCTGCTGCTATGCAGAGCACAGCCGACTCACTGGTCCAGTTGCTGCCCTTCTAGATCCAGTGAAGTCACACGAGGTATTTCTAGCCTGGAACCAAGCATAATGATGAACAGGGGTCCTCGTGCAGGTCCATTGCCGCACAATGTGGGACTCCTCTCACAAATGGCTTTGGCTTAAGGATGTCCCTTTGGCCTGGCCAAAGCTTTCTTAGAACTGCGTTGCCATCTGAAACTCTTCCTACTCAATCTTCCTTCCTGTGCTGAAATCTGAAGCTTCTTCTACATTTTCTCCTTTGTCACAGGTATATCCCTCAGCAAATCTCTTGCACATTTTTTTAAAGTTTATTTATTTATTTTGAGAGCAAGAGCAAGCAGGGGAGGGGCAGAGAGAGAGAGGGAGAGAATCCCAAGCAGGCTCTGTGCCAACACAGAGGCTGACATGGGGCTTGATCCCACCAACCATGAGATCATGACCTGAGCCAAAACCAAGAGTCAGACGTGTAACCAAATGAGCCACCCATGCACCCCTCTTGCATGTTTAATTCTACCTCAGCATCTCCTGCTCAGAAGATGTAAACTAGCACTCCTATCTCAAATGTTTTCTAAAGCCTGTCCAGATTTAGCTCCTCCTTGCAACTACACGTCACTTTTATGGCATTTGCCTTTGTGGTCTGCACTGAGAGGCCTCCTGATACAGTAGAGCAGCACATGGAAGACACTCTTGGAGACAGTGACCCAGGTCTGAATCCCAACTCTGCACTTCAGCAGTAAAACCTTAAGGAAATTCCTCAGCAAGCAGTAAGTGGGGGTGACACCACTATTTTGCAAGGCTTCCAAGGATTAGATGAAATGTTCTATTTAAAGCACCAAACATAGGGGCGCCTGGGTGGCTCAGTTGGTTAAGCATCTGACTTCAGCTCAGGTTATGATCTTGTGGTTCACGATTGTGAACCCCACATCAGGCTCTGTGCTCACAGCTCGGAGCCTGGAGCCTGCTTCAGATTCTGTGTGTGTCTCTCTCTCTCTGCCCCTGCCCTGCTCCTTCTCTCTCTCTCTCTCTCTCTCTCTCTCTCTCTCCCCCTCTGTCTCAAAAATAAAAAAATAAATAAATAGCCTTTATCTCTTCAAAAAAAAAAAAAAAAAAAGCACCAGACATAAAGCAGGTACTCAAAAAATAGAATAATGGTCATTTATAGTCATTTGTATTTTTTCTCCTTTCCACTATCAGATTATAAAGACTTGAGGGTGGATAGTTTGATTTTCATCTAACTCTCCTGAAGGGCGTGAGATACAGGTGTTATTCATAGTGGGTCAACAAATAGCTGTTAAATTAAGTGGGGGAAAAATGCAGAAGGAAAGGGGCATCTCAGAGAAGAGGGGCAGAAGAGCCAATCAGGAGTGTTAGCCAATGACATAAGAAATATAAATATTCAAAATATATAATACATGTATAAAATAGAAAATATTTATGCTATATATGTGCATACATATATACATGTTATATGTATATTTATATTTAAATATATAAGAGAACCATGGTTTCAGAAATAACTGCTGAGAAGAGGGCCAGGAGACCAAAGTTGTGCTCCCTGGTCCCTTTGCAGAGGTTTGTACTCTAAGGCCTGTAAGCACAACCTGGAAGGGCGATTTTACCAGTGAAATCCTTATTTCCTAAGCTCAATGCAACTAAGAAAAAAGTGGCAGGAAACCAAAGGAAGGAAATTGCAAAGATGGACGGGAAACAATGTGTCAATGAAGGGACACAATTAGAATATACAGAACCAGGAGTTTCCATCCAAGTTCAGAGTACTGCTTTTTTGTTCAGTTCAGGGTATCCAGTCACCATGATTTTAGCCTGGCTTGGAGGGGGAAACCACAGCAGTGGTGGCCCCCAGAATAACCTGTCCTGGGCCTTTGTAGGAGGAAGCTACTGGAATTCATAGATCTTCTGCCTGTATGCCCAGCTGTGGCTCCACCTCTGGGGAAGCTCAGGAAAGGACATCGTCTGTTTTGGGAGCCATTGCTCTCTGATGGGAGGAAGGAATTCACACTCACCTCAGCTTTTCCCAAAGCCTCATTAATTCCTTGAAACCCCAGCTCCAGGACATTTTTAGTAGAGTACAAATATCATACTGGAAGAAATGCTTAAGGCCCTGTTTGTGGAGCACAGCCCAGCATTAATGGCCTGTTTGCCCTCCCAATCAACAGGTGTTCATGTGTAGCAAGATTCCCTCCCCAGGTAACACCCTTCTGTTCTAACAGAATGACCTTCCATGATGGCCTACGTTCTCTCCATTTAAATCCCTTATGCCACAGAAAAGCTCTATGGATACATGTATATATGTGTATACAAGAAGTGTTTGAAAGAGGAGGAGGGGAAAGTTGGGAGGGATTGCCTCTTAAGAGTCAAGGCTACTGCTACATCTCCCCTACAAGTAGAAAGCTACCAAGCTCATGAAGTTCAAATCTAGAAGCCAAAGTGTACCCGGGACATCTCCTTCATCTCCTCCAAAACAGTATCAGTTTTCTCTGTGTTTCCAGCAGTTTTATGAGATGAGCTACAATGACACAACATTTGAATGAATCACTCTGCTCAGTCTGCAATGCCAAGACTACAAATATAGTTAATTCAGATGAACTAGGTCCCTCTGACAAGCGTTGGTTTGACTGAATCATAGAGCATATTAAAAGAAATTCAGTTTTATTGCCTTCAGGAATCTAGTGGAACTAGCTAATAAATTGCTCTTCAGTATAGATCTTAAGGGAAATTTGCGTTAATGAACAGATGAGAATATTTTCTAATTATGTCCATCAATTGTTTATATGGAAAGCGTTACCTGAAATGCTCGCTCTTGTTTATATCACAGTATTTTAGTTGAATAACCTCCTTGATAAATAGTATAAAATAAACCATCCAATTTTCTATTCCTTCGAAACAATTAATGCTGCAATGGCTCTATAAGCATGAAATCAAGCTACTGTATGTATCAGTCAGCTTTTATTCTTCCTGCCCTGGGGACACCCTAGTCTTTCAAATTTTGTGACACACATTCCTTCCTCTCACACTCCCTTCTATAAATGTTTGTTAAGCAACTAGTGTGTGTCAGATACTAATTAAAAATCAGCAATCTCACAGACTAGAAAGGGAGACAAACATGAACAAGTATTGTAAGGTGTTACAGCCGCAAGGATTGCTACATGAACAGAGGACCAGGGATTATGAAGTAGTCAGTTCACCTTGAGAGTAACAGGGAGGCCTTAGGTTTAAATGGATTCTTGGAAATGGAGGACATGTTCATGTGACCAGCTAGGAGGGAAAGGGGAGCCCCAAAAGAAAGATGCCTCGGCATGATAGAGCATGGCATGTTTGACAAACTGTAAATAATATGGCAGGAAAGGGACAACAGATGGGATGTTAGCAGAGGAAACAGAAGAAAGAGGGGTTACTTAACAAGGGCAGGCTGGAGAGGTCACTGGGGGCCAGATCAAGGGGAGCATGCACTTGGGGCGCCTGGGTGGCGCAGTCGGTTAAGCGTCCGACTTCAGCCAGGTCACGATCTCGCGGTCCGTGAGTTCGAGCCCCGCGTCAGGCTCTGGGCTGATGGCCCAGAGCCTGGAGCCTGTTTCCGATTCTGTGTCTCCCTCTCTCTCTGCCCCTCCCCTGTTCATGCTCTGTCTCTCTCTGTCCCCAAAATAAATAAACGTTGAAAAAAAAAATTAAAAAAAAAAAAAAAAAAAGGGGAGCATGCACTGGCTCTCCTCAGTACTGGGCCAACATCACATCTGGAGTATCTTATTTAGGACAGTGGTGACACACTGGAGGGCAATAATGAAGTGAGAGGGTGAATCTGGTCTCTCTACTCCATCTTGGCTACAGGCAAAAGTCTAAATTTGTGATTTCTTAACAGAAAAATTTTGTAAGTATATGTGTTTGCCCATTTAATTCGAGGCAAAGCCAAGTAAGAATGTGTCCTACAATGAGATTGCATTTAAGATATACAGCCTCAGAGCCAAGACCAGCCTTGTGAAAACAGACTTCAGGACAATATGGAACTGGATACTGGCCAAGAAGACTGGAAAAACACACTCTGACCTCTTAAAGAAAGCCAGGCCTTTCAAAATACAGAACAGTGGGAAGGGGGTTTAGAAATAAAATGTTAGAGGGGCGCCTGGGTGGCTCAGTTGGTTAAGCGACCGACTTCGGCTCAGGTCATGATATCGCAGTTTGTGAGTTTGAGCCCCGCGTCGGGCTCTGTGCTGACAACTCAGAGCCTGGAGCCTACTTCAGATTCTGTGTCTCCCCCTCTCTACCCCTCCCCTGCTCACGATCTGTGTCTCTCTGTCTCTCAATAATAAAGATTAAAAAAAAGTTTTTTTTTAAAGAAATGTTAGGTATATCAGTTATCTCTTGCAAACTAACAAATATACCAAAACTTCATGGTTTAAAACAATTTATGTCTATGATTCCGCATATTGACTGGACAATTCTTCTCTTGGTCTCCATTGGGCTTCCTCATGCAGCTGTCTCAGCTGGTGGGTCAGCTAAAGGCTAGGCTCAGCTGGGATAGCTTGGTCAGCTGGGCCTCGCTCTCCTTACAAGATCTTTCATCCCAGGCTCCTTTATGGCACGGCTGTTTCAGGCCAGCGTCCCAAGAGGGTGAAAGTGGTAGCCTCATGAGTCATGTATCAGCACTTCCATCACATTTTATTAGTCACAAAGACAGCTCCTGTAAGGGGTGGGGAAATAGACTTTGTCTCTTGATTGAGGGAGTGGTAAAGTCATATTACAAAAGAGTATGAGTCTACCACAGAGGATTTGATTCCTACTGCAGAAACACCTGTATGATGTGGGGGAGTATAGAAGGGCTGAAAAGCAAAGAAATCCTTCCCCCAGTTCGTTGACCATGGCAGGGACAGAACGCTGGAAAAGCTGAGTGGCAGAGTAGCCAAACTTCAGCCAAAGTCTTCACCGAGTACAATTTCCAGAGCCACCCGGTAGCAAAGCCTAGTTAGGGCAAACATAAAAGTTAGCAAGAGAGCCCTGTATCCAAAGAGGGCATGCTGCTCTCCCTCACACTCGACTCTCAGATTTTAGGGAGGTTTGGTTCAAGTATGGTAATTTGCCAAGTGATACTTTTACTCCAATAATACCTTTTGTTTTTATATCTGGGACTATTTCCTCCCTGTCTTCTTTCAAGCACCTTGTAAAGTGAGAATAGGACTTGTCTTCTTCTTCTAGAGATAAGGAAACTAGGACCAGGAGGGACCACCCTCCAATCCCTCAGAAGGTTGACACGAGAGCCAGGCTTCTCAAAATCCCCTCTTGGGTCTCTGTCTTATGCCAGGGCATGGATTGTTCTTGTCCCTGATGCCTACCGAGGCGTCCGTCCTCAATTCCTTCCTGCAGGGGTAGCTAAGTCCTTCCCTGGTTGTGTAATATCTTCAGTTTTTAATTCACTAGCATCTAAGGCTCCGTATAAATAATTAGGACCCAAGTCCTCCATTGCCAGTTTGCAGGCAGAAGAACTGCCCAGACAAGGGCAGCTTACTGGGGCTTTTGGAAAGTGATGTGCAAAAACAGCCCACATTTATGCAAAGAAAACAAAAACTCTAATTCAAAACGATATAATGCACTTTTTTTTAAAAAATTAAAAAAAAACATTTATTTTTGAGTGAGAGAGAGAACGTGAGCAGGGGAGGGGCAGAGAGAGAGGGAGACACAGAATCCAAAGCAGACTCCAGGCTCTGAGCTGTCAGCACAGAGCCCAACACAGGGCTCGAACCCATGAACTGTGAGATCATGACCTGAGCTGAAGTCGGACACTCAATTGACTGAGCCACCCAGGCACCCCAAGAAGTATGCACTTCTATGTTTATTGTAGCATTATTTACAATAGCCAAGATATGGAGGCAACTCAAGTGTCCATCGATAGGGGAATAAATAAACACACACACAACTGAATATCAATCGGCCATAAAAAAGGATGAGATCTTACCATTTGTGACAGCATGGTTGGTTCTAAAGGGTACTATGCTAAGTGAAATAAGATAGACAAAGACAGGCAAATACCATATGGCTTCACTTACACGTGAAATCTAAAAAACAAGACAAAGGAATAAACAAGAATCAGAAGCAGACCCATAAATACAGAAAACAAATTGATGGTGGCCAGAAGAGGGTGGGTGGGAGGATGGGAAAAATGGGTGAAGGGGAGTGGGAGGTACAGGCTTCCAGTTAGGAGATGAATGGTACAGAGATGAAAGGTACAGCATAGGGAATATAGCCAATGGTATTATAATAGCGATGTATGGAGACAGATGGTAGCTACACTGGTGGGGAGTATAGCATAACACGTAGAGTTGTGGAATCACTTTGTTGTACACCTGAAATGTATGAGTCATTATGTAACATTATGTGTCAACTATATTTCAATAAAACAAACAAACAAAACAAATAACAGTCCTCCTCAGCCCGCACGCTAAACACAACTAATTAAAGAGCTGCAGTGGGGCACCTGGGTGGCTCAGTCGGTTAAGTGGCCGACTTCGGCTCAGGTCATGATCTCGCGATTTGTGAGTTCGAGCCCCGCGTCGGGCTCTGTGCTGACAGCTCAGAGCCTGGAGCCTGTTTCGGATTCTGTGTCTCCCTCTCTCTCTGACCCTCCCCCGTTCATGCTCTGTCTCTCTCTGTCTCAAAAATAAATAAATGTTAAAAAAATAAAAATAAAAAAAAATTTTTTAAAGAGCTACGGTAAGGTAATGATCAAAGGGTGGATATCACTTTTTAGTTTCAAAGTACTTTCACACTATGAACTCAGCAGATCCTTATAATGTGATGATGATGATGATGATGATGACGATGATATCTTACACTTATGATGTTCCAGGTACTATTTTACATCCTTTGCATGTATTAATTCATTAACCCTCATAGTAACTCTATGAACTTAAGTACTATTAGCAACTCAAAACTGAGAGACAAAAAGTCTCCATAACTTTACAAAGTTACAGAGCTAGTATGTAAAGGAGCCAAGATTTAAGTCTAGGCACCTGGCTTCAGAGTTCATGCCCTTAAACTGCCATACTATACTGCCTTCCAAATACTATCATCCCATCATATCAAATAAGGAAACTGAGGCAGTGATTTGGTGACTTGACCAAACTTAGGCACAGTGCCATTACATCACATGTAGGACACAGAAGCCAGGCTTTCCCCCTGTAAGCCAAGCCCTCTTACAGGTAACAGTTGAGGTTATCAGCCATTTCTATTTCGAGTGGTTTTCCTAATAGGAAGGATTATAAGGGTTGGGAGGTGGAGTCCAGAGTGGGAGGCCAAATTTGAATACCACACCAATTTTGAATCTATTCCTAAACATGCTACCCAAGGCTAGGGAAATGAAAACATAATGCATTTTAGACATGCTATTTTCCTTGAGAAGACAATGGCTACCTTTAAATTCAGAAGCAGAGGAAGGATGAAATTGTGAAAATGGGAGCTGCTCAGTGAACTGACCCTAGAAGCTAGTCCCTAGGAAAGGAGCTTGACAAAGGGAAGGAGGGTCAAGGAAGGTCATGCTCTCAGTGCCAATGTATGAAGGCACCAGGCAGTGTGCAGGGAGAGAGAATACAAAATTACATTGCTCTCAGATGATATTTATCCCCACTCAACTACTACCCAAGAAAGGACAAACTTCCTCTAGCCTGCTGCCTAGATTAGAAGCCCAATCTTTTTTTTTTTTTATTTTTTTTTTCAATGTTTATTTATTTTTGGGACAGAGAGAGACAGAGCATGGACGGGGTAAGGGCAGAGGGAGAGGGAGACACAGAATCGGAAACAGGCTCCAGGCTCCGAGCCATCAGCCCAGAGCCTGACGCGGGGCTCGAACTCCCGACCGCGAGATCGTGACCTGGCTGAAGTCGGACGCCCAACCGACTGCGCCACCCAGGCGCCCCTAGAAGCCCAATCTGTTGCTTTCCTTTTGGAGCCCTCCATGAGAATGCAGCTACCAATTCCCATGATGAATCAAATCAGTGAATATATTCCCTTCACCTCTGCCAAGCCCTGGTCCATCCCAAGGCTTAACCAAGAGTCCCCTTGTGTCCTACAACTCAGATACCTGACCTACTCAGGACCCCCGGCTCAGAGTGGCAGGATTGAAGGCCACTCTTTCCACTCCTGGCAGGAGCCTAACCTCTCCGCTCTATACAGGTGGGGTTCTACTCTTTAGCTCTGGCCAATGAGAACTATCTCAAGGCTAGGTCTCTCTCATCTCAGGGCCAACACCATTATCGTTATTTCAAATATTTTTCCCCTAAGCGTCCTCAGTGGTTGCTTAGAATTCAGAATGCTGTCAGTTGCTTTGTGAGTTGGTGTGTGTGTTATCTGCTACTGAATATCATGACAGAATGGGGTCAGCAGATTCTCTAGTTCTGGCCACCAGAGAAACAAGAATTTAAGCTGGAATGAGGGAAGGATAAAATGGTCCCTGTTCACAGATGGACTACAACTATGTGCAAAATCCTAAGAAATCTAGAAAAGAACTTCTAGAATATAGTACATGAGTTTGGCAACATCACAGGGGAAAAGGTAAACATCCAAAAGTCAGCTGTATTTCTGTATATTAGTAATGTATAATTGGAAACCAAAATTAAAAAAGCAAATGAGTGGGGCACCTGGGTGGCTCAGTCAGTTGAGTGTCTGACTTCGGCTCAGGTCATGATCTTCTGGTTCATGGGTTCAAACCCCTCGTCAGGCTCTGTAGCGGACAGCTCAGAGCCTGGAGCCTGCTTCAGATTCTGTGTCACCCTCTTTCTCTGTCCCTCCCCTGCTGGCACTCTGTCTCTCTCTCTCAAAAATAAACATTAAAAATTAAAAAAAAAAAAAGATGGAATGAGTGAATAAAAAAGCTAAGTGTAGCTTAGAGTAGCTATTTGTATAGAGCTTCAGTGGACAGAGTACTTTTACAACCACCAAAGAGGAAGGAGGAGGGAACTAGGGAGCTTGGCAAACACCTGCATTCTCACTCCACCCCATTCTGAAATGCCCTTAGGGGAGGGCACCTCAGACAGTTGGTTGAAAGGCTCTTCAAGGGATTCTCATCACCTCCAGAAAGAGAAACAGTTTGACCGGGAACATCAGCATTTAACACCGCCCGCACTTGCATCTAACCTAGGAACCTGTTAGAAATGGCCGGTGGGGGGAGGGGAGTGGGAGGGGAGGAAGCCAGGTGATCTTGAGGCACATGCTTTGTTCCAAACAGCAACTTCCTACCTCATTCTGTGCCTAAGACCAAGGCATCCAGGTTGCTGGAGGTTTATAGCACCCTCTGCTGGTGACCACTTGCAAAGCCCGACCTCTGAACCAAAACAAAGCTCTCAAAATTAATTTGCTGGCCTGTGAATTTTTTACTCAACTGAAGGAATGTTAAGAAAAATCCTCTTTCCTATTACATACACTGATGCCTCCTCATTTTATCACAGAATTTCTGATATCATGGCGTATTCTCCTCTGGTTCTGCTGCCGCTTTCATTTCCTTGTGCTTCCTTCCTTTTTCCGGGCTCCTAATAAAGGACCCAGAAGCACTTGGTGAAATTTTCAAAGACAATGGTCTCCAAGGCCAGGCAAGGCCTGGAGGCCTCCAAGGTCACACAGGACGTGGGCGGATGAGGCCTTCTCTGCCTTACCCTCAGGTCTGTGTCACTCTAGCTATAATGGAGATGTGAGTCACTCCCCTACACAAACACAAAGTCTCTCAATGGCTTCCAGAAACTTGAAGCAAAATCTAGTCTTTACCAGGAACTCTGAGGCCTGCATGATTGGGAGGCTGGCTACTTTTTTGTAAGTTCACTTCCAATCATTCTTTCCCTTGTTCACTTTTTAAAAGAAAAAAAAATTGTTTATTTTACACACACACACACACACACACACACACACACACACACACAGAGTGTGAGTGGGGGAGGGGCAGACAGAGAGGGGAAAAAGAGAATCTGAAGCAGGTTCCAGGCTCTGAGCTGTCAGCACAGAGCCTGATTCAGGGCTTGAACTCACAAACCATGAGATCACAACCTGAGCTGAAGTTGGGCACTCAACCAACCGAGCCACCCAGGTGCCCCTCTCTTGCTTACTCTTAAGCTAATTTGGCCTCTAATTTGTACAACATGCCAAGCCTATTCTAGAGGTCAGTGTACTCACTATTCCCGCAACCTCTAGATATCCATGTGGTTCCTCCCTCATTTCATTCAGGCCTCTGCTCAAATGTCACCTCTGCAGAAGGCCTCTGCAGTCAGAAAGTGCTCCCTACCACTCACTATCCTTTTATCTGTTTTCTACTGTGTGTGTGTGTGTGTGTGTGTGTGGCCACTTTTGACTACCAAAAGGGTCAATTCCCACCAACCAAAGATCGCTGGGGCCATGCATGAGTCAAAATTTTTAAAATTAAACTTCATGTAGCAAGAGAAACTAAACACTATTGAAAGGAATGGGCAAGCTCAGTAGGAGGGTGTTAGGAGGGGCTTGTACAGGATTTGGGCTTGTGTTTGGTGATATTACAGAGGGTTCATGAAAACAAGGAGGTGGGATGCTATTCTGAATTGAGTGTTTTCAGAAACCTGGGGCAATTCAGGATCTTAGTTGTACGTATTAATCGGGAGAGGGGTGTATGGTTATTTTTATGTTGCATGGTCCTAGCCTGATTACAAGTAAAGATGGTCTACTGGTCATGCATGTTGATGTTGATATTCTATAACATTGTTCACGTTCAGTAAGGAAACACCACTGTCAGTTACTAGTTGACAACTGTTAGGGATGCCTTTTTCTTTCTCATATATTAGTTTACTGTCTATAAAGTAAGCTTCCTGAGGGCAAGGAAGTTGTTTTATTTACCAGTGAAGCACCGGTGCTTAAATAGTAACCGGCATATAGTATATGCTCAATAAATGCTTGATAAATATTCTTTCAAAATATCTTCCATTACTCAAGTCCTATACATCTACAATGGAGCCCTATATCTGGGACAGGGTAAATTCAGATCCTTAGAATGTCTCATAGGTAGAGGCAGAGTCAGCAGTAGTTGCTGCTGGGCAAACAGGTATTGTTTATCCTTTACTAATTTTTTTTTAATTTTTAAATTTTTTTTAAAGCTTATTTTGAGAGAGAGAGAGCACAAGCAGGGGAGCAGCAGAGACAAGGAGAGACAATCCCAAGCAGGCTCTGCACCATCAAGGCAGAACCCGATGTGGGGCTCAATCTCACTAACCACGAGATCATGACCTGAGCTGAGGTCAAGAGTCAGATGCTCAACTATGTAACACAGGCACCCTGTTTACCCTTTATAGAACTTCAAAATGGAAAGCAACTGAGTCTTCCAGACTCTCCCTTAGACCAGGGAGCACTTAGCTTCCTTCAGGTGCTTAGGAAGACAATTATCCAAAACCCCCACTACTCTGCATTGGCAAGACATGGCCAAGTTAAAGACTATGCTATAAATAAAATGGGAGAAACACACCTCAATCTGTTAAATCATCTTCGTTTCCCTGTTTTATATATTTTAAATGGAGCGGAGTTGTTTTTTTTAAATGTCTATTTTGAGAGAGAGAGAGACAGAGAGAGGGAGAGAGAGAGAGAATCACAAGCAGGCTCTGCGCTGACAGCGCAAGGCTCGATGCAGGGCTCCATCTCCTGACCCTGAGATCATGACCTGAGCCGAAATCAAGTCGGAAGCCTAACCAAGGGAGCCATCCAGGTGTCCCTCCCCATTCAATATTTTATAGTCATATGGATTTTTAACAAAATATATGACATAGTCTGCAATGCAGTTAGTCCTCCATAAAGATTTGTATTCCAGTAAAGCTGTCACCTTCCCTTACTATATTACTATTTAAAAATACTTCTGGGGTGCCTGGGTGGCTCAGTTGGTTAAACATCCAACTTCGACTCAGTCATGAGGTCATGGTTCATGAATTGAGCCCCACATTGGGCTCTGTGCTGATAGCACAGATTCTGTGTCTCCTTCTCTCTCTGCCCCTCCCCCACTCACTCTGTCTCTCTCTCAAAAATAAACATTTAAAAATTTTTATTTAAAAAAATAATTCTGCAGGGGTGCCTGGGTGGCTCAGTTGGTTGGGCGACCGACTTTGGCTCGAGTCATGATCTCGCGGTTTGTGAGTTT
Organism: Felis catus; assembly: GCF_018350175.1. Classification (NCBI taxonomy): domain Eukaryota; kingdom Metazoa; phylum Chordata; class Mammalia; order Carnivora; family Felidae; genus Felis; species Felis catus. The sequence goes on along the minus strand of NC_058378.1, from coordinate 35,567,374 downwards.
GAGCCCCGCATCGGGCTCTGTGCTGACAGCTCAGAGCCTGGATCCTACTTTGGATTCTGTGTCTACCCCTCCTCTGCTCACACTCTGTGTCTGTCTCTCAATAATAAATAAACGTTAAAAATAATTTAAAAAATACTTCTGCACTTACTTAAGTGAAAGGGAATTAAGATATCATTTTTAAACCTATCAGATTGCCAAAAATGATAAAGTTCAGTAATACATTATTTTGGCAATGGTATGGATTAACTGGCAAACTCATACACTGCTAGTGGAAGAAAAAACTGTACAACTTCTATTAAGGTCAATCATGTGACAATATCTAACAAAATTTAAAATGCACAAACCCTTTGACCCAATACCATCAGTTTTAGCAATTTATTCTACAGATGAACTTGCACACATGCAAAGTAATATATTATTTACTATAGCATTGTTTGAATAGTAAATAATCTAAATGTCCATCTTTCAGGGAATGAGTAATAAATGACATCTATACTCAATGGAGTATCATGTTGCCATTAACAAGAATGAAACAGGGCAGCCTGGGTGGCTCAGTTGGTTAAGCTTCTGACTCTTGATTTCAGCTCAGGTCATGTTCTCATGGTTGTGGAATTGAGCCCCACATTGGGCTCTGCGCTGACAGTATGGAGCCTGTTTCAGATTCTCTCTCTGCCTCTCTCTCTGCTCCTCCTCCCCTTACTCTTGTTCTTTCTCTCTCTCTCTCAAAATAAATAAGCATTAGAAAAAAAAAAGAATGAAGCAAATTGCATTCTTTATGTACTTATATGGAAGTAACACCAATATATCATGTGGGAAAGAGAAAAGCAGCTCTTGACATTGGGGAGCTGGCCTGGTACCATCAGCTAGAACTTGGGTGTTGCCAGAAGCTGGCCCAGGACCCATAGCTAGGCCTTATTGTTTTCCTGCTGAACATAAAAAAAAAATTCACCAGACACCAACGTATGACAAGGAGACCAGTGACCATGATAGATCAAGATAAAAACAGGGGCGCCTGGGTGGCTCAGTTGGTTAAGTGGCTGACTTCAGTTCAGGTCATGATCTCGTGGTTCACGAGTTCGAGCCCCACGCTGGGCTCTGTGCTGACAGTTAGGAGCCTGGAGCCTGCTTCAGATTCTGTATCTCCCTCTCTCTCTGCCCCTCCTCTGCTTGCACTCTCTCTCTCTCTCAAAAAAAAAAAAAAAAAGGATAAAAACAAGACTAGTCAATAATTATGTCTGAACACAGATAAAAACATAAACATTACTGAAACCACAAAAATGACCAAGTATCCCTCTATCCTAATATGTGACTGTTGCTTCCTTACCAATTGTAACATTAGCTTCGATCCATTCTTCCTGTCTTAAGATTTATTAAGATACTCAATCATTGGATTGCCCCAACATCCCGAAAGCATCCAATCCAGAGCAAATCCATGCTTCCTTAAAACTTTCCCCCTAAACCACCTAAATAACCACCCAAATCCTAAAATAAGTCCTTTCCAACACCCTCCAGCTGAGATGCCCTATAATTTCCCATGTTATATGTTCTCCCTCATTGTAATGAGCAATAAACCTTATTCAACTAAGGTGTGTCCTTGGAGGGGAAGGCATTGGCATATGTTAAGTGAAATAAATAAGGTATGAAACCATGTATGCATGTGCATATACATGTATATGGTACACTTTGTTTAAAATAATATAAAAATAAATGAAAAAATATGTATTTGTTTGAATATGCATGGAATGCCTCTGGGAAAACATACTAGTTAAAAATGGTTGTCCTGACGGACTTCAAGCTGTATTACAAAGCTGTAATCACCAAGACAGTATGGTACTGGCACAAGAACAGACACTCAGATCGATGGAACAGAATAGAGAACTCAGAAATGGACCCCAAAACATGGCCAACTAATCTTTGACAAAGCAGGAAAGAATACCCAATGGAATAAAGACAGTCTCTTCAGCAAGGGTGCTGGGAAAACTGGACAGCAACATGCAGAAGAATGAACCTGGACCACTTTCTTACACCATACACAAAAATAAACTCAAAATGGATGAAAGACCTAAATGTTAAGGCAGGAAGCCATCAAAATCCCCGAGGAGAAAGCAGGCAAAAACCTCTTTGATCTTGGCCGCAGCAACTTCTTACTCAACACATCTCTGGAGGCAAGAGAAACAAAAGCAAAAATGAACGACTGGGACCTCATCAAAATAAAAAGCTTCTGTATAGTGAAGGAAACAATCAGCAAAACTAAAAGGCAACCGACAGAATGGGAGAAGATATTTGCAAACGACATATCAGATAAAGGGTTAGTATCCAAAATCTATAAGGAACTTATCAAACTCAACACCCAAAACCACATATGAACACATATGTTCAAAAAACACCCAAAACCACATATGAACACATATGTTCAAAAAACAAATAATCTAGTGAAGAAATGGACAGAAGACATGAATAGATACTTCTCCAAGGAAGACATCCAGATGGCCAACCAACACATGAAAAGATGCTCAACATCACTCATCATTAGGGAAATACAAATGAAAACCACGAGATACCACCTCACATGTCAGAATGGCTAACATTAACAACTCAGGCAACAACAGATGTTGGTGAGGATGTGGAGAAAAAGGATCTCTTTTGCACTGCTGGTAGGAATACAAACTGGTGCAGCCACTCTGGAAAACAGTATGGAGGTTTCTCAAAAAATTAAAAATAGAACTACCCTACAACGCAGTGATTGCACTACTAGGTATTTATCCAAGGGATACAGGTATACTGTTTCAAAGGGGCACATGCACCCCAACGTTTACAGCAGCACTATCAACAATAGCCAAAGTATGGAAAGAACCCAAATGTCCATCAATGGATGAATGGATAAAGACGATGTGGTATATATATATAATGGAGTATTACTCGGCAATCAAAAAGAATGAAATCTTGCCATTGGCAACTACGTGGATAGAACTAGAGGGTATTATGCTAAGTGAAATTAGAGAAAGACAAATATCACATGACTTCACTCACGTGAGGACTTTAAGACACAGAACAGATGAACACAAGGGAAGGGAAGCAAAAATAATATAAAAACAGGGAGGGGGACAAAATGTAAGAGTTAAAAAAAATTTTTTTTTCAACGTTTATTTATTTTTGGGACAGAGAGAGACAGAGCATGAACGGGGGAGGGGCAGAGAGAGAGGGAGACACAGAATCGGAAACAGGCTCCAGGCTCCGAGCCATCAGCCCAGAGGCTGACGCGGGGCTCGAACTCACGGACCACGAGATCATGACCTGGCTGAAGTCGGACGCTTAACCGACTGCGCCACCCAGGTGCCCCAAGAGAGTTTTAAATATGGAGAACAAACACAGGGTTACTGGAGGGGTTGTGGGGTACATGGGTTAGGGGACATTAAGGAATCTACTCCTGAAATCGTTGTTGCACTATATGCTAACTAACTTGGATGTAAATTAAAAAAATAAATTAAATTTTAAAAAATGGTTGCCTTGAGACACCTAGGTGGCGTCAGTTGAGCATTCCACTTTGGCTCAGGTTGTGATCTCTCAGTTTGTGAGTTTGAGCCCCACACTGGGCTGTCTGCTGTCAGCATGGAGCCCGCTTCGGATTCTCTGTTCCCCTCTCTCTGCACCTCCCTGCTCACGCTCTTGCCCTTAAAAATAAACATTAAAAAAATGATTGCCTCTTGGAAGGGGAACTAAACGCTGGGGCACAGGGGTGGGAGGAAAAGTTTTCAGTATATATAGTTTGTTACCAAGTTTGTTACTTACTCACAATAACTTTTTAAAAAGATAGCAAAATCACAGGTACCACTGTGGAATGCAATAGTGAAGAAAATTCAGAATCTTGCCTGGACAATTAGGATTATCAAATTTCTGCAGGTATGATTTCCACCATGTTGCAGTCCTTCAAAAATCACATCACCACTGCCAACTACTCTCCAGCTAAACCTCCAAAATGAGCTTTGGGGAAAAACAGGATCAAATTTCATGTACTTGGACATCGTATTGATGAAGGCTGCTGATCGATGATCTCTAATGAAAAACCATCAGGTATAGGTGTTTAGAGTGGGATCCAAGACTCTTAAGGCTGGGATATGAACAGGTCGTGGTGGTTTTATACTTCCAGTTCTCATAAGGGGCCCTGTGAGCTGAGAACATACAGCATTTAAATATTATGCTCCTCTAGCAGATGCCTTACAGCCATCAAGTAGTCTTCCTCACAGTTATAGCTGACGGTGGTAACCGAGCGTCTCTGAGGCATTCTCTTGACCCGGCACTTTTCTCAAGCCTCTGCTAGAGCCGGCTCCCACTCCACATGGTAGCCGGCAGTCTAGCACTCCAATGGGTGGATGAGCTGTTGACCATAAAACAGACAATTTTGGATACAGGGTATATTATATTCTATAGTCATATTTCACAACCAGTAGCAGTTGACAGCTCATTTTTGGGGTGTCTTGATCTTCCTTGGCTGGGGGCAAAAGCTTCCTATAGCTGTGCCCAGGCCTGGTTCCTTGACCTACTATCTTGGGGTCTGTAGCATTTCCTTCATCTCTAGTTTGACCTGTTGTGTACTTTCCACCATCCTACCCTCTCTCTCTTTGCCCTCGATTAACTCCTGTTTTATAAAGCTACTTATATCTGTCCCAACAATATAGACCCTGGCAATAGGCATCCCAGTGCTTCCATTAAAAACACATACTCTGTCAACAGCTCTCTAATACATACACAAATAAATCCCCCCCCTTTTTTTTTTTGCATGAGAATTAGAGTCCTGTAAACCTTTCATCATATCTTTATGGATTTTTCCTTCAGGGAGGGGTCAGTTCAAGTTTCACATGCTTAGTAAATTCTGCTTGGACCCTCAGACCCCAGTGAGCCCTTCCTCTCTCAAGTTACCAAATGAAGACAGTAAATTTGTCTGTTGACTCAGGGGTTTCTAAACATTTCCTTCCCCTATCCTCAACTCTTTTTTCAAAGGGAAAGCCAAATCTGTGAAATACCAGCTCTGGATGACAACAGCACAAACTCAGGGTGCCTGGGCGGCTCAGTCAGTTAAGTGACTGACTGATGATTTCGGCTCAGGTCATGAGCTCATGGTCATAGGATGCATCCTCACGTCAGGCTCCACAATGAGGTGAGCATGGAGCCTGCTTGGGATTCTCTCTCCCTCTGTCCCCCGCTCTCTGTCTCTCAAAATAAATAAATAAACTTAAAAATAACTGGGGCGCCTGGGTGGCTCAGTTGGTTGAGCACCCGAGTCTTGATTTCAGCTCAGGTCATGATCCCAGGGTCATGGGATTGAGCGCTGAGACAGGCTCCATCCTTAGCATGGAGCCTGTTTAAGATTCTCTTTGCCTCTCTGCCCCTCTCCCCCACTTGTGCTCTCTCTTTAATAAATAATTTTTTTTTTTTAGGTTTATATATATGAGAGAGAGAGAGCGAGCAGGGGAGGGGCAGAAAGAGAGGAAGAGAGAATCCCATGCAGGCTCCACACCATCAGTGTAGAGCTTCACGTGGGGCTGGAACTCATGAACCGAGAGATCATGACTTGAGCCAAAATCAAGAGTTGCTGCTTAACCGACTGAGCCACCCAGGCATCCCAATAGAATGTGCTGGGTTTTTTTCTTGAAAAGAAAAAAAAAAGGAAAAGAATGGTACAAACTCCAATTCCCTTTCCCCTACCCCTGAAGAAGTTCAACCTGCCAGTTTCAAAACTATAGGTTTATTCCACCAACAAATGTTGTTGGCTACCTTTTCATGTCAACTTCCCAGATAGATTATTAATTTCCTATGGGCACAGATCCTGTTTTATTGACCTAAATTCAACTAGTATTTCAGCATTATGTACCAGCTACTGAACCAGCAAGGGTAGAATACTTTCATATCTGGCCTTTGATACAACCTAGGAGATAGGCATTTTTTTGGTCTCCATTTTACACATAAAGTTAAGAGGAGCTGGAAGAAAAGACCTAATTTAAACAGCAGCAGAGATGCAACTCATGCCCAGGCCCTCAGAGTCTAAATCCAGTACCTTTTCTATTCCATCAAGCAGCCTCTAGGGTCTGTCCTGGATTATTCCTTCCCAGAGTTCTCAAGAGAGACCAGCTGGGGCCACCACTAGAGAGGCTACAATTAGTAGTGATCATGAAGACAAGTTCAGTCATGGATCAAGTTCATATGGTCTATGACAATGCTTAGTGTTCCAATGACACCATGGTTCTAAGCTACTGAGCTACCCCCAACAGCTGTTTTCCCTTCTTTTCCTGTTCATCATTATTTCCAAAGCTGACCTGCCAAGATGATGGCATCTTCCTAACATAATCTACAATTAAACCAAAACCAACCAGACAAAAGCTTTAATCTGTCCAAGAATAATTAGCAATTTGCTTCTCTTTTCTCCCTCTCAACTTAACCTACAATTATTCTATACCTTCAGGAAGATCACTTTTCTTCTCTAGTTTACACAAAAGAAAGAGGAAAGAGCAAATGGCTTATCTAAAAGACAATTAGGAATCAGTAAATGCCCGGGACTAGATACCATATTAAGATTTAAAGTTGCTGGGCCCAATCATTCACAAAAATAAAAACTTACTGTATAAAAAATAGACCAGCTGCATTAGGAATGCAAGACACTCAAAGAAATGACTGCAATCCAACTTTCAAATGTTTTATTTTTAGTGTTTTTAAACATTTTAATACAACAAAGATATAAAATAATATATATTAGTTAAATCTGGATTTAATTTAGAATCAAGATATTTACTTATATACAATACTGTGCTTCAAGGTATGGCTACCACAGGAACGTTCACATCTTCAAGTAATACTAGTTTTTCTGTGGATAGAGTGACATTTAGGTAGTGTTCTTAAAACAAAACATGCCCACTTTAGCCCACTTTAGTTAAGCAAACTAATTTTGCTTCCCCCGCTCAGTACCAGTTTCCACTTCCTTTGTTCCATATCAGGAATACTTCAATTGTCCTAATAATCCATAGATTCTCTCAAAAAAAATTATTAAAATTAAGCATTTTTAAGATGACTAACTAATAAGCCAGTAGTTTATGCTGAAACAGACCTGAAATAACAACAAAATTATCATAGTATTCCTTCTCCCTCCACATCAGGCACAAAACATCCTTATGCTTAAACATGGAGTACACTGAATAAAAAAGTCCATTGGCTAATTTAGGGTAGAACATATTCTAAAAACCAACCTTACCAGTAGCTGAATTATGGCTTATAGATTTCATAGATATTTTTATTGAACTTGATGCAAAATAATAGGCCACATTTAAGTTACTTGAAATTGGTGGCATTCACTGGGTGTGAGGGGTAGGTGAGAGGGGAGACCAAAACCTACTTTCATCGTAATTTCAGTCATTCAGAGCTTCTCAAACACAGAGAGGGAAAAATCCTCAACCTCTTTCCTTTCTCACTTGTCATGTGAAGCAGTCTGACTTTTGATGTTACTAACAAGTCACCTCTACAGAGGTAAGGGGGTAATTCAGGCTACACTTTTACAAGTGCACACCATCTTAACCACCAAGTAAAGATGGCATTAAAACTGACATGCTTTGTTGGCTTTGAAACTATCTAAATGAAACCAATCCTGCTTAAGAAAGCTATTGGACTATTCTAAAAGAGAACTTTCTTGTCTCAAATGCCTGAATACCTTAAAGAACTGACACATGACTATTACTATAATTAGTTTTTTTTAAGGGATAACTTAGGTCTACAAAGACTATCAAAGAAGTAAATTTATTAGATCACAGAGTTTAAAATAAGAATATGGTTAACGTTCTCAAGCATTTTAGAACAAGAATCCTTAAAAAATGTTTACTATAAAACTAATGATGAAATTGCCTTTTGCTGAATACACTGAAAGCAGGTTAGTGTTATGAATATGACTTTGAAATATAACACTTTCCAAACAGATGTCTCTAAAACAGACTTTCATATAAGCTATAAAAGGATTTGGCTCTTCAGTTCTCCATTTACAAATTGTAAGATTTTTGAAATTCTAAGTAACAACACTCAGGCAGGTACAGGGTAAGAAAGAGCCACTTGTGGTGTGTGTAAATCATTACACAATCAGCAGGTCTTTTAGTCAACAGACGTTTTGTTGTGAACAGTCCACATTTCTTCAGCTGACTGGTTCTAAGATTACCTTCATTGCTTTCTGATTACGAAAAAAATACTTAATCAGATATGGAAGTTGTATTTTTACCCCAGCAATTCTGACCACAGAGAGTTATGGAAAGGATAGGCATTTGAGAATTTTGCAGCAAAGCCAAAAAAGGTTTCTCCCAAATTATTCAGTAATAACAATAAATGTGCCTTCTTCAAAATCTCCTACTCTCTACTAACTTCAATTACCACAGTTAACAATGTCCTGCATGGACTTAAAAAAAGAAAAAAAGACAAAAAAAGGCTACACTGTCCTCAGGAACATAGAGAAATGCATTGAGGACTTTCAGTATAACCTCCAGTTTGCATTCCCCAAGCCAAAACCTTCTTGGTTCCTTCTATACTGAACTTTCAGTATTTTATAAGCTTTCACAAGCCTGCAACTGAAGACAGGGCAAAAAAATATATAGATCTAAGGCATGTAGCTTCTCCACCTAGCCACATTCATACCCAAAATGTGAATATAAACACCACCTTTCCAAAGGTTTAGATTTTAACAAGAAAAAAAAAAAAAAATACCAAGACAAAATCTGGAAGAGTTTCTGGACAAAACAAAACGAAACAAAACAAAACACAACTGTAATATAGGTTTCATATTAAAAAAAGAAATGGAAAGAATTTTGTGTCCAAGTTTTCCAAGAAAGAGACTTGGAGATGATGAATTTATGTAAACACTGCCTTGTATTAGTTATAAATTATAAATCTAGCTTACCTTTTCCTCAAATCAGATATGATAAATGCAAGGCTGAAAACTTATTTTACAATCCTCATTGCAGTCTGCTGTTAGGCACTCTGCAAAGTTAGTTACAATTTTTTTTTTTTTCTATTTTGTTCTAGAATAGAATCCATATAAAGGAAAGAAGACTGATGTTAGGAAATTTATCATTAAGTAGCTATCTAACATTCTTGAATTAATGTTGCCACAGATTTTCTTCAAACATTTTTCCAAAAGCTAACATTAAGTCCCTCCCTAGCTAAAATACAGTCTTGCTCTGTCACTTGGAAAGAATACTAGTTACACATAATTTGACCTCAAGAGTCATAGGAAACATCCTTCACCTTTCATGATTATGCAGTTTCCTTACATGAAATGTTGGCATTTTTGTCCCTAGCGTGTAAAACAATCAACAATTTAAGATATAAGATTCTAAAGTGTGAGTTTTAAAATCATAATAAAATTTGAATTGCCTTGTGTCATTTCTCAGGTGAGAAATAAGATATAATGGTCAGAGTAGACTCAAATTGGGGTAATTCAGCACTGGCTGAAACTTGTTTGCGTAATATTCCTTTCCTGCTCACTCCCTTCAAGCTCCTCTGTACCTTATAGAGGGGTGGGAATAGGACTCAAAATGCAAAAATAAAATATTTCACCCACATGACAAGCAGATTTCAGCTAAGTGGCCTAATTTTAGACCTCAATATGTCAGCACTTTTTCTAACTCCTTGTTTTAAAATGGAATGTAAAAACTACACACTTAATTTTCCAAGTGGCTAAGCTCAATCAGTTGGGGCTCAAATTCCAATTCCATAACCATTCTACTGTCATAACTATTAAAATCATTAAAAGCAAAGTGACAAATGTTACCACAGGGGTCAGATTACTTACGGTACTAAATTTCTAGTGTAAACAGTAACTAAGTCATATCACTTCCTGACTGCCAAATTAAGACAAAATAGAAAGAATGTATGTACACAATTGTATTTAAAAATGAAAAACAACAAAACCTTTTTATATCCAAATATATTTGAGACTGTTTACTTCTGATGGCCAAGAATGACAAATATTAAACCAAATAATTGTATAATGCCTGCAACCTGTTATCATTTCTTTTCAGAAATAGAAAAAATATTCTTTGCATGCAAACCTCCCTACTTAAAGACATCAGAACTTTATCTAACATTTGGTAAAACACTCCACTATTTTACTCATTAAATAACATCATTAAATAGCATAAAATTGGGTTGTCATAAGTCTAACTAACAACTACAGCACAAAGTTGTTCCAGGTACCTACCTCACTAAAATTAAGCCAATTTGATTTTTATGGATGCAGCCACTTTTCCCTCAAAAATACTGACTGATGGTCATACTGAGCCCTCAGAACAAAATAGGAACTGCATCTTGTGTTTTATCTTTGGTGAAAAATGCCAGTACCATATTTGTACTCAGTTACCTCGTGGATAGCCCCTTTCATTTTCTTCTTGTTTCAGGCATCCTGGTATGTTCAGGGTACTTTTCTTAAAGATGGTTCAGGAGGCAAAAATTATTTGTTAGTAATACAGATTACTTTCTAGAGTTGCAATTTTCAAGAATACAGAGATCAGTTCAAAGAACAAATACTGCTCACTTGGTAGGGGTTTTTCCCTTGAAGATATTAAGGAGCTTAAAAAAAATTATTTCTTGACTAGAGTCCTAATGAAATTACAAACAAACAAACAAACAAACAAACAAAACCACTTTCAACCAGCAAATTGCTTAAGTTCAACAAGCCAGTACTCAACAGGTAAAGGTAACAATCTGACTTCAATCACAACATTAAGTTTGTTGAAAAAGAAGGGTCAGGAAACATCTACTTAAACTTAAGCTTCCTATTCAAACAGATATGCAAGGACTCTTGATTGTTCTTTCTTGATTTCTATAATCATAGCCTTGCTCAGAATATGAACTTTACTTTGTCAACATATAAGCCCAAAAGCAAGGCATCCAGGAACAACCTAGGGGGAGAAAGCAAAGTTACTCACTTTCGACAACTACTATATATTTAATCAAGAACCCATTACAAAGGTAGTCTTTATCCAATTAATCTTTTCATTATTGCTGGTTTTGAAAATGGCCAACAATATTCATTAGGTACTGTACCATTAACATTGCATTCAAAAAAAGAAAACATGGGAAACCAAATTCTTGCTCTCCTACTCTGCTGATATGCTCTGGTATTGGCTAGAGTATGGTAGTACAAAAAGAGTCTTGTCGTGATATAAAAGGCAATAAACACATCAATGGAATAATGTTCATGGGCAGCCAAAATGAAGAAGATTCCAAAGAGGTTGAGAACCCAGGATAAAGTGTGCAAGAAATTCCAGCTTCTTGGTGTATCTGGGAAAAGGACAGAAACATCGTTTCAAAACCACATTCCTTCCAGTGCTCCTAAGTCATGTGTTTCTTAGATCAGTCTGTTCCTTTTCATTCTTCACAGAACTTGACACCCTTCCCACAGCCTCCTCTGCAGCCAGTTATCTAATATGCATGGAAGCATTAAAGAGATACTTACATTCAGTGACAAAGAAATTCAGCATAGTTAGGACGACTGTGTGACCACTGAACATGTAATCTCCGCAAGTGTGAACACCAGTTAGGGTCATACCAAAGCCACTCCAAATGGCAAAGGCCCGGCGCAGTTTCTCCCATACACTGCCATATACCTATAAAGAAAGCTACAGATTAGAGAGGTAGGGGCTTCTGAACATCTACTCCCATTGAAATTCAAATGCTGAGTGACTTAGAAATAAGATCTAAACGAAAGCAACCAGACTCCCAGTCTAATTCCAGACATCAAGAAAGAGTGGTCAGAAATATTCTGGTAATTACATGAAATCAATGTAATTCAAATTTCTCTACTAGAAGTTCCTTTACAGTGAAAAGGTCACTATTACACAAAATGTTTCCAAGTTTTAATCCAATAATACAGTAGTATTTGCTGGCTGTTCTTGTCAACAAGAAATAGGCTATGACAGTGACAATGGTTACCATTCAATGTCTATTCATTTTCCCCTTCTTAACTGGTAACAGAATTTCAAACACTGCATTTCCTATCCTCCCTTACAGGCTTGGTGTGGTTATGTGACTAAGTTTTATACAAATAAGATGTAAGTGGAATTGTAAAAGATTTCTGGGAAGGCTAATTATAAAGGAAGGAGACAACAACTATACAGGAGAGCAGAAAGACAGAAGAATCATGAGTTGTGGTTAATTAAGTCCATACAATTACACATGACCTACTTTCAGATTTCTCTTATGAGAGAGAATAAACCATTTGTTTATTAAACCATGCCACCTTGAATTTCCTGTTATTTAAAGCCAAATCTAATCCCAACTCCCACACATAAGCTTAAAAAAGCAATCCATTTTGAGGAAGAGTTTGAGTAAAGGTCACTTTTTTTTAAAGGCATTTAACACATAATAACAGTACAAAAAATTGCTAGAATTTAGTGTGCATTTACTATGTGTAAGGTATACTGCTAAGTGCCTTATGTGTCACTGTATTTAATTTCCACAACAATCCTATGAAATGATTCAATTGTGCAGATGAGGAAACTGGCTTAGAGAGGTCACACAGTTAGTAAGTAACACAACGAGGATGTGAATCTTTGTTCACATGTGAATCCAGGAAGACCAATTCTAAAGTCCTAAGTCTTAGAATGCCACTCTACTTGCTAGATGGGGTGCTGCCCAATTCATCAATCATTTAATAAAAAAGCCAGTTAGATTAAAAAAAAAAAAAAAAGAAAAAGCAGGGCAGGACAAGAAGAGGAATTTATTATTAGACAAAAGGAAAGAGAAATACACATGGTTTGGTTCCTCTAAGCCCTCTAAGAAGAACAGCGTTGGAGATAGTACTCTTGTAAGAGTAAGAAATTAGGCAGTGAAGCACAGAGACTGCTAGGAAAATGTATCTCAGCCAGGGACAGGAAAAAAATGATGCCAGTCAAAAGAAAGCAATCATTTCTCAGTTACTCAAGTCTCCCTACCCCTTCCAATTTTAAATGTCCCAAATATTCTTCCAGAAAAATAAAAATTAAAACATAACAGAGTAAGATGCCTTGATGAGACAAGGTACAAAAATCTGCTTTAAGTAGTTCTTTCCTTAGGGTGGGTCCATTGCTACGTTTCAAAAACAGGCAGGTTCTTGGTTCTGTCCCTAAACCTCCTACTTCTGGGAATGAGATTTCAAGCAATTACTTTATTTCAATGAAAATGCCCTATGGAGTTCACTGTAAGGGACTTGATTGCTAGTTACTATCACCTTAACCTTCTATTTTTAACAACTGCAACAAATAATACAGGTCAATAAGTAGGTTATATTATAATTTAAAGCAATTAACAGTATTTAGGGCAAATTTGAATAGAAATGTCCACATATAACTAACTGATAATGAAAAACAGTCATTAGAGACAGAAAAAGGGTTATCCATACTATAGAGGAATGGTACTTATTTTTGTAGTACATGTTGTAGTGCTATGTACATATATTATTCTCTTTAGTGGCTGACCCAACAACTAAATCCCTCAGCTACAGGAAATTCTCTTTTCAGTGTAATAAGCTTATATATTTCTTTTTAAAAATCTCTTCTAATCAATTACCATACTATTTGGGGGAAATTGTTCTATCCCTATTCCACACCATGTACAGAAACAAATTCAGAAGAGTAAAGGTTTAAATAGAAAACATAAGACCGTAGAAGTCTCATATCATTATCTTTCATTAATCAGAATGACAATGACTCTAAAAATTGATAATAAGTAGTCCTGGCATGAGAGTGGGAAAACTGATATGCATACAGTGTAGGTAGTAGTGAAAAATTTGTCTTTTCTGGTAAACATTTGAGCAATATCATCACTATTTTTAATGTTCATGTTCTTTGAGGTCATAATTCCACTTCCAGGAATTTATCTTAAGTAGATGTTTAAATAAGTGAAAATACATAAATGCACCAGGATGTTTACAAAGGCACTGCTTATAAAGAGCAAGATTTGGAAACAACATAAATGTGTATCATTTGGAAACTGGTAAATCATATAATGGGACACTGCAGCTATTTAAAAAATGAGGTATAACCATATGCATTTCTTTAGAAAAAAGTAATTAACATTAAATAAAACATAAGTTAAAAGAACAATATCTGCAATATAATCTCATCTTTTATTTAAAAAGTATCTATTATATAAACTTATGTGAATGTGTAAGCATGCTTAAAAATAGTCTATGTGGCTATATACCCAACTGTTAATAGTATTATTTATGGGATGGGTGAAAGAGGAAATTATGTGAGCTTTTACTTTTTTTTTTTAATGTTTATTTTTGAGAGAGAGAGAGAGCGAGCCCGATGCAGGGCTTTAACTCATGAATCGTGAGATCATAACCTGAGCTGAAGTCTTTTTAACCAATTGAGCCCCATGTGAGCTTTCACTTTTCAATTTATATATTTTCAGAAAAATAAAATATTTCCTTTACACGAAATCCTAAGGGTCATATTAACCTTTCCCCCTTGCTTACTGGTCAGTGTCCTAATACCTAGAGAAAGTTTTGTTACCCTTCAGCTCAGGGCTGTATTTTTAGTTCTTGATCTCCTTTGGCTGCTTAATCTTCCCTTGCTGGCATTTCAGCTATTTACATTGCAATAGAAGACCTGACAATTATGTTTTACACTTTACAAAGAATATTAAAATAACAACAAAGCTCTTAACACATACATTTGAATATTAGGGAATACATAACTAAAGCATGGAAGTTTATAATAGTAGGATAATAAATTCTTTTGTCCAAATTTAATGAGTCTCAAAGGCCAATTTTGTATAGTATAGGTGGTTTTCAGGTTTTTAAAATTTTTTGTTATCTGGGTTTTGTTGTTGTTCCCATCTGCATAATCTCTCCTCTCTCAATTTAATCAAAAGAGAAGATATGTCTACAATATAGCAAAACAAGCTACAAAGTTTAAAACAAAAACAATAAATCAGCCATTATTTAGTATAGTATACCCCAGGAAAGAGTAAAGTTTAGAATAGAGTTTAGAATGCTTTAAATGGAATATGGTCAAACTGCAAAACTTTTAAAAAAGGAGTGATGAGGACACTGAAGGGACCAGAGTCATGTCGTATGAGGAACTAACGATGTTCAGTATAGTGGGAAAGGGAAAATGACAATTGAAAGAAACTTGTTTTCTTTTCTTTGTGTTTGTTTATTTTTGAGAGAAAGAGAGAGAGAGAGAGAGTACGAGCAGGGGAGGAGGGGCAAAGAGAGAGGGAGACACAGAATCCAAAGCAGGCCCCAGGCTCTGAGCTGTCAGCACAGAGCTCAATGTGGGGCTTGAACCCACGAGCAGTGAGATCATGACCTGAGCCGAAGTCGGACACTCAACCGACTGAGCCACCCAGGCGCCCCAAAAGGAACTTGCTTTCTATAGCTTCACGGCACAGAACCAGTTTCAATGGACTGATGTAACAGGGAGGTAGATTTTGGCTTAAGATTACTACCAAATTATTTCTAGAAATCTATAGAGATCTATAGATCTAGAAATCTATAGAGATTTCTTACAGATATTGAAAATACTTAAAAGCACATTTTACTATTTAAAGCAAAATCTTGGCCCTATTACATATATGGTGCCAACAACCCACCAAGAACAAAAGGAAAGAATGATGAAGAGGTAGCAGGCTACCTTTCCAGTGCACTGCAGGTGCTGTCCTGGCACGGAGAGGGAGGTCACAAACATGGTAAAGCAGCGAAGCAAGAACACAGTACCCATCAGACTACAGAGCCTTCGAAGAAGTATTGACCTGTGAACAGAGTGACCAAAAAAGAGAGAAAGATCAGAAGAAAGCAAACCAAAAAACTCCAGGCATCAAGTGTTTACTTAAAGGAAGAACAGACAGGAAAACCACTAGAACTAGACTCTTTGAAGAGGACAGAAATTTTAGAGAATTCTTCAGTCTAAAGCATCATTGTCTAATAGAACTTTCCGCAATGATGGAAATGCTCTATAACCGCACTAATAAGGTATCTACATGTGGCTCCTGAGTACTTGAAATGTGACTAGTACAACCAAGGAACTAAATTTTAATTTTATTTCATTTTCATTAATTTAAATAGCCAGATGTGGCTAGTACCTGCCATGTTAGACAGTGCAGACCTAAGAGCATCATTTCATTGATAAGAAAATATGGCTAAGAGAAGGTAAAGGAGCTAGTGAGAAAGAAGTAAGACTAGTACCTAGCCTGATTCTTAGCTTAATGTTAGCCCTGTTATTCATCTATCGCTCATAAATTATTTATTTTATGAGAGGTAAAACTAAACACATGATTCTGGGGAATTTTTTGCTGATTAATAACACCGTAAATTGGTTACCAATAGTAGCTATCTAAGAAACATTCTCTAACTTCTCCTAAGTTAAACGTAAGGTATAAAATAATAAGTCTTTTGGGGTGCCTGGGTGGCTCAGCTGGTTAAGTGTCTGATTTTGGCTCAGGTCATGATCTCATAGTTCATGAGTTCAAGCCCCGCCTCCGGCTCTGTGCTGACAGCTCAGAGCCTAAAGCCTGCTTCAGATCTGTGGCTCCCTCTTTCTCTGCCTGTCCCCCACTTGTGCTCTGTCTCTCTCTCTCAAAAATAAACATAAAAAATTTTTTTAAATACTGTTTTTTAAAACCAAGTTTTATATTAAGTAAACTTAAAATTTTGAACTGCACTGTAATATCACTTGTACTGTCATATTATTTTTTTAAATGCCTTAAACCAAAACAGACTATAAGATTCTTAAAAACAGGAATTATGCTTTACACGTTTTTGAAATGCTCTTCCCACCCTCAAAAAAGCATTGAACACAGGTTAAGACATCTGAAATTTTAGTGTGTACACCTGGGATGGAGCTTAGGCATCTACATCTTAACAAGAAGCCTGGTGAGTCTAATGAAAGTAGTGCAAAGACCACATTTTGAGAAACACTTTCTTTGACAAATTAAACATCAAAACTTGCATTTAACTGGCCACTGCTATGCTTTGCTAAACCTACCACAGTTTCCTGTTTTGAAGAGTGGATAAATTCAAATTCACTGGGTCTTGTGAGTCAAAGTTAAATCAGAGAGCACCAGTGATATACATGTTCTTAAATCACCTCTGGTTTTAAGCAATTCAGAGTTTAAAATATTGCTGGAAAATGGGAAAGAATGAAGCACAATACAGCCCGAGAGTGTGACAACAATAGCAATCATCAACCTTTCTTTTCACCTTCAAAGCGATGCAATAACTGCTGCTTAGGAACTGAAGCCCATCAGCGGTTTACCTCAAGCACTTCCTGGTGAGGAGAACCGATCAAAAATTCAAGAAACTCTCATCAGTGTCCAAAGACAACAGATAGCAGATCCACAAACTTTAGAGTTCTTTAAAATTTTTCTTCACTATGCCTTTTTACTTAAATCAAATAATTTCCTCTCACTAAAGTAGGAAAGAAGCCTCCCTTATACTTTTTTTTTTAATAAAAATTTTTTTTTCCTTTATATTTCTTAGTGGAAGTGCCAAAGAAGCACTTTCTCTATTCATCAATTTCCTACACCATCTTAAGCAAACCACACTGGCTAGACAGATGTGCATGGTGTGCAAAATAATCCCTTTTCTAATGAGCCTCCTGCAAGCAGAGAACAATTCAAGCACTATCCTTGTCCAAAGACCATCTTTGGAGGAGTTTCTATCCTTCCACAAAAAGTGATATTTCCGGTTTGTTTCCAAAGAAAGTTAAAGCTAGACTGTTAGCGATTGGCTAACGGCCGAACATTGCCAACTCCGATCTTTGTGTTCAGAATACATTCAGAATGTAACTAAATATGGAGGTATTACCTCACGGTGACTTTCTTGTTGATCAAACCCAAAACATTTTCCATAATGGCTAAAGGAAATTAACAAGGAAACTACAAAGGGAGAAACAAGGTTTGATGAACTTTATCCAAGACAGTAAAAACATTTTGTCTTTTAATGGAGTAACTGAGGTACCTGTGTTTGTGGAGAAGAAGAACCAGGAGCCAAATATAGCACAAAATCATGCCACATACTTCTGTCATGGCAAAGGCCCATGGGATTCTAGGAACACTGAAAGAGAAAAAAATTACATTTCATACTGACAAGAAGTGCATGTATGTGACACCTTTTGCAACATGATACTCTTCAAAATTTATTTCTATAACTTTTACCTCTTTTAGGAGAGGATATTTAAAGAACCTGGGGGAAAGATCT